>NC_091064.1:19005000-20207500 GCF_000393655.2 Nicotiana sylvestris
TTCAACATCAAAAATGCACCGGATATGTTCTACATTCAGAACTTAAAGAAGAAGCCCACGGAAACATTCCGCGAGTATGACACTCGCTGGAGGTCAGAAGCCTCTAAAGTCTGGCCTGCTCTAAAGGAAGAACAAATGAACGAATTTTTCGTCCGGGCTCAGGACCCGCAATACTATGAAAGACTGATGCTGATCGAGAATCATAAATTTTCCGACATCATCAAGCTGGGAGAAAGGATCGAGGAAGGTATCAAAAGTGGTATGGTTATGAACTTGGAAGCATTGCAAGCTTCCAACAAGGCTCTACAATCTGGTGGTACGTCCAAGAAAAGGGACGTAGGTGCCGTAATGGTTGCATAGAGAACCAAATCCCCTGTCAAATACCAAACCTACCCAACGCCTCCACTCACATATCAACCTACTCCAAATTACCAAGCACCCTCACCTTCTTACCAAACCCTACCACCCACTTATCAATCACCTCCACCTCCTACATATCAACATACCTCACTCAGATATTCCCAACCCGCGCATGTCTACCAAGCCTATAATGCTCAGTCATCCCACTATCAATCACCTCCCGCACGTCAAAACTTTCCTAGACCTCGACCAAATTTCGACTGCAAACCCCCCAAACAGTATACCGCCATTGCTGAACCGATATACCAGCTGTATGAAAGGCTCAAAACTGCCGGTTATGTCACCCCTATCCCTGCTATAACCCCTAAAAACCCTTCTTAATGGGTTAATCCAAATAAATCTTGTGCATACCATTCCGGTATGAAAGGGAATACCATTGATGAATGCCGCTCTCTGAAAGACAAGATCCAGACTTTGATTAATAACAAGATCATTGTGGCAAAGGAGCCTACTCCGAATGTCCGCAACAACCCTCTGTCGGACCATAAGGGTGGAGGTGTTCATATGATTGAAATAGAGAATGATTGGGATCCCAAAGAATCGATCGGTTTAACACAGAATGTGACGAACCAAAAAAGCTGATAGTCACCCTTAATCTGATTGTAGTCCAGACTCACCCTTCTGGGGATGTCGAGGTAAACATGTTTGTACCACTTGAGTTTGAAGCACCACCCCGTGTAAAGATGCTAACACCAATTGAGGTCGAGTGTCTCCAGCAAAAGCACCCACACCATTTGAAGTTGCGGTCTTACTTTCCAAAATACAGGCTCCATTTGGAGTAAAGGTTCCCATTCTAGTAGCAATGTCAGCTATAATGCCATTCCATACAAATGCCATACCTTGGGACTACATAGTCGAGGCAAGAAGAAAAGGGAAGGTCAAGTTCGAGGAAGCCGTTGCGGCACAGGGTATGACAAGAACCGGCAGGCCTCTGATCGGCCGACCATCACTAAAATCGGTCCCCACGATCTATAGAGAAATATACAAGCCAAGGAATACTCAGTCATTGATCATCTGAACAAAACACCAGCATAGATTTCTATCCTAGCTTTGCTACAAAGTTCCGGCGTACATAAGAATGCCTTGTTGAAGGTGCTAAGCGAGGCATATGTACTATGCAACATCACCGGAGGAGAAATGGCAAACATGGTAGGGCAGGTATTCGAAAGTCACAAGATCACTTTTCATGAAGATGAGCTGCCACCAGAAGGGTTGAGTCACAATAAAGCATTGCACATCACCGTACAATGCGAAGATTATTTTATCACTAGGGTCCTGATAGATGGAGGGTCCAGCCTCAATATTTGTCCGTTGGTAACACTCAGAACATTGGGAAAGGGTCTGCATGAGATCAAGGACGGGTCCATCAACGTCAAAGATTTCGACGGTTCCCAAAGATCCACCACTAGGGAAATCGGTTTGTGCTAGCAAATGGGGCCTACTTGGCTCGATGTCGATTTCCAAGTAATAGATGTGTTGGCATCTTCCAATCTACTGTTGGGATGGCCGTGGATTCATTTCGTTGGGGCCGTAGCATCAACACTGCATTAGGCAGTGAAATTTGAATGGAACCACTAAGAGGTGATCATTCACGGCGATGGTAGCAATCCCATATACAACCGCCAAAACATCCCAGCGATTGGAGAAAGGAGAAAGATAGGCGAGGAAACCTATCACCACATCGAGCAAGTCAACGTCGTTGACAAACACAAATGAAGGGACAATAAAATTGAAAGCATATTGAACTGGAACGGATATGAGCCTGGCAAAGGACTTGGCAAGAACCTCTAAGGAATTGCCAAGCTGATCAAGCTGAAGAAACATGACACCACTTTCGGTCTGGGATATGAGTACACCTGGGAGGAATTCAACCACTAGTCTCCACCATGGCGCGGTCCTTACTATCCGCTGGAGCAGCCAATACCACATTTGGAGTAGACTTTCCAACCGGCTGATGTTATCTACGGGTCAGAAGAAGAGGAAGCACTAGCAGCTGTGAAAAACTTTTTCTTAGAGGACAGTGACATGGATTGTTGTGTTGTTCTCGAGGAGGAAGGGGAGGAAGGCCCTTCCATACAGCCCCGTAAGCTGAGGAGCATACCTCAATAACTGGACCATCAGAACTACTAGAGCCTAGAAAGCTTCGGGGTAGCAAGGCTGAACAAAACATCATGCATTATCTTTTACTTTTACTAGTTGACTTTCCTTTCCTATTTTAAATTTTTCGCAAATAAGACCTTCAAACGTTCAAAACAGTTATGGAATTTATCAAAGCATTTTAGTTTCTTTAAAATCTTTGCTCTTATTATTTTCTCTCATTACTTCATTTATACAGCATTACTATTACTTATCTTGATGAACCAATGATTGTGACATGCAATGAGACAATGCAACAAACGGACATAGATTCAGAGGAAGATGACATACCAGAAGAGATTGTTAAGGAAGTTGAGAATTTTGAGAACAGACATGAGTCCAACCTAGACAAGACTGAGGTTGTTAACCTGGGAGATGCAGAAAATGTCAAAGAAACGTGCATCGGTGTTCATTTGTCACCGTCAGAAAAGGAAGAGTATACAGATTTTCTAAAGGAATATGAGGACATATTCGCCTGGTCGTACGACGACATGACTAGTTTGAGTACATCTATTGTGGCCCACAAGCTGCCGACCGATCCGACATGTCCGCCGGTAAAGCAAAAGCTCAGAAAGTTCAAGCCTGACATGAGCTTGAAAATCAAGGAAGAAGTCACTAAGTAGGTCAAAGCTAAGGTTCTCAGGGTAGTAGAATATCCGACATGGGTAGCCAACATTGTGCCAGTACCGAAGAAGGATGGGAAGGTTAGAGTCTGTGTCGACTACCGGGATCTCAACCGGGCCAGTCCAAAGGACGACTTCCCTTACCGAACATACACATCCTGATTGACAATTGCGCCAAGCATGAGCTGCAGTCATTTGTAGATTGCTTCGCTGGGTACCATCAGATATGGATGGATGAAGAATATGCTGAGAAAACGGCCTTCATCATGCCGTGGGGAATGTACTGCTACAAGATGATGCCATTCGGGTTGAAGAATGCAGGGGCCACCTACATAAGGGCCATGGCTACTATCTTCCATGATATGATACACAAGGAGATAGAGGTGTACGTAGATGATGTTATTATCAAGTCCAAGAGAGCCGCTGATCACATAGGATATTTGAGGAAATTCTTCAATAGACTACGAAGGTACAATCTAAAACTAAATCCCGCAAAATGTGCATTCGGGGTTCTTACTGGAAAGCTACTTGGGTTTATTGTGAGTCGCCGAAGCATAGAACTGGATCCATCAAAGGTCAAATCTAATTAAGAACTGCCACCGTCAAATAACAAGAAGGACGTGATGAGTTTCTTGGGGAGACTTAACTACATCAGTTGATTCATAGCACAATCTACAGTTATCTGTGAGCCGATCTTTAAGATGTTGAAGAAGGATGCCGCTACCAAATGGACTGATGATTTCCAAAAAGCTTTCGACAGAATCAAGGAATACCTATCAACATTGCCAGTTTTGGTCCCGCCCGAACCAGGTAGACCCCTATTACTCTACCTTGCAGTGCTAGATGGAGCATTCGGTTGTGTTCTTGGGCAACATGATGAAACGGGGAGGAAGGAGCAGGCCATCTACTATCTTAGAAAGAAGTTCACCCCGTACGAGGCCCGATATTCTCTGTTAGAACGCACCTGTTGTGCTCTGACTTGGGTAGCTCAGAAGTTGAGGCACTATTTTTGTGCCTATACCACGTATCTCATATCAAGGATGGATCTGTTGAAGTACATCTTTCAGAAGCCCATGCCCACTGGCATGCTAGCCAAGTGGAAAATCCTGTTGAGTGAATTTGACATTGTCTACGTGACTTAGAAAGCAATCAAAGGACATGCACTAGCAGATCACCTTGCTGAAAATCCCATGGACGGAGAATACGAACCCCTAAAAACATATTTTCCTGATAAAGAGGTATCATTCATAGGAGAAGACATTGCAGAATCCATGACGGTTGGAGAATGTTTTTCAATGGAGCAGCAAATTTCAAAGGAGTTGGCATAGGAGCAGTCCTAGTATCAGAAACGGTCAGCATTATTCGGTATCTGCCAAGCTCAGGTTCCCGTGCACCAATAACATGGCCGAGCACGAAGCCGGTATCTTACGGCTCAAGATGGCCATTGAAATGAACATCCAAGAGTTGCTAGTAATTGGGGATTCAGACTTGCTTATACATCAGGTCCGAGAAGAATGGGCGACCAAGATCTCCAAGATACTCCATTATCTGCATCACATATAGGAGTTGAGAAAGAGGTTCACAAAGACAGAATTTCAGCATGTTCCCAGAGTCCAGAATGAGTTTGCCGATGCATTGGCTACCCTATCATCCACGATACAACATCCAGATAAGAACTTTGTTGATCCCATTCCGGTAAAGATCCATGATCAGCCAACTTATTGTGCTCATATTAAGGAAGAAGCAGACGGAAAGTCTTGGTTTCATGATATCAAGGAATATTTGACGAAAGGAGAATACCCAGAACTTGCAAATTCTATTCAAAAACGCACACATTGGAGGTTGTTCAATAATTTCTTTCACAGCAGAGGAATCCTGTATAGGAGGAATTCTGATTTAGGATTGCTAAGATGTGTCAACGCAAACGAAGCATCTAAACTGCTAGAAGAAATCCATGACGGGACCTGCGATCCACATATGAATGGCTTTGTTTTAGTGAAAAAGATACTCCGGGCTGGTTACTTCTGGATGACTATGGAGACGGATTGCATCCAATACGTCTGAAAGTGCCACTGCTACCAGATACATACAGACATGATAAAGGTGCCTCCAAATGAGTTTAATGCAACAAGCTCTCCATAGCCGTTCGTCGCTTGGGGAATGGATGTTATCGGACCAATCGAACCCGCCGCATCAAACGGACACAGGTTTATCCTAGTAGCAATTGATTATTTCACCAAATGGGTTGAAGAAGCATCTTACAAGGTAGTGATTAAGAAAGTCATAGCGGATTTCGTCCGCGGCCGTATCGTGTGTCGGTTCGGAATTTCAGCGTCAATCATATAGATAATGGCTCTAACCTCAATAGTGATTTGATGACCCGTTTAAGCATGTTTTCCTCTACTGTTTCTTCTACTCTCATTATGCTTTGAATTTCTTCACTCTGTTTGCTTTGAACTTTCTACTGAAGTTGCTTGTTTTCTCATGAGTTTCTGAAAGAAATCTCTGAGCCTGTTTTGACTACTTGCTTCCTCATCTCTGTACTTGACTCGAGGTGGAAACCCTAGAATTTGGGGGTTCTGCCGAGGTTTGGTCATGTGATTGAACTAGGGTTCTGTTTGAGAACCCTTGACTCTTTCAGACTAATCTCCGAGTCTATGAACTAAGTTTGAACTTCTTTGTTTGCACACAATTCTGAGCTTTTTAAAATTCTTCTACACTAGACTCTTCTACTGATTGGCATGATAAGTTTCTCTCATGTTTAATGTGTCTGTTTGCTTTTATATGTGATGAATCTTTATTCAAAAGGTTTTTCCAACTTGTGATTGATTCAGAATTCCTTTTAATAGGTCCAATTGATTGTTGTTGATTTTACTTAAGTAAAACCTTTCTTCACCTTTTCTGACTGGGTTGATTCCTACAAATCTTTGGACTTCTGATTTCTTGGTTGTTAACCGATTCCCTTACCTTATTTGCACAAACCATGTACTGTCAAGACCTTGTCCTTAAATAGACCTTTATGTATTTACCCCTATTATACTACTTTGCACAAAGTGTTTGATTAATTTCTTTCCTTATTGGGTTTATACCCGTGTGTAATCTGAATCCCTTAATTAAGGGAAGCTTACTGTAATTGATTGGCAATCAACTTTTCAAACTATTCTCTTACCTTATTTTTGCTTGCCTTCTACACTATAAAAGGGCACGACCCCTTTCTCACCAAACGACACACTTTCAACTCAACACTTTTACACTTCAAACTTCACAGTTTCACAATCTCTTCTGAACTCACACTTTAGTATTCTGACTTCTTGTTTGCACTTTGGCTTTTACAAGACTACTGCTTTTTCTACTAGTTTTCTTTGAGACTGGTATGTACTAATTTAAGTTTCAGCGTCGCCCTCATTGTGTTTACTTACAACTTTATGTATCCATACCTACTTTATATTGCTGCAGAATTAAATATTTGAGTAGCGTGTTAATTTCTTTTGCATGTTTCTACTGTGAATCCATGTCCCTATTTCCCTTTATGTGCTTTGAGTTATAGTTTAAAACATGGCAATATGCAAGTTATTGTTCATGGTTTGAACTTGATCCCTTAGGGGATCCTAACCTCTAAAACAATGTGTTCTAACAGGCTTATGGGGTGTGCCAGCATTTCTCGTTGCTAGGTATGCCCACTAGCCTGTCCTTTCTTCTTTACCACTTCCCCTTTCCCCTTCTCAGAACTCTGCACTTGCACTCACTCTTAGCTTCTAAGTTCTGCCCCCTCCTGTGAGCCTTGCCTTGGGACCTTGAGTTCCCTCTGAACTTGGACACTTGAGGTTTGGCCCTTCCGCACTGCACTATGTCTTAATCCTGTAATGCATTTGGGTGTGAGCACTGCCCGAAGTCCATTTGGGGATCTTAGGGAACTCCGACACATCCAAATGAGAGAAAGGCTTTGGATCCTGATCTTTGGAGTTGGTTCATCATATATTTCAGACATGGAGTCTGAATTAGGCTCCCCTTGGTTGTACTGTTAATTTCTAATGTAATTTTGCTTTTTCTTATTCATGTTGGGCTATAATAATTTGTAATAACTATTGGGGGTGGCTAGTGAAAAGGGATAGGAATGACTGTATGCAAAAAGGGGTAGATATCATGCCTATAGGCTTATTAATTTCTACAGATACCATGCCTATTTCTGCATTCTCATCTTTAGATAACATGCCTATATGTTCATTAATTTCTGCATCCATGTAGATATCCTGCTTATAGTTTTACTTACAGAATTCTGCACTTGCATATAGACACCATGGCTATAAGAATTCCTGCATTATATAGGCACTATGTTTATAGGTTTATGCATTCATATAGATACCATGTCTTTAAGGTTTTCTGCACTTCTACATTATATAGATACCATGTCTATAAGAATGTTCTACATCTCTCATATAGATACCATGCTCGTAGTTAACTAGAAATTCAAATCCTGCATATGCATCCGTCACTAGACAAACCTGTCTATAGGATTTAAATAACTAACAGCATTTAGATACCATAGGATTTCTGCACTCTTGCTACGTCTGTAAAATGTTTAAAATCAAAAACGCCTAGAAAGCATGCCTATAGGAACTATAAACCAAATCTGAACCGCCTCACTCATTTTAAGTTTAATCTGCCAGTAGTAATGCATTATCAACTGCAGAATTTGTATTATTCTGTTAAAAACTGGTAACCTTTCTGTAATCAGTTTACTTCTTTATTTTCTGAAACCAGTAGATATTATGACTATAGGTTTCGTCTAACACCTAGGCAAGCCTAAGGATAAAAGCTATAACTGAATCAGATTTTGTTAATTACAAGCAGCGGGCAGGCCAAATTCGGACTTCTTATCTGAAAATATGTGATAAATCAGCCTGCTTTAACTTATTAAGTTTGATTAGACCTTAATCAGTATATGCAAGACATGCTAAATTATATGCTTTTCTTTGATTTAAGGAGGTCTATTTGAGCCTTTCTATCTGTTTACGTGCTTTCCCAATACTTGCTACATAAATGTTTTGATTGCCGCCTTAGAATTTTGTCCTTTTAAAACTATGAAACCTCATACCCCTTCCTTTTTAGGATTAGTAGTCCCAAGTACCTCCGAGACTGATATGATTGGGGTGGGTAATAGCATGCAATAAGTAATGAAACCATTCTTTGCTTTAATAGCTTAACGGGGTGGGAAAGGGTAGATATGGATATGATGACCACGCGATAATGTCACGTGTAACCCCTCGTCGAGAAGAGATTACCGGAAATTGTGTGGGTTGATCCATATTATTTATAAACCTAGGACCCCCCCTTCCCTTTACTTGTTTATTTCATTGTTTGCCTTTCAGAATTTCAAACCGTTTTTCTCAAATTTCAGCTTGCCTTCCACTTCTTTTAATTTTATCTATTTGCAACCATTATGTGAAAATAATGGGGTCCATCACAGGGTTTTCGTGTTTATTATGTGTTTCTTGGGCATGCTAGTATTCCTAATCCAAGGGGATAGAATCCATACTAGGCTGGCCATGGTGACCAAAACTCTGATGGACTTGATCATGGGGTAAACATACACTATCATCCCTATGATCGTTGCAGACATATATCGAGCTTTGGAGCGATGTCAGATGTAGTTCAAGTTTTTCGAGGGTTGCAACTTGTTGTTACAGGTCTGGTTGTTGAAACAATACCGTCATAAATTTCCGCGAAGGCTGTGGAATGATCACATAGCCTTCCATCATCCCAAAAGAATGAACTATATTACAGACATGTTTGCTCAACCAGAGGACATTGTGGGATGGGTACAGCTTTTCGAAAATTTGACTGAGGATCAGGTCTAGTGGATGTTCGAGTGGTTCTCTACAGATGAGTACATCATCAGATCTAGAGATTTTCCACACCTGGTGTTGACTGGATTAATGGGAATATACTCTTACGCTCCTCTTAGGGTTATGAGACAAGCAGGCTGGAGACAAGTCATACCACTGGTTTCTAAAATGTGTCACTTCAGAGCCAATTTCCAAGGTGACGCCATCCCATATAAGAATGAAGCGCAAAACATGTGGATCTTGAAGATTGTTGTGGAGAAAGACACTATCGAGCCAGCCGGGGTCTTTAAGCCATTCATACCTTTACCCTTCATGGTTGGAAGACAACATAGCCGAGGTCTTTGATCCAAGTACTGGTCTAGGAAATAGGATCATAGACGAGGTTGCTGAAACAGAGGTGAAATACAACAAACTGCGGAAAAGAGTACGAGAGTCTAAAGCTGAGCATATGGTGCAGCATAAGGCTAATATGGAAATGATTAACGAGTGGAGAGAAAGAGCTATCAAATCCAGCGAGAGGCTAGAATATTTGGAAAATAGCTTGATGGAATTGGAGGGGAGAATGAGAAAGAGGGTCACCGACTGCCAGAATGCTGAAGGAAATGAAGGAGGGCATCTGATAAGGGCATTCCTACAGCTGAACCTGCGCGAGTTGGGAGAGTTGATTGACAACACCATCCGGTCTAGAAAGGGTCCTTCTGGGACCAAGTAGATTAGATTTACTTGATTTTATTTTCAAATGTAATATGACCAAGTGCCATTAGCAACATTATTTTGTTTAGTTTCATTTTGGGGTGTTTATTTTTACATTAATGAAATGAGGCAATTATTGGCACTAAAACTCTCCAAATTTATTTGTTGCTAAGTCTACCTGGGGTACAACGAGGCTCCCAAATTAGGACGCGAATTTACATTTCCACAATATGTGCTTAAATATTGCAAACATTTCAGAATCCTTACTAACTTGTTTACCTTTTTGTTTTTGTTATTCTTTATTCTCATCCCCTAAGGTTGGTTTGCTCATACTGGTATCATCATCATATCACACCAGATCTAGAGGTCCTCCACCTTATCCTCCTCCAAGTAATACCAAAGGCAAATGAAAATTAAAACTGGAAGACTTAAGTGGTATTCGAAAGGATAATGTTGAGAACGCGGAAACTTTAGACGGTCGGAGTACTCCGGCACCAAATGATCTAGTTTTGAGGTTGGAACAAAATATATTGGAGCTACAGGGAGAGCTTGAGCAGGTTCGCAATTTGGCAAACTTATCGCTCATCCTGAATGTCCCCGACATCAACTAACAAAACACAAAGAACTCAGTACCTCCCCAAAACACACCAAACCAACATCCCCAAAACCCTCCTACATTGCATCAATATGCAACCCCACCTCAAAATCTCAATCCCTTATCGGTACCAACTCCGCCACAACACCACAATCAACCAATTAAGTACTCACCAACCGCCACTTATCACACTCCCCATAACACACCACAACTCATTCCAGATCCTCAAAACTCAACCAATGACCACCATTACACCCAGGCACCTAGCACTCACCAAAATAACCCCATATACGTGGAAACCATACATCACTCTATCCATCCAATCTCATATACACCAGAATCATCTGAGAAAGACATGCTCATTAAAAACATGGTTGAGGAACTCAAGAAGTTGGCGAGTTGAGTTCAGGGTGTCGAAGGAGGCAAAGGAATAGAATGTTTGAACTATGAAGACATCCATACAGCCAGATGTAGAATTGCCAGAGGGTTACAAACCACCCAAGTTTGAAATGTTTGATGGTACAAGTGATCCCAAGGTTCTTTTAAGGACTTATTGTGATAAACTTGTTGGGGTCAGAAAGGATGAAAGGATTCGGATGAAGCTCTTTATGAGAAGTCTTATGGGAGATACTTTGTCCCGGTACATCAGCCAGGATCTTAAGAATTGGTCCAACTAGGTGAGTATGGCATCTGATTTCATAGACCGATTCAAGTTCAACATAGAAAATGCACTAGATGTTTTCTACATTCAGAACCTTAAGAAGAAGTTCACCGAAACTTTTCGCGAGTACGCCACTCGTTGGAGGTCGGAAGCATCCAAAGTTAGGCCATCTTTGGACGAGGGACAGATTAACAAGTTCTTTGTCAGAGCACATGACCCACAATATTATGAAAGGTTGATGGTTATTGAAAATCATAAATTCTCTGATATCATTAAACTTGGAGAAAGAATTGAAGAAGGAATCAAGCGCGGGATGGTGACAAACTTTGAGGTATTACAGGCCACAAATAAGTCATTACAATCAGGAGGCATATCGAAGAAAAGAGACGTTGGGGCAGTAATGGTGGCTCAAGGCCCGAAATCTCCACTTACATATCAAACACCTCCACCCACATATCAAACACCTCCACTCACATACCAAGCACCACCATACATATATCAACCTTCATCTCCTAGATATTCCTAAAGAGCCACTGCCTATCATACCTATAATTCCCAACCATCTCATTTCTAGTTACCTTCAATTCGCCAAAATTATCCAAGACCATGACCCAATTTTGACTGTAAGCCACCCAAACAGTACACCGCTATTGCTGAACCCATCGACCAGCTGTATGAAAGGTTGAAAGCCACTGGTTACGTCACCCCTATTCCTACTGTGGCATTAGAGAATCTATCCCAATAGGTCAACCCAAACAAAAACTGTGCATACCATTCCGGTATAAATAGGCCCACCATTGACGAGTGCCAAACATTGAAAGATAAAATCCACACACTGATTGACAACAAGATTATACTGGCAAAAGAAGCTGCACCCAATGTCCGCAACAACCCCCTCCCTGATCATAGGGGTGGCGGGATACATGTGATAGAAATGGATGAGAAATGGGATCCTGAGGGGTCAATCGGGCTCATTCGAGAAGGCTATGACATTAAACTTGCAGTCACACTTATTCCTATTGTAGTGCAAACTCAGTTACCGATTAAAGTTGAGGTAGCTACATCAGTTCCATTTGAAGTAGAGGTAGCTCCACCTACGGCCACCCCTGTTCCATTTGAAGTAGAAGTGGCCACACCTTTCATGGTGACAGTATCAACTACACATCCTTTCAAATCAAAGCAATATCCTGGGATTATGTTGCCGAGGCTAGGCAAAAAGGTAAGGCAAATATGGAGGAATCCGATGCTGCACAAGGAATGACTAAGACCGGGAGAATCTATACACCTGAACACTTGGGAGGACCAAGTAAGAATGTTGCTACCAAACAGCCTATCATTGAAACATGACTAGATGACCTTTAGAGGAAAGTACAAGCAAGGGAATATTCCGTCATTGAGCATTTGAACAAAACCCTAGCTCAGATATCTATACTGTCACTATTGCAAAATTCAGAGGCACACAAAAATGCTTTGATGAAGGTGTTAAGTGAAGGTTATGTACCCAACAATATCACTTGCAGAGAGATGGCCAATATGGTAGGGCAAGTGCTGGAAAGTCATAAGATAATCTTCCACAAAGATGAGCTGCCGCCTGGTTAAATCACAATAGAGCGTTGCATATCACAGTACAATTTGAAGACAAATTCATCACCGGAGTCTTGATTGATGGAGGTTCAAGGCTCAATATTTGTCCGTTGGATACTCTAAAAAGACTGGGCAAAGGTTTCCATGAAATACGGGCAGGTAGCATGAATGTGAAAGCTTTCGATGGGTCCCAAAGGGCCATGATTGGAGAAATTAATCTTTATCTACAGATGGGGCCAACTTGGTTAGACGTTGAAGTTTAGGTGCTCGACATATCAGCCTCACACAATCTTTTGTTAGGTCGACCGTGGATACACGCAGCTGGGGCTGTGGCTTCTACACTACATCAAGCCGTGAAATTCGAATGGAACCATTAGGAGGTGATCATTCATGAAGATGGGAGTAACCCCATTTACACCAGTCAAACTATCTCGGTTATTGGAAAGAAAAGAAGGTTAGGAGGGGAAACCTATCATCACATCGAACGTGTCAATGTCGTTGAGAAAGACAAATGGTGGAGCAGCAAAATACAAAGCATACTGGTATGGTCTGGGTATGAACCCAGAAAAGGGCTTGGGAAGAATCTCCAGGGTATTACTAAGCCAATACAGCTGAAGCGTCATGGTACTACCTTCAGGCTCGAATACCAGTATACATGGAAAGATTATAATGATTAGTCGCCTCCATGGCGCGGGCCATATTACCCTCTCGAGCAACCGGTGCCATATCTGGATCAGGCTTTTCACCAAGCTAATACAATATGGGGAACCGCAGAAGAAGAAACATTGGTCGGGCTGAGGAATCTGTTCTTGGAGGATGAAGACATGGACTGCAGTGCAATAATTGAGGAGGAGGAGGAAGAAGGCCTCATTATTCAGAATGTGGAGAAGGGAGCTGTCCTCAAGAACTAGACCGCCACACCATCCCGGGCCCGCCGAGTACCTGGGTAGCTTGGCAGATTTTATTCCTATAGCCATTCTAGGCATTTAAGATTTTCAGTAATTTTGTTTTTTAAGACTCGCTTGTTTCATAATAAATTCCCCATTCATTGAGTCGTACTCGTTTGGATGATTTAAGTCTTAATCAAATGCATTACTCTTTATTATTTATTATTACCTTTCATATTTTTCTTTCTACAACGTTATTGTTACTTTTCCTAATGAACCGGTGACTGTGACATGTAATGAGGCAACACAACATGAGAACAATGATTCGGATGAAGAAGATAAGATACTTGAGGAAGTTGTTAGGGAAGTTGAAAACTTTTATAATAAGCTTAAGGCCAACCTGGACGAAACCGAAGAAGTAAATTTAGGGGACGCCGAGACCTCAAGGAGACCCGCACCAGCATTCACTTATCGCCAATAGAGAAAGAGTAGTACATTCATTTCTTAAAGGGGTATGAGGACATTTTTGCATGGTCATATGATGACATGACCGGTTTGAGCACGTCCATAGTGGCTCACAAGTTTCCTACTAATCCCATATATCCACCAGTGAAGTAGAAACTCATAAAATTCAAACTAGATATGAACCTGAAGATCAAGGAGAAAGTTACTAAGCAGATCAGAGCCAAAGTTCTCAGGGTTGTTGAGTACCAACCTAGTAAGCCAACATTGTACCAGTTCCGAAGAAAGATGGGAAAGTCAGGGTATGTGTTGACTATCAGGATTTAAACAAAGCAAGTCCCAAGGATGACTTTCCACTACCAAATATACACATCCTTATCAACAATTATGCCAAGAATGAACTCCAATCCATTGTGGATTGCTTCGCAGGTTATCACCAGATTTGGATGGATGAAGAAGATGCAGAGAAAATAACTTTTATTACACCATGGGGGGGTGTACTGCTACAAGATGATGCCATTTGGTCTAAAGAATGCTATGGCCACTTACATGAGAGCCATGACAATCATCTTCCATGATATGATACACAAAGAAATATAGGTGTATGTGGACGATGTCATTATCAAATCCAAGAAGGCCGCGGATCACATAACGGATTTGAGAAAGTTCTTTGACAGGTTTAATGAGGTACAACTTGAAACTAAACCCCGCAAAGTGTGCATTCGGGGTTCCCACAGAAAAGTTACTAGGGTTCATTGTCACTCGTCGAGGGAACGAGCTGGATCCATCTAAAGTCAAAGCTATTTAGGAATTACCACCACCAAGGAGCAAAAACGACGTGATGAGCTTCCTAGAGCATCTCAACTATATCAGTCGCTTCATAGCACAATCCATAGTCATATGTGAAACCATCCTCAAAATGCTGAGGAAAAATGCCGAAACAAGCTGGACCGAGGATTGTCAGAAAGCTTTTGACAAAATCAAGGAGTACCTGTCCACACCACCAATTTTGGTCCCGCCAGAGCTGGGGCAGCCTTTGCTACTATATTTATCAGTATTGGATGGAGCCTTCGGATGTGTTTTGGGACAATATGATGAGACAGGGAGAAAGGAGCAAGCCATATATTACTTGAGTAAGAAATTCACACCTTACGAAGAACAATACTCTTTGTTAGAGCACACTTGCTGTGCTTTGACCTGGACGACCCAGAAGTTGAGGCATTACTTTTGTGCCTATACGACATACCTCATATCCAGGATGGACCCTTTTAAGTACATATTTCAGAAACTCATACCAATCGGGAAGTTAACCAAATGGCAGATACTGTTAAGTGAGTTTGATATCGTCTACGTAACTCAAAAGGAAGTCAAAGGACAAGCATTGGCAGACCATCTTGCTAAAAATCTGGTAGGAGGAGAATACGAACCCCTAAAAACATATTTTCCTAATAAAGAAGTGTCGTTCATAGGAGAGGACATTACCAAAGCATACGCGGTTGGAGGATATTCTTTGATGGAACTGCAAATTTCAAAGGAGTGGGCATTGGAGCAGTTTTGGTATCAGAAACAGGTCAACATTATTTGGTATTTGCTAAACTCAGATTTCCCTGCACCAACAACATGGCAGAATATGAAGCCTGCATATTAGGACTCAACATGGCAATCAACATGAATATTCAGGAGCTGCTGGTAATCAGTGATTCAAATTTGCTTGTGCACCAGGTACAAGGAGAGTGGTCCCCCAAGAATTCCAAGATATTGCCATATCTGTACCATGTACAGGAATTGAGAAAGAGGTTCACGAAGATAGAATTCCGGCATGTGCCCAAAATTCAGAATGAGTTTGCCGATGCATTGGCCACTTTGTCATCCATGATACAACATCCAGATAAGAACTTCATTGATCTTATCCAAGTGAGAATTCATAATCAGCCGACATATTGTGCCCATGCTGAAGAAGAAATAGATGGAAACCCTTGGTTCCATGACATCAAGGAGTATTTGGAAAAAGGAGAATATCCAGAACATGCAAACCACACTAAGAAACGCATACTCTGGAGATTGTCCAATTACTTCTTCCACAGCGGAGGAAATTTGTATAGAACAACTCCTGATTTGGGATTTCTAAGATGTGTCGACGCAAAAGAAGCTTCTAAACTACTTAAGGACGTATATGCTGGGACCTGCGGCCCACACATGAATGGTTTTGTCTTGGCCAAGAAGATACTTAGGACCGGTTACTTTTGGATGACCATGGAGATAGATTGCTTCCAGTATGTCCGCAAATGCTACCAATGTCAAGTGCACGCCGATATGATAAAAGTGCCGCCAAACGAGCTCAATGTAACAAGCTCACCTTGGTAATTCGCCGCCTGGGGAATGGATGTCATTGGTCCGATTGAGATCACTGCTTCAAACGAGCACATGTTTATTTTGGTAGCCATTGATTACTTCACAAAATGTGTAGAGGCTGCATCTTACAAGCTGTCACCAAGAAAGTCGTCGTAGACTTTGTCAAAAATCGTATCGTTTGCCGATTCGGAGTTCCCGAGTCCATTGTTACTGATAATGCTTCCAATCTCAACAGTGATCTGATGAAGGCCATGTGTGAAACTTTCAAAATCAAACACAAGAATTCCACAGCATATAGACCTTAATGAATGGAGTAGTAGAAGCTGCCAAAAAAACATCAAGAAGATACTAAGGAAGATGGTAGAAAACCACAAACAATGGCACAAGAAGCTACCTTTCGCTTTGTTGGGATACCGCACTACAGTTCGTACATCGACTGGGGAAACTCCTTATATGTTGGTTTATGGTACCGAAGCTGTCATCCCAGCTGAGGTAGAGATTCCTTCTTTAAGGATTATACAGGAAGCCGAACTCAGCGATGCAGAATGGATAAAAAGTTGTTATGAACAATTGGCTTTTATCGATGGAAAAAGGATGAACGAAATAGGTTACGGTCAGCTTTATCAGAATAGGATGTCTAGAGCTTTCAACAAAAGGGTCAAACCAATGCAATTTGCACCAGGAAAGCTAGCGCTAAAGAAGATCTTCCCACATCAAGATGAAGCCAAAGGAAAATTCTCTCTCAAATGGCAAGGACCTTACTTGGTTCACAGGGTACTAAGAGGAGGAGTTCTCATACTTGCAGAAATGGACGGAGAAGTTTGGCCAAAACTAATTAATTCAGACGCAGTCAAAAGAAACTATGCTTAGACTATTTACATTTCCTCATTTGATGTAATTGAACTATGATTGACCTGATTCCCGTTTAAGAGGGGATACGTAGGTAGCCCTGTGGATTCGGTCATACCATAATAATATTTCTTTTTGCCCAAGATTAGAAACTGGGGCAGAATTTTGAGGAGGACCCTCAAAATTCCGGAGCAAGTCCAGCCAATGCCAGTATATGCCAGACTGTCAGGAATCAATTAAGAAACTGGGGCAGAATTTTGAGAAAGATTCTAAAAATTCCGAAGAAGGTTCAATAAAGCTCGCAAATGGCCGAAGAATCATCTACCGAACTGGGGCATAATTTTGAGGAGGACCCTAAAAATTCTATCATGAGAAAGCTGTAATGTCTCTGAAATATGTTACAGTCACTAGTTCATCTAAAACTACTTGATATATCATATGTTTCTAAAACAACTCTATTTTTATCACTAATTGCATATTTTCGAAAACACTATTTTTCATAACAGTCAGGTGTTACCCAGAGGAAATCAAATAAGGCCTCTAGAACGGAACAAAGCAAGGCCAGTGGATAGAAGCACGAAAAAACCTTCCCTCACAAAACTTATAATTTTTCTTTGAACGCAAGCACATCTTACGTAGCGCTAGCATTCGCAAACATTTATACACAAAGCAGAATCACTATCAAACAGGCCATCAGACACCAAATATATCTCTAGCTAGGAAATATACTACTCTTATTTGCTACTCGCTCTCTGCATAGGACTAAGACATGTCCCACATACTTGCATGAGGATAATCTTTGCCTCTGTATTTGCATGAGGCTAATCCTTGCCTCCATATCTGTATGAGGCTAATCCTTGCCTCCATACCTGCATGAGGCTAATCCCTGCCTCCATATTTGCATGAGGCTAATCCCTGCCTCCATATTTGCATGAGGCTAATCCCTGCCTCCATATTTGCATGAGGCTAATCCTTGCCTCCATATTTACGTGAGGCTAATCCCTGCCTCTATATTTGCTTGAGGCTAATCCCTGCCTCCATATTTGCATGAGGCTAATCACTGGCTCTATATTTGCATGAGGCTAATACTTGCCTCCCTATCTGCATAAGGATAATCCTTTCCTCCATATTTTCATGCTGCTAGTCCCTGCCTCCATATCCGCATGAGGCTAATCCCTGTCTCCATATCTGCATGAGACTAATCCCTGTCTTCATATTTGCATGAAGCTAATCCTTGCCTCCATATCTACATGAGGCTAATCCTTGCCTCTAACCTGCATGTGGCTAATCCCTGCCTCTGTATCTGCATGTGGCTAATCCTTGCCTCCATATCTGCATGAGGCTAATCTTTGCCTCCACATCCGCATGAGGCTAATCCCTGCCTCCATATTTGCATAAGGCTAATCCCTGCCTCCATATTTGCATAAGGCTAATCCCTGTCTCCATATTTGTATAAGGCTAATCCCTGCCTCCATACTTGCATAAGGCTAATCTCTGCCACCATATTCGCATGAGGTTAATCCCTGCCTCCACATTCGCATGGGACCAAGCATTGTCCCTCCTTGCATAAATATCGTTCTATTCCGGTACTATCTATTTGTTTTTCGATTGGGCTAAGCTCTGCCCTTCATTTCACAAAACTAAGCCTTGTCTTGTTAACATCATATTATTGCATCTCATGGGATGAAATATCGCCGACCTATCCAAAGGCGTCATAGTCTAAAAAGAATCATCCTCATAGCCGAAAGACACCATGTCATGGCCTGAGGATCTCTTAAATTTGCATATCATTATTCAAAGGCGTCATGGTCGGAGGCACCATCTTCCTGGCCCGAGAACATCATTTCATGGCCTGTGAATCCCTCATTGAACAATTCATGTCCCAGGACATCATCGTCTAAGGACGTCATCCTCAACCGTCCGGAGACAATTTTCATGGTCCGAAGAGAATCTGCATCATGTTTAAATTTTCGCACAAATACATGTTTGCAGAATATCTTTATCTACAGGCGATTAGTAAGCAACCACTATCCCAATAGAAGCAACCTCGCTCCAATTCCTTCAACTATCCCAAAACTTAACCATTCACCATAACCATTCATTCACCTATTCTGAAATCTCATGTCCATTCTTGTAATGACTTCATTGGTATATTCCGCTAATGAATCTGGAACTACACATGGCCTGATTCCTATAAAACCAAGGATATGTAGGTAGCTCAAAGGCCAGAGTCCGGCCTCTATCTTTCAAAACATCCCATTCGGTCAAAATTGGCCATCATTTCTTTACCCGAAAACTCTTTCATCCTTCCGGGGGTAAAGAGGGGCAACTATTCATACACAATTTTTCCCTATAATATTTTTTTGAAATGTATTATACCTTTATAAATATACATTAGCATCAAATGGTATTTTTTCATAATCTTTTACATTTTTAAAATTAATTTATCTCAGTATTTTATTCATATAAACAATTACGAAATTGCATCACAAATGTTTTTAAAATATTTTTTGATTTAATATTACTATTTATGGTTCTATTAAGTCCAAATTATTTCATCAATGGCCAAATTAGCACCTTTTGGTTATAATTGCAATGACTTTGCAATTATAACCCATGCATATATTTTTATATTATTTTATCAGAAATTAGTCCATTGTATTTTTAAAATTACTGAATAACTTTTTTTAAACATTCCTATTCATGAAAATCATTTTTATAATTAGTAATTATTTAACAAATTATTTTTGTCAATTTATTTGGGGTATTTAACAAATAGTCTTGTTTAATTTCAATTTCAGCCTAATTGACCAGCCCAAATACCCTAATGGCCTCTCCTATGCTAGTATCGCTGTCTCTAGGATCCTCAAGGGACCAAGGTTAGTCTGCTTACGCCTTTGGTTCTTGCTCGCATGTTTCAGGCCATTATGGTTTGGTTTCGAGTAAGATCTTCCTATTTCGCCTTAAACCTATGGATTTCTAAGCCTACTTCTTCATCTTTATGTTGCTTTCCTTGAAACCCTAGTTTTTTCCTTTGAACTTCTCAGATCTATACAGATCTGAGATGGATTGAACTTGTTTCACCGGTTTTTATGAAAATCTTCGGGTTTAACGAGTGGCTTTCCATTTTTTCTCAAACTAAGGTTTCCTGAAAATCCTTTTCTTCAAAACGTTTTGCTGACTTTAAGTATTTAATCTTCTATTTTTTTATGTGTTTTTGACTTATTTCGAATAGTTTGCTTCAACCCTAACTAGCTTATGCTAAAGCCCTAATTTTCTTATGTTTTTGCTTCGATTTTGAATCTTTCCATGCTACTTGTTACGTTGTTCGTTCTGTGCTTTGACTTTCATGATTTCCCCTTTAGTCTAATTCAATGTCTTGTGATTTTTACCCTAGTTCATCTCTATTACGGTTTTTGATTCGATTTCTCGGTTATTTTCTGTACGTTTGTGAGATTCTATTTTAGCCTACTTGTCTATTTGTGGAAAACCTATATGTTCACCCTCAAATCGGTACTGTTTGAATTTCTGATTCACTGATTGGCTCTATAAAAAACCATGTGCTGATTCTTGATTATTTACTTTATTTACGACCTTGATCAGTTTTCTTACCTTATTCGATTAATTGTGATATTTATTGATTCTTCACTAATTATTTCCTTAATTAATTTTCTATCTATTTACCCCTAATTGCTCACTTGATTTTCTTTCCTTAGATTTATTCTGCCTTTACTGTTGGGTAATTACCCTTAAT
The DNA here is from genome assembly GCF_000393655.2 of Nicotiana sylvestris. Classification (NCBI taxonomy): domain Eukaryota; kingdom Viridiplantae; phylum Streptophyta; class Magnoliopsida; order Solanales; family Solanaceae; genus Nicotiana; species Nicotiana sylvestris. The sequence goes on from NC_091064.1 coordinate 19,025,863, forward strand.
TAAGGGAAAATTACACTAATTGGTGTATAATTGATTCTGTGGCTTCCTTAATTGTTGAATGGTTGAACTCATTTACCTTATTCTTCTTGCTCTTAACTACTATATATACTCTCACCTATTCTAACTTCTAGGACAAACATTAGTTCATCAATACTCTCACACCCTCAAAAGCTCTTTATTCTCTTTTGTTACTTGTAATTCTCACTAACCTAGCCGGTTGTAAGCCAAGGCTGGCTATTTGCACCATCTCTTCTCTATACTCTGTATTCTCTCCTTAACTGGTATGTCCTGATTCAATTCAAATTCCAAAACTATGTGTTTTCTTTGTTGATGTAGTTCATTAGTTGTAACTTCCAGTTCTATTTATTATTTTACTATCATGTTGCTCAACTATAACTAGCAAACCTAGATTACACTGCCTAACTACTGTCTCACTTAGCATGTTGGAGTCTGTTCTATTAGAAGCTATGACTGGTTTATTTACCCACAAGGATCTGTTTATTGTTTAGCATGCGCAATCTTGCCTTGTGATAATTGGATGCATCTCGTTTGCTCATTAGCATGTCCAAGCTATATTACTTGTTTACTGTCTTACCCAGCATGTCTAAATTCTGCTAAGTATTCTGAACCATGAATGTTTTTTGAAGTGCTTGCCTAGTTTGTTTATCTAAGTCTTGCCTACTCTACTTTACTAATGAGATCTTGCTAAGTCATCTAGCCCTTCAAAGTACTTAAATTGTGTGTATGGGTCATGTCCTACATCTGTGTGTTTTCAACATGTCTTTGCTGTAATCTTTGTGACTAACTTGTCAATTCTACAACTTCTTGAGAAATTTGTGCATCTGTTTGCTTATACACAGGGTGTATTCTATGTGTCCCCAACCCCTCTATCTCCATATGTGGAATCTGTTTGCCCCAAAATGTTTCTAAAGCTGTTTGTTTTGTGACTTGCATTCTGATTTCAAAAAATGTTTTTCATGCTTTTCTCAAACTGTTTTACCACCCTAACTGGTATTGGTTTCAGAAATCTTTTCACTCTTAAGGCCCTCTTTCTACTGTTTACCAAAACTCTTTCAAATCATGCCAAGCACTCTCACTTATTCTTAGGTTATTAAGTTTTGCCACTCTGGTATGTGTACTGCGTAGATGTCCCTGAGATCTCTCTGAACTCTGGTATATCAGGGCTGGCACTTCCACATTCCAATAAATCAGTCCTTATTTGAGAAAGTTCTGGGTGTGAGCACTGCCCGGGATCCTTAAGGTCCTTAGAGAACTCTGGCACACTTAAACATGAAATTTGCTATGGAACTTTGGGCATTTGAGACTACTGAAGGCTTGGAAATTACTTTGGGCCTGCTTTAGGCTCCCTATAGCTTAATGTATATTTATATTTATGTAATTTATTCAATCCTTGGTCTACAGTTATTAATTGTAAACAAATATTGGGTGACTAGTAAAAATGGAGGGTAGTTGTATACTCTGGGTAAGTTGGGTAGATAACATGCCTATAGGGTTTATTTTGATTTACATGTGCTGTGTTAGACGACTTGCCTATAGGGTTTGCTTTGGTTGAAATAGATTCTGCTTGCTTTACTTCACATGATTAGATTCCATGCCTATAGGGAATAAAATAAATAAGGTTCAGTTCTCATTACGGCATATATTCAATTTTGTCCCTTTAGAAATCATGCTTATAGGATTTAAAATTAGCTTTGATTATAGAAATCATGCCTATATGATCTAAAGTCATTTTTAACTAGAAAGCATGCCTATAGGATAAAGGACTTCAAAAAAAATGTCTCCTCAGAAATGTATTTGCATATACTCACTTAGGCAAGCCTTAGGGCATTAAATAATTGTGAAACCAGTTCTGTTTATATGTGAAATTATCCAGGATTAATAAGTTGTAAAACCATTAGGCAAACTGGTTAGGATCCTGCCATTTCCCTAAAAAAATAAACACTGCATGTTCTGTTTTCGTGATGTTCATCTAGATATCATTTTCTTAGGATTTCTGAACTTCTTTTGAAAATCTGTGCTTTAGACGTGCTATTTGATTGTCTATATGTTTGTCTCTATTTTCTTGTCCTACATGTTATTTGCCTGTCGCCTAGATTTTTACCTTTTTATAAACTTTAGGCTATCTAGAACCATCCAGATTTAGAGGTCCCAAATTCCTCCAGGACCATAAGGAAGGGACGGGTAGCAGCACGCTTAGAGGTCGTTAATTAAACTCGCTTATAACCACTAAGGGGAGGGTAATGGGTAGTAAAACGATATGATGACTGCACGCTAATGTCATGTGTAGACCCTCATTGAGGAGTGATTATCGAGCATTGCATGGGTGTGATCCTGTAAGCTAATCAACCTAGGACTTCCCTTTCCCAATTCCTATGTGTTTAAATTTTATAAACTTCCTTTTCTTTACATATACATGTGCAAGTTGCTCTGGCCTCTCCCTTGCCTCCATTACCTGAATCATATATGTGCTTAGAATGTGAAAACATGTCTTTATTTGCGAATAAGTGTTGAAATTGTTTACTTGTAAAATGACTAATTCAGATAGTTTAAGTTCGGCTGGGACCCACTGTTGTGGACTGCGAGGGGTGCCTAACACCTTCCCCTCAAGATTATTTCGAGCCCTTACCCTAATCTCTGGTCATGCAAACTAGTACATGAGTTAATTTCTCTAGGTGCCCTAACGCACCTTAATCCGTTAGGTGGTGACTCTTCAAATGCCCAATTCCCAAAAGGAAACGAATTGTTCCCCCATGAATGTCGAAACCCGGACTTCCCCGTCAAAAAGGGAAAAAAGGGGGCGCGACAACATGGCGACTCTACTGGGGATATTTTTAGGCTCTTAGCATAACGAACTTATTTTGTGAATTAGTCCAAGCATGCTCTATCCCACGTACCCTTTCCCCTTATTTGAATTTAACTGTCTATTTTCAAGCATTTATGATTTCTTTATTTTCCTGAAACTGACGTATCTCTTTGTTTTCTTTTTCTGTAGCTGTCTTTCAATTATTTAAATACTGCATTTAGCATTTTACGTGCAAATACTTGACACACATGCTATTTATTGCTGCATAAATCATTTTCAACATCATATTCCACTCTTGCGTAATTAATCCTATAGCAACGCTTGATGAGTGTTGCACTCTTCCTATATATCACCCTTTAAATTCAGAAAGGCATATTTGCGGCAAAACTAGTCGATCAGCGGTGCATTCGACGGTTCCGTACATTTTCTCCTCAAGTTTTCTGCTTGAGGGTCCCAGTATAGACCTTTATAACAGCCTTACTCTGATTAATTATACATGCATCATGATCAAACCTAGCCAAGTTAATATGTTGTCCGCATAATAACCCTTTAAGACAAGCCTTGTCCAAAAGTCCATCGGGTTTTTTATAATCCCAACGAACGTAACCACGATTAGGTGCATTAATTTGGAGAAATAAATGTCAATATGCTAATCATTACTATATAAATAGTCGAAACCTGGAGGGGTAAAGGGCCTAACTCTCTTTTGTTTTGCAAAAAATGAGGCACGAGGTCCCCAGATTCGGTATGGTTGGTAGCATACCCTCACTCTTGCTAGAGTTGTAGGGGGAGTCATTTCTATATTTCCAAAACCATGTGAAACGAGTCCTAGAAAACTTGCCTTTTCTGTTGGATCTTCAGCCCAACAAAATACTGATCGAGGCTGCAACTATGTTTTGGGACAAGGACAGGGTTGTGTTCCATTTTGGGAACATAGAAATAACTCCCCTTCTAGAAGAAATAGGAGGATTTGCTGGGTTGCCTTGGGATAGCCCTAATCTGTTAGCACCTGAAAATCACACTGCTAGAGGATTTCTGAAGATGATGGGCTGAAAAAGAATGACAACTTGAAATGCCTGAAGTACTCCTACATACCTTTTGATTTCTTTTATAAAGGATACGGTCACAACAACTCTTACTGTATAATCGCTCTAGGTGCCATAACGCACCTTAATTTGTTAGGTAGCAACTCTTCAAATGCCCAATTCCCAAAAGAAAATGAGTTGTTCCCCCATAAATGTCGAAACCTGGACTTCCCCGTCAAAAAGGGAAAAAAAAGGGGCACGACAAATTCCAGGGATGATGTGCGGGATGTGATTTGTGTGTGCAGATGATGGGCTAGTCTGGAGGACTTGAGGCCAAGTTTTGATTGTAGCTTGAGCACGGGGATTTTGATTGTGTGAGCACATGCTTTTGGACTTATAAGTATGGTAGTGTCCCTATTAGTGGAATTTGTGGCTCGATAAGTGGTTGGTGGCTATACAATGAGTATGGTGTGATTGTGAAATCTATTTAGATGGGTTGAATGTGATGAGAAGAGTTTGCTTGATATGTAAAAAGGACTATTAGGTGCTTGATTGTTGTCTTGATATGATGTATAGTCTTGAGTTATGAGTTAATTAAAGGATATTTCCTATTGCTTAATTCTGGAACGAATTAGATCCTCATGTATTATTTATGAGTTAAGACTCCGGAAGATTAAGTGGTTGCGTAGTAGTCGTGGCTGTGAAAAGGTATAGAGAGATGTTATTTTGAGGTTAAATAGGTGGGTTATAACCTGCGAGGTAATCTACGGATGTGTAATCTTTATGATATTATGTGGAGGCTTTCTTTTCTACTAGTAGGTTATATTTGTGTGATTTGAGTTTGGATCGGTTGTATGTCACGACCCAAAATCCAACTAGTCGTGATGGAACCTAACTCAACCCGCTAGGTAAGCCAATTGACAATAATCCAATTTCAATGAAATTTAATGAGACAATAAATAAAAGAAAATATCTGAATCTTATACATTTCCCAAGGACTTGTAGTACAAATCATTAGCTTCTAAGAATAGAATTTACAAAGCTGGTATGAAATAAATACATCATCTATTCGAAATGTACATAAACCAATTTTATGAATCTAAGGCTACCAAGAATAAGAGGCAGCTACTATCGTAATGCAAGTACGTCTTCAATTCAAGCTCCCGTTGATCACAGTAACATCAACAGCCAACATCTGCACGCAAGGTGCAGAAGTGTAGTATAAGTACAACCGACCCCATGTACTTAATAAGTAACAAATCTAACCTTAGGTTTAAAGTAGTGACGAGCTGGAACAAAGGTTGGGTCCAACGCCAATAGCCAACAACAGTTCATAACAATGTAAACCAAGTAATAAAAGAAGTAACTCAGAGATAAAATGATCATCTTATTCATAGTTCCCGAAAATAGTTCCGCTTTTCAAGTACATCAGTGAAAACCCAAGTCTTTTACCGAAATTGCCAAAAATGTGAGTAAGTAAGTTTAAAGACTCTAATTTTTTCCAAAAAGCTTTCAACAGGTAAATCTTTCATTTTCAAATGGCATGAGAAAAAATACATCTCTATGCCTACATGTCAATGTATGCATGCCAACTGTAATACCATGCAGTGATAAAAAATCATATGCATAATCTTAGAGTATCAATTCACTCATTCCTCCCAGTCACTCAGTCCTCACATCCACTCAGTCTACTAAGTCGCTCATTCCTCTCAGTCGCTCAGCACTCACACTCAATAGGTACATGCGTTCACTAGGGTGTCTACAAACTTCGGAGGGGCTCCTTTATCCCAAGCGCTATAACAAGTCAATCAGATCATAAATCAATGAAATATGTTGCGGCGTGCATCACGATTCCATAAACATCCTTACCATCAGGCCATCGGCCTCACTCAGTCATCAATCTTTCCAGTCTTTCGGGCTCTCAATGTCATAAATAATCAGCCCAAAAATAATGATGTGATATCAATAAATAGTAACAGAGACTGAGATATGATATACATATGAATGTGTATGACTGAGTATGTAATGCAATGAAAGCAGATAGCTCAATAGCAGAAAAGACCTCAGTAGGTTTCAATAGGATAATCATGTAGCCTAGACATGGTTTCTAACATGGAGCATAGCTCAATAGCTCTAGTATATAGAGATTTCATGGTTATAGATAAGATCCAGTAACTACACAGAACAACAGGAATAACGAAGCCACAATTCACACAGTGCGCGCCCACACGCCTGTCACCTAGCATATGCGTCACCTCAACACCAAACGCATAACACGTAATTCGGGGTTACATACCCACAACACCATATTTAGAAGTGTTACTTACCTCGAACAAGCCAATTCCAACACCGAGCAAGCCAAGCAACGCTCCAAAATGCCATCTCGCACATATCGACATCCTAATGGCTCAAAACTAGCCAAAAACAACTCAAATACATAAAATAATGCCAAAGGAAACAAACCTAATCCATAAAGGTCAAATCTTAATCAAAAGCCCAAAATCAACCAAAAAATCAAAACCAGGCCCACGCTTCAGAACCCAACAAAACTAAACAAATCCGACAACCCATTCAATTACGAGTCCAGCCATACTAGTTTCACTCAAATCTGACACCGATTCGATGTTCGAAACCTAAAAATTCACATTATGAAACTTTAGGCTAAAAACCCAAATTTCTCTTTTGGAACCCTCAATCAAATGCCGAAAATGAATATAGATTCATGATGTAAAATAAAAAATGAGTAGAGAACACTTACCCCAATACACATGGTGAAAATTCCTTCAAGAATAGCCTCAATCCGAGCAACATAGCTCCAAAAACGGTAAAATGACCGAAACACCTAAAATAGAGTACTTTATAATTACTGGCAATTTAATGAACCGCGATCGCGGAAACACACTCACGACCGCGAAGAGGGAAAATGTACTGCCCCATAAATTCACTATGCTATCACGTATAAATCCATGCGAATGCAATGCACAAAGCTCACATACTATGCGATTGTTGAACCAAGGTCGCGAATGCAAATAGGAATAGTCTCTGCACAGCACAGCCCAAAATCACTACGCGAACACGTGTAGGTTTAGGTGAACGAGTTGCTCAAACTGCAGCAACCTACACGAACGCGATGAACAACTTCTCCCAGTCTTCAAATAAACTTTACGTGATCGCGATCCATACTCAGCAGTCATGATTAAGAAAGCCAGATTCCCAGAACTCAGCAGAACCAGCAATGCAAAAATGAAGGAAAATGGTCCGAACACAATTCGAAACACACCTGAGCCCCTCGGGACCACACCCTAACATCCCAATAAGTCCCATAAAATCATGCGGACCTACTCGAGGCCTCAAATCACACATAACAACATCGAAACCACGAGACGCACCTCAATTCAAACTTGATGAACTTTGAACTTTTCAACTTCTATAACTCGAGCCAAAACATAGCAAACCAAACTGGAATGTACCCAAATTGTGCACACAAGTCCAAAATAACATAACAAAGCTATTCCAATTCCCGGAACCACAATTTGAATATGTTATCCACAAAGTTAACTCCCGGTCAAACTTATGAACTTTCAAAACCTTAAAATTCCCAATTTCGCCAATTTGAGCCGAAACCTTCTAGAAACATCCAAATGCAAATACGGGCATACGCCCAAGTCCAAGATCACCATCCAGACCTAACGGAACCATCAAAACTCCAATTCGAGGTCAAATACTAAAAAGACAAACTTGGTCAACTCTTCCAATTTAAAGCTTCCTAGGTGAGAATCAGTCTTTCAAATCAATTCTGAATAATCTGAAAACCAAAACCGACGATTTACAGAGTCATACTATATCATACAGAGATACTCATTCCCGTATACTACCAAGCAAAGTGCAAATTCTCAAAATGATCAGTCTGGTCGTCACATTCTCCTACACTTAAACATATGTTCGTCCTCCAATGTGCCAAGAGTTGTTCCCAAAGCCATTAAACCACCATGTAACCTTACCATGCACATATTCGGGGGTGATCTCATGTCACCCTCATACATATAAGCTTGACGACACAACCTAACTGAAGATCTTTAATTCAACCTTAGCACATAACCCTTAAAACCAAATTTTCGACATTTGGAATTTCTTACAAGACCGAACCTCGCAATCTACCTACTGTATTAGCCTGAAAAAGCTGTATCTAACCATAACCTTAACCCAAGATGCAATCACAAGATATACCACGTAACTCAAATACCCATAGCAAGATTTTCGATCAAAAAAGCAGCTCAATACAGCCCGATACCGGTAATAAACCTCATATCAACCAAAACCTTGTTCTAAAGCCTTTGTACACTATAGATGATGAAAGAAACATACAGGAACTCATAACTATTCATCACATCAACAAGTCATGGAACTTCGTCTCCTTTGACAAGACTATAGTCAATTCCTAAGTCGACTTTCGATATTAGTCTTCCAAACATACCATGATCAAATTCGATGGCACCCATTCTAGGTCCGACAACCTCATCTTATCAAATACAAGCTACTCTACTGACACGCCACACCAATACTACACAATGCTACAAATCGTGCAATCTGTGCACCAATATGCAATAATTCAAATGTACTCAATCATGAAAAATGACTCAAATGAGAGAATTGTCCCGCATGCTCAATAAGTACCGCCATAACGAAATGCTAAAAACCTATCACATACCACAGAGCTATAACACACGAACCTAACATAACCCCGCTGCAACGCGTGACCTCATACAAATATTGATTCATATGAAATACCTCAAGCCACCCTGCTCAAAATCAATAACCACGCGCAATTCGACATCAAGTACCCAAAGTGCATTACCATAACCATGGGGAAGAAAATAATGCAATACCACACAAGCTCGAAAGAACATAACCAATGCGCAATCAATCATGCAATACCCAAATACCCATCTTGCTCAAATTCTGCTATAAAGCCTAAATAGAACCGCGCCATATGTACATATAACCAACAGATCACAAACCCTCATAGAATGGAAGATTACACATATAACATATCAGATATGAATAAAATCAATTCTATCTGAATGGCACATTCCTCAACAATGGCAGTTTAGGAGCCAACCAATCCGACCTGGTGTAGAATACACATCCTCTTTGGGCCTACCAATGCGCCCCAAATCAACTCTAATCATCCACAAATAGATAAATAACCCTCTGAAGGTCAACAATGACCTAACCATAAAATATACCATCCTCTAACAAGCTTGGTCCCACATTTTCATAGTCTACAACCACAAAACAATCTGCTCCTAAGAACTCCTAGTCTCCAAATCCGTAAAACACATGAATTACCATATCTGATCCCAACTCCAGCGCCCGAATGTATATCACATCTCTCATACATGATCATCCCATGAGGAATACTTCTCTAATTATTCCATGCCACATAGCAATACAAGAAAATCGGCAGTCGATCAACCAGGAGAGTGTCGCAATACCAATGAAGTATCCATAAATCAAAACATAGTGCGCCTTTTGAAATGTACACTTTCCTCAAGAAATACCAAATAGTAATACCATTCGCCTAGTCATCTAAAATCATCCACGCTGCCTAAGAGTATATGTCCTTACCTTCAAAACTCACCCGTGACTTTGCACATGCAAATCTCGATCCCACACAACACACCACATTGATCATACCATCATATGAAAAGTACGATAATATCATAATCCACTCCGAGTCACAAGCAAACTATATACTCAATTATCTAGGAACCTTCCATTTGATCTTAACCATGGGAAAATTACAATACGCAACATGTTCCTCACGCTATTAGGAAATATTCGCCTCAAATTGTGATAGAAATCATCAAGAACTCTTTGGAATCCATTTGCACATAATCAAACAATCAGAACTAAATCTCTCTAACTCCACCAAGCCACAGGGGTCGCCAAAACCAAAGAGCATTGCCACGAAGCACCTGTAGAGACTCACCACATCGTAAGAACAAACACAGCCAATCATATCCATTACCATGATGATACAACCTACTACCAGGCTGCCCTATTTCTCCAAGTTCTTCTGAATTACCTTCAAGTTTACACTTCTCCTTGTCGGAACACCACGATTCTTACCCAAATCCCACCACGCAAGAGATCCTAGCATAAAACCACAATGCCATAAGGCCCATAAGCTGTTGAATTCTCTCTTACGCACCCCAAAAGCACCACAACCAAGATACCCACTCCGAAGAGACCTTTTATGAATCTAAAGTTGTTTCCTTCACCTTCTTGATATGGATATGTAGAATACATATGGATATAGAAATACGACGAGTTTCGACACCATCCAATGTAAATCTCACTTTCTAGCCATATACAAACCCTGAAAAATTCCCAATTCCTACATATAAATCTCAATTAAACCGACCAACCAGACCGAACGATTTGTGCCCCATTAGCACACCAACATTCTAAGAAGTAATCCACACATCTAAGCAACCAAATGAATCCCTACACCATGCACACTACATCCGTTACAATTAACAAACTAAAAATCCTGTGATTTCCATATACCCATAAAGTTGTAATATGACCCGTATCCAGAAATTCGCTTACGCGAGTCATCCTTGATCTCAACCTCTGCAAGTCATAATGGATTCACCAGTATAACTCAAAATGAAACCAATACAACACATAGTCGTGCAATCAACTCGTCAATAGCAGACTCCCCTACTTGGCTCAAACATATGAAATAAAATATCTGATAACTTACAATAACCATACCCCTATTACTGGCATACTACCGCAGTGAGATTCAACTAAATCCTTCTTAAGCTCATGTAACACAAACTATCTAATACCTCAAATCATCTTCAAATCTCTCATTCGCCTTTGTAACAGTCAAGCCAACTCCCATAAGTTATCCAAACTCAAATAGCAACACACATAATTCACTAGTAAAAAAGAACTCTCTACAAAACAACATAGGGATCACACAACCTCATGATACCTCCGCATGAGATAACCTAATTGCTTTGCCTCAAACTGACATATCTCTATACCTTTATACAATCACAACTACTATGCCATCACCTAATCTTCCTGATTCTGAACTCATCAACAAGACATGAGAATCTAATTTGTTCCACAATTAACCAACATGAAAGATCCTTCAACACACTCATAACCCGAGATTGCACGTCAAATCAAGATAGAAATCAAGAACCCAATTTACATCTCAATCAAACTCTTTTCGTCACATTCAAATAATCTAAACACTTCCCGTAGTCATATCATACTTGTTTTATAGCCATCCAACCACTCATCGAGCCATAAATTCCACTAATAGGGACACTACCGGACAAATAAGTCCAAAAGCATGTGCTCACACAACCAAAATCCCCGAGCTCAAGCTACCGTCAAAATCCGCCCTCAAGTCCTCCAGACTGGCCCTTCATTAGCACAGGGAAATCACATCTCGCACCTTATCCATGGAATCACAAGCCGTCGATGTAGAGCTGATACCGAGTGCTCACACACGCATACAAATGCGTGGAAAGAATTCAAAGAGTTATGCTTCAAGCTGAATCAATGTCGCACGATAAGGAAAGAAAGATGGAAAGTATATCCAAAATGTCCTGTAGCCTCTCGAAGATAGGTATGGACGTCGTCATACCAACCTGCAAGACTCTACTAGACACTTGCTCATGACTTGTAGAATCTATGAACCTAGAGCTTTGATACGCACTTGTCACGACCCAAAATTCAACTAGTCATAATGGAACCTAACTCAACCCGCTAGGTAAGCCAATTGACAATAACCCAGTTCCAATGAAATTGAATGATATAATAAATAAAAGAAAATATTTGAATCGTATACATTTTCAAGGACTGGTAGTAAAATTCATGAGCTTCTAAGAATAGAATTACAAAGCTAGTATGAAATAAATACATCATCTGACCGAAATATACACAAATAGATTTTTATGAATCTAAGGCTACTAGGAACAAGAGGAAGCTACTATCGGAACACAGGTACATCTTAAATTCCACCTCCCGCTGATCATAGAAACATCAGCAGCCAATATTTGCACGCAAGGTGCAGAAGTATAGTATGAGTACCACCGAACCCATGTACTCAATAAATATAAACTTAACCTTAGGTTCAAAGTAGTAACTAGCTAGAGCAGAGGTCGGGTCCAACATCAATAGCCAAAAACAGTTCATAACAACGTAAAGCAAGTAATAAAAGAAGTAACTCAGAGATAAAATACTCAACTTATTCATAGTTCCCGAAAATAGTTTCATTTTTCAAGTATATCAATGAAAAACCAAGTCTTTTACCAAAATTGCCAAAAATGTGTGTAAGTTTGAAGATTGTAATTTTCCCAAAAAGCTTTCAACAGGTAAATCTTTAATTTTCAAATAGCATGAAAAAAATACATCTTTATGCCAACATCTCAATCAATGCATGCCAATTGTAATACCACGTAGTGATAAAAACCATATGCATACTCTTAGAGTATCAATTCACTTAGTCCTCCCAGTCACTCAGTCTTTATAACCACTCAGTCCTCACAGCCCTCAGTCCACACAATCGCTCATCCTCTCAGTTGCTCAACACTCAGTACTCAGAACTTAGTGCTCGGTACTCGCACTCAGTAGGTACATATAGGGTGTGTACAGACTCCGGAGGAGCTCCTTCAGCACAAGCGCTATAACAAGGCAATCATGGTATAAATCAATGAAACATGTTGCAGCGTGTAGCCCGATCCCATAAACATCCTTACCATCATGCTCTCGGCCTCACTCAGTCATAGATCTCTCCAGTTTATCGGGCTCTCAATGTCATGAAAAAGTAGCCCAAAAATAATGATGTGAGGTATTAATAAATGGTAAGAGACTGAGATATGATATACAAATGAATGTGTATGACGGACTATGTAATGCAATGAAAGAAGATAACTCATTAGCATAAATGACCTCAGTGGGTCCCAACAGGATAATCATGTAGCTCGGACATGGTTTCTAATACGGATCACAACTCAATAGCTCTAGTACGTAGAGATTTCATGGTTACAGATAAGATCCAGAAACTACACAGTACCACACGAATAACGAAGTCACAATTCACACAGTGCACTCCCACACACACGTCATCTAGCATATGTGTTACCTCAACACCAAACACATAACACGTAATTTGGGGTTTCATACACTCAACACCAAGTTTAGAAGTGCTACTTACCTCGAACAAGCCATATCCAATACCAAGCAAGCCAAGAGACACTCTAAAAATGCCATCTCACGCGTACCGACCTCTGAACGGCTCAAAACTTGCCAAAAGAAACTCAAATACATCAAATAATTCTAAAGGAAACAAACCCAATCGATAAAGGTCAAATCTTTAATCAAAAGCACCAAATCGGCCAAAACATGAAACTCGAGCCTGCACCTCAAAACCTAACAAAACTCACAAAATACGACAACTCATTCAATTACGAGTTCAACCATACTAGTTTAACTCAAATCCGATACCGATTCGATGTTCAAAATCCAAAAATTCACGTTATGAAATTTTAGGCTAAAACTCCCAATATCTCTTTTGGAACCTTAATTAAATGCTAAAAATGAAGATAGATTCACGATATAAAATCAAAAATGAGTAGAGAACACTTACCCCAATCTACATGGCAAAAATTGCTTCAAGAATCGTCTCAATCCAAGTGCCATAGCTCCAAAAATGCTAATATAGTCGAAACCCCCGAAATAGAGTTTTTTATAATCACTAGGCAATTTAATGAACCATGATCGAGGAAACACACTTGCGATCGCAAAAAGGGAAAATGTACTACCCCAGAAATTCACTTTGCTATCGCGTATAAATCCACATGAACGCAGTGCACATAGATCACAAACTATGTGATCGCTGAACCAAGGTCACGAATGTAAAGAGGAACAGTCTATGCCCAGCTCAGCTCAAAATCACTACGCGAATGCGAACACGTCTGAGGAATCGCGAACACAATAAAAAACTTCTCCCAGTCTTCAAACCAACTCTATGCGATCGCAATCCAACTTTGCGATCACGATTAAGGAAACCAGATGCCCGACATCAGTAGAACCAGCAATGCAAAAATGAAGGAAAATGGCCCGAACACAATCTAAACACGTGCGAGCCCCTCAAGACCAGTCCCGAACATCCCAACATTTCCCATAAGATAATACGAACCTACTCGAGGCATCAAATCACACATAACAACATCGAAATGACGAATCGCACTTCAATTCAAACTTGATAAACTTTGAACTTTTGAACTTCCATAACTCATGCCGAAACATAGCAAACCAACTCGGAAAAGATCCAAATTTTGCACAAAAGTCTCAAATGACATAATAAATCTATTCCAATTCCCGAAATCACAATCTGAATCTGATATCCACAAATATAACTCCTGGTCAAACTTATGAATTTTCCTAACCTTCAAATTTCATATTTTTGTCAATTTGTGCTGAAACCTTCTAGATACATCCAAATGAAAATCTGTGCATACACCCGAGTCTAATATCACCTTCCGGACCTAACAGAACCATCGAAATTCTAATCCGAGGTAAATACTAAAAAGTCAAACTTGGTCAACTCTTCTAATTTAAAGCTTCCTCATTAAAAATCATTTTTCCAAATCAATTTATTTTTCCAAATCAATTCTGAATAACCTAAAAACCAAAAGCAACAATTCACACAAGTTATAATATATCATACAGAGCTACGCATGCCCATAAGCTACCGAGCGAAGTACAAATGCTCAAATAACTAGCCGGGTCATTACATTATAATAGTTGACCTAACCGTTACATGGATGAATGCGAGCTTAGCAGATGATTTGAGGCAGTTTATGGTTTGTGTTACCTGAGCATAGGAAGGATTTGGTTGAATCTCACTATGAAATTATGGTAGTAATAGAGTATGGGCATTGTGAGTTATCAAGTGTTTTGATCTATGTCTTTGAGCCAAGTTGGGGGGGGGGGAGGAGTGGGGCTGTTATCGATGATTGGATTACACGGTTATGTGTTGTTCTGGTTTCGGTTTAAGGTATACTTGTAAATCAGTTATGACTTGCAGAGGTTGAGATTAAGGATGACTCGAGTAAGGGAATTTCTGAATGCGGGTTATATTACACCTTATGTGTACATGGAAATCATGGAACGATTTGGGTTGCTATCCGTGATGGATGTAGTGCGCATGGAGTAGGAATATGCTCAGTTGCATTAAGGTGGAGTTGCTTCTTTGGGGTGTTGTTGTGCTAATTAAGCATAGGTCGTTCCGCCCGTTTGGGTGATGCAATTGAGATTTGAGCAGAGTGGATGACTCTCGAGGAGGTTATAAAGAATTTAAGATGCATATGCAACATTTGAGGATTTTTCAAATTTTTATAAGGGTAAGATATGAGATTTGCATTAGATGGTATTAATACTCGCGGTATTTCTATATCATTATAGATTATACATTTTAGTATCAGGAAGTCAAAGGAAAATAGTTTTAGATTCACATTAGGTCTGTTCATAAAGGGTATCTCAGATTGGTATTTTGAATTTTAAAAATAGAGTACAATGGCTTATGGGCCTTAGGGCAGAGTGGTTTTATGCTCGGATTTTTATGGTGAGTTTTGGGTAAGGATTGTGGTGTTCTCGCAAGGAGAAGTGTCAATTTGAGGGTAATTCGGAAGAACTCGGACAAATGGTACAACTTGGTAGTGGGTTGGATCAGCACGGTAATGGATAGGATAGGTTCTTTGGGTACTTGTGATGTGGTGAGCCTCTACAGATGTTTTGTGGTAATACTCTTATGTTTAGAGAGATTTAGTTTTGATAGCTTGGTTATGTGCAAATGGACTTCGAAGTGTTCTCGATGATTTCTACCATGGTTTGAGAAGGATATTTCCTACTGGAGTGAGGAGCTTGTTACGTATTGTGATTTTCTCCTGGATGGGATCAAATGGAAGGTTTATGACTGATGAGGTATGTACTCTGCTAGTGACTCAGAGTTGATTTTGATATTTTCGTACTTTTTATATGATAGCATCATAGATGCAGTGTGTTGTGTCGAGTTGAGATTTGTATGTGCAAGGTCACGGTTCAGTTTTGGAGAGAAGGTCATGAATTCTTAGACAACATGGACGGTTTCAAATGACTACATGAATGCTATTACAGTCAAACCTCTCTATAACAACCTCATTTGTTACGATTTTTTTTGTTATTAAAGCGAGGTGTTGTTATATAGAACATATATTATAACATATCATGAAAATTTGTTCCATAATAAGCTTGGCTTTTATAGATAATGATTGTTATATAATAATGTTGTTAAGGAGAGGTCTGAATGTACTACTTGGTATTGCTTGAGAAGGGTGCGCATTTTAGAAGGCGAATTGTGTTTTGACTTACGGATGCTTCATTGGTATTGCGGTACTCGCCTGGTTGATCGATTACTAATATTCAAATTTTTCTATGTGGCATGGAAGAATTATTAAAGTATTCCTCGTGGAATGATCGTGTATGAGAGATGTGTTAGACATTCGGGCCGTGGAGTTGGGATCCAATATGGTGATTCATATGTTTTATGGATTTGGAGACTGGGAGTTCTCAGAAGTAGGTTATTTCTTGGTTGTGGACTGTGAAGATGTGGCCAAAACTAGCTAGATGATAGTATGTATTATAGTTAGGTCGTTTTGGAGGGTTATTTGTCCATTCGGAGATGACCGGAGTTCATTTGGGGGCCCATTAGTAAGACCAATGAGGATTTGTATTCTACAGCGGATCGGATCTATTTACTCTGTACTTCTATAGTTTAGGGATATACCATTCGCTTAGAACTAATTTTATTCGTATTTGATAAGTTCTATGAGTTACTCTTCTATGCTACGAGGGGTTATGATTTGTTGGTTATATGCACACATGGTGCAGTTCTATTTGGGCCTTATAACGGAATTTGAGCGAGATGGGTATTAGGGTGTTGAATGATTGATTGCGCATTGGTTATGTTCTTTCCGGACTGTGATATTGGGTTATTTTCTTCTCCGTGGTTATGGTCATGCACCTTGGGTACTTGATGTCGAATTGGGCGTGATTGTTGGTTTTGAGCAGGTGGCTTGAGGCATTTTATATGGACTAGTGTTTGGATGGGGTCACGCATTGCAGCTGGGTTATGTCGGGATATGATCCTTTGTGTTAGATTCATGTGTCTTGGTTCCACTATGTATGATGGGTTCGTAGCATTGCGGTTATGATGGTGCTTTATTTCACAAATTTTAAAAACTTTCTACCTCATTTATAGCACTTATTTACCATAACTCATAAGAGTGGAAAGTTCTACATATTAATATAATACTATTAATTCTCATAAATTGCTAAAGACTTAAAGTTTTAAATAATTGGAAGCATTGACGGTTTTATTTAAGCAAGGAAAGCGGCAAGTCCATCCTCCATAATCAATAACCGTGGGAAATATTGAAATTTTTTCAGATTAGGTTTTTCTTCTTTTGTAGTTCTGACCCTCTTTTTTCTACTGCTTGTTATCCTTCGTTATATGAACGACCATATATATATAAGGAGTCCTTTGTAGGAATTGTTCATTGGCTCTTTCTGTCCTCTGTTAGTTTCTGGAATTAACTTTGTTTGAAAGAGCATTTGAAATTCTTGGAGTAGATTGGAAGTATAGCCAAATATGAAAATACTTGTAGACTTGGATGATTACTTTTAGAGGTATATTCTAATCTATTACTATTAGTTTATTTCTTACTTTCCAATACATAAATCATGGATTGGAAAGCCACGGAACACAAACAAATACTTGCTTGGTTTGAATAAATTTCTTGATTTTGTGTTTAAGAATGCGGATGTGGAAGATACAATCAGATGTCCATGTCTTAAATGTGATTTTGGCAAGTGGCAATCTAGAGAAATAGTGCAGGATCATTTGATTTGCAAGCCACTCTCTCAAAATTATGTTATTTGGAATTTTCATGGTGAGAAATAAGTAGTAGAGCCTTCTGGAGATACAGATGTTATGCAAGAGATGTTTCACCCAGAAAGTCCAATAGAAATAATGATTACTTATGCATTTAGGCACTATAGGCACTAAGCGGCTGATGTAGGGATATCTCAACTATTGAGCTCAAAAGAAATATTAAATGAGGGTCATAGGGAGGATTCTGGTGACTTTCATGATTTTCTCAAAGATAGAAGTGAAACATTGTATGAAGGGAACAAGTATACAAAGCTAGAGTTTTTCATAAAATTGTATCATATAACAGTCTATTATGAATTAAGTGACTAGGCAATGACCGTGAGACTAGATTTGTTGAGAGATGCATTTGAAGATGTAAAGTTACCTCCTTCCTTTTATGAGGCAAAAAAAAAATTAGCAAACTGGGAAGGTGACTCAAAATTGGAAGCATGTAAGCATTGTGGTACATCTAAATGGAATCTTAACAAGAACAAAAGGCAAGTTGCAAAGGTTCTACGTTACTTTCCATTAGAATCAAGGTTACAAGGATTATTTATGTGTTGTAAGACTGATGGGCATATGAGATGGCATGCTTCAAGCAGTAACGAGGATGGGTTGATGGGGCATCCAAGGGATGGTGAGGCATGGAAGATATTTGATCGGACTCATTTTGGATTTGCTTCGGATCCTCGAAATGTTCGCTTAGGTCTTGCTACTGATTGTTTTAGTCCTTTTGGAACAATGAGTACTATCTATAGTATTTGGTCAGTCTTCTTGACTCCATACAATCTTCCTCCTTGGATGTGTATGAAGCACACCTCCTTCATCTTATCTATGATCATTCAAGGCAAGCAAATGCCTGGAAATAATATAGATGTGTACTTACAGCCCCTCGTGAAGGAACTATGTGAGTTATGGAATGATGGTATTGAAACGTTTGACTCATCATTGAATGAAAATTTTAGCTGAGGGTTACTTAGCTGATGTCTCTTACCTTTTGTTCTCGGTATATTGAGACAAGATTCAATAGACCTAGGCGTGTTCGTAATGACCCAAATGTCACTGAGCCTTCTAGAAAGTCCTCTATCTTTCCTTAATTAGGTAAACCTGCATCAGCTTCAGTTACGTTCCCTTTAACTGATATGCAAAAATTACAAGCTCATCGATATGTGCTTCTGAACTGTGCAATTGTCACGCATTTGTGGAGGGAGTAACTCATACGAACTGTATATTCTTTATCATTGTAATGTTTGAAGTAGGCTAGTCATGTTCTTTAACGTTAATGTAATTATTTCATGTAGCAAATCTAGACAGTACATAAGGAGGAGTTCAAGAAGAAGACCATCGCCTACTGAGATAGAGAGGAGAGTTAGTAAAGAGTTTGTTGATTGGTTCCAAAAGGGGGTGAGTAACTAATCATTAGTTATTATTTACATTTTATTTGAATGACACTATGACAATTTTATTTTGATTTAGATTATGAATCCAGACACAATAGATACAATGTCTATTGATCTAAAGTTTCTTGCACGAGGTCCATCGGCACATGCAAGAAGTTTTACTGCATATAACATCAAAATATCATGTATTGCTAGCAGTGTAGACGGAAATTTAAGGCAAGAACAGTTGCCATATTATGGAAAGCTAGAAGATATTATTGAGACTAATTATAATGGTCGGTTCAAGGTTATTCTTTTCAAATGTAGATGGGTTGATACTGCTCGAGATAGAGGGTATAAAAAGGATCGTTGGAACTTAAATTGTGTTAATTTTGATAAATTGATTCATATGGGTGAACGGGAAAACATGAGCCTTATATCGAAGCATCTCAAGCACAACTAGTGTACTATGTGGATGATGTTGTGAATAAAGGGTGGAGTGTTGTTATGCATCTAAAGCCAAGAGATCTGTATGATATGGGAGAGGAAGCAATGGAAGATGAAGTATATGAGAAAGAACCATACCAAGAGCAAGAATTCGAACAGTTTTTTAGTGATGGTGATGAGTATGTACAACTAGCTATGGACCATATAATTGATGATGTAGTAGAGGCAAATGTAGCTACTAACTTAGCAGTAGATACAGGCATGTTTGAATAGAAAATTTATTTAGTATGTTGCTTTATATGAAGGTAACAGTACTGCATAACTAAGAAATGTTTGTTTCATTTATTTACTGTATAGGTATGTTTAGAAATAGTATTCATATTTGGTTCGAAGGTATATATATTCATATTTGCTTCACCCTTCTTTGTTTGATTCACCTCTTTTTAGTATGTGATGTTCATGATATGGCACCTCCTACCACTACAAGTTACCTGCACTACTGCTGCAGGTATTTGTTTCATCATTAAGGTTACAGTTAGAGGTGGCAAAATAGTTAAAAGAAAATAGCTATTCATCCATATTACCCATTAAAAAATAGGTTGGATAATAAACCATTTAAAAACGGGTCGAATATGGATAAAGAACCATATTATCCACTTACAAAATGGTTAACCAAATGGATAACTAATGTATTTAACTTTTACATTTGTAAAGCCTCAAATTGGAGTTCCTCAAGTTTGGAAGACAAGGAATTCTCTCATAAGTGATCATATTTAAGAAGCCATGGATAATATGGATATTAATATTATCCGCCGGATAAACCCGTTTTTATCTGTCTCAAATACGGGTCGGGTCGGATAGTTAATCCTTTTTGACCCACTCATATCCGACCCGATCCGCCTATTTGTCACCCCTAGTTACAGCTGACATTATGTTGATATATAACTGTCACAGTTTTCTTTGACATAGTGTGAAAGTTCATATCAAAATGCATGGTTATGTTTTGGTTCTTTAACTTCCTGTTATGCCGATCCAGGCAATGACATAGCAGGTTGGTAATGTTTTAGTAATTTCCTTTTCAAGCTCATGGTGCTTATGAGATCCTCTTTTTTAACCTAAAGTGTTTCCAAACTTGTTCTGCTATCAGGCTACTAGGCATGCTTGGCGAGTTTATGTTGGCGGACTTCCGGCTCATGCAAATGAACAGGTATTAGACCACCCTCCACCAATCTCAAGAAGTAGTTGGTCTTTTTGACATTTCCATATAATGTTTATTTGTTGAAACAAACTAGATGAACACTCTCTCCAATATTTATTGCATAGTAGTTTTACCTCTGCGAAGGGAAACCTTGGAGCAACGGTAAATTTGTCTCCATGTGATATATAGGTTCAAGCTGTGGAATCAACCATTGATGCTTGCATCAGGTTGGCCGTCTACATCATACCTCCTTAGGGCGCGACCCTTCACTAGACCTTGCATAAACACGTGATGATTTGTCCACCAAGTTGCCCTTTGATTTAACTGTGTCTGAGTGATTCATCATTTTTCGCCTTCAAATATGAGAGATATTATGCGGTTGGTATCAATTTGGTCCAAATTTGGAATTTCTTGTGACATGACTTAGGATATATATATATATATATATATATATATATATATATATATATATATATATATTGGTTAAATATGTTTTTATTCATATGTAGAAACTTACAAAACCGAGGAGATAAAAGCTCCTTCCACCTACTCGGAATGGAACAGGCTCCATTCATGAAGAATAGTAGGATTTTCAATTTAAGCATACAAAAAATTTCGAACACTGGTGAGGGTAGACTTATTCGCCCCTCCTATAAAAATGTGCAGACTCAAGGAACACCTAATAGGTGAATCCTGTATATGTTTCTTTCCACAATAAAGATTTTCTTTGTTTGCTAACTCTAAAAGACGGAAATTGTAATGTGTCCATATTCATCTCTCCCCTAGCTTCCCTGGCAGTAGTCGACTGTCGTAAATATAGGTAGTAACTGCACAGCTAAGTCCCCAATTAGCCATCGAGTCTGCCACCTTGTTACCTTCTCTATTACAATGTCGAATACTCCAATTGTCAAAATCTTGCATGTAGCACTTTAACAACAACAACAACAACAACCCAGTATAATCCCACAAGTGGGGTCTGGGGAGGGTAGTGTGTACGCAGACCTTACCCTTACCCCTAAGGAGTAGAGAGGTTGTTTCCAAAAGACCCTCGACTTAATAGAAATAAAAAGACAAAAGGAGACAATATTAGTTTCACTACAGAGATCATAGGGACATGTAGCACTTTAAATTATCCAATATATCCAAAAGAGTCCATGGTGGATCATTGTTGTTGCTAATCTAGTCCACCAGCAATTTAGAATCACACTCAATTTCGATCTTAGTGATGCCAGCATTTCTGCACCAATTAATGCCAGTCTTAAGGGCCATTACTCCAACCATATTGTTGGTCATGCATCCCAGAGGCGCAGCATAAGCCATGATCATTTTGCCTTGATCATTCCTAATGATACCACCACCTCCAGCAGGCCCTGGATTGCCCTTAGAGCAACCATCCGACTTAAGCTTAACAAAAACATTCCTGGGAGGATTCCATTTAACAACCATTGAAGAAATATGTTGCTTAGCCATATTCATGACTTCATAGAACTTTTCGCAGCTCGTATAAGGAGGGATGTTCAAAAATTGCTCATGAGTAATCAAAATAAGTTGTTGATTATTAGCGGGGATTATTCTATAATAAGACATAGCAATGTTTTCAACCCTATTTTTGCATCTGGATTTCCAAATATGCCAAGTACTAATACCGGGTAAAATCTGTAGACAAAGATCTTGAATAGGATTATTACCTTTAGTCAACCACCAGTTGATGATGTGGTGCCTCAGACTAGCAGTCCTTTGTACAATACCAAAATGTTGGTTGAAGTGTTTCGAAATCCTACTGCTGACCATGCTATTAAGGAACAAGTGCTCTATATCTTCTTGTTTATGATCCGTACAATAAGAGCACATAGATGGAAGAGAAATCCCAAATTTTATCATGTTGACATCCACTGCAATTCTATTCCTGAGAAGTCTCCACAAGAAAAAGGAAATTTTAAAGGGGACTTTCTTGTTCCAATTCATCTTGTTGACTAAAGAAGTATTTCGGTGTGTTCTGATACAATTCCATGCTGATTTACAACTAAATTTACCATCTGTCTTGGTTGTCCATATAGGTCTATCCACCAGGTTGGAAGAATTAATAGTAATATTAAGTATCTGAGACACAACGTTATCTGGGAGGACATGTCGGAGTTTTGTAGTGTTCCATTCTGTATCAATAATATAATCACTTATTTGGCCTTTAACAGAAGTAGAAGCCCCTCCAAACTGAGCTAATTTACCCAATCCAGACCAATTATCCCTCCAAAAATTAGTGTTGCCTTTATTTATTCTCCATAGAATCAGATGATCTACTTTGCTCCTGATATTCATAAGCCTTCTTCAACAGTGAGATTGATTGTAATTCACCTTCCTCGCACATGGATGAGTTCTTCTTGCATACATTGCATTCAAAAATTCTACCCATAAAGAGCTCTTAGTTCTATATTGTCACCATAATTTAGCACTAAAGCTGTCTGAGATGTCTTGAAGAGAACTAATCCCAATTCCACATTCCTCAGTAGGGAAGCATAGTCTATGCCATGCCACCTAATGATACTTCTGTTTGCCATCCTTGCTTCCCCATAAAAAGTTGGCAAAGATCTTCTCTATTTGCTTGATAATGGTTTTCGGGGGTTGGCAGGTGGACAGGCATGGCTGTTAACACATGCTTAATTAATATAACTTTCTCCCCTTTGGATAACATGTTGCAGTGCGAAGCACTCAATCTCTTCAGAATTTTGGTGGCCATATCTGTAAAATATTGAACCTTCTTCGTCCAGAGAATATATGACACCCTAAATAGGTGATAGAGAACTCCTTGCGTTGTACTTGAAGTAAGCCAGAAACAATTTCAATTCTTCTGTTAGAGACCTCATCACCTAGTAAAAAGCAGCTCTTTTCTCTGTTAATTAATTGCCCTGAGTTTTCTTCATATTTATTCATGCACTCCATTACAAGATTCAATGTGTTAGTTTTACCTGCACAACAAATAATCAAATCGTCAGCATACGCAAGATGATTAATCTTAGGTCCTTTGGGTTGCATATAGAAACTTGTGAGCGTAGGGTCCTCGTAGATTTTAGTAAGCATTCTAGATAAAGATTCAGTATCTATAATAAAAAGAGAATGAGATATAGGGTCCCCCTGTTTCACTCCTCTGTATGATTTGAAGAAGCCATTTCTCTTTCCATTGATCACCATTGTATACCACATATTGGAGAGTAGATTCCAGATAATATAAATCCACTCCTCACTGAACCCCATTCTTCTCATCACAGAGCATATAAAGTGCCAGGACATTCTGTCATAGGCTTTGTTCATATCAAACTTGATGACAACATTGCCCCCCTTGTTTGGTCTTTTAACCTCGTGAATTATCTCTTGAGCCAACAGAACATTTTCACCAATAGACCTACCTTTCACAAAACCACTTTGATTCAAATAAATAATCTTAGGCATTATAACAGAAAGTCTGTTGTTGAGAACCTTTGAAGCAATCTTTTTAGTAACATTACTCAAGCTAATAGGTCTAAACTCAGAAAAAAAATTGAGGTGATTCAACTTTAGGAAGGAGAACTAGACAAGTATTAGTAAAGAATTAAGGAAGTTGTTCCCCATTGAGGATAGACTTCACCATATTAACAATATCAGCAGCCAAAATATCCCAGGTTTTTTGAAAACACAGACCATTAAATCCATCAATACCTGCGGCACTATTAGGATTAATGTCAAAAACTGCATCTTCCACTTCTTGTAATCTGGGGGTTGCCAAAAGAAAATCATTATTAGAATTGTCTCTCATTTTTGGGATGGAATCAAATATGCTCGAGTTAGGGAGGTTATACTCTTGGTGAAATAAAATCTTATAAAACTCAATAGAAGCATTTCCAATTTCCTCATCACCTTCTATCCAATTGTCCTCGTGCTTAATCCTATGGATCTGTAGATACTTCCTTCTACCTTGTCACGACCCAAATTTTGCTCCATTGGGTATCGTGATGGCACCCAATTTCGCTAACTTTAACTGAAATAACAATAATATTTAGCTAACATCTAACAATTTCGACATAAAAATCTCTATACAGATTTATAATTCCAAAACCGGTACTACAAGTCATAAGCTCTACGGAGTTTTTGCTAGAAACCCTCTAAATACAACTGTCCCGAAATAAGGATAAATAGTACAATACAAAAAACTAGAAGCTGACTCTGAAGCCTGCGAACGCAGCAACAGATTTACCTTGAGTCTTCACATCAACAATCCGCACAGCTAGCTAACGATCAACTGACTTCTAGTATGAGTACACCACAACGGTACCCAGTAAGTGTCAAGACTAACCTCATTGGAGTAGTGACGAGGGACAGTCAAGACACCTACTGGACTAAATAACCTGGACAAGTATAAGTGTAAAAATAACAGAGTACAATATCTATATAAAGACTACGCATAATAATAAAATAATACGGCAATTGCCGTAAGAAAAGAAAAGCAACAACGAACAGCAGAATACCATAATAATGACATAGTAGAATGTGCGGAACACAGTTTAAATCCGATGATCACAGATAAAGGAAAGGCAAGTAGCAACTCAACAAAAACAACTGCTTTCACACTAGTTTTAGTCAATAACCTCCACGAGGTACCGAACCTCAGAATATTCACAATTCACGTGTCCCAATTCCGGAACCCTAAACACTTGGCATCTTGTGCCCTAATTACAAATTTATAACCGCACTGACGACTCACATGCCAATAGAGTCATTCTCACATAGAAGGCAAGTAAACATGGATGTGCATCAATGCTCAACAATATCAAGATCCATCCTCTTAACCGGTAGGAGTGATTAACTACGTTTATGCTTCTGCAAGTGTTCTAACATAGTTCATGCCAGCGAGTAAGTATAGAGAAAATGGACAACATGTAAAATATTTTCCCACAATTTTCCCACAAGCATGTAAATTCACACAGCTAAGTGCGCCACTACACAAATATTAACAACAAGAATTCCCCCAGGCCATCACAAGTCATCACAAATCAATCCCTGACATAGCCCACCTTGTCTCGCCACGTGTGCAATAATAAAGTAAATGCCCGCCTTGTCTCGCCACACATGCATAATAATATTCCCACCTTGTCTCGCCACATGCACAAACACACGATATAGCCCGCCTTGTCACACCGCATGTGCATAAGCAACAGTAACAATAGCACGGAAGAAACCTCGTGCAACACAACTTCAACCACACGGTAGAAACCTCGTGCATCACAATAACAACCGCACGGCAGAAACCTCGTGCACCACAACACCGAGTACCACAACCACAATGACAATAACACAAGAGTACGACAAATAAATCAATTCAAGAGCTTTCGATCACAAGGAAACAGTAGAACTAGTTCACAAGGAATAACCACAATATAGAATACTAGTCATAATAAGAATAGCTCAACAAGAGAGAAAATAATATGTAACAACGATCCCACAAAGTACAATTTAACTTACAAGGGAGATAACACGAGTCAATAATTTTAAATAAGGATAAGTCAACTAAGATATATGATATCTAAACTTCTTTTAAGGTTGAGCAATTACGAAAGAGATACAACAAATTCAATTAAGGATAAGCAGCGGAAATATAATGATAACCTCAATTAAGGATGAACGATTACAGAAGAGATAATTATACTTTAATTAAGGAGAAGCAATTAGGGAGGGATAGCATGGCAACAGAAGAGGTAACAACTTCAGTTAAATCATATAAGAGTCAAATAGGAAATAAGAGTGGACCATGAAGCAATTAATTCCAATTAAAGCATGTAGAGGTGAAACTAGTAAATAGGAAACTTAATTATAATAAAAACAACTTCTTACTCAGTGAATATAAGGACCTAAGAACCCTAAAAGGCCAACTTTTCACAAATAAGGCCGAGCACGTACTCGTCACCTCGCATACACGAACTTTACATGATACAATTAGCATGGAAGACTCAAATCCTAAGGGGTAGTTCCCCCATACGAAGTTAGGCAAGATACCTACCTCAAAGCAGACACACCAATACTCTAAAATGAACTTCTCAGGTAAAATAACCTCCGGATGGTTCAAATCTAGCCAAAAGAACTTCAACGCATAAACAAAACTCATAAGAAACTTCCATCTTTATCAAAAACTAAAAATCAACCCAAAAGACGACCCTCGAGCCTGCACCTCGGAACCCGATAAATTTTATAAAATCCAAACACTCATTCCGATACGAGTTCAACCATGCTAAAATTATCAAATTTCGATATCATTTCGTACCTCAAATCACTATTTTACATTTTGAAAGTTTTCTTCAAAATCTCCATTTTTCTTCAACTCAAAACACAAATTATAAAATGAAATTAAAGATAGAATCATGGAATAATAAATTCTATGTGAAGAACACTTATCCCAATGATTGGTTTGAAAAACCCACGAAAAATCTCCCAAAATCGAGGTCTAAAACTAAAAATACGGAGAAAATGGCAAATCCCTCGAATATAAACATTTTGCCCATGTATGACCGCACCTGCGACACAATTATCCGCGTATGCGGCGTCGCTTCTGCGACAAAAGAACTGCTTCTAAGGAAAAACCATGGGAGGCTGCTAACCGCACATGCGGAGAAAGCCCCGCTTCTGCGCTAACGCATGTGCGGCTAGTGTTGTGCTCCTATATAACCCTTCGCTCCTGCGCCTAGCTTGTCCGCTTCTGCGATCACGCAAGTGAGGAATAATCTTCGCACCTGCGGCAACTGCCCAGACCTGCCCATTTTGCTTCTGCGACCAATTCAAGCTCTTGCGTGCACGCACCTGCAGTCCCTCTCGGCACAGGTGCGAAAACACCAGATTACAGAATTTCTAGCAGCTCCAACCAATGCTCCAACGATCCGAACGCCATCCAAAACTCATCCTAGCCATTCGGGACCTCGTCCGAATATACCAATAAGTTCCATAACCTAACACGGACCCACTCAAGGTCTCAAATCACATCAAACAATGTCGAAACTACTAATCGTGCCATGAATCGAACTTATGAACTTTCAAATATTCCAACTTCTAAAACTCGCGTCGAAACCTATCAAATCAACCTGGAATAATGTAAAATTTTGCAGGCAAGTTCCAAATGACATAATGGAGTTGTTCCCTTAAAATCGCATCCCGACCCTGATATCACCAAAGTCAACTCTTGGTCAAACCTCTCAACCTTCCGAACTTCAACTTTTTCAACTTTCGCCAAAATATTTCAGATTAACCTAGGGACCTCCAAATCCAAATCCGGATGCAAGCCTAAGTCCAAATTCACCCTATGAAGCTGTTGAAATCATCTAGAACCCATTTCGGAGTTGTTTAGACAAAAGTCAAAATTCGATCAACTCTTACCGCTTAAGCTTCCAAAACTAAAATCCTTCTTCCAATTTTACTCTAAATCATCTGGTAACTGAAATTGACAACGCACTCAAGTCATAAAACATAATACGAAGTTGCTCAAGACCTTATACCGCCAAACAGGACGTTAACCTCAAAACGATCGGTCAGGTCGTTACATGCCTCTCGCTACTAAATTGAAGAACTTAATGTTTTCATCTCCTTCAATATGCCATTTGAGATTAGCTTTTTGTCTCCAAAAGGCATCAACTTTCTCATGGTGTTGAATTAGATCTACCATGGCTTGATGTAGGTTCATTCTATCACTTTGACTAAGAGATATCATATAAATCTCTTCACATTGGTTCATCTTTTTTTCTAGTTGTTGTGTTTTAATAAAGATATTACCAATTTTATTCTTAGACCATGCGCTAAGAGCATTGGTGGTCTCTTCATCTTATGGTGGATATCCCAAAATATATTGCCAGTAGGAGGATATATGTGGAAGTTTTCATGATCAACCCAAAAATTTAAAAATTTGAAGTATTTTATGTGATCATTCTGATTAACACCAATGCTAATCAGTAAAGGGCAATGGTCTGAGCTAATCCTGGGAAGATGTTGAACATTAGTATTTGAAAAGCAGTCATCCTGAGTCCTATTCCTTTCTTTCATTACACCAAGTATACCAGAATACCCAATATCATTCAAGCCACAATCTAGCAAACATTCCATAAATGGAATACTTTTACTCAATCTGTGAGCTTTACCTCCAAGTTTTTCTTCCGCAGATAATATGCTATTAAAATCCCCGCAAACAGCCCATGGTGAATTAGAAGGAGAGGCAAAAGCTCTCATATAACCCCATATATCTTCTCTCCTAGCAGATCTTGATTTAGCATAAACAACTGACAAATAATATACAATGCTTCTATGATTGTCAGAAATTTTACAAGTGACCATTTGATCTTCACTTGCATATACGTTGCAATTCAAGGTACTACTCCAGAAAATCCAAACTTTGTTGCTACAGTTTGTAAAACATCCCTGCATTCCCAAAATGTTCTTATAACTTTCAATCTTACTTTTTTTTTATAAAAGATTCTTGTATAACTACAAGATAAACTTTGTGCTCCTTAATCAAATACTTCAATCTCTCAGTAGCTGCCTGAGACTTGATACCCCTGATATTCCAATTGAGGACCTTAATCATTGATAGGAGTCTGAGGGGCTTTTTTTTTTTTTTTTTTTTTTTTTGTTAGATTCAGCTTTTGGCCTCTTGTAATTGGAGAATCTCTCATTATCTGATTTGTTCTTCCCTTAGGAAATTTTTTTTGTATGTTCCTTCTTTCATTTCATTTTCTCCTTTTTCCTTTTGGAGGTCATCCTTATCAGAGAGCGATCCCCCAAATGTTTGTGTCAATTGCTCAGCTTGTTCATCAGATGACTCTTCAGATGTGTCCTCTTCTTCTGATGAAGTTTCATCTGCCCATTCATCAACGCTACTGTCATCTAGTTCACTATCACCCTTTCTTTGATTATCTCCTTGCTTCATCTTGTTAGCCTGTGTATTAGATGTTTGAACATTTTCTTCATTCATGAGCTCATCAAAACTGTTCTGTGTGATAGTGGCATTTTGTGCCAAAATTTTCTCCATCTTTTGTTGGCTTGAATTTTCTTTCTGTTTGCTTGACGCCCCTTCACCTTTCTTTTTCGATTTTTTACTTCCAGCCATTTGCCAATCATCTGCATATATATCAACCCTGAGCTGATTGGGATCAGTGATCTCAATAGTTTTAGTTGTTTTGTAGGTACTCAAAGTCTTTCCTTCTGCATCCTTTTGATAGCAGAGTTTCCTTTTGTACTATTAGATCCCTCCTTAGGCTTCTGTGATGTTTCTTTTGCTGCTGATGTGCCTTTTGCAGTTTCTAATTCTTTGGAGGCATTTTCAGGTGTCACACCATCTTCCTTGGTATTCTTATCATTGTTGTTTGTTATTTTGTCCTTCTTACTCTTTCCTTTATTTTGGTAGAGGTTTGTCAATTCGAAATATTGCTCCAGTTGGTTTACAGCCATTAGGTGGTTCACTTTGACCCCTCCTCTTGTGCTTATGATCCTGTTTATTTACTTGATTTGCTTTGCCTCTTCTTGGTTGTGGCTGCTCAATTGTTATCTGCTTTTCATTGTTATGTTTCACATGTGGCTCAACTTGATCCTTTTCCATGTTATTCTTTCGTTCCTCTTCCTTCTTTTCTTCCAACTTTTTCTTTTCAAGGATTCGGAAGTTGACGAGATAGTGTCCCAATTTTCTACAATATTTGCAAAAGTTTGGTATGTTTTCATATTCAATGCGCTGAACGAATTCTTTAAGAAGTAAATCATCATCTTCATCTTTAACACATACATTGGTGATTAAAGGTTAGCGTAAATCAATTTCCACCCTTATCTTCGCCATACTAGGTCTGTTCATAGTTTTGGTCGCCACATCAAGCTCCAATGGAGTCCCTACTTCTTCAAGATTTTTTTTGACATAAGACCAGTTATGCATATGAAATGGTAATCCGGGCAATAGGACCCAGACAGGAACTATTGGTAGGTTCTTCAGGCATAAAATCTGGAGTCCACTTCTGCAACCACATTAGCAGACCTTCAATTTCAATCACCCGCTTATACAGAACAAAATTGTAATCTTCATCATTAGTGAAACTGACAAACACATTGAAGTTATCATAAACTCTAATTTTTGCAGGCCCCTTCAAAGGCAACTTTTCAGAGAATCTTGACCTAATTGCATCAATTTGGGGCTGGGTCTTCAGAAATCGATCAACAATTGTCCTCTTACATTGAGCTGCCATGATGCCATAGTGATCTCTTGTTGTGAAGATCACTGCCGGCATGCCGCTATGTGTTGTCTTCCTAGCTTTCACCGTTACCTGCTCTTGGCAAATCGCAGAAGAGCTTGGTGAATCTGTCACCCTAGTGGCATAGGTGACGAATTTCAGTAGATTCTCTAGGGATAACAGTAGTCTGAGGATGATTTGTGGTTTGGTCGGAAGAACGCGCCGGAAGGGGACCTTCTGGCAGGTCCATGGGGTGACGCGTGAAGAACAATCGCAGATATAGGTAATAGCCGTTAGAGAGAAATTTCTAAAGAGAGAAAGAGCCGTCATCTGAGCCTTCAACTTTTTAATTTTTTTCACACACCCATTGACTTGACTTGGGCTGTTTAAAAGTTGGCTACTCAAATTTGGGAAGTTAGTTCCTTTTCATATTTTGATATCTTTCAGATTCACTTTAATATATTTAACTAGTGACGGTATAATAGGAAATTTAGAATAACCTTATAAATCAAGTCGTGATAGAGATAATTTTTTGTTTAATTAGAACTATGTTTTTTCGCTACTAACGAAACAATTTAAAAAAAGGAAATAAAATGAAAATGAGTTGCCAGCATAGGAATTGATAAAAAGAAAACATAATTTCTTTTTGGATTAAGAAACCAATAAAACTCCAGGTATTAGCATTAATTCAAACATAGATGTCATTCATGGAAAAAAAAACTCATTATTCAAAAATCAATTGAAGAACAAAATAGACAATACGAAAATATTCACAAATTTTAACTAAATTCCATACATGTATCATTTACAAAAAATTCATAGTCATCAACTAAATTCAATATGAGAGGAAAATCCGAATTTTCCA
Source organism: Nicotiana sylvestris (assembly GCF_000393655.2). Lineage (NCBI taxonomy): Eukaryota > Viridiplantae > Streptophyta > Magnoliopsida > Solanales > Solanaceae > Nicotiana > Nicotiana sylvestris. The sequence goes on from NC_091064.1 coordinate 19,057,820, forward strand.
TGAGTATCAATAATAATTTCTTGAAAACTCTACTAATAATTCAAATGGATACTATTGTCATCAAGAAAAGTAAAATGCTAGATATGAAGTTACTCGAGAAGACCAATACACTTCTCCTTTCAACGAATGAATCTCCTTTTCTTTCCCACGTGAATTTTCAAGTCTATTACGAGAAATGGTAATTGTAATTGCATCAGTAGTAACTTGCTTCTTCTTTCTCCTCCATTTTTGTTTTCTCTCCTCTCATTTCTTCCTTTGATCTTCAAGTTGTATAATTTATGTCTATATAAAAAATACTTCTGAATGATGCATAATTTAAAAGAAAAAATAATTGAATGTTTCTTTGCTATGAATTCGGTCATTTTTTTGTAATTTGGAAAGGAAAAAAAATCTCTTTCTCTTTTGTTATAAATGTAAGTGGAGAATAATGTATGAAGAATTTAATTATGTTTGTCATGGACTTTTCTACCAATTATTCCCCTTTAATAGTTCATTGATAATATAATTTTAATTTTGTGAAAAACTTGATCTATATTTTTTAAATTGAAAAGTAAAGAATAAAATTGAAAGAAATGAATAATGAAAGAAGAGGGAAAAAGGAAAAGAGGAATCACCTGAGAAACAACTTTAATAATATCTGCACAAAAATAAAACAATCCAAATCCAGTAAATTCATACACCAACCAACTTGTGAAAACCAACAAACTTAAAATCAATAAATATGAACAATTATAAACCAAAGAAGGGACAAAGAAACTCCATAAACTAAAAAAAAAAAAAGCTCAAACGAAGGTCAAAAGAACAATATTTCCAACTATAATCAATATAAATAGGAAAGAGTAATAACATTTGATATAACTTTTAGAATTTATAGTTGGAAAAGGTCCCAAATACATATGAAATTAACGCTTGACTCCTTCATGAGTACAATTCCTTTTTCTTTTAGAAATTAATATCTTGATCCAGATGAAGTGTTGAAGCTGTAATATGGCAGGTTGAAGAATGAAGAAGTTACCTTGATAGAGAAAATCAATCAGGTGAAGGATCAGATACGCAATATTGTTCATGAGGTATGAAGATATTAGCTGAATATTAAGGCGGGCAAACAAGTCGGGGCCGGGCCTGAGCCTAAACGGGCCTCGTGGACCGGTCCTATGTGGGCCCAGACTTCGTGGGCTGGGGTTCGTGAGTTTTTGGAGGTAACCAGACCAGGACCATGAACTAATGGTCCCGGGCCTATGTGGGCCTAAGTGGGTGTGACCTATTTTTTTAAATTTTTTTTTATCTAAGGCAATTTCTTTTAAATTATATAGCTTATATATATATATATATATATATATATATGTGTGTGTGTGTGTGTGTGTGTGGAGGGGGGGCCTAAGTGGGCCTAACTTTTTTTAAATTTTTTTTTTATCTAAGGCAATTTTTTGTAAATTATATTATATAGTTGTGACTTAAAAAATTTTAATTCAAATTTAATGACAAAATATTGTAAAAAGATATTCAAAGGAATGCGTTATAATATTTATTATTATGACATTAACAAAACATGGCCCAATCTTTCTTAGTCTCTCCCCCCTCCAATGGAATGAGCACAAATGGAATGAGCACAACTTGGTGCTAATACCACCATTGAGAAGAAAAAGAAACTAATCAAGATGTGCCAAAATACAAGTTACATATTAATTTTACATGGTATCTCTTACAAATTTCATAAATCCATCAAGGTTCGGAGGAATTTCCGTTGGTGGTGGCGGAAAAGAAGCTTGTTCATCACTGCTTCTGGGCAAAGCTAGATTTGCCACTAGATTCACCACTCTTGGATTTTCCCTTATTTTTACTAAATATTTTTTAAGGAATAGGTCATCTTAATTATAATTATACAAAGTAAATAAAATAAACAAAATTATAATATTAAACTAAAGAGTTGGAACGAGTTTACCGAATTGACGAACAACTTGTTGAAAATTAATTATCGTTGAAGACTTGAAGACTTGAATACTTCAATTCACCAACTTCATATTTTTTCACACAAATTGCAACAATAAAGTAACCAATTATAAAAGAAAATTAGAAAGAGATTGAGGATTTTGTAAGAAAAATGAAAGAATGAGGGGGTATTTATAGTTGAAAATAGGGAAAAATGTAATTATAAAAAGTTTGGGGTTAAAACAAAGTTTGGAGGGGGGGAAGGGTTAAATGGCTATTTTACAAAGCCCAAACAGCTATTTTTGCAGGCCAACGACCATATTTTAAATGAGCCAACAGTCAGAATTTTTTTTGTAATTTTTTTTTAAAATTGAGGCATTGGGCCTCCCGTTTAAGCCCGTTTGGGACCGGTTAGGACCGGTTGAACCGGCCCACTTAGGACCCGGTCCCGGGCCCAAATGGTTCGGTCCTAACAGTCTTTTTGACTTAATTGGCCCACTTAGTAGGCCCACCCCTGGTCCCGGGCTTAAACGGTTAGGCCCACTACCCTAATGGGCTCGCGGTCCTGGGCCTAACCGGCCCAGTTGCCAGCCTTATAGCTGATTGTCCTCTTTTGAACAAGCATGCTCTTACTAATGTTATATGCTCCCTCTATTCCAGTTTATGTGAACCTATTTCCTTTTTGGTCATTTCCAAAAAAAATGACCCATATCTAAATTTGGAAACAATTTAGCTTAAACTTACAATTCTACCCTTAATGAGAAACTTTTATAACCACGCAAATACTCTGGACCCCCTTTATGACTTGTTTAGGACCACACGTTCCAAAAGCCTTTATTTTTTCTTAAACTTCGTGCACTGTCAAATAGGTTCACATAAATTAAAACGGAGGGAGTTAAATTTCAAAGTTTATTCAAATTCCAAATTTTGGAATATATAATGATAGACTTGATATTATATCCCAGGGGAAGAGGACAAAACATGTCAAAAACAAGTATAAACGTTTAGGGAGGATGAATTGAAACTCATGGATGCAGAGAAACTGAGAAAATATGGTCATAAAATGGTGAACTTCATTGTTGATTATTACAGGAACAATGAGAATTCACTGTTCTCAGTCAAAAGTTCAGATTTTCATAACATCTATCTTATTTCCTAGTAAAAGGTTTAGCCCTCGCATGACACTAGTGTTATTTTGGCAGAATTTATGGAGACTTAGCTAGCAAATAGTACTCCATTTTATTCAGAATGAAATTAATAAAGCTTAATCTTTTAATGATACATACATTTTTACTATCTTAGTTGGTTGGTGACTATATCAGATATCATTGTTCATGATATAAAAATTTTGTTTGGTTCCGTAAGAATTTGAATTTGTAATGCTTGTCACTATGGTTATTTTTTATGAAATTTGATTTGTTGTGGTGGAAATAAACTGCCACTAATTATTTTTTTAAAATATTAATATCATATTGCAGCGGTTATAAACCCCAAATAATTTTTTTAAAATATGTAAATCATATCGTGGGGGTTTAGAAATGCCCACATTTTTTTGAACCATTATAATCATATTGAGGGGGTTTATAAACCCCCATATTATTAATTTTTTGACACGTTAGAAATCAATATGCGGGGATTCTAAACTACCACTAATTATCTTCAAGAATTCCTACAAATTCAAAATTCATTTTGTGGGGGTTGTCGTTGAGGTCTTAAAAACTCGCCACAAAATGCTCGTGACAAAGATAAATGTGGCACTTCTAGAAACCACCACAATTCTTTTTGAGGGGGTCAAAAACCGTCACAATTTAACCAAAAACCTCCCCACAAAATAAGTGTTTTCTTGTAGTGAAACCTCAGCGAGGACGCCGAGTCCCTAAGGGGGGAGGGGGGAGGAGGATGTATGTGACACCCTAGGCGAGTCTCATATCGATAAAAAACGGAAGAGATGCTGAGTATATAAATAGATAGGCCTTAGACCTTAGTGACGAGTTTTAAAGCCATGAGGGCCTGGGTCCAAAACGAACAATATCGCTAGTGGGTTGAACTGTTACGGCATCTCTTCCACGTGTTGGAGAAACAAGAAAATTAGAAAAGGGACTTCCTTGAAAAGTTGTATTTCTCTATTCAATTCGAGGAAATGAAAACACAAGCGATGACATAAACGAATTTTTAGAATCTAATTTATATTTAAAACTAAGAAACTTTAATTTCTTTGGGCGGTCGATAGAAAAGAGAAAGTGAGAACATGATTATACGACTATGGTTGGTGCACCAAATCATTGGCAGTGCGATCTAAAACCTAAAGTTTACCCATTATAACAGAATTATGAATTATATATTGTCACTGTAATAACTTGAGCGTCAATAATTATGATATTAAAGTTATTAAACTTTATTAATTACAAGAATAAAGTTATAAGATTATTATTTGTCATATTTTATCAAAATAAAACAGCACATAAATCCAAGTAGAAGTTTTTTTTTTTTGATAAAATATTCAGAGTTCATCGCAAGGAAGGTGTCAGTCCATCCCTAAAATTCTGGAGTTGCATCCATAAATCAATTTCATTGTGCTGACACTTTCTGACTATCTCCTTGAATCTTTCTCAAGTCCTTCTCCTTCTCGCAGAAACTGTGGCTTTCCCTTCTGAACTTTCCGGTTTTTGCAGCCGACATGTATTTGTCAAGAAACTTTTTGGTCATCTCTTCCCATGTCTCGATCGACCCTGTGGGTAAGCTACGAAGCCAGTGCTTCGTATCATCTTTCAATGAAAAGGGAAATGCCCTTAAGTAGACTGCATCCTTTGATACTCCATTATATTAGAAGGTGTTCATGATTTCTTCAAAGTCCATCAAGTGAGTGTTAGGATCTTCGTTCACCTTCCCTCTGAAAATACAGTTGTTTTGGATAGTTGAAGCAAGTCTTGCTTCAATTCGAAGTTGTTTGTTGCTATGGGTGGAGGTCTGACACTTGACAATTCTTGATTGTAGACTGGCCTAGCATAGTCACCCAAAGATCTTCCAGGCCTGAGTGCTGCATTCTCGAACTGGTCTTCAACAAAGGGCCGGTTTAGATTGAATCTTCGACCCTCATTATCTTCGACAGTCTCATCAGCAATTCTCCGGCTACTTCAGCTGCTATCCGTGCAGCTTCTTGTTGTGCTACCTCTCTTGCAGCTAAGTCTACTCCATTATTCTCTTTGTTTGCCATGTTATCTTGAGTCGAAGTTTGACCCAAGAAATTTTCTGTTAATTCTTTCCTTTCTCAGTTGTCGCTGGTTTATCTCCAACTCTGGTTCGTAGGGTGTCACTTCCTTTGAAGAGGATCGAGTCATACACCAGAGAAATCAAACATATATCCTACACACAAGTGAGAAAACATGAATACACTAAAGTAAAATTGGTTCCTAAATTAGTAATAAAAACTATTTTAAACACTATTAATTGCCAATCCCTGGCAAGGCGCCAAAATTTGACACGCGCAAAACACAACACAAAATTATTACTTGCAAGTCAAAGATATTATAGTTTAATTATTGTCTCCACATGGATTGGACTTAAACGGTGTCCGAATAATCTTTAGTTGACTACTATCCAGGAAAATTAACACTTGATTTGATGACTATTAGTACGATTAAATACTAAAATTAAGCAATTAATAATTGATCACAAAAGACAGCAGATGAGCAGCAAAGAAATATCAATGAGAGGAATAAGGGTAATTGACCAGATAAGTGCAAGATAACTGACTCGGGATCAAAGTCTTGAGTTAATTCACTTTATAATACGGTTGATTCTCACGAATTCAACCGATAATCAGATTTCACTTGAAGTTAGTTCATCTTTCGATTAAACATTACTTTTAGTAATTAATCCAATTGAAGCAACAATTGCAATAATAAAATGATGGTTATGATCTAAAAGGTAAATTCTCACGAATATTCCCCTATTTTCTAGTTCGATTAACAATTCAAGAGGTTCTTTCGATTACCTATTCGAATCATGAATTTAAACTAGAGCATAAGTTGTGAAAAAATTCAATGTCAAACTCCTCTTTCGATTAAGCAAAATAATAAAGAACGCCACAATACAAATTAAAGCTCTATCAAATAATTCTAAGAATTATCCAGAATCGAATCCCTAATCACATTATCAAAACATCGTATCTGTCAACTCCCTAATGGAAATTACTCCATAGCAATGGAGTAAGACATCTCAAATAAATTTAAGAACAAAGAAAACATCAATTCTAATTATTCAATACAAACTCCCGTATTGCACCGATTGCAGATTGAAATCTTGATGAATTCTTGAGTCTTTCTTGCCTTGGTTGGTTCTACAATATTTCGTAGGTCAAAATTCCACCCAAAATCGTATTTTTGGTGTATTTATATCATGTAGAAATAAATCCGGACGAATTTACCCTTTTCTAGACAAAGTAGGAAATAACTCTGTAATTTTTGTACACCCGCGCCGCACCATGTGCGGCGCTTGTGAGGAAATCCAGAGAGCTCGCTAAAAAACTTGTCAGACCACATTTGCACTACCGCGCCGCACCAGCGCCCCATGCGGCGCAACTGTGCCTTTTTCTCAGAGTGAATTCTCTCATCCTATTTTTAACATCCAGACTTGGTGCTCGACCCCTGAATATGATCCCGGCTTAATTTAATTGGCTTCTACTTAGACTTCAATGCTCCAACGTGTTCGATTTACCTCTAAATTACCTAAATAGCTCGGAATCATTTCCTGCAAGGCATAAAACACGTAATAAGTGTAATTCACTATCATTTAAACTCAAACACCTGTAAAGTGCAATAATTTGAGTGTAATACTATGACTAAAACACGGATTTCTAGCCTACCATCACTTGTTCATCTCAGTGAAAGAAATAAGAATAGTCTATAGGTAACAAGAATTTATAAAAATGTGACTAAAACTTTTGTTAAAATGTGAGTATACATACATTTCATGTAGATTTACATGATTTAAGAAGTCTTGCATCAATAGTAAAGAGTAAAAGTTACGGTAGAGCTGTAAGTGGTTAGGACGTGAAAAGCTTGGAAAATTTGGTCAACGCCAAAGCTATGGGTTTGATGGACCCATAAGTTGTACACTAGCCTTGATATAGAAGGACTCCTTTTATTTCCACTTTTAACAGTAACATATAACCGTAGCTGCAGCCGCTTTGTCTTTCTGTTTGCACTTGTACCCATTTTTTGTTAAAAGCCTTTTAAAAAAGACTATTTTGCCCTTCTTCATTAAAAAACTATTTTCTCTCCGAGTATACGCTAGTCCTGTACTGTCTCTGTCTCTCTCTCCCGCTATTCGCATTTTTTGATTTGTTCTTTTCTGAAATCAAACTTTTTCGTCGTTGTTTTGATTTTTCAACTGCTAGTCGTCGTTGTTCCCACATTACGATTTAATCACAGGTACATTGCATTAACTTTCTGGGTTTTATTTTACGATTTTCTGGGTTTTATTTCTGGTTTTGGTTTTGATAGTCATGTATTTATGATTAAATAGTTTCTTACAGTTTAGTTTGATAAGTGCATTAGTTTTACTTTTACGATTGTGTTTTTAGGTTTTTTGAACGAGTTTTTATGTTGTTGATGAAACTTCTATAAATTCTTCAGTGATTAGACGTCCAAAGTTTTAAAAAATTTGAGAGTTAAATAGATGATACTATTAAAGTGATGATACCTTAGATAGGAGCTGAAGTTTTTTTTTCATGTTTTGACATTATTTTTGGATTTGAATTTCTGTTTTGTTTTTTGTAAAAACTACAACATGGGGCTGAATGTTTTGTGTTTTGTAACTGGTGAGCTGAAGTTTTTGTTTTTGTTACTGGTGAACTTCAGCTCTAGAGCTGAAGGTTTTGTTTTTGTAATTGTGGAACTTCAGCTCTAGAGCTGAAGTTTTTGTGTTGTAACTGTCGAACTTCAGCCTTCTTAGAGATTGAAGTTTTAACTGATCTTTTTGATAATGTCCTGGTGTTATTTTTTGTACGTTTTATTTTTTGGAACAGATGACACCTAAAGCTCCTAAAGATCCTAATGCAGCTAAAGTACGCAAAGCAACTAATGCACCTAAAGCACCTAGACAACCTATAATACCCCCCAGGTCCTTATGTCCCTGCTCCTCTACCTACAAGACCAGGGCAAAGATATTTTGAGTTTCGAGATTGGTTTAACTCTAAGGGTTACTGGTAGGGGAACTACGATTTGAAGAAATTAATTGCAACTTTCTTGACTCCTACACAACGGAAAAAGCTTAATAATGGTACATTTTGATACATTATGGCTATGGAGAATTTCAAATGCAGCATGAAGTTGGTTCATTGTCTGTGTCTTTCTCGAATATTCACGAATGATCGAGACTCGATTAGTTTCAAGATTTTTGGCCATGATGTTTCATTCATCCTTGAAGACTTTCACATTATGTGTGGTTTGCGGATCACAGCACATAATATTGAAAAACCAATTAATCGAGAGAGCAATATTCTGAAGCGCTATTTTGGTAAGTCCAAGGGTGTGACTTTGAAGGATATTCGAGATTTTATGACTCGGAATGAAATTCCAAAGAATGTTGTGCATCACATGCACATATGCGAGAGCGATGATGATGCTGTGAAGCTTATGGAAATTCTTGTTGTAGAGACTATTTTGTTTGGGAAAAAGACCGAGTCATCTGTGATGGAGGAGTATTCATCTATTGTTGAAGATGATAAGGTTTGTGCTGAATATCTTTGGGGTAATGTGGCTTATGAGAAGCTCATTCACTCACTGAAACATGCATTGGACAAGCAGAACAAATTCCATTCAATTGAGTATAAACTTTGTGGATTTTCATATCCGTTATGTGCTTGGTTCTATGAGCGCTTCTCAGATATTCAGGAGAAGTATATAAGAGAGGGTGAGTACCTTGATACCCCTCAAGTTCCCAGGATGTTACGTTATGTATGTGTGGGAGAGCCTAAATTTCCCGAACTTTTTGAGATGTTCAGTAGTCATGAAGTAAGTTACTTTTTTTGTCTTTGTGTTAATATGTTGACGTATTAGTTTTTTCTTCTCATAATATACTTTTTTGTATTAAACAGAGATGTCACAACTTTAGGGTATTGGATATAATTCCTATAGAAGAGGAATTGAATTCAATGCCTTTAATTGGACAATTACCATGCATCCGGATTCGTTCAAAGGTACTTAACACGGGTCCTTCAACTGGTGAATCACCACGTACTCTTAGTCGATCAAAAGAATCGAATCGAACTCCTATTATTGGTGAATCACCACGTAGTCGGAGTCGATCAAAAGAAGCGAATCGAACTCCTTTTATTGGTGAATCATCTCGTACCCAGAGTCGTTCTAACCGTTCTACAAATGACTTTGATGACAATAAATTACTCGACACAATATGTTCTGTAAGTTTTGATCTAAAGTGTTTTGGTTTTGTTTTTGTAAAAGTACAACATGTTTTTGAGCTGAAGTTTTCTTCTATATCTAAATTTTTGTTGTGTGTCTATTCTAGAGGTTAACGATGGAGGTTCAAAGGTATGCAGAAAAAGAAAGAAGCACGATCGTGAAAGATGTTTTCGATAAGTTTAAAGAGGATGAGTGATCTGCTATTGTGGATGCGATTTTTGTAAAAGTGAAGGTAAGCTAATTTATAGAGAAGTCTTTTTATTTTTGCCTATCTTATTTAGATTAATCATTGTTAGTAATTTTTTTTCTAGGAATATTTCGATGAGAAGTTTGAACAGTTGTTTAAGATTGTCAACAAATCAAATGGAATGGATGATGTCAATTTTGATTTGAGTAACCATCGAGAATATGATAGGGTGAATGACTATTACGAACATCCATCGGATATTAATGCTGTTGATGATGCATCAGATAAAGTCGCCGATGTAAATGCGACACGTGAGGAAGCGGCTTTTGAAGGCGATCAACATGTTCAAGAACAAGTTGAAGAGGAACGTTCCAGTGCTGATAGATTGAGTAGAGATGGAAATTATGAAGCACAGTTATCAACTGAGAATATTGGAAGCAAGCAAGGTGTAGATAAATCAAGTTGTTGAGACTGAAGAACATACTGCTCATGATGCATTGCGTAAAGTCGCAGATGATAATGCTACACGTAAGGAAGCGGTTGTTGAAGGCGATGGACATGTTGAACAACAAGGTGGAGAGGAACAATCCAGTGTTTGTAGACAGAGTAAATATGGAAATGATGAAAAGTTAACAACTGAGAAAGGTACAGATGATCAAGTTGTTGGCACTGAAAAACATGCATCGAGTTGTGCTTTGGAAAGTGATATTGCAAAAGGAAATTTGCCTGGCGATGGAGATCAAGCACCTGTTGGTACTTTAGAACTGAAAGCGAGTGATGTGTCTAACACTATTGGGAAAGACGATCGGTATGCAGGAGCACTAGCTATTTGCAAAAAACTTCTAGGTGATGATACGCAGGAAATTGTTACTACAGGTATAAAGTGTGAAGTTTATAATATTTCAATGATACCTTAGATAGGAGCTGAAGTTTTGTTTCATATTTTGTATTTTTTGTAAAAACTACAACATGTTTTTTTGCTAAATGTTTTGTTTTGTAACTGGTGAACTTCAGCTCTAGAGCTGAAGTTTTTGTTTTTGTAACTGTCGAACTTCAGCTTCAGAGCTGAAGTTCTTTTTTAACTGTCGAAGTTTTTATTTATGACTGGCGAACTTCAGCCTTCTTAGAGTTGAAGTTTTAACTATTTTTTTATAATATCCTATAGTGAAATTTTCACTACAAGTATAAATATTTTCTATGTTATACATATAGAAAAACTAGTTGATCTATTCCCCCTCTTTATGAATATGCAGTGAAAGTGGAAACTAGTTGTGCTTCAATTGACACAATTCAAAAACTCTCTGATGATGCTGAATTGAATGAAGGTAGAGTTGAGAAAAACCTTCCAGAGAATACTTCAATGCTCCTCGACGTTGGTTCACAATTGGAGGAAGCTGGAAATGCTGATATCGAGAAAGGCATGCAGCCTGGGGAAACCACAGCGGAAGACAAACGTCAAGGTATTCTGTAGATCATGAATTTATTATATTTGATCGAAGTATATTTTTTATAGTTTGAAATTTTACATACTTTATTTTCTTTTTTATGTTTTTGAATGATTTTTCAGAAAGACTCGAGGCAGCTCAAAAAGAATTTGGTGAGCTTATGCAGCTATATCAAAAAGAAGAAATACATATATTCACACTTGTTGCCTCACAGACAAGTGTGAAGTGTGTTGGTATTATTTTATAAAATTTAGTCAGTATATTTAGTTTTTTTTTGCATGAAGATACATAATATATTGGAATGCAAACACCATCTGTGTCTCAACAATTAGACCAGGTAGTTATTTTCTGCAATTCGATTACAAGCTGTTTTTTGCCTAATGTGTGTTTTGTATCACTTTTATTTATGTTTATATTTTCCTTGCTTTTGCAGATCTCATCTGATGCATTGCAACTTCTTCCAAATCCTAAGAGAAGGAAGATTTCCAGTTCTCCTATGTGTGACATCAGTGATATCCCCAACTTCAATTTATGTTCATTTTCACTTGGTAGTACACAAGGGACTGATTCAGAAGGTAATTTTGTTGTTGTTGTTGTTCGTGAAGAGAGACAAGAACGTCGTGAACAACAGAGAGTTGGTAAAGCATCTACCACGATGGCTGTGGGTTTTCTCGCTGTTGCTGAACAACAGCAGTTAGTTGTGACGGAACAACAAGAAGATCAAGCAAAAGGAAAACCAGATAAAAAAGGAAAAGGATTTGTATGGAGAGTATTTGGTTGAGATCTCCTTACGTAGTTCATAGAAAAAGCAAAGGGAGAAAGATTGGAAAGTAGGAAAGAATACACGAAGGTGTCCCTTCCATTATGTTAATCAAGACAGTGGATTGATGCAAAGATTTACAGAGTGGTTGGAGATGGATGCCAGTGAATATGATTCCAATCGATTCAGATTAGCTGGAGTTGATATTCCAAAATCATTCTTTACCGAGCTTATGGATCCTGACTCTGATCTTGCGAATGAAGTAAGTTATTAAGTTTGTTTTTTGAATTGGTTTTCAACTGTATTTCCTAAAAGTTCAGCTTATTTTTAATAGTAAAGTTTTTGTACTATAATTTGGAAAACTTCAGCTTTTTTCGTAGTAACTACTGAAGTTTTTTAGCTTATTTGCTAAAACTTCAGCCTAACACTTCTAACTGAATATGCTTAAGTTTTTGCCATGTTGTTTGCAGTTTTGTAATGCGTTTTTTCTAAACCTCATAGTTATGAATGCTGAAGTTGTTATTTCACATGTTATCATTTGTTGTTGTTCATTTGCAGCATATTGAAGTGGACATATATTACTTGCGCAAAAAATATTGCTATCACCTTCCAGGTTATCCAAAATCAAGATGTGCAGTAACAGATTTACTTTTTGATCAGTATATGATTAAGCTGGATGGTATTCATCCTTCAGTAGAAAAGATGGAGATAATTAAAAAAAAGAAAGCAAAATAGAATGGAGGATCAAAAAAAGAGCAAATCAAAGAGAAAGAGGATATCCAAACAACAGGCTAAAGAAGAAGAAGAAGCGGTTATTCAGCCACTTACGGACTTTAGTTTGAGGAAGAATCAACGAATGAAAAGGTGGCCAACTACGTAAAAGGCCTCGACCTTTCCTGCGGTATCTCATGAGCATCTTCCAGAAAAGTATTCTTTCCATTTCGACTTAAGCCAAGGATGGGCCAGACATCTACGCACTACTTTTTTGGAATTCTGGACTTTAAAGATAAATTTATATATGTGTATGATTCCATGGGCAGTGTAACATACGAAGGTGCGGTTGAACATGTCAAAATTTATGCCCGGTTGATCCCACACTATCTCAAATGCTTGGATTTTGGGGCACAGAATAAATTTTATGTGGAAAGTTCTGTGGAAACATTTCAAATTAAGTGGATGAAGACACCCCAACAGACTAACAAGTACGTGTTTCGCATATGTTTTACCATGCATCTTATGTTTATTATTTTTTGCCCTTGTGTTAACTATTCTTTAATTTTTTTTTTCATGTGGTTTTTGTAGTGTTGATTGTGGTATATTTGTTCTTAAGTTAATTAATATGCGGTTGAAGAAAGAAGATGTCTTTAATTTCGATCAAAGTCAGACATTGACATTCAAGAGAGAATTGGCTGCCAGTCTTTGGGCTCATGGAAAGTGGAAAAAAAGATAGAGGCTATAAAACTCCAGAAGAACAAGAAGGACATGATTATGGAGATTTTGAAGAGACTCTGTGTGAATATTTTGATTAGAGGATTGGTTGAACATAATTTGGATTTTATGAATATACATTGTAAGCACGTGATTTTTGCCCTATGTGAGAATTACTCCCAAAAATTCAAAATAAAATAATTTTCCTTTTGTGCGCAATTTTGAGAATTTTGTGGCATTTTTGGATAATTATTTGTATTTGTCCCTGCATATTTATTTGTTAAATTAATAAAAAATACAAAAATATGTTGCATTTGCATTTAGGATTTAATTCTACAATTAGGAGCAATTAAGTTTTTTTGACAAGAACAAAAAAAAATCATAAAAATAATGTACGTTGCATTTTTAGCATTTAATGTCCAAATTGTGTGATTTTATCGTAATTGTTATTTAATTGTGTGTTAATTGTTATTAAGAGTTAATTTGCACTTTTATAAATTAATTTAGTTCTATAGGATAATTTAGGATTTTTAGAATTTAGTTTTAGTTTAAGAAAAAATAAAAGAAGAAAAAAAAGAAGCATTGGAAATAAGAAGAAAATCAGATTGGGCCACCTTTTAATTTAAATCAACCAGGCCCAAACCAAATAAACCCCTACCGGGTCAACCCGACCCGGTCCGCCCCATAACCAAACGAGTTACCCCCCTTCCCATTTTTCATTCCTCATTACCCCAAAACCCTAAAAAAACGCCCGCCCCCCCTCTTCTTCTCCTTCCCCAAACAAACCCTCATGCTCCAACGACCTCCCATGGCTGCCCGCCCCCTCTCCCTTCATCTTCAACCAGTGAACCACCCCCCTTCTTCATCGTCCTCCAGCTGACCACCAATAGCCTCCTCACGTCCACCATGTCCATGGCTGCCTCCCCGTCGTCCCCTTCACCCCTCGTCCCAAACGACCATGGCTGCCTTCTCCTTCGTCTGCATCGACGACCAACACCTCAGCCAGCCCCAACTCGCTTCTGAGCAACCACCAAGCCGGCGACAAAACGTTGCTTCTTCTTCTTCTTCTTCTTCATCTTCGCTGCCTCGTCGACCTCCAGCAAAGCAAACGCCTAAGCTCCCTTCGTCTTCAACCAGCCGTTCGAGCCAGCTCTGGTCATCTTCTTCCTCGTTCCACCTGAAACAGCCCGTCACATTGCCAAACTCCATCGCCAAACCCTTCGACCTCACTCCAGTAGCGTCGAACCACCCATCAGCTTCCAACAGCCTCCCGTCACCCATAACCCCGCCCAGCAGCAACCAGTCCGTCATTCCAGCAACGAACCAACGTCCATCGTCCCCAGCCCCGTCGTCGTCACGTCCAAACGACCATCGTCGCCTCCATCGCCCCCAAACCAGTAGCAACTTCCACGACCAGCCACCAACAATCAACTGTTGTTTCCCCGTCGTCTCTAAGCTTTACCATCATCGTCGCTTCTTCTGCCGCTTCCCATTCACAACAGTGTAGCCATGAAACCACTCTTGAGGTTCCCGTTCGGCGTTGTTCATCGAGGTTCCGTTCGAACCCGGACTTCAAACTAGTAGGTTTCCGTTCTCTTTTCTTTTAGTTTTCATTCGGTGAATTCATCTTCCGCTCCTTTTCTTCTTTCTATGATTATGTTCGTGTTCTAATAGGTTGGTTTGAATTCGAACCCAGGTCTTTGTTTGTATTAGAGATAATTCGTGTTCATTTTTTTTTTTGAAGTTCGTTAGTTTTTCATCAAGTGATTTAATGTCGAGTGTTTATGTGCTGGTCTTTAGTTTGAATCATTCATCTTTGTTATGATGTTGTTTGATTTAGTTTGAGTTCAACTGATGTTGAGTTTAGTGATTTAAATCTACTTGTTTGTCCCGTTTAAGTTCGGATATGAATCTGACTCTGTTGTTAATTCATGAATGTTGTCGATTAGGAGTTTGTTTGGCGAGTTTGTTTATTTAGAGTTTGTTTGTTAATTGGATCATTGATTAGGTGAATTGGTTATAGCTGATATGGTTTTGGTACAGATTGAAAGGGATGGGGGTAGAATGGTAAATTGCAGTAGTTTCAGGGGCATTTTTGGGATTTTAAGTTTTAAAAAATGATTAATTTGAGTGCTCTGTCCACTAAGTACTAATAATATTAAATTAATACATTGTTTAATACATAGTGGGGGATAAGACATGTGGTAGTGAAAATTAATACATTGTTTAATATAGTGGGGGACAAAGCATGCAGTAGTGGGGAATAAGAGAATTAAATAAAAAAAAGACATGTGGTAGTGGGAATTAATGTATTTATTTAATATAGTGGGAGACAAAGCATGCAGTAGTGGGGAACAAGACATGCAAGTGTGGGGAGAATATTTCGGATTAGTTTAAGTCTTTCAAGGTCAGAGTTTTGTTATAAATAGGATCATTTCAAGACCAAAAGGGGGGGGGGTCAGAATTTAAGGGTTAAACATTAACTGGTCTTTCAATCCAAAAAAAGGTTCACTTTGTTTCTGCCCGTTGATTGCTGTTGGTATTTCTGGACTTTCATTTGGTTTGTTCCTTGAGTTTGGTTGGTTATTTGTTATTGTTTCATAGGGGTGTTGCTGGAATTCTGCTGGTTTCATTAAACACTGTTACTGGGCTGTTCTATTTCCGTTACTGTTGCCATTGCTGTGTTTTTGCTACTGCTCCTGCTGATCCTTTTCTTCCTTTTCCTTGTGGTCCCTTTCCAGGTACACATTTCTAAGATTAGTTCTGAGGTGACTTCAAACTGTAAAAAATGCTGAATTAAAAGGCTTAACAGATTGCCTACTAAAGTGTGTTCAATTAATGTATTAGAATGTACATTAGGAAATATTGTATATGTTTATGCTCATCTTAAACATGTATTTACATTGTACAACTATACTGAAAATTGGACTGTACTTAGAATTATTTTAAGTAGTTTGAACTGTTTTCTATATGCCTATGGGTACATGAATTGATAGATAGTCATTACTGGAGATTATTTTGATTTAGTTTAATTAGTGAAGTATAACTCTGAATTCATGCAAACCGGAATAGAAATGAGTCAAAGCTTGTGAATTTTTAATCATGTTAGTAATGGAGATCTGTAAATATTAGGCAGAATAAAAAATGGCCAGTAATTTCGTAGAATCAGTAGGCCCACTATATTTTAAGTTAGGATCGTAGTAGTAATTGCTAAGATCATTAATCCAATAGGCATGAGTTGAGTTCAAACAAGACGAGTTAACGATTAAGTTTAACAAACTTTCGAATAAGCATTAGTGATTAAGGTTAATTCCAGTTTCAAATAGTTGTAAACAATTAATTCCAACGGTTCAATTCATCTAACAATGTGGGTCTAAATTAGTTAGAGGATAATTAGTTTATTTTGGTAATATTATTTGTAAATTCCGTATTCTATTTATAATTTCAATTTTAGTAATATTCAATTATAGAATAAGGCATGAAACAATCTCCCTTTGTCTCGATTGCAATTTTCAGTTTGCATTTGTCTTAATCCGATAAATAAGTAGCGGCCTTTTCAAGCATGTAATTAATTAGAATTTTTCTCTTTTTTTAGAGACGAACTTAAATAGAAAAAATATAGTTACTTTAGGATTATCCTTTCAAAAATAAACGAGATGAGCCTCGCCCAATAAAACGCACAAGTTGCGGGGCCCTCAATAATTGGTTAATAATTGTATAGACTTCGGATTCGACCGTTTAGCAAATTTCACAGCCTTACCCAAACTAATGATACGCTAGTCGCTTTAGGCGTGCCTTTAACAATTTACTTTCTTAAACTCGGGTGCACATTTATGTGACCGAAATCCAAATCTCAACAGAGTCGAAATGTATCGATAACCACGGGTACATTGATGTGACGTGGTTCGAGATACATCTTTTCACAATGTTGTAATTCTCTGTTAAAATAATAATAATAATAAAAGCGGTAAAGAGTTTGAAGTTTGCACATAAGTTCATAATTGTATAAAATCAGATAATTAAGCTAAATACGACAGTTGAGCGACCGTGCTAGAACCACAGAACTCGGGAATGCCTAACACCTTCTACCGGGTTAACAGAATTCCTTATCCGGATTTCTGGTTTGCGGACTGTAATACAGAGTCATTCTTTTCCTCGATTCGGGATTAAAACCGGTGACTTGGGACACCATAAATCTCCCAAGTGGCGACTCTGAAATAAATAAATAAATCCCTTTTCGATTGTCCTTTAATTGGAAAAAACTCCCTTCTGCGTCCCTTCACGGCGGCGCAAGCGAAAAAGGAGGTGTGACAGCTCTGGCGACTCTGCTGGGGACCGAACCCAGAATCTCTGGTTCAGGGTTCAGAATTCGAGCTTAGATGAATTGTTATATTTGGCTTTATTTATTATTTGATCTTATTACATGTTTTGGCCTAAATGTGCAAAATGATGTTTTTTTACCGCTTTGATATTATTTGAACTGTACATATAAACTATGCCGAAACCTTCTCTTCTCACCTCCAGGGATGTGCTTGCTGGTCGAGACTCTCTATTCTGTTAGTGTCATACCTTGAAATCAGAAAGAGGCCGGACAAGTTACAAAGTCGGACGATCCCGCGGGTCCCCGGTACGTAGCCCCCTCCTCGACTCGAGTTGTTCGCTCGGTTACACAGTCTAGAACAAATACCCAGGTTACGAACCTAGAATAACTCAGCTTCATGCCAGATACCTAGTAGGAGCGTTTGTTTGCATCATGTGCATTTGATTTTGGAGGCTCAACACAGGGGTTGGGTTTGTCTAGGACAGGTGTACCAAAATGATAAAAGACCATCCTGATGCATCCGACTTGCTACCTGTGCATTTGTTTGCTTCGGACTTGCATGCTGACCGGCTTTTGAATACTTTGAGGAGAGAGATAGAAGTAGTTAATCGCCTGTTTAGAGTTATAAAAAAAAAAGCGATGTCCAAATAGCGTCTAAACTCTGTCGAATTTTAAAAAAAAAATGAAAAAGGGGGTTTTGTTTATGAGAATGGTTTTTCATTGAAAATAGTCTTGTTTTCTAAAGAAGTTTGTTTTATTCGCCCGAACTATGCCGGTTTGATTCTCATCGGGTGTGAGATACGTAGGCAACCCTCATCGGGTCCAACCTCCCCTTTTGCAAAAATAGCCAACAAATTGTCAAAATTTTAATTGTCAACATAAATAAATCAGGTGACGCCGTTTTGGCAGGAGTATCCGAATGTTCCTGAAAGGGACGCCGGAAGGCTGACTTTGCATAAACGGCCACTTTTAGTCATTTTGACCGGCTGACTCACCCAGCTTTAAAATCTTCATTCCCGAAATGCTGAAAAGCCGTGTGCAGAACCGGATCTTCCTTTCAGTCAGTGTGTTGAGTCAAATAAATTTTATCTCTTAATCACCTAAATAAATATGCAGAATGAGCACAATACAAAACGAACCTTTTTCAATAATGACCAAAATCCCTTTCAAGTTGCGATTATGGTGGGATGATTTAGGTGGTGAAGGGCAAGATGAGGTCAAGAAATATCTGAAAGGTCTCACGGGTTTATTGGAAATCCAGCCTCGGGGAGATATCATAAGAGCTTTGGTCACCTATTGGGACCCGGCGCACAGTGTCTTCCACTTCTCCGATTTCGAACTCACCCCGACTTTGGAGGAAATAGCCGGGTACATCGGAAATACTGAAGTTCCGTTGAGGCAAAAATACCTGGTTGCTCCAAGAGCTGTCACTGTGCATCGGTTCTTAGATTCGTTAAAGATACCTAGGAAGGTCCACAACCCAGATTTGGCCGCAGGTTTTTGTAATCCGCGCTTCATATACGACAGATACGGTCATGTTGGAGGATTCAACAACCCGTAAAATAAGTTATGCAACAAGGGTAACCGTCAGAAGTGGGACTAGCATAGACGAGTGGCTTTTATGGTAACCCTTTTGGGCCTTTGGGTATTCCCAAGGAAAGACAGAAACATTGATATGAAAATAGTCGGGGTCGTCAGTACTTTTCTCATTCAAGACAAAAGCACTCTTGCGCCTATGATAATATCTGATATCTTCAGAGCTCTCACGGTCTGCAAAGCTAGAGGGAGTTTCTTCTAAGGGTGTAACTTGTTGCTACAAATATGGATGACTGAGCATCTCTGCCACCGTTCCCAGCTCTTGAGTTATGGTTCCTCGAAGAAAACTTGCATAGAAGAGTTCTACACGAGAATCCAGGGGGCTAGTCTACCCGAGGGAGTTACAGCATGGACATTATTCTTTCGGAACCTCACCGCCGGCCAAATACAGTGGACACTAGGATGGTTGCCCGTGGATGAGGTCATCCATATGCCGACAGCTAGGGCCCATTTTCTATTGATGGGGCTCAAGAGCATTCAGCCTTACGCGCCATATCGGGTCTTGAGACAACTCGGGAGATGCCAAAAAGTGCCTCAGGAAGAAGATCTTCGTGCTCAAGTAATTGAGATTAGCCCTGATGGACAATTCCCTGAAGCAAGAGTTCGCCAGATCTGGAGTGAATGCCAATATTTAAAAGCAGATACTTGCGTACAAGGATCGGGCCAAAGGCGAAGTGGCGCCAGGATACCTTGCTTGGTACATGAGAGAACTTGAGCACGAAAGGCCAACCAAAAAACCTCACATTCAAGAGTTCGTTGAGGCGTCACAAGAACCGTGGGACTGGTTGGCCAAGGAGCGCGAATACCGGACCAAAGTAGGCAAGGTGAAACAACAGATCAAGGATCTGAAATTTGAGAACAAGGTGCAAGTTGCTGCCGATGAGGGAGAGAAGAACAGGTTAGCCCAAGCAAATGAGGCTCTCAAGGCCCAGATCCGACAAATGAGAATAGATGCTGACAATCAGCAAAGGAGTCGGTCGGATGAAAGATTGATTTACGGACTAAAGACGGAAATCAGTGAGTGCCGGGATGATTTAAAGAAGTCTGAGGGTACCATAGCACGACTCCAGGCACAAGGGGCAAAGAGAATGAAAAAGCGCACACAGTACCTACGGCAGGCAAGGGAAGATTATGAAAAGACCATTGTCAGTCTAAAAAGGAAGATGACCACCCTAGAGAGCAAGGCGGATAAACAAGCCAGGGCTTTTGAAACCGAGAGTAAACATTGCTGTAATCTGATGGCCTCAATGGAAGGTGAAATGCAGCAGTTATGGAAACAACATCTGCATGATTCTCGGGTTTTGAAGGCTATAGAGGATCAGATAGAATGCCTACTCCTAGAGAAATATCAAACCAGGAACAAGATTCTGTCTATTGCTCGTGCTATCACTAGGAAATGTCAGGAGTATGAAGGCATGACCCGCACTACCTTCATGTCAGCAGTAATGATTTTCGTCAAGCGGACAATGTACGAGCTGGAGCAACTTGAAAGGGATCTCGCACCTAAGCCCGCGACAAGGCCGAACGATGCCTCGCGGGCACCAACTTTTGGAGCTTTAATGTATTTATAGTTCGAGTCAGTGTTTTTGTTTTTAGAGTCTGTTGTCTGTCTGTATATTCTCTTATTCATATGTTAGTACTTTTTTCTTATTTTGGTTTTACCTCAGGTTTGTTCTTTCCAAAAAATGTTTAGTTTGTATTATAATGTTTCAGTAAAGAAATTGGAAAATTCCCAAAATTTGCTTTCACAGTTATGTGGCAGAAATACGCCCGGTCTAATTCATGCGGGGACATGATACGTAGGCAATCCACATAAGATTCGACCATCACTAAAAAAAAAAGGAAAAGGCAAAATGAATAAAAGAAAATACATAAGCCGGAATGATGCATGCAGCCGAAGCAAAGACATGTTAGAAATGGTTAAACTGCCTAGGAACATTGCATTCCCCAATGTGAAATTGCAATATGTGCTAAACTCTAATGCTAGCAAGTTTGTTGTTTATATTAGAGAAAGAGATTTCAAAACAGTTAGCTCGTTAGAACGTTCTAGCAGATTACCATTACCACACAAGATCTAAAGGGCCCATTCCGGAAAGTATGTCTGGTTTGGACAAAAGTGTTGAGGAGGAAAAGACAGAGATACAAATGATGAAGGATGAAGTAGACAGGTTGAGACAAGAGATAGCTGGGATGCACCTAGCTTGGGCTAAGGGACAAAAGTCACCAATACTTCCCCCTACTCCTACCCTTTCACCAGCTCGGACTCCGGAACACCCTTCCACTGGTCCATCAACGAGCTTCCCCATTGCCCAATACTCTCAAGGGGAAACTTCCTATAATCCCCAAGCTTCACCACCCAAACAAAACCCTCCTCCACCAGTTGTTCCTGTTTTTGTGGCACCTCCACCCGCCACATTGCAAAAATCATCCGATGAACCAGTGTTTTAGGTTCATGACAACCAATACTATCCTCCTAAACTCACCTTCAAAGCACCCGAGCCATACACTTACACCCCTCACCTTCAGCTCCCGACAGAAACTGAGAGGCCAGCTAAGAATCCGAAGCAGGACGAAGTGCTCCGTAAAGTGAAAAGCCTGGAGTAATCCTTCAGGAATATGCATGGATTGGGCAGCCAAGTCAGTGTGTCCTATAAAGATCTGTGTCCCTTCCCCGATGTTCAATTGCCGGCAGGTTTTAAGATGCCAAAGTTTGATCTATATGAGGGACATGGTGATCCCATGGCGCATCTACAAGGTTTCTGTAGTAAGATGAGGGGGGAAGGTGGAAAGGATGAGCTGCTGATAGCTTATTTCGGTCAAAGTTTAAGCGGGTCCGCATTAGAATGGTACACGAGGTAGGATCCTAGTAGGTGGTATACCTGGGACGATCTAGCACAAGCATTTGCAGGTTATTTCCAGTATAACCTTGAGATCGTCCCCGACCATCTCACACTGTTAAAACTTGAGAAAAATCCTGGAGAAAGCTTCAGGGAATTCGGATTCCGTTGGAGAGAACAAGAAGCAAGAGTCGATCCACCAATGAGGGAAGGTGAATGGTGGACTACTTCTTACAAACGTTGGAGCCAACTTACTTTGGTCACCTGGTGACATAAATTGGTAAATCTTTCAATGAAGTAGTAAAAATGGGCGGTATGGTTGAAGAAGGACTCAGGTCCAACAAGATAATGAGTTATTCAGCAATCAAGGCTAAAACTTAGGCTATCCAAAGCGGCACGGGAGGTGCGCTCGGGAAAAAGAAGAGAGAGGAGGTCGCAACAGTCGAAACAGGTACTTGGTCCAGATCAAGAGGTCCTTCCCCTCGCTACCAACCCAGACCCCATTACCCAAACTATCCACACACTCCATACAACCCTCCACAACCCTATTATCCACCACAAGAGCCACATTTCTCCGTCTATCACACCCAAACTTACACCCATCCTCCGGCTCGCCCGCAATGCCGTGCGCCGGCTTTCCAACATACATATCCACCTCCCCAACATACACATCCACCTCCACAAAACACATATCCACCTCTACAAAACACATATCCACCACCAAGGGCCTACAGGAATCCTTCAGGGCCAAGCTTCCATAGGAATCAGACTTTCAGGAACGAAAGGGTGCAGAGGTCGAGAACATTCACTCCGTTGGGAGAAACCTATACTACTCTATTCCACAAGTTGAGGCAGTTAGGCCTATTAAGTCCTGTTGAACCCAAATTGCCAAATCCCCTTCCCAAAAATCTGGACCACTCAGTAAGCTGTGAATATTGTTCGGGGGCTCCCGGGCATGATACTGAGAAGTGTTGGAAGTTGAAGACTGCCATACAAGATCTTATTGACACAAATAGGATCGAGGTTCAGGCACCAGAGGCACCCAACATCAATGAGAACCCGTTGCCGGTGCACCACGAGGCTCACATGATCGAACTAATGCACGAAGGGGAGAGCCCAAGAAACCCTCACAAACGGTAATGATGATTCGTGCCAGTCCAAACGAAAAGTCAACCAATGGAAAGGCAGTGGTACAGTTGGGAAAGGTAGATGACAAGCCATTTGTGGTAGTGGGGAAAGGTTCGTCTGTTGCTGCGAAGAAGCCAGAGTCAGTCAGGGTAGTGCTGCAGGGAGTATCAAGCACACCAGTGTTGGTAGTGAAAGGGGCCTGCGTAGAACCAGTTGTTATCAGGCCAGTAATGCAGTTGCCGATAACAAGTGAGAAAGCTGTGACATGGAGCTACAGTCAAGTGACAGTGATGCATAAGGGGAAGGAGGTTGTGGAAGAAGTATGCGAGGCCCAGGGGTTAACTCGTTCGGGAAGGTGTTTTGTTCCCGCAAAATTGAGAAGGGCCAATCCTGTAACAATAAAGAAGCCAGTGATGGAGGAAGAAGCGGAGGAGTTTTTGAAGAAGATGAAGGCACATGACTACTCAATTATAGAGCAGTTGAGGAAGACCTCGACCCAGATTTCGTTGCTATCCTTGTTGATCCATTCAAGCGATCATTGTCAGGCATTAATGAAGATTCTGAACGAAGCCCACGTTCCGGACAAGCTCTCCGTGAACCATTTGGAGAAAATAGCGCACAAAATCTTTGAGGTAAACCGAGTGACATTCTCTAACGATGAGTTACCGGTAGAAGGTACAGAACACAACAGGGCACTCTACCTGACGGTGAAATGCGAAGACACGGTGGTTACTCGAGTACTGATTGATAATGGGTCAAGTGCCAATATCTGTCCTTTGGCCACTCTGAACAAACTGAAGGTGGATGATGATAGGATTCACAAGAACAGCGTCTGCGTCCGAGGTTTTGATGGGGAGGTACTGACACAGTGAGTGATATCATACTAGAATTGACCATTGGTCCGGTTGAGTTCACCATGGAATTTCAAGTGATAGATGTGGCGGTGTCGTATAATCTTCTGTTGGGATGACCCTGGATCCACGCAGCCAAAGCAGTGCCTTCTACACTGCATCAGATGGTCAAATTTGAATGGGATAGACAAGAGATTGTGGTACACGGGGATGACGGTACACATGCCGTTAGTGATGCCATTGTGCCTTTCATAGAAACCGATGATGACAAGGGCCCATGGGTTTATCAGGTTTTTGACGCAGTCTCAGTAGACAAAATTCCTAAGGGTGGAGGCCTTCCACTTCCCAGAATCGCGGCTGCGACCTTCATGATAGCCTCGGAAATGTTAAACAGCGGATTTGTACTAGGGAAAGGTTTGAGGGTTGATCTGCAGGGTATTGTCCCGCCAGTTTCCTTGCCCAAGAAACTGGATACTTTTGAGTTAGGATTCAAGCCTACCGCAGTGGATGTAAAGCGGGCCTGCAAGTTGAAGAAAAGAGTCTGGGTCCTTCCTAAGCCAATCTCGCACCTATCCAGATTATTTGTCGGAGCAGGTATCAGAGAGTTGTCGGTACCGAAGGTTCTCGGACCACTGATCGGGCCAAATAGAGATTTGAATGAAGGCTTTGAAAGGCTGTTCGCCGATGTCAACATGATAGAAGCTGGAGAAGGTTCCAGTAAGGCAGACATACAGTTTGTGGGGCCTAGGGCCAATGTCAACAATTGGACAGCTACTCCTCTTCCTACTCGGAGGGAGTCCTAGTAGTTGGCTCTGATTTTCCTTCTTGTTTTCTGGATTATTCCAGGATTGTAATCCAGATTCGTTTTTATTTTTATTGCGTTCATCAAAGTGTGAAACCTTGTTATCCCATAATTCAAAATAAAAAAGTTTCTTCTTCATTCCTTATTTTATTTTTTCTTTTAATTTTGTTTTCTTCTTTTCTTTTTCTGAACAGTTCTCTTTATACGGGTCTTAATGACATGACATGCACAATGGATCTTCAACCTAGTCTAAAAGATCAATCTGATTCCGAACTAACTATACAAGAGGTCGATTATGATAATGAATCGGAATACGATGAGGACGAAGCCTTCGAAGAGATAAACAGAGAGTTAAGCCAGTTTGAAGAGAAATCCAAGCCCAACTTAAATGACACAGAAGCCATCAATTTAGGGGATGAAAACGATATCAGGAAAACTAAAATAAGCATCCACATTGCACCAAATATCAGGGAAGAACTAATCAAAACACTTATTGAGTTCAAAGATGTTTTTGCATGGTCGTATGATGACATGCCGGGGTTAAGCACGAATTTAGTGGTTCATAAATTGCCCACTGACCCGGCATGCCCTCCCGTTAAGCAGAAATTGAGGAAGTTCAAGACGGATATGAGTGTGAAGATTAAAGAGGAAGTAACCAAGCAGCTGCAAGCAAAGGTTATTCGTGTCACTCGATATCCTGATTGGTTGGCTAATGTGGTGCCGGTGCCGAAGAAAGATGGGAAGATCAGGGTGTGTGTCGATTACCGCAATCTGAATAGGGCAAGCCCAAAGGACAACTTTCCTTTACCCAACATCCATATCTTGATCGACAATTGTTCCGGACGTGAGATCGGATCTTTTGTAGATTGCTATGCTGGGTATCATCAGATTCTGATGGATGAAGAAGATGCGGAAAAGACGGCATTCATTACGCCGTGGGGGACTTATTGCTACTGGGTAATGCCATTTGGTTTGAAGAATGTTGGGGCAACGTACATGAGAGCAATGACTACTGTGTTTCATGACATGATACATAAAGAAATTGAGGTATACGTGGACGATGTGATCATAAAATCCAAGCATCAGGAAAACCACGTAGCAGACCTAAGGATGTTTTTCCAAAGACTTCGAAGGTACGATATTAAGCTCAACCCGGCCAAATGTGCATTTGGAGTTCCATCTGGAAAGTTGTTGGGATTCATCGTCAGTCGGCGAGGTATTGAACTGGACCCGTCGAAGATCAAATCTATCCAAGATTTGACACCGCCGAAGAACAAGACAGAAGTAATGAGTCTGTTGGAAAGGTTGAATTAAATCAACAGATTTATTGCTCAACTCACAACAACTTGTGAACCTATTTTTCGGCTACTGAAGAAAAATGCTGCGATAGAATGGACGGCAGAATGTCAGGAGGCATTTGACCAGATCAAAGGATATTTATCAAATCCACCTGTGTTGGTTCCACCTGAGCCGGGGAGACCGTTAATTATTTATCTAACGGTTCTGGAGAATTCGTTTGGCTGCGTGTTGGGGCAACATGACATTACAAGAAGGAAGGAGCAAGCGATCTATTATCTCAGCAAGAAGTTTACAGTATATGAGGTTAATTACACTCAACTCGAGAAGACATGTTGCGCCCTAACTTGGGTGGCCCAGAAATTGAAGCATTATTTGTCATCATATACTACTTATCTCATTTCACGCTTGGATCCACTAAAGTATATTTTCCAAAAGCCCATGCCCACAGGGAGGTTAGCGAAATGGCAAATATTACTCACGGAGTTTGACATCGTCTATGTGACGAGGACGGCCATGAAAGCCCAAGCACTGGCCGATCACTTGGCTGAGAATCCTATTGATGAAAAATACGAGACGTTGAGGACGTATTTTCCTGACGAAGAAGTGATGCATATAGATGAGTTGGAATTACCTGAGGAACCAGGTTGGAAGCTCTTCTTTGATGGAGCCGCAAATGCAAAGGGAGTTGGAATAAAAGCGGTACTTATTTCTGAAACAGGATGTCATTATCCTGTTACGGCTCAGCTACGTTTCTATTGTACTTACAACATGGCTGAGTATGAGGCATGCATTTTGGGTCTGCGACTAGCTGCAGACATGGATGTCCAGGACGTCTTGGTCTTGGGAGACTCGGACCTCCTGGTGCATCAGATTCAGGGTGAATGGGAAACACGGGATTCGAAGCTCATACCATATTGACAACGTTTGCACGATCTGAGCAAGCGATTTCGATCAATAGAGTTCAGACACATCCCAAGAGTTCACAATGAGGTTGCCGATGCTTTGTCCACTTTAGCATCAATGTTGCATCACTCAGACAAAATTCATGTTGACCCATTGCATATCGAGGTTCGTGATCAGCATGCTTATTGCAACATGATAGAGGAAGAAATGGATGGCGAGCCATGTTTTTATGATGTCAAGGAGTACCTTAGGATGGGGATATACCCGAAGCAGGCCACCAGAGATCAAAAGAGAGCCATTCAGCGATTGGCCAATGGATTTTTCCTCAGTGGAGGAGTGTTGTACAAAAGAACCCCAGATTTGGGATTGCTGAGATGTATAGATGCAGCCAAGCCACGACAATTATGACAGAGGTACATGCTGGAGTTTGTAGGCCACATATGAGCGGATGTGTATTGGCGAAGAAGATTCTTCGAGCAGGGTACTATTGGCTCACTATGGAGCGTGATTGTATCAATTTCGTGCGAAAATGCCATTAGTGTCAGATACACGGAGATTTGATTCATTCTCCGCCGACAGAATTGCATACAATGTCAGCACCATGGCCATTTGTTGCGTGGGGCATGGATGCCATTGGACCTATTGAGTCGGCAGCTACCAACGGTCATAGGTTCATTCTGGTGACCATCGACTATTTCACTAAGTGGGTTGAAGCTAAAACTTTCAAGTCGGTAACCAAGAAGGCAGTGGTGGATTTTGTTCACTCCCATATCCTCTGTAGATTTGGGGTCCCAAAAGTGATCATCACGGATAATGGTGCTAATCTTAACAGCAATTTGATGAAAGGGGTATGTCAGCAGTTTAAGATTATACACCTTAATTCCACACCATATCGTCCCAAGGCGAATGGAGCAGTTGAGGCAGCCAACAAGAACATCAAGAAGATATTGAGGAAGATGGTAGAAGGATCCAGACAATGGCATGAAAAATTACCATTTGCATTGTTAGGTTATCGCACTACTGTCCGTACTTCGGTAGGGGAAACTCCTTATTTGTTGGTATATGGAACTGAAGCAGTAATACCGGCGGAAGTTGAAATTCCATCCCTTTGGATTGTCGATGAAGCTGAGATTGATGATGGCGAGTGGGTCAAAGACCGGTTGGAGCAGTTAAACCTGATTGATGAAAAGAGATTGGCAGCTATGTGTCATGGCCAGTTATATCAAAAGAGAATGGCGAGAGCCTACAACAAGAAGGTGCACCCCAGAAGATTTGAGGTGGGGCAGCATGTGTTGAAACGAATCCTGCCACATCAGGACGAAGCAAAAGGCAAGTTCGCCCCGAATTGGCAAGGGCCATTCATTGTCACCAGAGTATTGTCCAACGGCGCTTTATGCTTAACAGATATCGAAGGGAAATGCGTCGACATGACTATCAATTCTGACGCAGTTAAGAGATATTATTTATGATTTCTTGTAGTTGTAATTGTTGTTTGTTTGTATTTGGTATTTATCGGAGAATGAAATGACGGAGGCAATTCTTTCTTCTATCCAAACACTGTAACCTTTGCTTCCCTCTTTGAGCCTTATTTTTTTTTATACCCCTCTTTTGGAATCAGTAATGAAAACAAAAGAAAAAGAGAAGAGAAAAATAATGATAATAAAGACAAAAGAAAAGTCACAAGAAAAACAAAGGAATTGGGAACTACGTTTGACCTGATTCCTCAAAGAAGGATACGTAGGCGCCTCACGGCTCAGTCATAGTGTAACATAGTGTGCATAATGTAACATAGTGTAACAAAATAAAAATCCCCAAGCAAGAAAAACTGGGGCAGAAGTTTGCGTTTGTAATTTTGGTAAGAAAGTTTGATTCCAAGAGTTGTACTGTTTTACTCATCAAAATTATTTTGAACTTTTGATACCCCTTTTCCTTTTTAACCATACACAAAAACCCATATTGATGTCCAAAAAAGACCTCCTGATCAGTATCTGAGAAGTGCCAAGTCAATGCAAATGGAAGTCGGGAATAACACTCTGATCCCCAGCAAAGAAGAAGATCATAAGCTGGAAATGAATTGATAGCCGAAAGAATCCCCAGCAGAGAGAGTCATATCGATAGCACTCCAATCCCCAACTGAAAAATAAAATAAAATGAAAGAGTCTTATCGGTGAAAACATTCACAGGCACCATAAGACGATGGGAGTTGAGAGAAATGAGAGAGTCTTATTGGTGAAAACCCCTCGAAGGGCACTATGAGGCGACAAGGCAAGATTGGCGGAAAGGGTCCGCATTTGGCAAAAAGTTGAGTATTTGTTTATCCCCAGCAACATGAGGCTGTCCGAAAGGTTGATTGATAAAAATAGACTGGGTTGATCAATCCGGAATGCACGACATGATCGTTGGGATCGGTTATATCATTCAGATAAGTTCTTTTCTTTCCTTTTTCCCAGCATTTGTTCAGAAAGACTTCTTCTTTTTCTATTTTTTTTTTAAAATCATCACTTTTTCATTTCTTGGTTTAAAGACTTTTACCTCCCCAGCAGTTTGTTTTTGAAAAGGATTTTCAGAGCTTACTACCAGTGGCCAAAATGGTGCAAAGCAAAATGCGAATAGGACAGGCCAAAGATAAGGCGACAAAGCGAAAAGAAGTTTGTCGCAAGACCAAATGACGAATGGGTCTAGATCCCAAGAGGACCAAATTTCCAGGGGAAGTCGGAGAAAAACAGAAAGAACAACAGTTGAAAAGTTATGGATCAAATTCCAAGAGGATCCCCAGCAGTTTTGCGAGATACAGGACCAACTCCGATAGATTCTTGACCAAGTTCCACAATGGTCGGACAACACAGAGCGGGGAAGGAAGAGAAAAGAAAAACCATCCCCAATAGGAATATCAGCCCCAGTAAATAATATCATCCCCAGCAAGTTTTATAGCAAAGCAGGGAAAAGAAAAGGGAAAAACCATCCCCAGCAGAAGTGGCACGACCACTCGCCACGTTTTAAACTAACAAATTTTTCTTTGATTTAAAACAGGGAAAGGAAATATTATTGACAGCAGGAAGACAGGGTTACAAATAAGATTATCAAACTGGGGCAGAAAATTTTCTCTCATTACTAAAATTTTCTTGAAATCAGATAGCCATTTGGGAAAGAGAGAAGATAACACAAGTTTTGAAGGAAGTAAAATCCCCAGCAGTATACGAGAAGGAAGATACAAGTTTTAAAAGAAAAGCAATCTTGGAAGAAGCAAGATAATCCAAAGTTTTAAAAGTAATGGCCTTTGAATCAATATCATCCCCACTATTGTTAAAAGGAGGAAGATAATTCCCCAGCAGTGTTATTCCCGGCAGGTTTCAGGGAAGTGAAAGCACCAGCTTTAAAGGAAGTAGTCTTTGAAGAAGGAAAATGACATATTTGTGAATAAAATATCGGTGTTATCCCCAGTAGTTTTCAGAGGAATAAAACACCAGTTTTGAGGGAAGCAGTTGAAAGAAGATGATTCAAGTTAAAGGAGTCTGGAGCCCGCCTGGAGAATGGAGGCTAAAATTTTAAAGAAGTTGTTGAAGTCAGGAGCCCGCCTGGAGAATGGAGGTGTTAAAATTTAAGAAGTTATTGAAGTCAGGAGCCCGCCTGGAGAATGGAGGCTGAAATTTTAAAGAAGTTGTTGAAGTCAGGAGCCCGCCTGGAGAATGGAGGTGTTAAAATTTAAGAAGTTATTGAAGTCAGGAGCCCGCCTGGAGAATGGAGGCTGAAATTTTAAAGAAGTTGTTGAAGTCAGGAGCCCGCCTGGAGAATGGAGGTGTTAAAATTTAAGAAGTTATTGAAGTCAGGAGCCCGCCTAGAGAATGGAGGCTGAAATTTTAAAGAAGTTGTTGAAGTCAGGAGCCCGCCTGGAAAATGGAGGTGTTAAAATTTAAGAAGTTATTGAAGTCAGGAGCCCGCCTGGAGAATGGAGGTTGAAATTTTAAAGAAGTTGTTGAAGTCATGAGCCCACCTGGAGAATGGAGGTATTAAAATTTAAGAAGTTATTGAAGTCAGGAGCCCGCCTGGAGAATGGAGGCTGAAATTTTAAAGAAGTTGTTGAAGTCAGGAGCCCGCCTGGAGAATGGAGGTGTTAAAATTTAAGAAGTTATTGAAGTCAGGAGCCCGCCTGGAGAATGGAGGTGTTAAAATTTAATAAGTTGTTGAAGTCAGGAGCCCGCCTGGAGAATGGAGGTGTTACATTTAAAAAGTTGAAGGAGTCAGGAGCCCGCCTGTAGAACGGAGGTTGTTATATTTTTAAATTGTGGAAGAAGTCAGGAGCCCCCCCTGAAGAACAGAATGACGATTTATTTTTCAAAGTTGTTGTTGAGGTCAGGAGCCCCCCTGAAGAACAGAATGGCGATTTATTTTTCGAAGTTGTTGAAATCTCGCCCACCTGAAGAAAGGAATGGCGATTTATTTTTCGAAGTTGTTATTGAGGTCAGGAGCCCCCCCTGAAGAACAGAATGACGATTTATTTTTCGAAGTTGTTGTTGAGGTCAGGAGCCCCCCTGAAGAACAGAATGACGATTTATTTTTCGAAGTTGTTGTTGAGGTCAGGAGCCCCCCTAAAGAACAGAATGAAGATTTATTTTTCGAAGTTGTTGTTGAGGTCAGGAGCCCCCCTGAAGAACAGAATGTCGATTTATTTTTCGAAGTTGTTGTTGAGGTCAGGAGCCCCCTGAAGAACAGAATGACGATTTATTTTTCGAAGTTGTTGTTGAGGTCAGGAGCCCCCCCTGAAGAATGGAATGGCGATTTATTTTTCGAAGTTGTTGTTGAGGTCAGGAGCCCCCCCTGAAGAACGGAATGTCGATTTATTTTTTGAAGTTGTGATTGAGGTCAAGAGCCCCCCTGAAGAATAGAATGACGATTTGTTTTTCGAAGTTGTTGAAATCTCGCCCGCCTGAAGAATGGAATGACGATTTATTTTTCGAAGTTGTTGTTGAGGTCAGGAGCCCCCCCTGAAGAACAGAATGCCGATTTATTTTTCGAAGTTGTTGTTGAGGTCAGGAGCCCCCTGTAGAACAGAATGGCGATTTATTTTTCGAAGTTGTTGTTGAGATTTGGAGCCCCC
Organism: Nicotiana sylvestris; assembly: GCF_000393655.2. Taxonomy (NCBI): domain Eukaryota; kingdom Viridiplantae; phylum Streptophyta; class Magnoliopsida; order Solanales; family Solanaceae; genus Nicotiana; species Nicotiana sylvestris. The sequence goes on from NC_091064.1 coordinate 19,089,825, forward strand.
CTGAAGAACGGAATCGCGATTTATTTTTTCGAAGTTGTTGGTTGAGGTTGGGAGCTCGCCCATATAACAGAGGAATACATTTCAGTCTTTACATTTTAAGTCTGGAAGTTGGGAGCCCGCCCATATAACAGAGGAATACCTTTCAGTTTGTTAAATTTTAAGTTTTGAAGTTGGGAGCCCGCCCATATAACAGAGGAATACATGGAAGTTTGAAGTCGGTAAAGCAGAGGAATACAATCGAAATCCCCAGCGGGAAACAACAAAAATTCTCAGCAGAGGAAGGAAGTTCAAGATTCGATGGAAAATAATGCGAAGCTCCCGAGAAGGACATAAGCAGTTTGAGATCGGCGGTCAAGGGAGAATACAAGAGAAATCAGCAGTAAAGAAATACCCGAGGAGTCACCGAGACATCAAAGCAACAAGAGATACAAGAGCACGACTGAAGATCTAGATAAGATTTTGTAATTCATAGACTATAGTTTAGTCTAGCTTCTTGTTTTCTTTCAGCATGGTGTAATAAGGAGGTCGGCAAACAGTAATAACAATATGCAATAGCAGTAACATTGCAGTCCCATGGTAGTCCCAGCTACCAAAACTTCCCGAACTACATTAACCTGATTCCCTTCTAGCCAGGGATATGTAGGAAACCTTTGAAGTAAAGGTTCGGTTAAATCTTTCAAAAAAATGCTTCACACGGAGTACTCGGATGGGCAAAAATCGCTCGTATCTGCTCACTTTATCTTTGCACGAAAACTCTTTGTGTTTTCGGACAAAGAGGGGCAGCTGTAAGCACGTGATTTTTGCCCTATGTGAGAATTACTCCCAAAAATTCAAAATAAAACAATTTTCCTTTTGTGTGCAATTTTGAGAATTTTGTGGCATTTTTGGATAATTATTTGTATTTGTCCGTGCATGTTTATTTGTTAAATTAATTAAAAATACAAAAATATGTCGCATTTGCATTTAGGATTTAATTATACAATTAGGAGCAATTAAGTTTGTTTTACAAGAACAAAAAAAAATCATAAAAATAATGTACGTTGCATTTTTAGCATTTAATGTCCAAATTGTGTGATTTTATCGTAATTGCTATTTAATTGTGTGTTAATTGTTATTAAGAGTTAATTTGTACTTTTATAAATTAATTTAGTTCTATAGGATAATTTAGGATTTTTAGAATTTAGTTTTAGTTTAAGAAAAAATAAAAGAAGAAAAAAAGAAGCATTGGAAATAAGAAGAAAATCGGATTGGGCCACCTTTTACTTTAAATCAACCAGGCCCAAACCAAATAAACCCCTACCGGTTCAACCCGACCCGGTCCGTCCCATAACCAAACGAGTTAACCCCCTTCCCATTTTTCATTCCTCATTACCCCAAAACCCTAAAAAAACACCCGCCCCCCCTCTTCTTCACCTTCCCCAAACAAACCCTCCTGCTCCAACGACCTCCCATGGCTGCCCGCCCCCTCTCCTTCATCTTCAACCAGCGAACCACCCCCCTTCTGCATCGTCCTCCAGCTGACCACCAACAGCCTCCTCACATCCACCATGTCCATGGATGCCCTCCCCGTCGTCCCCTTCACCCCTCGTCCCAAACGACCATGGCTGCCTTCTCCTTCGTCTGCATCGACGACCAACACCCCAGCCAGCCCCAACTCGCTTCTGAGAAACTACCAAACCGGCGACAAAACGTTGCTTCTTCTTCTTCTTCTTCTTCTTCTTCTTCATCTCCGCTGCCTCGTCGACCTCCAGCAAACCAAACGCCCAAGCTCCCTTCGTCTTCAACTAGCCGTTCGAGCTAGCTCCGGTCATCTTCTTCCTCATTCCACCTGAAACAGCCCGTCACGCTGCCAAACTCCATCGCCAAACCCTTCGACCTCACTCCAGTAGCGTCGAACCACCCATCAGCTTCCAACAACCTCCCGTCACCCATAACCCCGCCCAGCAGCAACCAGTCCATCATTCCAGCAACGAACCAGCATCCATCGTCCCCAGCCCCGTCGTCGTCACGTCCAAACGACATCGTCGCATCCATCGCCCCCAAACCAATAGCAACTTTCACGACTAGCCACCAATAGCCAACTGCTGTTTCCTCGTCGTCTCTGAGATTTACCATCATCGTCGCTTCTTTTGCCGCTTCCCATTCACAATAGTGTATCCATGAAACCACTCTTGTTGTTCCCATTCGGCGTTGTTCGTCGAGGTTCCGTTCGAACCCGGACTTCAAACTAGTAGGTTTCCGTTCTCTTTTCTTTTAGTTTTCGTTCAGTGAATTCATCTTCCTCTCCTTTTCTTCTTTCTATGATTATGTTCGTGTTCCGATAGGTTGGTTTGAATTGGAACCCAGGTCTTTGTTTGTATTAGAGATAATTCGTGTTCATTTTTTTTTTTTGAAGTTCGTTAGTTTTTCATCAAGTGATTTAATGTCGAGTGTTTATGTGCTGGTCTTTAGTTTTTGATTTAGTTTGAATCATTTATATTTGTTATGATGTTGTTTGATTTAGTTTAAGTTCAACTGATGTTGAGTTTAGTCTTTAGGTACACATTTCTGAGATGGTCTTTAGGTACACATTTCTGAGATTAGTTCTGAGGTGACTTCAAACTGCAAAAAATGCTGAATTAAAAGGCTTAACAGATTGCCTATTTAAGTGTGTTCAATTAATGTATTAGAATGTACATTAGGAAATATTGTATATGTTTATGCTCATCTTAAACATGTATTTACATTGTACAACTATACTGAAAATTGGACTGTACTTAGAATTATTTTAAGTAGTTTGAACTGTTTTCTATATGCCTATGGGTACATGAATTGATAGATAATCATTACTGGAGATTATTTTGATTTAGTTTAATTAGTGAGGTATAACTCTGAATTCATGCAAACCGGAATAGAAATGAGTCAAAGCTTGTGAATTTTTAATCATGTTAGTAATAGAGATCTGTAAATATTAGGCAGAATCAAAAATGGCCAGTAATTTCGTAGAATCAGTAGACCCACTATATTTTAAGTTAGGATTGTAGTAGTAATTGCTAAGATCATTAATCCAATAGGCATGAGTTGATTTCAAACAAGACGAGTTAACGATTAAGTTTAACAAACTTTCGAATAAGCATTAGTGATTAAGGTTAATTCCAGTTTCAAATAGTTGTAAACAATTAATTCCAACGGTTCAATTCATCTAACAATGTGGGTCTAAATTAGTTAGAGGATAATTAGTTTATTTTGGTAATATTATTTGTAAATTCCGTATTCTATTTATAATTTCAATTTTAGTAATATTCAATTATAGAATAAGGCATGAAACAATCTCCCTTTGTCTCGATTGCAATTTTCAGTTTGCATTTGTCTTAATCCGATAAATAAGTAGCGGCCTTTTCAAGCATGTAATTAATTAGAATTTTTCTCTTTTTTAGAGACGAACTTAAATAGAAAAAATGTAGTCACTTTAGGATTATCCTTTTAAAAATAAACGAGATGAGCCTCACCCAATAAAACGCACAAGTTGCGGGGCCCTCAATAATTGGTTAATAATTGTATAGACTTCGGATTCGGCCGTTTAGCAAATTTCACGGCCTTACCCAAAATAATGATACGCTAGTCGCTTTAGGCGCGCCTTTAACAATTTACTTTCTTAAACTCGGGTGCACATTTATGTGACCGAAATCCAAATCTCAACAGAGTGAAATGTGTCGATAACCACGGGTACATTGATGTGACGTGGTTCGAGATACGTTTTTTCACAATGTTGTAATTCTCTGTTAAAATAATAATAATAATAAAAGCGGTAAAGAGTTTGAAGTTTGCACATAAGTTTATAATTGTATAAAATCAGATAATTAAGCTAAATACGACAGTTGAGAGACCGTGCTAGAACCACGGAACTCGGGAATGCCTAACACCTTCTCCCGGATTAACAGAATTCCTTATCCGGATTTATGGTTTGCGGACTGTAATACAGAGTCATTCTTTTCCTCGATTCGGGATTAAAACCGGTGACTTGGGACACCATAAATCTCCTAAGTGGAGACTCTAAAATAAATAAATAAATCCCGTTTTGATTGTCCTTTAATTGGAAAAAACTCCCTTCCGCGTCCCTTCACGGCGGCGCGGGCGAAAAAGGAGGTGTGACATACATTAATTATTTTTTTAGTTCACTTTTGTTCATACAAATATGTTTGTATCTTTTATCATGAATTTTAAGTACATTTTGTTGAAAAAACTTAAGCATGAAGTAAATGACTTCTGCTTTTTAAGCTGAAGTTTTGGTTAAAAGTTATAACAAAACTATTGAATCCAACACAAAAATTTCAGCTTATCAGGTGCTGAAGTTTTTAGAAATACACTAAAAAAACTTCAGCACATTGGGCTAAAGTTTTTTGAAAAAGCTTTACGACAAAAACTATTGGATCCATCACAAAAACTTCAGCTTATCATGTGCTGAAATTTTTAGAAATGCACTAAAAAACTTCAGCACATTGGGCTGAAGGTTTTTGAAAAAGCTTTACGATAAGAACTATTGAATCCAACACAAAAACTTCAGCTTATCATATGCTGAAGTTTTTAGAAATACACTCAAAAACTTCAGCACATTGGGCTGAAGTTTTTTGAAAAAGCTTTACGACAAAAACTATTGAATCCAACACAAAAACTTCAGCTTATCAAGTGCTGAAGTTTTTAGAAATATACTAAAAAACTTCAGCACATTGGGCTGAAGTTTTTTGGAAAAGCTTTACGACAAAAACTTTAGCATGTTTTGGTATTTTTTAACTTGATACTTATCTTTTTTGCATTTTCTAGCTACTTTTGTCATTTATCACCTATATCACCTACTTTTTGTGGCCTTATTTTTTACTATTTTTTTATTGCATTTACCAACTACTAGCATTTACCACTTACTTATTACTTCTCTTGTTACATTCAATTTCTCTGAACAAAAAACAGTTAACAATCTCTTCAGCATTTATAGATATTAAATTGATTAGGTGCACTCTTTGGCTATATTAACAATCTTTTCACTTGAAAATTTCATAGTCATCCATAGACTTCTATCATATTTCTCTAAATTTGTATTCAAAGAAAAACAAGAAAATGTTTGCTAAGACATGCTTATTGGGTGTAGCAGGGAGTTCATGGGAAGAAAAGATAATGATGGAAAAGTCGAAATACTTCATATGTGAAGGGGAGTGGCCAGATCAAAAACTCGAGCTCCAGGACAATTTGCTCTTTTTACTAGTTGATAAATCTAACTTTTAGGAAAAAGAGAAAATTTCCTAGGGCTCGAGTTTTTGATGTGGCCACTCTCCGTCACATATGAAGTATTTTGGATTTCTCCTTCACTATCTTTGCTTCCCACAAATTCCCAGATGCACACCAGTAAGCATGTCTTTGGCCAATATTTTCTTATTTTTTTCTTATGAAAGAAGACGGGAGTTGCTAAAAAAATCATAGTAATAAACTTCGTCAACCTGTGTCTGACAGAAAACGCTTTGGTGGAATTAAGTTTGGTGAAATGGAGTGTGACTGTCTTATAGCTCATGGTGCTGCAACGAATTTGCATGAACGCCTTTTCACACTTGGAAAGGTGTTCATGCAAATATGTGGAAAATGCAAGAATATGGCAAATGTAATTCACAGGTCTGTACAAGGTGGTAAAGTAATGTGCTCGTATTGCCGCTTCTGTGAATCGGTTGAAGACATAGTGAAAGTTCATGGATTGTGGTTAAGAAACCCAAGAAGAGCAACTAGGACATGACTATGGAGAATATGAAGACACTCTGTGAATTTTTTGAATAGAGAATAACTTGTAAACAAAAAACTAATTTTTTCTTTTTTTCCAAGGATGTAAGTGAAAACAAAATTGGATTTTGTGAATATACATTATTTTTTGTGTGAATTATGTGATGTCTTTAAAAATTTTGTTCTATTCGCATTATTTAGTTTTATAGTTGACTTGGATTGATTCAAATATGTTTGTCTTTTTTCATGAATTTCAAGTATATTTTTGTTGAAATTCAGCATGCTAAACTTAAGCATGAAGTAAATAACTTCTACTTTTTAAGCTGAAGTTTTGGTTAAAAGTCATAACAAAAGTGTCAAATGTAGGACAAAAACTTCAGCTCATCACTAAATACACTAAATAACTTCAGCAGTTTCTGCGTAAGTTATTTGAAAAAGCTTTACGACAAAAACTATCTAGTCCAGGACAAAAACTTCAGCTTATGAAATGCTGAAGTTTTTAGGAATGAACTAAATAACTTCAGCACATTGGGATGAAGTTTTTGAAAAAACTTCATGACAAAACTATTAAATCCACGATGAAAAACTTCAGCTTATGATGGACTGAAGTTTTTTGAAATGAACTAAATAACTTCAGCACATTGGGCTGAAGATTTTGAAAAAACTTATGACCAAAACTTCAACATGTTTTGGTATTTTTTTTAGGTTGATACTTATCTTTTTTGCATTTACTATCTACTTTTTGTCTTTTATCACCCAATTCATCTTTCATTTAAATTTGTTTGTCCATATAGTAAATGATCCAAAAAGTTATTTTTCAGGCTGAAGTTATTTTTTTACTATAGAAAAACTGTGGGCTTTATTAGGGCTGAAGTTACATTTCTTTTTGCATTTACCACATACTTATTTTACCATCTACTTATCTTGTTTCATTCAATTTCTCTGAACGTAAAATAGTAAAAACAGCTGAAAAGTTACCTTTACATTTATAGATATTAAATTGATTAGGTGAACTCTTTGTCTATATTAACAATCTTTTCACTTGAAAATTTCATAGTCATTCATAGACTTCCATCATATTTCTTTAAATTTATATTCATCCTTGTCTTTCAACTTTTGTTAAAGAAAAATTGTCTGGTGCAAGCGGAAGTAGGAAGCCTAATATGGATGAAATTATGCAGAAGTGGGAGTCTTTGAAGTGTGAGTGGTACAATGACAAACTGATGGCTAATCTTATGCTTTTGTAGGATCAAATAAAGGCTGATTGGGAGAGAATCAGGCCACAGTTCTTTGCCAATGAATCATTCTAGAACAGGCTTAACCTGGAATGTAGTTGTGTAGGTTATTCAACCACGTTCGACAAGGTTGTGCAGCAGTTTGATAGTTTTAAGTTTCCCATCGGGGATGACTATTCCAAGTTGCAAAACAACCTGAACACTCTTCTTTCTCTTATGGACATAGTAATCGTCGAACAAAGTCAGCTGTGTGATGAATTCAACAAGTTGAAGAATGATCTCGTTGGACTCCTTGGTCTTTTGCCTGAGTACCATATAGTTATCTTTGATACTGATGATGATGAGATATTTAGAGAAATTGAGGAGTACTGTGATGATGATGATGATGATGATGGTAATGATTGTTAGTGTTTGTAATCCTTTTTTAATGTTTTAATGCTGTGCTATTTTGTTTACTTCAGCCCATAGAGCTAAAGTTTTTAGGTTCATTTTGTATAACTTCAGCCCAAAGAGCTGAAGTTTTGTTTGTACTTTGTGTGTTGTTCTCATCTCTTTTTATATCAATGCAATTGTAATCCTCTTTGTTCTTAGCTTTCTATTGCATTATCTTTGTTATTTGTTGGTATTTGATTTATACTTCTTAGTTGCTGTATGGTTCTTAGTTTTTATTAAGTTCTTTTTCTATAACTTCAGCTTAGAGATGTTGCAGTTTTTGTTTGTACATGCGTTTCTTTCTGTGTGTTGTACGCGTATGTGTGTGTGAGTGTGTGTGTATGTGTGTGTTTGTTTAAGGATATGTATTTCACATACTGTAACCTGAAGTTTTTTCTCGCATAAGTCATTACGTACTTTTTTAAAATGCAACCAAACCTGTTAGCCTGCGTAACAAAAATGAGTGATTTATACTTTAGCAGTATATAAAATAGTCCAAGAGCTTTTTTTATTCCTATGAAAAAAATCACATTTCAATTATGTCATACAATAAAGAAAGTCTAAATTTAGACCAAGTATTATTGAAGGTTGAAGTATTTTTCAGTGTGTTTCTTGGAATATGGATGAGGTGCTGGAGAAGACAAGCAAGTTGTTCTGTTATGCCCAACTTGTTTACATCGACTGCATTTGGTAGACTTGAATGGTACTAATTCAGTCGCAGGTATATGCCTCTTCTTTTATTTTCTTCCTTGTAAAATCTCTACATCGGGAGGTTTTGTGATCTCAGATTGTACATTTTGTGGTATATCCCATGATTTTTGATCTTCCACGGTATTCACATGTCCTTCATATGTTTTCAACCATGTTTCCTTTGAATACCAATTTGAGCAGTAATCAGATTTCTGCAAATATCTCTTATTAATAGCAACAATTGCATGTGGACAGGGCAATTCATCAAGTTGGAATTCCAGACAGTCACAAGTTCTCTTCTTTAAGTCCACAATGAATTCGATTCCTTCACTATTTATTCTAAATAACATTGAGTCAAGGTTGAACACCTAACAAGGAATAAAAAATTAAGACAAACTATATTAGTGTATTGTTGATTCAAAAAGAAAAAGTATGAATTTTTTTAAATAAAAGCAGTAAATCACAGCAACAGATATAAAAAGCTGAAGTTAATAAATATACTCACAAACATTTTGGAAGCCAAGTCCATCTTCTTAGTCATCTCTTCTTCTGCCCATATGATACTCTGTGAAAAGTTTCGTTTGCCTTTTTTCTCCGTTCGTAAAACCACTCTCCCAACTTTTCTTGGATGAAATCTAACATTCTTAAAATAGGTATTTCTCTTCTTTTTAGTAAAACAGAATTCTTTGATTCTACAATGTTTGTTGTTAGCATATCATAACGTCACCGTGGGAACAACGATCGAGCCCATCTCTCTGGAGGCTCTTCCATTATGTAATTGTAAGTTTTCTTGTCAAAACTTTTGAGTTTGGACATTAACTGATTAAAATCTTCACGTTTGTATGACCTTGCAACACTTTGAAAAAGATTTATTACCGTGGATTTTGCATGTCTTTGCTTTAAATTTTTCTCAAAGTGATAGAGGCAGATACCATGGTGAGCTTCAGGAAAAACTTTTTTAATCCCATTTGCGATTGATTGGTTTCTATCTGACAAGAAAACCAGTTCACGACGGACTTGAATTGCTTTTCTCATTTCCCCGAAGAACCAAATGTATGCCTCATTGTTTTCTGAATCTGCTACACCAAAACATAGAGGAACGATTTGATTGTTTGAATCCTTTGATACAACGACAAATAGAACACCACAATATTTTGACTTTAAAAACGTTGCATCTACTACAATAACTGGTCTACAGTAGGACCAACCAGTTACTGATGCCACAAGAGCAAAGAACATGTAAGCAAATCTGTACAGTGAAACACAAAAAAACAAATCATAAGGTGTGAAGTTTTTCAAATAGGAACATTTGAAACTTCAAGCTGATGGTTAGTATTGTTTTGCTTAACTATTCTGCGCATCTCTTTTTATGTTTGTGTACGTTCCTAGGTTTTTACCCACCATCATGTGTAGGTATGAAGGAAAAATCTGGTAGTTCTCTTCAGGTGTTCCCTTTATGCAAGCAATAGTTTTTTGAATAGCACGCCATGCCTTGTGATAACCAATGTTAATTCCAAATTTCTTTTTCATTTCATTTTCTACAAAGGCTGGTGTAACCTCTATCTTTTTGTCTCGAGCATGTTAATTTGTTCACTTATAAAATTTGATGTAGCATGCTTCTGATCTGATTTTCTTGCATCAACCGAGCATTCATGGATGTTATGATATTCTCGTATCTCTTTGAACAGGATCTAACAACAGTGAATTCAATTTTCTGGTTTATCTCCAAGTTGCAGAAAAATTTAGTCATGTTTTATTTGTTCTCAAAAGTTGATCCAACTCTTACTTCCTCAAGCAACGCATCGTGCCTAAGTATTTTACATGGTGGAGATTCTTTCAGCTTTCTCCTCACTCTTTTTCTTGATTTCTGAGAAGCACAAGAAGTTTCAGCAATTTCTTCAATTCTATCTGATGTTATCGGTATAAGCTCCATGTTTACTTCATCTTCGTTGTTGCTTATCGTTGCAGAAGGTAACAAAAAGCTTTGTTGGATTGTGTGTTGGTTGTCAATTTGCATTATTAGCTGTCCTTCTTCTTCTTGGTCATCGACAAACTGGTATGAATTTATTGGAGGAGGAGGTAATTGTTGCAACATTATATATTCTAAAGCAGCTGTAATGTTAGAAGGTTGTTGCTCGTTGTCTACTTCCATTATTGGCTGTCCTACTTCATGTTGATAATCAACAAAAGGTTCTGAATCTATCGCATATGCAAGAGATTGTTTGAATGTTGCAGATTCTGAAGGTTGTATTTTTTTGATAATGAAATGGCAATTCTTGTAGGCTGAATCAGTTGTAAGCAAATTTATACAGGTACTGAGTTCTTCATCTGAAGTTACAAGCATTCCTTTGCTTATATTTAGTTTGATATCAAACCATACTTTTAGTGCATATCTGGTTGAATCAATATTTGCAACTTCACTAATTTTCTTCAGGAAAGTATTGAATGATATGTGCTTATTAAGTAGAACAAGTTTTGTATCATGATCCAAGTATTTGAAATCAGGAGTCCAACTCCCGTTGAAAGTTATAACAACGCAAATCGAACTCATCCTGCAGATTCATGTTTAGTGGCAAGTATTAGGAAAGTGAACAGAAGAATTTTTAGGTTGTTTGTGCTGAAATTTTTACAAATGAACTAAATCACTTCAGCATCTTCTGCTGAAATTTTTTGGAAAAAGATGTATGACATAATTAATGAATCCTGCACAGAAAACTTCAGCTTATTAAGTGCTGAAGTTTTTAGAAATAAGCTTTTTTCGAAAAAGCTGTATGACAGGGATTCATGAATGCAGGGAAAAAAAGCTTCAGCTCATTAAGTTTTGAAGATTTTAGAAATGAACTAAATAACTTCAGCACATTGGGCTGAAGTTTTAGCAAATGAATTCAAAAAACTTGAGCATGTTTCAGCATTAATTGCATACTATACAGGAGTAACCTACATAATTAGAGTAGTAATTATATTGCGTTGGGGGTATATGTTAGTGTAATAATTACATTCATATCATATTCATGCACGATTTTCATTAGACAACGTTTAAAATTCCTCTTTGCCTTTTCATATACCATGCTGAATTTTTTCCCTCTATATAAGCACGCTATACCTTGTGAGTTTATTCACTCAAACACATATATTTTAGTAGACATAAAATACAAAAAGGAGAAAAATAGATGCTGTCATCAGGCAAATAATGGAAGAAATCAAGCAAGACATTATAGAGGCTTTTGAGCTGAAACTGGATGAGCTCATAGACAAGTACGACAGGGAGCTGGAAGAAATTAACAACAAGCTTGATACGCTTGTGATGTATGCAAGATTTGATAATCTTGCTGATGAAAAAGCTCGTCCATCTGGTAGTGACGACGACGATGATGATGATGATATGGACGATTAGTTTTTCTTTTTGTTATTTATGTATTGTAATTTATCTTTTAAGTTTTTTGTGCTTTTTTTAATATTAATTATATTCAAACTCGAAAAATAGCAGAGGAAATGAACTAAATAACTATAGCAGGAATTAACAAAAACTAATCCGAAAATTAAGCATTTTTTGGTATGATGTTTTTTCAAAAAATCATAATAAAATACACAGTGCTTGATGAAAACTTCAAGCATGAACTAAAACATATCCGAAAATTACATATTGCACGACAAAATATTAAGCATTTTTAGCAGATGAACTAAAAAAACTTCAGCATACAAAAAATTATATGAAAAATGTTTTACATATTCCTGAAAATATAAGCATTTTTTGGTATGAAGTTTTTCCAAAAAATTATAATAAAACACATAATGCAGGATGAAAACTTCAGCTCCATTGGCTGAAGTTTTTACAGATTAACTAAAAACCTTCAGCACATGTGCTGAAGTTTTTTGTGCAATATGAAATTTTAATTTATGTTTTATTTTTTACCCAGTGTAGGAGAAAAACTTCAGCTCTTCTTGCTTAAGTTTTTAAAGATTAACTGAAAACTTCAACACCTATGCTGAAGTTTTTTGTGCAATATATAATTTTAATTTATGTTTTTTTTTACCCAGTGTAATAGGAAAACTTCAGCTCCTCCTGCTGAAGTTTTTAAATATTAACTAAAAAACTTCAGCACCTATGCTGAAGTTTTTTGTACAATATAAAATTTTATTTTTTTTTAACCAGTATAATAGGTGTTGAAGTTTTTTCTGATTGTTATTTGCCAGCTCGTTTTGCTGCATTCTTTAGATATGAACTAAATAACTTCAGCTTGTTTAGCAAATAAACAAAAAATTTCAGCATATTTGTCGGATTAAAATGTTAGAATTCAACGTCAAACAAATTTATAATGCAAATTCAGTATATCAGTGAAGTTCATCAAACAACTTCAATCAATCAATCAATCAGAAAACATATAATTCAAAAGCTATTTTGAATTCTGAAGATGAATTTGAATACTTACAATGTATTTTGTAATTTTGAATTTGGAATTTGAATCTGGTTCAAATCTGGTTTGCGAGAGGCGATCTCAAGAGAGACGGACTGATGGAGGAGATACGGAGGAGATCTGGAATTTGAATCTGGGTATGATTGATGCATCTTTTATATGTTTTGTTAGGGGTATAATGGTCATATTATTACAAATTTTTTGTTAGTTGATTACGAAATCAATAATTTTTAAAAATAGGGTATAGATTAAAAGGTGACATAAATATAGGATACGACTGCAAATCGCGCATTCTCACATTCTATCTATGCTCTCTATACATTCGGCTTACAAACAAATTAGCCTTTTTTTTTGGTTTGAAACAAATTAGCCTTTTCATATCTGATCCTCATACTTGGAAGCTGCCATTTTTCATATGATGAGTGTGGATTATCGATCCAAAAAAATAAGGTAAGTAGTGACCTGCTACAATATGCTAATATACATTGATTGTATTTTTTTTTATAAATAATTGGCAGTGTATATAATTTAAAGTCCAACCTTACAGTGGCTTGATTATGGAAACATTTTTAATATCGTCAATGAGTAGATTAAATTCTAGTTATATGTATCATTGAATCAACATACATAATGCTCTAAAAATCAACATGGTATAAATAGGAAAGCGTACAACAAATGAAGTGTATATATATATAAAATCAGAAAGTTTGATAGATACACATGAAATGTTGAATATACATACAATTGTCAATTATATAATTGAAAAAGTAGCTAGCAACGTTGTATAATTCGTACAGGAAAATCAGTTTTCATCTTTGATGTCAATGACGAGTTGTAGACAGGACTAAATCCGTCTAAAGGAACGATCCGAAACCTCTTTAAAATAGTAGCTGCCACCAGCTTTATTTGCATGAAAGCAATTTCTTTTCCAAGACAAGTCCTTGGTCCTGCTTGAAACACCGGATATGTGAAAGGATCCCTTGGGATAAAATTCCAATTTCCTGTACTGAGGTTTTTCACCAACCAACGCTCTGGCCGAAAACTTTCATAATCTGAACCCCACAATTCTGTTGATCTCCCCATTGCATGAACATGGAGAAAAATGCTCATTCCCTTTTTCAACTTTGTTCCATCCGGCCAAACATCGTCTTCGGTCACTTGCTTCAATTCAAGGGGGACTGGTGGGTAAAGTCTCATGCTTTCACAAATCGAAGCATGTGTATACACCATTTCATTCAAATCATCATCATTTTTCTCTTTGATTTCTTTGACAATCTCGTTTTCTACTTGTGGATGACTCGAGACTAGCCAAAAGAACCATATTAAAGCTGAAAACAGCGTGTCATCACCAGCCAGGATGAAATTAATACCTGTATCTATGACAAACTTCTCATCGACTACTACATTGCATTTGAGAGCCCTTGTTATAAATCTGTCAAGAAAATCGCCTCCCTCATCTATGGAAGTGCTTTGCATCGAAAACTTCTCCACCTTTCCCGCGATTCTCTTCTTTAAATATTCTCTGAGTACATCAACTGCATACCTGCAAAGGCCGATTCAGAACATATATAAATGTACGTATGAGAAAAATATAATTGCTTGAATATCAATAAATATTCATGAGTAGTGAAATTTTGAACATATTATATTCAAGGAAACCTAAAGGTTGAACATATCAAATTCTAATTTTAAATCTGCCTCTAGTCTACATACCTGAGATTCTCTTCAGATCCAATGTTGAGAAGCTTTTTAGCTTTCCACAAGATAGAAGGGCAAGTGAACCTTCCCATACTGATCTTTATTGCAGTTTCAAAAGCGTCTATTAATGGTTTCCTAGGGAGAGATGGTAACAAGTATTCTGGATCATGGCTAAAACCTACCTGACATAGAATGTCAAATGTAAGCCGATGAAATATGTCCTGGAGGTCTAGAGTAGCTTTATCTATAGTTGCACTGGAGAATAAAGGAATAAGACGGCCAGAGAGCTCTTTAATGGTGGCTGATTTTATTCGATAACGAAATGTATCCGCGTGGAATATATGACTGAGGAAATGCCTTTGGGTTTTCCATTTCTCGCCATCTACAAGTAAAAGTCCATCCCCTAACAAGTCTGAGAAAACAAATTGCATGATAGGATCTTTGCGATAAATGTGAAAATGTGTCTTAACGATATGCTTGATAATAGAGGGGTTTCTTGTCAAGACGCATTTTTTACCAAAGGGCCCTTTAAGGGTGATGGTTGATAAAGATGATTTTTGGAAGAGTTTTGATGTCCACAGGACTGCTCGGTGCCTATTTTGCGCTAATGAGAACAAGCAACCAAACAATGGGTAGGATTTAGGAAGCTGCTTCGGCTGCTTGCTCAATTTTGAACTACTGTGTTTTGAAAAGAACGGGTGGAAATAGATGAAGAACAGAAGCAACAGAAATATTATTACTGGGATTGGGAGAGAATAGAGCAGCCTATACATGAGCTGGATGTCCATCTTCATGTTGTACTTGCAAATTTTTCAGTTGGAGGTTTATTTTTATAGGTCTCGTCGACTAACTCAGCTTCTCTTAGTTTAATCAATCAATATATTTGACATACTACTTTTTCTTTTTCTTTTTTGGCTAAACAAATCATATTAAATCGTGACTATACAGTTAGGTTTGGGGGCAGGATGGGGGGGGGGGGGTATCTTCTTTTAATCGTACTTCACGTCTAAACGTGGCAACATGTGTGGATAAGCTAATTCCTTGATTAAAATGAGAGAAAAGGCTTAAATTGGTAATGTGACAAATCCCTATTGTGAAGGAAGATATTGGCCTATAGCTGGATGCTACAGAACTGTTCAAATGTGTAGAGGTCAAAGGCGCCTATATGAAATTTAGTGCATATAAAAAAGGAGGATCACAGCTAGCGTATGGCTGGACTGATTGAAAAATTCTTAAGACTTGTTATTATTAAGTCTCTATCTTCTCCGCTACTATGGTTCGTCATCTTTATAATATTAGTGTTGTATAAATCTATTATAACATGTTTGCAGTAATTTTTATGAGATACATGCAGTGAGGTCTGAGAGATAAACAAAAAAATATTGTTCTATTGGAGTTATTTCACGCGTCGTTTGATGTATATTTGTTTGTTATCTTAGTACGGTAATGTGGATTAGATTTTGCTGCTGAGCGTGAATAATCAGTTCATGACTTATTTTGTGGAAAAACAGAGGCTCTCTTCTCCTTTTCTAAAACTCACTGAGCCAATTATCGGATCGAGACATCTAGTTAGAGGGATTGAATCTCAACCATCTGACTCACACCCTTGGATAGATATAGAGATTGCAATTTGTTATCGTAAACACTGATAATACTTACAAAATAATAGCAACTTCTAAGCCTTCAGTGACAGCCCAAGTTAATCCCACCATTTCTTTAAGGAAACTTGTAGGCTTGCTTCTATTAGTTTTCATATCCTTTTGGAGATGGTTTTCAAGAAAATTGCAGTTTCGTGGGGTTTTCTGATTCTCAACAAACACAAAGTTGGCCAGGGAATTGCAGAGGGTTGTTTCTTCAAACTAAAGGATGGAAGATGCCTGGCATACAGAGAAAGAGGAGTCCCAATGGATTAACCATGCGGTTTAGACATAGTATTTTATTTTATTTTTTATAGAACAATTGTTTATTTAATTTATTCTATTTAATAAAGTACTATTTTAAATAGATCATTTTTTATTTTTGTGTCATTTTAGTTATGTAGTAGACAATTTAGTGTATGGAGTCTTAGCTCCGGCAAAGAAGATTAAATTGTCGATTCTCATAATTAATAAACTATGTTCACAATCGAAGATATTATTGGGCAAACTATCTTGATGATTGTAGCACAAGATTATAGTACAATTTGTCTTGAATATTGGAGTGATTTTACTCCGACTTCTTGTGCTAGTATACTTAGTGTATATTGAACGGACTAAGTAGAGAAAAGATGTTTTTGTGTTGAATATATATATATATATATATATATATATATATAACATTTTCTGTAAATTCATTAAATGAGCTTATACTCCTACTCTTGATATAATTATTATGATAAATGTGATTTGTTTATTGTTTTGATTTATCAAAAGGTACAACTCTTGTGATGACCCAAAAGGTCATCTTATGTTTTAGGACTCGATTCCGTATTCCAAGGCCTTCAAAACCTCATTTTATTCCTCCTCGATTTGCGTAAGCAGTCCGGGCGTATTTCCGAAAAGCTTTTATATTGAAAGTTGATAAAAATAATAATTTTCTCCTTTAAAATTTGATTTAATTGACTTCGGTCAACATTTTGAGTAAAATGGCTGACTCGTATTTTGACAATCCCGGTGGGTCCGTATCGAAATATGGAACCTGGACGTATGACTTGAATTCCGAGGTCCCTAGCTCGAGAAATGAATTTTTGATGAAAATTAAAAGACTGAAAATTAAATGGTTTTAAGAATTTGGTTAATGTTTGATCTTGTTGGTATCGGGCCCGTAGTTTGGTTCCGGATCCCGGTATAGGTCCAAAATAAATATTTATACGTTATCTGTAAATTTTGGTGAGAAACAGACCTGATTTGACGTGATTCGGACGTCCGGTTGAGAAAATAAGAATTTCAAAGTATTCTTAAAAACTTCATTCAATTTGGTGGTAAATTCGTAGTTATAGGTGTTATTTTAACGATTTGATCGCGCGAGCAAGTCTGTATGATTTTTTAGACTTGTGTGCATGTTTGTTTTGGAGCCCCGAGGGCTCGGGTGAGTTTTGGATAGGCTACGGGTTGTTTTAGACTTGGAAAATCTGGTGTTTTTGGCTTCAGCTGTCATCTGGTGTTTTCTTCTTCGCGTTCGCGAAGGGACTCTCATGAATGTGAAGAGTAAATTGGCTTGTAACAGACTTTCTTCTACGCGAACGAAAAGGAATGGTCGCGAACGCGGAGCGTTGGGGGCATTATCCTTCGCGAACGCGACCAGGCCATCACGAACGTGAAGTATTGGGACCTGAGGGAGGGGAAGTATACTCTTCGCGAATGCGGCATGTGGATCGCGAATGCATAGGCTGGTGGGACTAAGCCTTCGCGAACGCATAGGCTAATAGAGTCATTGCTTCGCGATCGCGGCAGGCCTTTCGCGAACACGAAGAAGGCCTCCCAGTGATTTTAAAACAGACCTGAAACAGAATTTTTTTCAAAATTTCATATCTCTTTCATTAGAACTCGACCTATGGTTATTTTTATGGGGGAATTCAGCACCAAATTATAGGTTTGTACTCTTTAACTCATTTTCTTCAATTTTCATCATCACCAATTAGATTTCTAGTCCTAAACCTTATTCTTTCATGGTAGAATTAGGGACTTTTGGAAGAAGGGGGGGGGTTGCAAATTGGGGATTTAGACCTTGATTTGGGGTTGAATTCCAAAACTAATTATATATTTGGGTTCAGGGGTGAATGGTTTGGTCCGAACCTCGAGTTTTGACCAAGCGGGCTCGGGATCGATTTTTTACTTTTCGGGGAAAATATTGGAAAAGCTTAATTATATATTGAAATTTAATCCTTTAGCAATATTTGATGTTATTAAGTTAATTATGGCTAGATACGAGGGGTTTAGAGGCGGAATCTAGAGGAAAAGCAGTAATTGAGCAGTGAGTGGCTTGTGGATCGAGGTAAGTGTCGTGTCTAACTTTGACTCGAGGGATCAGGAACCCTTGACTTATTTGCTATGTGAAAATCCATGTGAGTGGAGTATAGGTGAGGTGACGAATACCTATGCGACGCTAATTTATTTGTTTTGCATGTTTCAGTCCCATTCTTCTTATACTGCCCTTTCATTGCCTTAACTGCTACATGCTTAATTGCTAATTTTCTCACATTATTTTTCATTGTTGAAGGTATTAACTACCCCGTAATTTTATTGTCTCATATTATTGGCTTAAGCTGGTTTATCGGTGTTTTATGGTATATTTTGGATTGGTTTTGCTGAGTAGTATTATTTGTATGAAGTTTCATAATCTACAAGCTTTCCGTTAGCTTTGGTTTGAGGTTTAATTATTGGGAAGAGTTTTGAGTTAAATTGTGAAATTTCTGTACTTATTGAGTTATTGATACTGATATGGTGGGATCGTGTTGCGTGCCACAACAGAAGGAATAAGGGTGATATATTGAGGAGGAATAAGGTTGAAATGCTATTATACGGTGGGATCGGGTTGCACGGCGCAACATGAGGAATAAGGGTGGATTGATATGGAGTAATAAGGGTGAATATTCATATTGATATTGATATATGGTGGGATTGGGATGCGCTCCACATCAGTTTATATGTTTATGTATCTTTCTTCTACTGTGTATATTATTCTGTAGCTTTGCATTTCACTTAAGTGTTGGTTATAGCTGGATACTGATAAAACACTCGAGTTCTGTATTTATTCATTGGAGATACTGCTTTATTTTGTCATGTCCTTCTTTCTGCTTTTATTATATACTGTATGCAGGTTATATTGTAATTTCCCCACCGTAGCCTCGTCACTACCTCGTCGAGGTTAGGCTCGGCACTTACCAATACATGGGGTCGGTTGTACTGATACTGCGCTCTACACTTTCTATGCAGATTTTGGAGTAGGTAGTGGCTGATCGAGAGGTCAAGTGTAAATATTTTCATCTAGGAGCCCCAAGGTAGTCTTGTTGGCGTCCGCAGGCTCTGGCATCCCCTTCTATGCTCAAACATTTACTGTTTTTACTTCCCTTCATAAATAGTTGTATCTTCTTTCGAACAAATGTTTATAGCAAATCTTAGTGTGTTCGTGGATTGTGACACCGGATTCTGAGTAGTAATATCAATAGTATTGGTAATAGTATATAGATAAAGAGGCTACTTAATTAATTTTTCATTTATTTCAACTTGTTTTAGCTTGTTTATTTTTAATCACTGAAACGTAAACGAAATTGATTAATAAAACTCTAACGTTGGCTTGCCTAGAAATTGTGATGTTAGGTGCCATCATTGTCCCAATGGTGGGAATTCCGGGTCATGACAAGTTGGTATCAAAGTACTAGATTACCTAGGTCTCACAATTTGTGAACAAGCTTAGTAGAGTCTAAGGGATCGATACAGAGACTTCAGTGCTTATCCCTAGAGGCTGCAGAGCTTAGGAACAATTTCACTTCTATTCTTCTCTGTCGTGCGATTTGATCTCTTAATGCTAATTGAACTCTCTACTCTTGTTCCTTCACAGATGGCGTGAACACGTAATGCTTCATCAATTGAGCAACAGACAGAGCCCCCAGTGGCAACTCCTACGAGGGCAGAGGACAAGGTCGAGGCCATGCTAGAGGTCGTGGCAGAGGCAAGGCTCAGCCCAGAGCTTGAGTAGCAGCACCAGCGGCGGAGCCTCAGGTAGAGTTTGATGAGGAGGCTCCAGCCCAAACCGTTCCAGCATGGCCAGCTCAGGTTCTAGAGGGTTCATCACTACCCCAGTACTTCAGGATGCTTTGGTCCGTCTAGTGGGCCTCATGGAGAGTGTGGCACCGACCGACACATTTCTTGTAGCACCAGCCATCTCTCGGGCTGGGGGAGGAGTTCAGATTCCCGCTACTCACACTCCGAAGTAGATGGCTCCCCAGTTTCAGACTCCAGCAGCTCAGCCAGTTGGGGCAGTTTCGTCGGGTGTTGCAGCATAGACCGGTGATGGATCAACTATGTCTTCTGAGGCTTTGTTGAGATTGGACAAGTTCATCAATCTCTTTCCAGTTCATTACAGTGGGGTATCTTTTGAGGACCCATAAGATTATCTTGACCGCTTCCATGAGGTGCTGCGGAACATGGGGATAGTGGAGACCAATGGAGTCGATTTTGCTGTGTTCTAGATGATAGGGTCTGCCAAGAGATGGTGGAATGATTTTGTGTTGGCTAGACCAGCTGGGTTGCGTGCTTTGACTTGGGACCAGTTCTCTCAGATATTTCTTGAGAAGTTCCTTCCTGTTACACTGAGAGAGGACTATCGCAAACAGTTCGAGCATCTCCAGTAGGGCAGTATGTCTGTCACTCACTACGAGACCCGCTTTATTGATTTGGCTCGTCATGCTCTCCTTATACTTCCTATCGAGAGAGAGAGAGAGGGGGGGGTGAGGAGGTTTATCGAGGAACTTGCTCAGCCTATTAGATTGCAGATGACTAAGGAGACTGAGAGTGAGATTTCTTTCCAGGATGCAGCCAATGTTGCCAGATGAGTTGAGATGGTTCTAGCTCAGGGGAGTGGTCAAGGGTCTGACAAGAGGCCACATCACTCCGGTCGATTCAGTGGGGCCTCATCTTGAGGTCGAGGTACTTTTGGTAGGGGCCATCCTCCCAGGTCGTTTCATTCAGCACTTCAGGCATCCCATGGAGCTTCATAGAGTCGTGGTCCTTATGTACCTTCTTCGGGATAGCCAGCTTATAGTGTACCACCAGCTCCTACCAGAGGACATCCTCTTCAAAGTTATTATCGCGGTCAGTCTGCTCGTCCAGGTCAGTCTCAGTTTCCATAACCACAGTAACACAATGGATGTTTCGAGTGTGGCGATTATGGGCATATCTGAAGGACCTATCCAAGATTTATAGGTGTTCCGCCATAGCAACAGGGTTCTCGTGCCATGATTCTGGCACCATACGCGCCACCGACTGCTCAGCCAGCTAGAGGTAGGAGTCAGGGAGCTAGAGGTAGAGCTCAGGCTGCTAGAGGTAGAGGTCATGCCGTTAGAGGTGGAGGCCAGGCCGCTAGAGGTAGAGGCCAGCTAGCTGGAGGCCGTCCTAGAGATATGGTTCAGAATGGTGGGGCCCAGCCCCGATGTTATGCTTTCCCAGCCAGACCTGAGGCTGATTCATTTGATGCTATTATCACAGGCATTGTTTCAGTTTGCAGTAGAGATGTTTCAATTCTATTTGATCCAGGGTCTACATACTCCTATGTGTCATCTTAATTTGCTTCATATTAGGTTGTGCCTCATGATTCTATGACTGCTCCTGTGTATGTGTCCACACCAGTGGGGGATTCTATTGTTGATGATCGTGTCTATCGCTCATGTGTGGTTATTATTGGGGGTCTTGAGACTAGCGTAGATCTCCTACTTCTCGATATGGTCAATTTTGATGTCATTTTAGGGATGTATAGGCGGTCACCTTATCATGCTATATTGGACTGTCACGCCAAGACCGTGACCTTAGCCTTGCCAGGGTTGCCTCGATTAGAGTGGAGGGGGACTCCTGGTCATTTTACCAGTAGGGTTATCTCTTATATGAAGGCTCGACATATGGTCGAGAAGGGTGTTTGGCTTATGTTCCTAATTCTAGTGCGGAGGTTCCTTCCATGGATTCTGTACCGGTTGTTCGGGAGTTTCTAGAGGTATTTCCTATAGACCTGCCGGGGATGCCACCCGACAGGGATATTAACTTTTGTGTTGATTTAGTTTCGGGCACTCAGCCCATTTCTATTCCGCCATACCGCATGGCCCCGCCAGAGTTGAAAGAGTTGAAGGAGTAGTTGCAAGATTTGCTTGATAAGGGCTTTATTATACCCAGTGTCTTGCCTTGGGGTGCACCCATCTTGTTTGTAAAAAAGAAGGATGGATCGATGAGGATGTGCATAAATTATCGGCAGTTGAACAAAGTCACCATCAAGAATAAGTACCCATTGCCAAGGATTGATGACTTATTTGATCAGCTTTAGGATACCAAGGTTTTTTCAAAGATTAATTTGAGGACTGGCTACCATCAGTTGAGGATTAGGGCATCCGATGTCCCTAAGACAGCTTTTCGGACTCGGTATGGGCATTATAAATTTCTAGTGATGTCATTAAAGATGACAAATGCCCCAGCAACATTCATGGATTTGATGAACCAGGTGTTCAAACCCTATCAGGATTCTTTTGTGATTGTTTTTATTGATGATATCTTGATCTACTCCCGCGGTCGAGAAGAGCATGAGTAGCATCTTCGGACCGTTCTTCCGACTCTAAGAGATAGCCAATTATATGCTAAGAGTTCAGTTGCTTTCTTGGGTCACGTTGTATCAGCAGATAGTATTCGGGTGGATCCTAAGAAGATTAAGGCAGTTCAGAATTGGCCTAGACCTACTTCAGCCACGGAGATCAGTAGTTTCTTGGGTTTGGCGGGTTATTACCATCGGTTTGTGGGTCACGTTGAGTTCAGTTTCTTTCTTGGGTCACGTTGTATCAGTAGAGTGTATTCAGGTGGATCCTAAGAAGATTGAGGCCGTTCAGAATTGGCCTAGACCTACTTCAGCCATGGAGATCCATAGTTTCTTGGGTTTGGCAGGTTATTACCGTCAGTTTGTGGAATGGTTTTCATATATAGCATCCCCGTTGACCAGGTTGACTTAGAAGGGTGCCCGTTCTGATGGTCAGATGATTGTGAAGCGAGCTTTCAGAAGCTCAAGACATCCTTGACTACGGGGTGTTGGTGTTGCCCACAGGTTCAGGGCCCTATATAGTATATTGTGACGTATCTCATATTGGACTTGGTGCGGTATTGATGCAGGGTGGTAAGGTTATTGCATATGTTTCACGGAAGCTAAAGGTTCACGAGAAGAATTATCCTATTCATGACTTGGAGCTGGCAGCCATTGTTCACACGTTGAAGATTTGGAGGCACTATCTATATGGCGTGACGTGTGAGTTATTCACGGATCATAAGAGTTTGCAGTATTTATTCAAGCAAAAGGAGCTCAATTTTTTAGGCAAAGGAAGTGGTTGGAGATATTGAAATACTATGATATCACCATCTTGTATCATCCCGGGAAGGCCAATATGGTGACCGATGCTTTGAGTAGGAAGTCAGCTAATATGGGTAGCCTTGCATACATTCCAGTCGGTGAGAGACTATTTGTATTAGATGTTCAGACCTTAGCCAATCAGTTTGTGAGGTTGGATGTTTCTGATCCCAGTCATGTTTTAGCTTGTACAGTCGCTCGTTCTTCCTTTTTTGAGCATATCAGGGAGCGACAATATAATGACCCTCATTTGCTTGTCCTTAGGGACACAGTGCGGCACAGTGATGCCAATCAGGTTACGGTTGGAGATAATGGTATTTTGAGGATGTAGGGTCGTGTTTGTGTGCCTAATGTGGATGGGCTTCGTGAGTTGATTCTAGAGGAGGCTCACAGTTCTCGGTATTCTATTTGTCCGAGCGCCGCCAAGATGTATCAGGACTTACGGCAGCATTATTAGCGGAGGAGGATGAAGAAGGATATTATTGCATATGTACCTCGGTGTCTAAATTGTTAGCAAGTAAAGTACAAGCATCAGAGGCCTGGTGGTTTGCTTCAGAAGATAGATATTCCTGAGTGGAAGTGGGAGCGTATCACTATGGATTTCATTGTTGGACTCCCACGAACTCAGAGAAAATTCGATGGAGTTTGGGTTATTGTGGATAGACTGACCAAGTCAGCGCATTTCATTCATGTGGCAGTTTCCTATTCTTCGGAGCGGTTGACAGAGATTTATATCCATGAGAATGTTCGTTTTCACGGTGTGCCCGTGTCTATCATTTCTGATCGAGGTACGCATTTTACCTCGCACTTCTGGAGGGCAGTATAATACGAGTTGGGTACACGGGTCGAGTTGAGCACATCATTTCATCCTCAGACAAATGGACAGTCCGAGCATACTATTCATATCTTGGAGGATATGCTTTGCGCCTGTGTTATCGACTTTGGAGGTTCTTGGGATCAGTTCTTGCCGTTAGCAGAGTTTGTCTACAATAACAGCTATCAGTCGAGCATCTAGATGGCTTCCTATAAGGCATTATATGGTAGACGATGTCGATCGCCGGTTGGATAGTTTGAGCCGGGAGAGGCTCAGTTATTGGGTACAGATTTGGTACAGGATGCCTTAGATAAGGTTAAGATCATTCAGGATAGACTTCGTACTGCTCAATCCAGGAAGAAGAGTTATGCCGCCCGTAAGGTTCGTTGATATGGCATTCATGGTCGGAGAGAGACCGTTACTTCGGGCATCGTCCATGATGGGTGTAATAAGGTTTGGAAAGAAGGGCAAGTTAAGCCCTAGGTATATCGGGCCTTTTGAGACCTTGAGCGAGTGGGAGAGATGGCCTACAGATGTTGCCACCACGCTTATCAGCGGTACATCTAGTATTCCATGTGTCCATGCTTCAGAAGTATCACAAGGATCCATCCCACGTGTAAGATTTCAGCACTGTCCAGTTGGACAAGGATTTGACCTACGAGGAGGAGTTGGTAGCTATTCTTGACTGGCAGGTTCGTCAGTTGAGATCGAAGAGTTATCCTTCAGTTCGAGTGCAATGGAGAGGTCAGATTGTTGAGGTAGCTACCTGGGAGTTCAAGTTTGATATGCGGAGCAGATATCCCCACCTTTTCACCAGCTCAGGTACTTTTTTATGTCCGTTCGAGGACGAATGGTTGTTTTAGAGGTGGAGAGTGTGATGACCCAAAAGGTCATCTTATGTTTTAGAACTCGATTCCATGTTCCGAGGCCTTCAAAATCTTATTTTATTCCTCCTCGATTTGCATACGCAGTCCAGGCGTGTTTCCGGAAAGCTTTTATATTGAAAGTTGATAAAAATAATAATTTTTGTCTTTAAAAGTTGACTTCGGTCAACGTTTTGAGTAAACTTACCCGGACTCGTGTTTTGACAGTCCCGGTGGGTCCGTATAAAATATGGGACCTGGGCGTATGCCCGGAATCGAATTCCGAGGTCCCTAGCTCGAGAAATGAATTTTTGATTAAAATTGAAAGACTGAAAATTAATGGTTTTAAGAATTTGGTTAATATTTGATCTTGTTGATATCGGGCCCATATTTTATTTCTGGAGCCCAATACATGTCCAAAATAATATTTATACCTTATTTGTGAAATTTTGTGACAAACAGACCTGATTTAACGTGATTTCGGACGTCCGATTGTGAAAATAGGAATTTCAAAGTGTTCATAAAAATTTCATTCAATTTGGTGCTAAATTCGTAGTTATAGGTGTTATTTTAGCGATTTGATCATGCGAGCAAGTCCGTATGATATTTTTAAACTTGTGTGCATGTTTGGTTTGGAGCCCCGAGGGCTTCGGTGAGTTTCGGTAGGCTACGAGATGTTTTAGACTTGGAAAATCTGGTGTTTTTGGCTTCAGCTGTCATCTGGTGTATTCTTCTTCGCGTTCCAGTCGCGAATGCGAAGGTCTGGTCGCGAATGCGGAGTGTTGGGGGCATTACCCTTCGTGAACGCGACCAGGCCATCGCGAACTCGAAGCATTGGGACCTAGGGGAGAGGAAGAATACTCTTCGCGAACGCGGTACGTAGCTCGCAAATATGTAGGCTGGTGGGACTAAGACTTTGCGAACGCGAAGTTTATCTTGCGAACGCGAAGTGTACCTCGCGAACGCGTATTCTAATAGAGCCGTTGCTTCGCGATCGCGGAAGGTCCTTCGCGAACGCGAAGAAGGCCTGCCCAGTGATTTTAAAACAAATCTGAAACGGGAATTTCTTCAAAATTTCATATCTCTTTCATTAGAACTCGACCTATGGCGATTTTTGAAGGGGGAAAGCACCAAATCATAGGTTTGTACTCTTTAACCCATTTCCTTCAATTTCCATCACCACTCATTAGATTCCTAGTCCTAAACCTTGTTCTTTCATGGTAGAATTAGGGATTTTTGGAAGAATTGGGGGTTGTTGCAAATTGGGGATTTAGACCTCAATTTGAGGTCGAATTCCAGAATTAATTACATATTCGGGCTCGGGAATGAATGGGTGAATAAGTTTTGGTCGGAACCTCGAGTTTTGACTAAGCGGGCACGGGCTCAATTTTTTACTTTTTGGGGGAAATGTTTGGAAACATAAATTTATGTATTGAAATTGATTTCTTTAGCAATATTTGATGTTATTAAGTTAATTATGGCTCGATACGAGTGGTTTGGAGGTGGAATCTAGAGGAAAAATGGTAATTGAGTAGTGAGTGGCCTGTGGATCGAGGTAAGTATTGTGTCTAACATCGACTCGAGGGAATAGGAACCCTTGACTTATTTGCTATGTGAAAATCCATGCGAGTGGTGTATATGTCAGGTGACAAGTACCTATGTGCCGCCAATATATCTATTTTGCATGTTTCCTTCCCATTCTTCTTATATTGCCCTTTCCCTGCCTTAACTACTACATGCTTTACTGGTATTTCCATGCTTAATCGTTATTTGCCAGACATTATTTTTCATTGTTGAAGGTATTAGCTACCCCGTAGTTTCATTGTCTCATATTATTGTCTTAAGCTGGTTTATCGGTGCTTTATGGTATATTTTGAAATGGTTTCGCTGAGTAGTATTATTTGTGTGAAGTTTCATAATGTACAAGTTTTCCGTTTGCTTTGGTTTGCGATTTAAATATTGTGAACAGTTTTGAGTTAAATTATGAAATTTCTGTACTTATTGAGTAATTGATGTTGATATGGTGGGATAGGTTTGCGCGCCACAACATGTGAAATAAGGTGATATATTGAGGAGGAACAGTGGTGAAATGCTATTATACGGTGGGATCGGGTTGCATGCCACAACAGGAGGAATAAGGTTGGATTGATATGGAGTAATAAGGGTGAATATTCATATTGATATTGATATATGGTGGGATCGAGATGCGCGCCACATCAGTGTATGTGTTTATGTATCTTTCTTCTACTGTGTATGTTATTCTATAACTTTGCATTTCACTTAAGGATTGGTTATAGCTGGATACTGATAAGACACTCGAGCTCTGTATTCATTCCTTGCATAATACTGCTTTTTTGTCCTGTCCGTCTTTCTGCTTTTATTATCCACTGTATGAAGGTTATATTGTAATTGCCCCGCCGTAGCCTCGTCACTACCTCGTCGAGGTTAGGCTCGGCACTTACCAGTACATGGGGTCTATTGTACTGATACTGCACTTTGCACTTTCTGTGTAGATTTTGGAGCAGGTAGTGGCTGATTGAGAGGTCAGGTGCAGATATTTTCAGCTAGGAGACCCAAGGTAGTCCTGCTGGTGTCCGCAGGCCATGGTGTCCCCTTCTATGCTCCTACATTTACTGTTTTTGCTTCCCTTAATAAATAGTTGTATCTTCTTTCGAACAAATATTTGTAGCAAATCATAGTGTGTTCGTGGATTGTGACATCGGATTCTGAGTAGTAATAGCAATAGTATTGATAATAGTATATAGACAAAGAGGCTATTTACTTACTTCTGCATTTATTTCTACTTGTTTTAGCTTGTTGGCGATACCCCTTTATGTAAGCTTATAAGTTTTCATGTGAAAATCTGGCTAGTGAATTTTGTATCCGTCACATGAAATAGTTTAAGCAGAATTATAAAAGTTTTAATTAGTTGATTTAATTAAAATTTCAGTGATTTAATTGAATTAACTGGTATTCGGGATCTTAATTTGGGGAGCTAAAATAAGTGTTAGTGAATTTTCGAAATTCATATTGAGAAGTTCAATTGCAGTTTTTTAGTGGAATAAACTGCAATTAATTATAGTAAGAATTAATTCATGCAAATTTCGAATTAATACTATAATTAGTAGTCTCTTATTATTTCTGTGGTCCCTGCTATACCTAGTAAAAATAAGGACTGACTTGGGTAAAAAGTGACTTAGAAAAAAAGTCATCTGGTAGAGTTAGAGTAGGATTCTACTTGTGAAAGAAGAATCCTACACGTTTTTGGAGCCCTATTTTTTGGCTAAAAATATGTCTACTTAAGGAAGACTTTTTTTCACCCAATAACTTACCTTTTAGAATTTTATTGTCTTTGCCCACTCAAAGCAAATTTGTCCAAAATCGTACTAGGACCAAAGCAACAACCTTGAATTCTTGTTGTGAGGAGGATTTGTGCTACGATTCAAGAGGTTAGTACTCTAATCAATTTTTACACAAAAATCGAACAGTGTTTTTGATCACCCGGTAAAGCTCATCCATCATCCACCTGTCTGTCATGAGTTTTCACGACATGATTATATATCTTGAAAATTAATAATCTTAATTATTAATTTGCAGAAACTTCATCCGAAGCAAAGTGATTTTGAGTTTCTTCTCAAAGACTTCACCTTGGCTTATGGAAAGTGGGACTTTGATCCACTAGAATTTGGTAATCCATTTACCGATGAAAATGGCAATTAGGTTATGAGGACAACATAGTACCTTGTCGCTTACAAATTAAGATCATGAAGTTAGTGAAGACGTACACAACGCCACAGAGTGCTTGAATGTAATCAAGAATATTATTATTAGACCTAATATCATTTAATGAAATTATTAAAATTGCAAGGATCTTTTATTTTTTAATGTGCCTATTTCACTTTTGAGTTTGTTTTCCAATTATAACGCCTACGTTCAGTTTCTGATCTAATGATGCACATTTACCACCCAAGGATAATTCTGATACTGATGAGCCTACTATTTCAATGACTTCTTCCAATTGAACTAAAGCATGACATAGAAATAACTAAAGATTAACATTCTCAAAAACGTCGAAAGATCTGAACATCTATTATAGTTGTACATTGAGCAACTATATATATAACAACTAACGGATGGGCCTCATCTAGTTGCTAGCTCAATTTGAGCTTTACAATCTTAAACATACACAAATTAAGGGCGAGTTTACTGACTCAAGGCGATAACTTTACCACATACGCCTTAACTATCACTACAAGAAAAGAAGCTTTTGCGGCCACCATCTTAGGTTCAACGGCGACTGTGATTAAGCTGTTGGGTTTTGTTATTAATAACAAAAGAGAAGCGAATGGAAAATAGTGGGAAAAGAAATGGAGGGAAGTGAAATTTTGAATTAGTTCACTTTACTAATGCACTTTGTCCCTCATTGGAAGAAGAAAAGAAAATCTTTGTGTCTATATAGAGAAACTCATCTTCTAGCTCTTACAGAATTAAGAAGTGCTGCCTCGCGTCGTCGTCGTTGCTCGGCTTCGGCTTCGGTCAATTGATAATTTTTTGGACAAAATTTATTTTCCTTTTCCATTATTTAACATTTTCTTTTCTAAATATTTTTCGCGTTGGAAGATCGCGGAATCATTTTTGCGCGTTGGAAAATCGCAAATTATTTTCGCGACCAACAGTTGAATAAACACCAAAACGTTTCATTTAATAGTTGAATAGACACCTTATCAAAGAACAGGCACCTTTGCACCTGTTGGGACTCAACCGTGTTGGCTATAAATAGAGAGGCTTAGCTTCATTTTCCACCACCGAGAAATCAGAAATCTCTCCTCTCATCTTTTGCATTCTGCATTGGTTTTCAAAAGCAAAACGTAAGCATTTTTTTTGTGTGTGATTTGCTCCACCATTTGAGTTCGCCGAAGTTCTGTGATTTGAAGTGCCGCTATCACAAAATAGTTATTCCGTTGAATTAATCTGTATCCTTGGGCAACTGTGAGGGGATTAAATTCCTTAAGGACACACAAGAAAATTGTGGGCTCGAAACCTTTTCTGTTTTGGTTTCTTAAACTAATGATTTTTTAGTTTTCTGATTTTGAATACAGTGTTCTAACAAGCTTAAGAAATTTAATTTTATTTCTGTATTCATCTTACTTTTTGCTTTAGGAGTTTTTCTACTTCCGTTTTGGAGATTAAAATCTTCGGATTTTCTACTCCAGTTTGAGATTAAAGTCTTTGTGACTTTATACTCAATCTGAGATATAAAAACTCGGTTGTTTATCTTCGGTTTGAAGATATAAAAACTTCACCGATATACTAATTTTGTTTATCAATTTCTTTTACACAAAAATGACAATGAGCACGGAACAACAAAATGGTTCTACTGCTGCAATGGCAACTGCGTCTTCAAGTTGCACAACTCCTGCACTGGCGATGGCACTGGCAGAAAAACTCAGAAAATTTTCCGGTGTGGACTTTAAGCGTTTGCAACAGAAAATGTTCTTCTACCTGACCACACTCAATCTGCAACGCTTTATTAGAGAGGACGTTCCAGTCCTGGGAGAAGAGATTCCAGATAATGAGCTATTTGTGGTCACGGAGGCATGGAAGCTTTTTGACTTCTTGTGCAAAAATTATATATTGAGTTGATTGGAAGATAGCTTGTATAACGTTTACAGTGTCATGGAGACTTTGAAAGAGTTGTGGAACACTCTTGAAAAGAAGCACAAAACGGAAGATGCTGGACTAAAGAAATTTGTTGCTGCAAAATTCTTGGACTTTAAAATGGTTGACAGTAAGTCTGTCAGAACTCAAGTTCAAGAATTACAAGTCATCGTTCATGACCTCCTTGCCGAGGATATAAATCGAATCAATATTTTTATTAAAGATATTGATTATATTATTAATCATAAATTTATGATTGAAAGTATGGCCATAAATGAAGCGTTTCAAGTTGCGGCATTTATTGAAAAGTTGCCTCCGTTGTGGAAGGACTTTAAGAATTACTTAAAATATAAGCGTAAGGCGATAACGCTTGAAGGCCTTATTGTTCGTCTACGGATTGAAGAGGACAACAAGGCTGCTGAGAAGAAGTCTCATGGAAATTCAACAATAATGGGTGCAAAAATTGTTGAGGAAGCTTCAACGAGCAAAAAGAGAAAGAAGCCATCTAGACCAAAGAATTACCCAAGAAGAAGTTTAAAGGTAATTGCCACAGCAGTGGAAAGGTTGGACACAAAGCTGCTGAATGTCGTGCACCAAAGAAGGACAAGAAGAAAAGTCAAGCAAACATAATTAAGAAGATGATGAAATAGAGGATTTATGTGACATGCTTTCGGAATGCAACGTAGTCGGATTTAATTCACACAGATATTTATGATATGAAGTTAATACCATCTCGTGGTGGGAAAAAATATTTCATAACTTTCATTGACGACAGTACTAGATATTGCTATATTTACTTGCTTAATAGTAATAATGAAGAAATTGATGCATTCAAGCAATACAAAAATGAAGTTGAAACGCGACTAAACAAAAAGATCAAAATGATAAGAAGTGATAGGGGAGGCGAATATGAATCTCCTTTTGAAGAAATATGTTTGAAAAATGGCATTATTCACCAAACACCAAGAGAGCCATCGCAACCACTGATCTACCCATTGGCCTAGAAGAGTGCGCTCCTCTATCTCTCGTTCACCATCGAACACCAGCTCGTCTACAATTGCCCCTTACTCACCACAAACTAATGGAAGTGCGGAAAGGAAGAATAGAATGTTAAAGGAGATAATGAATGTCTTGTTAATAAATTCTGGTTTACCTCAGAACTTGTGGGGGAAGTTATTCTTACAGGTAACCTAATACTGAATTGAGTTTCCCATAGAAAAATACAATCCATTCTATATGAAAAACAGAAAGGAAGGAAACCCAACTTAAAATATTTTAAAGTGTGGGAGTGTTTCGCTAAAGTACAAGTTCCTAAACCCAAAAGGGTAAAAATTTGACCAAAAATCATTGATTGCGTTTTTGTAGGATATGCAACAAATAGTAAGGCATATCGTTTTCTAGTTCATAAATCAGAAAATTCCGACATTCTTATTAATACGGTAATTGAATCGGATAATACTGAATTCTTTGAGAATATTTATCCATATAAAATAGAACATGAGTCGTCTAAGCGACCCCGAGAAGAAGCAAAGGAAAGTACGTTTGATAAGGAAAATTCAAGAAATAGTAAACGTCAAAGGACAACTACTTCCTTTGAACCAGATTTTCTGGCATTCTTATTGGAAAATGATACCCAAACATTCAAAGAAGCAATGTCTTTCTCGGAAACACAATATTGGAAAGAGGCAGTCAATAGTGAGATAGAATTCATATTAAGTAATCATACTTGGAAATTGGTTGATCTTCCTCTGAGAAATAAACCTTTGGGTTCTAAATGAATTTTCAAAAGGAAAATGAAAGCTGATGGTACTATTGACAAATATAAGGCAAGTTAGTTATTAAAGGATTTAGAAAATGAGAAGGTCTTGATTACTTTGAAACATACTCGCTGGTAACACGGATTATATCTATCCGAGTGTTAATAGCGTTAGCTGCCGTGTATGGCCTTCAAATCCATAAGATAGATGTAAAAACAGCCTTCTAAATGGAGATTTGGATGAAGAAATCTATTTGGAACAACCTAAAGGGTTTGTAATTCCCGGAAAAGAAAAGAAGGTGTGTCGACTTGTTAAGTCACTTTACGGACTAAAACACACACCAAAACAATTGCATACTAAATTTGACCAAACAACGTTGTCAAATGATTTCAAGATAAATGAGTGCGATAAATGTGTTTACATTAAGAATACTCCAAATCAAATAGTCATTATTTGTTTATATGTGGATGAGATGCTGATAATGAGTAATGACATTGCTAACAAAAATGCTACTAAGCACATGCTTACTAGTAGGTTTGATATGAAAGACTTAGGAGTTGCAGATTTAATTTTGGGAATAAAGATCCTACAGACTCCTCAAGGTCTAGCTTTGTCTCAATCTCATTATATTAAAATGGTTCTTGAAAAGTTCAAATATTTAGACTTTAAAGAAGCAAAAACGCCAATTGATTTAAACCATACTTTTATAAAGAACAAAGGTCAAAGCAAATCTTAAATGGAATATGCTTGAGTGTTGTGAAGTTTGATCTATATTATGAATTGTACATGACCTGATATAGCTTGTGCAATAAGTAACCTTAGTCGATACACAAGTAATCCCAACCAAGCTCATTGGATAGCAATGAAATGCGTTTTGAGATATTTGAAATATACTCAAGGCTATGCATTGCATTACTATAATTATCTCGCAGTTGTTGAGGGATATAGTGATGAAAATTGGATCACCGGATCAATGGAATCAAAATCCACAAGTAAACGTCTTTACCATTGGTGGAGGAGCAGTGTCTTTGAAGTCGTCCAAACAAACATGCATCGCCCGCTCTACAATGGAGTCTGAATTTATAGCTTTAGACAAGGCCGGTGAAGAAGCTGAATGGCTCCGGAATTTTTTAGAAGACATTCCATTTTTGCCCAGACCAATGGCACCTGTATGCATACATTGCGTCAGTCAAGCAGCAATAGGAAGAGCTGGGACCTTTATGTATAATGGGAAATCTCCTCACATTTGACGAAGGCATAATACCGTTAGACAACTACTCTCTAGTGGAATTATCACAACTGACTATGTAAAGTCAAAAGATAATGTATCGGATCCGCTTACAAAAAGCCTACCTAGAGAGGCGGTTGAGAAGTTATCAAAGGGAATGGGACTATGGCCGAGGATAAGTCACTATGGCGGTAACTCTACCTAGAAGACTGGAGATCCCAGGATCTAGGTTCAAGGAGATCAAACAAAGTCATTAGTGACACTTCAACATTGTCAAATAAAATTTTGGTCCATTTTCATGATGAAGACAATGTTCAGTACCAAGGATAAAGCATTAGGACTTTTTAATGGTTTCTAAGTTTGATACGGGGTATATGAAATAGTGTATCTACGGGATAACACGTTCAGTAGTCACCTACATGAGTGTGAAGTGTAAGCCGCTTCAAAGAGAATGTTGTAAGACCCGTTCTCTACGTACTTATGAAACCAGGCAGTGTTCATGGCTGAAACGAACACAACAATGAGAACCAAAAACGGTTAAGGGTTGATTGTGTGATATATGGCTGTCTAGGTATACACCAAAGTTCGACGGTTCAAAGATATCAAATCTACCGATTGATCGAGTATATTCGACATATATTCACTACGGAAATTTCAAAGGGAAACCTACTTATCCAGATGCGATTAATCCTTACTTGCGAATCACACACAACTTTTCATGCATATTTGTTTCGGATAGCCATTCCCCATTCGTGTGGGGGATTGTTGGGTTTTGTCATTAATAACAAAAGAGGTGTGAATGGAAAATGATGGGAAAAGAAATGGAGGAAAATGAAATTTTTATTAGTTCATTTGACTAATGCACTTTGTCCCTCATTGGAAGAAGGAAAGAAAATCTGTATATATATATAGAAGCTCATCTTCTAGCTCTTAAAGAGTTAAGAAGAAGTGGTGCTTCGTACCGTCGTCGTCGTCGCTCGGCTCGGCTCGGCTTCGGCTTCGGCTTCCGATTTGGTCAATTGATATGATTGATTGATAATTTTTTGGACCAAAATATTTTTCGTTTTCCATTATTTAACATTTTCTTTTCTAAATATTTTTCGCGTTGGAAGATCGTGGAATCATTTTTGCGTGTTGGAAGATCGCGGAATTATTTTTGCGACCAACAATTGAATAAACACCAAAACGTTACGTTCCATTCAATAGCTGAATAGACACCATATCAATGAACAGACACTTTTGCACCTATTGGGACTCAACTGTATTGGCTATAAATAGAGAGGCTTAGCCTCATTTTCCACCACCGAAAAATCAAAAATCTCTCCCCTCATCTTTTGCATTCTGTATTGAGTTTTTAAAAGCAAAACGTAAGCATTTTTTTTGTGTGATTTGCTCCGCCATTTGAGTTCGCCGAAGTTCTGTGATTTGAAGTGCTGCTATCACCGAATAATTATTCCGTTCTATTCTGGGAGGAATTAATCTGTAACCTTGAACAACTGTGAGGGAATTAAATTCCTTAAGAACACACAAGGAAATTTTAGGCTCGGAATTTTTTCTGTTTTGGTTTCTTAAACTAACAAGTTTTTAGTTTTCTGGTTTTGAATACAATGTTCTAACATAAGCTGCCATAAATATTTACTAAATTAAGTTTTGCTGAAACATATCTGCGACTACCAATCAGCAATCCCCACTAAAAGATCTTTTATGGTCTCTAATGTAATTGCTAAACAGTTGTAGTTCTATTGTTTTACCCTTCTGAAAAAAATTGCGCGACTGGCTATTTCTTAATGTGTTTAATTTGTCGTACCTATCGGCTTCAAATTCAACTCAGTATTTACTTGCTTAAAATTTAAAGGGGTAACATCGGCGTTTGAGCCAACTTCAATTCGATTTTAACATCTTCATATCCAAGTTATATGGAGATTCTTGCAACTCATACTCTTGTGGAGCCAACTCATATGAACGTGCAGACGTGATAGTTCTAATCAAATCATGATGACTTGATCAGATTATAAATATTAGTATTAATGTTTATTTGTTACAAAATATGCTTTGGAAGTTATGCCTATATATCAATCGGAAGCATAATTGTATACTATTTTTTTTACAAGATCGGAATAAGATAACCTACAATAACTAGTGCTCTAAAGTCCAAACTATCTATAATTTGTAAGTACAAGGGGAAGGTGAGTTGTAGCCTTTTTAAATTTTTAGTCGACTATTCTTTAGACCTAGTCGACTAAGCCTTCAATTTAAACAGGTACTACTCACAACAAACAGTAAAGATGTATAATAAAATATGAGAGCAGTAAAATAAATGACAACAGGAATTTTATACTGGTTCGAAACCAATATGGTATCCTAATCCAGTCTCCTTGAGTTGCAAGGATGTTATCTCTTGAGCTCTTTGTAATTTGGGTTAAGTACAGCTTGTGTGATTTTCAACGTTCACCGCCAATATTTACAGGGTTGGTTTTCACTCGCTCACCAACAACGAACAAGGGTTGGTTTTTACTCTCTCACCAACAACGACCCTTTGGTTTTCACTCTCTCTCCAAAGAAACGAACAATGACACAACCTCTCAGAACACACTGCCTCTTCAATATTTTCCTGTCTCTCTTCTTTCTTTTGTGTACATAGTAAATATAAAAGTGAATTACAATTCTTGTTAAGAGTAGAACAAAGAACTTGTAGTTGGGTAGACAATTGTATAGAAGGTTAAGTTTGTTGTTGCAAGTGCTTTCTCTTTTATACTTGGTCGTTGAATATTTTAGCCGTTGCAACGGTCTTCTAATTTTGGAAAAGGATTTCCTTTGCTGCTGCTCCAACTTTCCTTTACTGCTTCTTGCTCTTTTGAATATGATCTCGATCCTTGTCTCGATTAAGTCTGGTGTTGAAAGATTAACTACTTTTTCCTTTGAGCACAAATGAATATCTATTAAAGAGATCTTTACATACTTCAAGCCATTTTGTACAGATTTGATCTCACATAGATTTGAGATCTTTTCCTTTACAATTCCAAAAATCAAGGTCATATTATTTAATGCCTTTTGTATTAAAGATTCTTTCCATATAAGCTATCAGGTCTTTATATGAACTTGGACGTTTTCATGTGTACTGGAGGAATTGACTTTCTTTCAATGTAAGCATGATTCTCTTTCTTTTAAAGATTAGATACTGAACAGATTCTCTTCCTTTGCCTTGCAATTAATTTCAACCATACACTATAGTGATTTGTCATATCACTATTAATTATTTTTCATAAGTAGTGCTGAGTCAGTAGCTATCCTCGGACTTTTCAAACTTCCCATCCGTATCCTCTTGAATCTGACTTTTCTGTCTTTGGAAGTTCTCCATTCGAAATTTTCTTTTCTTTCTTGCAGTATTGTCCTTTTATCTTTGCTTTCTCAAATCTTCCTTTCTTTTGAAGCATCATTATTATTTGAAGGTTCCTTATTTGTTCCAGAATAATAAAATCCTTGATTCTTGAATATTAAGTACCATGCAGATCTTCTTTTCTTTAGAAGTGTATTTTGAGATTCTTTTCCTTTGCTTCCTCATACTTCTTTCCTTTTCTAATAGATCTGAATATATCTTTGACTCCTTTTTTGATCTTGAAAAATAATCTCTTTCCATAATATAAATTATACTATATCCATAATATATTTTTTTCCCATAAAAAATATATTTTTCCTTAGCCTTGTAGTATTTCTTCCATATAGTATCTTCCTTCCATAAAATAATAGAACTTCTCCACGATTTTAGCAACTTTCGTTTCAAGATGTTGAAAAACTTTCCATCCATAGTTTCCGTGATTCTTCTTCTAATATTGTGGTAAGCCATTTAATATTTGAAAATTTCACTTTCAAATATTATTCCTACTATGACGCTTGTAAATTAAATCTCTGAAAATAATCTTCTTTGATAAATTCTTCACATGATTTTGATGAAAACATAATTGTAGGCCTAATTAGTAATTTAAAATATTAACAGATACTTTATTATAATCAGTTAAAATACAATCTATCCTCATTTACCCCGTTAGTTATAATCAACTTGAGATTGGATAGGGGTTCAGACATAGCTGCTAATTAAAGTGAGATTTGGGCTTAGTACTAGCTAGGCTCAATTATTATCCATTGATCATGATTATCAGAGAAATTAATGTTAGATTATTAAATCGCAGGTATAGAAGAGATTAAGACACAGTTATACTGATATAATATCATAATCTTGAGTTAGAGTCTAAGGAAGCATACTGTTAAACTCCATAGATTCAGCAGCGACATCAAATGGAGATTAAGCCTGAGACCAACTTGACAATCCACTAGTTATGCGCTCTCACAGCCTAGAGAACTTGATTGATGGTGTCACGACTCGGATTTTCCACCATCGGGTGTCGTGATGGCGCCTACTATCGGATCTAGGCAAGCCAAATATGTAAAACACCTTTCCTGCTTTCTTTCAAACAATAAATAAACGAGACAAAATCTAAGCGGAAGACTTTAAATCTAAAGCGACTGAAAACCAAAAGTGCGGAAGTTTAATACACATCACTACCCAAGGTCTGGTGTCACTAGCTCACGGACTACTACAGAATACTACAAACAATGTCTGAAAGGAAATACATCATGTTTGTCTGATACAAGATGAACAAACGAAAAACATGGAAAGGGACTTCGGCCTGCGAACGCCAGCTAGGCTACCTCGAGAGTCCCTGGACTGAAGATAGCTCCCAGAAGTCCTACTGCTGCGGTCCGTAAGCTGCTCCCTGATCTGTGCACCAAAAATGCACAGAGTGTAGCATCAGCACAACCGACCCCATGTGCTGGTAAGTGCCTGGCCTAACCCCGGCGAAGTAGTGACGAGGCTAGACAGTACCTACCACAATTAACCTGTACAGATATATATACAACAAGTGCAAGAAAATAATAACAAGATAATACAAAGTAAAACTGGGAGGCGACATGCTATCGGGGAGTAACAGATAAAAATGAAATATCGGAAATAAATAGAAGAAACTCCGGTTTCCATGATATATATATATAGCGGACAACGTGCCACACGATCCCATAATATCATATATAAGTGGACGGCGTGCCACACGATCCCATAATATCATATATAAGTGGACGGCGTGCCACACGATCCCATAATATCATATAGAAGTGGACGGCGTGCCACACGATCCCATAATATCATATATAAGTGGACGGCGTGCCACACGATCCCATAATATCATATATAGGTGGACGGCGTGCCACACGATCCCATAATATCATATATAAGTGGACGGCGTGCCACACGATCCCATAATATCATATATAAGTGGACGGCATGCCACACGATCCCATAATATAGATCGTAATATCTGACTTCATATAGTAGACCCCTTCAGGGGAGAATAACAACTCAATACCTTTAACCCGGCAAGGGTACAGCTAACAGCCCAAAATATCCCGACAAGGGAGAATATATATATCAGTCTACACATCCCGGCAAGGGAGTATTCACAACACATTCTCCTTTTAAATCATTCTTCCTCAACCGTTCACATTATATGAAACTTATCAAATAAACAAGGAGCTTGTGTCACATTATTCGAATTAAAAGCAATCAAGACTCACGGTCATGCTAGACTCCGGTGCATAGATAACCGTCACCATGCCTATACACCGTACTCCACATTAGCAAGTAGCAAATATCATCCTAATCCTATTCCCTCAAGCCAAAGTTAGAACAAACACTTACCTCGAATGCTCCAAACTCAACTCACGCTTCTAGTATAGCTTTACCTCTTGATTCCACCACCAATCCGCTCGAATCTAGTCATAAGTTACTTAATCACATTAATAATTACTAAATGAATCATCCCCAATGCATGAAAATAGATTTTTTCAAGGTTTTTCCCAAAAAGGTCAAAAATACCCCCGGACCCACGTGGTCGAAACTCGAGGTTCGGACCAAAACCCGGTTACCCATTCCCCCATGAATCCCAATAGATGATTTGTTTTTAAATCGGACCCCAAATTGAGGTCCAACTTCTCAATTTGTAGAAAACCTAGGTTCTACCCAAAACACCCAATTTTCCCCATGAAAATCTTTGATTTGAAGTTGAAATTATGTTAAAAGATGTTAAGGAATAAAGAAATTAAGTTAGAAATCACTTACCAATCGTTTTGGAGAAGAAAAGTTGTTTGGAAAATCGCCTCTTAGGTTTTGGGTTTTTGAAAAGTGAAAAATGACTGAGATTTTCCGAACTTGTATACCTTTCTGAGGACCTGGCGCGGACCGCACAAAAATGTGTTGCGGCCGCGCCGAGTGGGAGAAAAGTGGGGCTTCTCTGAACCCTTCCAGCGCGGACCGCACTGTTTTGGTGCGCGGCCGCTCTGGCTAACCTGAAACCCTAGCCCTCAGACTCAGCCACGCGGACCGCACAAAAATGCATCGCGGCCGCGCGGCTCCAGCGCGGACCGCGCGGAAATGACCGCGGCCGCGCTGGTGTCTGCAACACCTGAACCTGCATTTTCTTAAGTCCAAGACCTCCCGGGCCCCATTCAAAACTCACCCGAGCCCTCGGGGCTCCAAACCAAACATGCACACAACCTTAAAAACATCTTACGGACTTACTCGTGCGATCAAATCGCCAAAATAACATCATATACATAGGATCAAGCCTCAAACACATGATTTTCTTTCTTCAACTTTCATAACTCAAACTCTCCATTTTTAGTCCGAAACACGTCATATGACGTCCGTTTTTAGCCAAACTTTACAGATAGTGCTTAACACATATTTAAGACTTGTACCGGGCGTCGGAACCAAAATACGAGCCCGATACCTATATTTTCTAACTCTTTTTCATTTCAAATTTTCGTATCAAATTTCAGAAAAACAATTTCTTTCAAAAATTCATTTCTCGGGCTTGGGACCTCAGAATTTGATTCCCAGCACACGCCCAAGTCCCATATTTTTCTACGAACCCTCCGGGACCGTCGAATCACAGGTCCAGGTCCGTTTACCCAAAATATTGACCGAAGTCAACATTATGCATATTAATACCAAAATTCATCAAATGTTTCACATAATTCACATATTCTAACATAAAAACTTTTCGGCTACGCACCCGAACTGCGCACGCCAATCGAGGCAACTAAAAGCAAGGTTTTCAAGGCCTCGAGAGCACTGAACAAGGTAGAATTACGGTGATGACCCCTTGGGTCGTCACAGATGGGACGTCTACCGTTACCACGCATTCAAGAGGCGGAATACGCTAGGATTTTTCTAATAGCTAGGGAAAGGGGGGTTGGCCTCTATTTATAAAGAGTGCCTAGCCATCATAGGCCAATAGTTATTGGGCCTCACTTATCTACACACACAATTTTAATATTAGGCCTTTTATTTATCCACCACTTGGGTCACGTCACTATCCTTTCATACTATAACCAATTAACGTAAGTCCAAATTCCAACATTCTCCCACTTGGACGCCAACGTTAATTGAGGACAATAAAACAATTTTAAATATTTGAGTTTTTAAGAAAATCATTTTGAAAAAGGATTTTAGACTCTTCGGTGGCCACACTACTCACATAGCCAAGGATAGAATGACCCATATAACAATCCATTCAGTCTCAATAGAAAAGACTAACACTGAATCGTAGCAGGCATCGCACCATTTTAAGATATGAATTTATCTACGACCACATATGCTAGAATTTCCATCAACATGGATCAAACATGTGTGCTAAGTATTTTATCTTTCTAATCAAGGTGAATAGATTCACACCTCTTAGAAAGAAATAATCCTCCAAGTGATACTATAACCATATCACCTCAGGAGGTTCCAAGTGACACAAAATCATATCACCTCAGGAGGATTACCTTGTACCTTACCCGGGATAATCAAGGCAACAAGTCGCAAGACTCAAAGATATCATGAGTTTATGCAATGTCCAATTGGAAATAAAAAATAAATAAATTATCATGTTAGCCATAAGCATAACAAGTATCAAATAACACAAGCTTGCATAAAAATATAATTTATCAAAAGCAATATCTCAGTCAGCAATTACAAAGTAACTCTCACTGACTAAAGCACATCAAAAGACTCTAAAATACCCATATTTTTAACATGTTCATTAAACACTACAGGCCTAATACCTTTAGTCAAAGGATCAGCCAACATAGAATCTGTGCTAATATGCTCAATACATATATCACCTTCTTTTACCATGTCTCTAACTTTAAGAAACTTAAGGCTAACATGCTTAGCCTCTTGTTCTCTTGTTATTCTTGGAGAAGAACACAACTGCACTATTGTCACATAAAATAGTCACCGGCTTAGATATAAAATCCATAATTTGCAATTTAGTAAGAAAATTCTTCATCCAGACAGTATGTGAAGCAGTCTCAAAACAAGCAATAAATTCAGCTTCCATTGTAGATGTACCAGTGATACTTTGCTTCTCACTTTTCCAAGAAATAGCACCTCCACCCAACATAAACATATACTCAGAAGTTGATTTCATAGTGTCTTGACAACCTGCAAAATCAGAATCTGAATATACTAGAAGATCCAGATCATCAACCTTTTTATATACACGCATGAAGTCTTTGGTGCGTTGTAGATATCTCATCACTTTCTTTGTAGCCACCCAATGTGCCCACCCAGGATTAGCAGAAAATCTTCCCAACATGTTAACAGCAAATGCAATATCAGGCCTTGTACAAACCTGTATGTACATCAAAAAACCAACAACACTTGCATATGGCACATCTTCCATAGTTCTCATTTCAACTTCATTTTTCGGACATTGATCCTTGCTAAGTTTGTCTCCTTTTACAACAGGTGCAATACCAGGTCTACAGTCTTGCATATTGAAAGTTTTAAGAACACTCTTAATGTAGGAAAGCTGTGATAAACCCAATAAACCACGTGACCTATCTCTTTTAATTTCTATCCCGAGAACAAAAGAGGCTTTACCAAGATCTTTCATATCAAAAGACCTAGACAAAAATTGTTTGGTCTCATTCATCAAGCCCAAATCATTTGTGGCAAGCAAAATGTCATCAACATAGAGAACCATAATAATAAAATTGCCATTAGTTATTTTGAGATAAGCACATTCATCAAGCTTATTTTTCACAAATGAAAATTTTGTAATCATTTCATCGAATTTCAAGTACCACTGCCTGGAAGCTTGTTTAAGCCCATATATGGATTTGTTAAGCTTGCATACTAGATGTTCTTTACCAGCTTCTTTAAACCCTTCAGGTTGAACCATGTAAACTTCTTCAAGCATACTACCATTCAAGAAAGCCGTTTTAACATCCATCTGGTGCAACTCTAAATCAAAATGAGCCACAAGAGCCATCACAACTCTAAATGCATCCTTGGATGAAACAGGAGAAAATGTTTCTTTATAATCAATACTTTCTTTTTGAGTATAACCCTTAGAAACCAACCTTGCTTTATAACGGTCTATGTTTCCCTTGGAGTCCCTTTAAGTTTTAAACACCCATTTGCAACCAATATGCCTAAAACCTACAGGCAATTCAACTAACTCCCACACTCCATTATGCTCTATAGAGCGCATTTCATCTTTCATTGCTTCACTCCATTTATCAACAAATGGAGAGGAAATAGCTTGAGCATATGATAAAGGATCAGTCAGTTCTCCAGTATCACTGAGATTTTTAGTCACATACACGATAAAATCATCAGAGATGGCAGACCTTCTTTCTCTTTATGACCTACAGAATGGTTCATTTTGAACATTTTGCTCAGGAACTATGGGATCTGCGTCGTTGTTCCCTTGATTCTCCCCCTCATGAATAGGTTGGTTTACCACCTTTTCATGTACAATAGGTATAGGGACAATGACTTCCTTCTCTTTCAATACAATTTCCTTACAACATGAACAATCACAATCACAAACATCATGCTCAACAAATTTTGCATTAATAGACTCAACGATTCTAGTGCCACGCCCGGACAGAAAAACATAAAACCTTTAGAGTGATCAGAATAGTCTATAAAGAAACAACTGGTAGTTTTAGGATCAGGTCCCAAATGTGAAAATGATTCAAGCTAGGTTTTCGGGTTGTCCATAGTTCAAAAGGAGTTTTCAAGACAGATTTTGTAGGAACTCTATTCAGGATATAGCTAGCTGTTTTTAAGGCTTCACCCCAAAGAGACTCAGGTAGTCTAGTCCTTGACATCATACTTCTCACCATTTCCATGAGAGTACGATTTCGTCTTTCATCCACACCATTCTGCTCAGGAGTACCTGACATGGTATATTGTGCTACTATCCCACATTCTTGCAAAAATAAAGCAAAAGGCCCCATAGATTGACCAGACTCATCATATTTTTCATAGTACTCACCACCACGGTCAGACCTCACTATCTTAATGGACTTCCCAAGCTGTTTTTCAACTTCAACTTGTAAATTTTAAACTTATCAAGTGCTTCAGATTTTTCTTTTAAAAGATATATATAACAGTACCTTGAAAAATCATCAATAAAGGTAATAAAATACATATGATTGGTCAAAGTAGGTACATAAGGTCCACTAATATTAGTATGAATTATTTCTAAGAGTTCGGAGCTCCTAGTGGAACCCTTTCTCTTAACTTTGGTCATTTTACCCTTAACACAATCCACACAAGTTTCAAAAATCTTTGGATCAAGAACAGGTAAAATACTTTCCTTTATCAATCGTTCAATTCTTTCTTTAGAAATACGACCAAGATGCCTATGCCATAATAGGTAAGATGTTTTACTCATAGAAGACCTTTTGTGGGCAATATTTTCAACATGCATTGCAGAAAAAGTTTCATTCAATATATTCAAGCGATATAGACCACCACTTAAAAAAGCATCAGCAACAACATGTGAATCGTAGGAAATTTTAATAATACCATTATTTTGTTGAAATGAATAACCAGCTTTGTCCAAAAGGGAAACCGAAACTAATTTCCATCTCATAGACGGTACAAAAATAGTATTTTCTAAACGAACACTAGAATTATTCTTAAAAGGTAAAATAGATATCCCTATAAACTTTACTTTTGCTTTGAGTCAATTGCCCACAACAACACTGGCTTCATCCTCTTTTGGCTTCCGTCTGCTTACTAGGTCCTGCAAGTCATTGGTTACATGAACAGTTGCACCACTATCCAATCACCAGGAATTTAAAGGAACATGAACAAGACTAGTTTCAAAGTAGACAAAAGCCAAAAGATTACCTGATTTCTTTTTCAGAGGACAACCAGCTTTCTTATGACCTAATTGTTTGCAATCCCAGCACTTGATTTCTTTCTTAATTAC
This sequence comes from Nicotiana sylvestris, assembly GCF_000393655.2. Classification (NCBI taxonomy): domain Eukaryota; kingdom Viridiplantae; phylum Streptophyta; class Magnoliopsida; order Solanales; family Solanaceae; genus Nicotiana; species Nicotiana sylvestris. The sequence continues at coordinate 19,134,759 of NC_091064.1, forward strand.
AGCTTGAGGACCAAGAGAATTATGAGACTGACCTTGGTTAACACCAGGCTTATTAGCATGACCACTATTACTACCTAGATGATGAGAATGACCATGTTTCTTTTTGTGAAATTTGGGTCCACTTTTTCTTTTATAAGAGGGATAGTCAGCTGATCTAGACGAACTAATAAAGTTCACTACACCCTCAACTTTCTCCTTTTGGATCCTCCCCTCCTCTACCACACAAACAGTAATAAGCTCATCAATACTCCATTTATCCTTTTGTGCATTATAGGTTGTCTTAAGCTGGTTAAACTGCTCAGGAAGGGACTTTAGAGATTGGTGAACAAGAAAATCATCGGTAATGGTTACACTTAAGTTGTCCAGTTTGGTAGCAATGTTAACCAATTTCATAATATGATTACGGACACTACCTACAAGGTCATACTTTATGGTGGGCAAGGAATCAATCAGGCTACCTATGTCAACTTTATCAGATTCTAGGAATTTCTGTCCAATGGAACTCAGGAAATCTTTTGCATTTCCATTATCCTTAATTGTACCTTTTATGTGATCATAAATGGATCTCTTTATGATCATAAGACTCAGTTTGTTAGCCTTCATCCATTTTTCATACTTAACCTTTTCATAACAGTGCTAGTAGATGTGGGGTCAGCGGGTTTCTGTTCAATCAATGTAAAGTCCAGGTCCATCAGACCTAATACTATTTCAATATTCTGTTTCCACTTCTTGTAGTTGCTACTAGTTAGAGTTTCAATGGAATTCAATTGAGTAGTCATGTTGCTAACAGCTGTATAAGCAAATAATACACAAAAAAAACTTAGATAGGATTATGGGCAGGAATATATTAAATCAAAAGAGTCAAAGACATCCATCACACCCCTCCTTTGGGTAGAAGATGCAACCGTCTCCCTTTTTAAAAAAAAAAAAATCAAGGAGTCCAAGACATTCATTGTATCCTCACCTTTAGGCAAGAGATACAAAACCTCCTCCCCTTATTATCCAAGAGTACAAGGCATACGTTATGTCCTTCATTTAGGTAAGAGACACAAAGCCTCCTCTTATAACAAATTATCCTTATTTATACACATGAGAATTCAAGATATTATGTTCCTCCTTTAGGTGGAAAACACAATATCTATTCTCATTAATTAATTTAGCGTCACGAATATCAAAAGGTAAATAACCTCAAATACTAATGTACACTTTTCAAGGAAAATTTAGACATGGTTCATTGAGAATATTTCAATGACTCAAATAAATAGACCACTTTGGTGGAAACTACTCATTAATTATAATTCTCAACACATGTGCTAAATGATTTCACATGTAGATAATATCAAGAACCTTTCAGTAACTCCAAATAAATAGACCACTTTGGTGACACTATTTATGAATTACAAGTTCTTAGCTGCGCACGTTAATACTTGTGATAAAATAACACCATATAATTTAAACCTTTCAATTTATTTCTTATATCAATTTCGAATCATTTCCCTGACTAAAAATAATATGAATAATTATAATAAAACAATCGTCAGAAGCTTTTCCTTAGTTAAGTTATGCATTACACCAACAAGACAAATTTTAATAAGAACCTTTGATGCCAAACCAAGCTTCAGTATCTTTAAGCCCTTAAGTTCACAATCTCTTTGTAATACTAGCTTCAGAATAATGTCACGCCGCTCAAATTTTCAAGCTGTGTGTATGTGTTATATTTATTTTATTAAAATAAAAGGCTAAACAAGAAAACATAATAGCCAAAATACCTAAAAGGTATATACTAATTCTTACATATACCTTTAGGTTTCAACAAGTACAATCGGATAACACCGAGAACCAATGAACAATCATCGCCAGCCACCCTTTCACAATCAGGTTTAGAAATTATATTTAAATTCATAAAGAAAAGTGATGTATACAACCACAATTCAGTAACTTCTAATCAATTTAAGCGACCCAACAGTGTCACCTATTTATTTTGACGATTCGAGCACTAAATCAGGTTTCGCACAGTCGCATCGAAGTATCGAGCAACAATGTTCCACATACACAAATACGAATTCTTTACTCAAGATTAAATAACGATCTTAATCTCTAACTATGGTGGCTCTAATACCAACTGTTAGATTATTAAATCGCAGTCATAGAAGAGATTAAGACACAATCATACCGATATAATATCATAATCTTGAGTTAGAGTCTAAGGAAGCATACCGTTAAACTGCATGGATTCAGCAGCGACAACAAACGGCGATTAAGCCTGAGACCAACTTCAACGATCCACTAGCTACCCGCTCTCACAGCCTGAAGAACTTGACTGATGGGACGTCTACTGTTACCACGTATTCAAGAGGCGGAATACGCTAGGGTTGTTCTAATAGCTAGGGAAAGGGGAGTTGACCTCTATTTATAAAGAGTGTCTACCCATCACATGCCAATAGTTATTAGGCCTCACTTATCCACACACACAATTTTTAATATTAGATCTTTAATTTATCCACTACTTGGGCCACGTCACTATCCTTTCAGGCTATAACCAATTAACGTAAGTCCAAATTCCAACAATTAATTTTTGCACATATCAGTAACTTTGCAATAAAGAAGAAAAGAGATGAAAGTTGAGTTCAACAGGTAATATGCGTATAGTTAGATCCCCCAGTTGTGATTTTAAACAGTTAGCGTGCAAATATATACACTCCTAGTATTTCGCAACTTCACATCACCATCAGTCGATCACAATCCTACCTGTTGTGGAGTTATCTTCTTTTTCTTTTTCTGTTTAATCATTCGTATCCGAATTTCACTTGTCCGACGTGTCCAATTTCGCGTTGGATAGGGCCACCAAGGGAATAAAGCATTTTATATTGAAAGGTTCACCATATCTAAATTTCGAACTCAAATCTTCTCGTCAAGGGTAGAGAAATTTTAATTATCTCAGCACACCCCTTGGTTATGAAAGTTATTATATATATGATTCCAATGATTGAGTCATGTGCATATCATGATTTATGTTTTGCCCACAAGGATGGTAATGTATTACTCCTTAATTAGTAAGATATATCAATATATCACGTTCAGCGACTTCATTTGACATTCGCTTGTGATGTTTGCCATATATTCTTTGCTTAGATAATAGGCAAAGAAAGTTTTTTTCGTGTCTCACATGGCACATCATATTTATGTGAGGCTCTCTTATTACTTGACAAGTGGACTTACGGTTCTTACCTGCCTATCTTACCTAAAACTAAAGAAGACAACTTAAAAGTTAATTATTTTCCTATTTAAGATGCTTAAATTGAGGACCAAAATAAGTAGTGGTAGTAGTAGTAATACACAACTATTTAAATAGGAAAATAATTTACTTTTCAGTTGTCTTCTTTAGTTTTATGTATTAAAATAAGCAAGTGAGAACCGTGAGTCCACTTGTCATGTAGTAAGAGACCTCACATAAGTAGTAGTTGTAGTGGTAGTAATAGTGATGATAGTAGTGGTAATGGTAATAGTGGTGGTAATAATGATAGTAGTGATAATAATAGTGATAGTAGTAGTAGTAATAATAATGCTACTTGTAGTAGTAATAATAATAATAATGTTGTATCTGCGATGATAAGCTTAAGGTTTACGGAAGGTTGCTTTTCTCTTTATTCCTTGGAAGATTGTTTGTTTAGAGTCTATTTGACTTAGAAGTTTTATTTACATATAAATAATAATAATTATATATCATTAAGTATTATCATTCTCTGAAGTGCTGTTTTAGAAAGTTGGTGTATTCCTTTACATGGCAACGTGAATCAAGTAGTGGTGTTGAACACAGCTAGAATTCATCAAAACAAATGTAACTTTTTTTTTTTGGTAGTACAAACAAAACTTATATCTCTCCCGACCCAAAATTCCATCATAAAAGTCGTGATGACACTTAGCTCCTAAAACTAGGTAAACCTATCACATAATGAGATCAACAAAAATATAACAGCTTAAATATTAAATAAAAGCTGAAAAATACTGTAACATAGCCAAAACGGGAATACAATAATCAAAATCTCAAAACCCGATAATACTGAGTCATAAGTTCTACATAGAATACTCAAGATGTCTCAAAAATACATCATTATTTGGGATACAATAAACATTAGCAGATGAAATAAGATGGTGACTCTGAGGCATGCGAGTGGAACATTAGGCATACCTTGAAGTCCCTAATAGCTCGGTACCACTCTCCAATGAACAGTCGGTACCCAGTAAGTATCAAGACTAACCTCGGTGAAATAATGACGAGGTTCAAAACAAAATACTCACTATCCAAATAACATGTAAAAGATATCAATATAAAACTGACAACAAAAAATATAACAAAATAAATATCAACCAAGAGTGGGGCATGTGATAATATGACAACTCATAAAACACCAAGTGAAATTATTTAAGGAAAACAAGGATATGATCGAAACATCAACCAGTTCCAACACATAAATAACATCAAGGATCAACCTCAAATACCACATGAAAGCATTAATAAGCCACCCTTATGTTGCCGTGTGAGTTTCACAATAAAATATTTTCTCTTATATAGGTACACGCACATAAGTTTCACAATCCAAAGTTCAACTCGTCGTGATGGTACCTAACTCAACCCGTTAGATAAGCTAATTAGCAACAATCCAATTCAAATGAGATTTACTGAGAAAATAAATGATGAAATAACTGAAATTTTATACAGCTTTCCAAGGACTGGTAGTACAAATCCTGAGCTTCTAAGACTTAGAGTTTATAAAGTTGGTACGAAATAAATAAATCATCTGTTCGAAATGTATATGAATAGATTTATAAATATAAAGCTACCAAGAATAAGAGGCAGCTACCACTTGAATACAGGTTCATCATCAAAGCCAGCTCCCCCCATACACAGCAATATCAACTCCAAAATCTACACACAAGGTGCAGAAGTATAGTATGAGTACAACCGACCCCATGTACTCAATAAGTAATAAACCTAACCTTAGGTTGAAAGAAGTGACGAGCTTGGACAACATTCAGAGTCCAACACCAATTGCAAACAACAACTCATAAAAAATAATAAAAGCAGTACAAGAAATAACTCAAAGATATGATGCTCAGCTCGTTCACAGTTATAGAAAATAGATATGTTTTTCAAGTGTAATGACCCAATCGATCATTTTAAGATATAGCATGTCGTTTAGCAATTTGAGGCCTTGAGTAGCTTCACTTCATGTGTGATGACTTGTACATGTGGTCGAAATTGTTTTTCGGGAAGTTCAGGGTTGGTTCGGATGGAAAATTCTAAATTTGGAAGTTTTAAGTTAGAAGAGTTGACTAAGGTTTGACTTTTGAGTAAACGACCTTGGAATCGGGATTTGAAGGTTCCATTAGGTTCGTATGATGATTTCTGACTTGGGCGTATGTTCGAATTGAGTATCGGGTGGTCCGGGAGCATTTCGGTGCTTATTATGGAATGTTGGAATTTAGGAGGTTTAAGAATTTCTTTAAGTTTGATTTGAAATGGACTTTGGTATTATCGATGTCCGTTTGAGTTTTTGATCTTTGGAATAGGTTCAATCGTGATTTGTGACTTGCAAGTAAAGTTTGGCATCATTCCGGAATGTTTAAGTATAATTCAGATGCGTTCAGTAAAGTTTAAAAGTTTAAAGAAGGTTTTCGATCGTTGATTCATAGTTTTGATTTTGTTTGATGTGATTTGAGGCCTCGATCAAGTTTATATCATGTTCTGGACTGGTTTGTTTAATAGGACGGGGTCCCGGGGGCCTCAGGTGTGTTTTGGGGTAGCTTCGGTCCAAATTTGTCTCAGTTGCTGTTGCTGGTTTTATTCTTCGCGAACGCGAAGGGTCTCACGCGTTCGCGAAGAAGGAATTTGGGATTGGGCCTTTTTTTTCCTACACGTTCGCGATGGGGAAGTAACGTTCACGATGTGTTGGGCAGTGTTACTCCGCGTTCGCAATAGTCATGTCGTGTTCGCGTAAGAGCAGTTGGCCTGGCCCGTGGAATTTGCCTTCGTGTTTCCGATTGGGCAGCCGCGTTTGCGAAGGGCAGGCTGATAAAACTTCGCGTTTGTGGGCTCTATCTCGCGTTCACGTAGAGGAAATGGGGAGCTGAAATAGGTTGTGCTTTGCGAATGCCAGGGTAGTGCCGCGTTCGCCATGAAGGTCATCTAGGTAGTGTATAAGTAAGCAAAGACGGGTTTGGTCGCATTTTACTTCAAATCTTCCATTGGAGCCGAGCTTGGGGCGATTTTTGAGGGAGCTTTTTCATCGTCGTCCACAAGGTAAGTGATTTCTTCATATCGTGTGTTAAATACATGAATTATACATGGATTTGAACGTGAAAATTGGTGGAAACTATGCGATTTTGAATAAAAACCCAGAATTGTTATTTTTAAATTTTGGCCACGATTTTGAGAATGGAATTAGGAATAAGTTATATATTCGAGTTCGTGGTGCCATGGGTAATGTTTATCTTCAAAAAATTTTGGAATCCGGGAATGTGGGCCCGAGAGTTGACTTTATTGACTTTATGAGTGGAGTTGAGGGTTGTTATAAATTATTAAATTATATGCATTAGAGTATATGTTAATTATTTTGCGCGTTGTTTGACTAGTTTCGGATTGTTTGGCTTTGAATTAAAGACATAGAGAGGCATTGGAGCCGGTTATAAACTTTAGAGTGAGGTAAGTCTCCTGTCTAACCTTGTGAAGGGAAAATTACCCCAAGGTGATGTAATTGTTATGTGCTACTAGTTGTGGGTGCTACGTACTCACGAGGTGACAAGAATCCGTACGAAGCTAAAGCATGTTTATGTCTAGGTAGACTTATGGCTTTATCATATAATAGTTGAATTGTTTGGACATAGTTTGCCAACTTGATTAATTGAAATTATAATTGAAATTGATTAAGAAACACACACACACACACACACACACACACACACACACACATATATATATATATATATATATATATATATATATATATATATATATATATATATATATATATATATATATATATATATATATATATATATATTAGGCTGAGATTTATCACCTTAAGTTGTTCCAAGATATTTAATAAACGTAAAGGGGTATATTTACTATTATGCACTTGTATCTATGTTGTAAGCACGTGACTCGTATTTCGATAAGTTTATTACTTTGTTGTGGAGCGGGCCGAACGCATCGACAGTAATACAGGTGCATCTATGGTTCATGCCGGTCGACCCTCGGCAGCCTACAGATTATTCTGGATCGGGTCGTACGTCCTCGGCATAGTCGTGCGTTATATCGGTAGCAGTCCGAATATTCACGATATTTTCCTTCCACTGATGCCTGGCTTTTATTATGGTATTCCTTATACGTTTGTTACTGGCAATTAATACATCTGAGTTGTTGAGATAAAATACGAGGTTTAGAATTTCATATATTTAAAAGAAATTTGGATGATTATATAAATTAGAGTTTTACCCAATTATTACTATTGTACTTCACATCTACTTATGATTTATCATATTGCTTTATTGGCCGTCTAGTAAGTGTTGATGTCGACTCCTGGTTATTACTTCTCCAGGGTTAGGATAGATACTTACTGGGTACGGGTTGATTTATATACTCATGTTGCACTTCTGCACTAAATGTGCAGGGTGTGACAGGTTTATTTAGTGGTCATCTTGGCACGTAGGCACAACTGCTGTGGAGACTTTATGATGATCTGCATTCTAGGCTATGTATCGCAACCTGCAGAGTCCCCATCATATTATATATTTTACCCTGTCTTATTTAAAATTTAGACATATGTGGTATTATTATTGTACCCCTTAGTAAACACTTATGCACTTGTGACACCGTATTTTGAGATACTCTTGTGGATCTTTATGGTGTGGCTTGATATTGTCATCTTTTATTTTATATCTTACTAATATTTTTTGCATTCATTATTTTTGAACACATTTAATCCTTTACTTAATAAGACTTATGAGTTTAAAATAAATAATTGAATCGATAGTTCACCGTTGGCTTGCCTAACAGCGACGTTGGGCACCATCACGACCTATGGTGGGAAATTGGGTCGTGGCAGTTTGGTATCAAAGTCCTAGGTTCACTTGAGTCTCACGAGTCATGAGCAAGTCTAGTAGAGTCTTGCGGATCGGTACGGAGACGTCTGTACTTATCTTCAAGAGGCTACAGGGCTTTTAGGAGAACTTCCCTTCTTGATTCCTCATTGTGCGATTTGATTCCATTAAAGCCTATGCCTTTATTTCCTTCCTACTCAATCTTATGTGACATGGAGCGCTTGTTATCAATTGGACATCGAGGATTTGTAGTGGTACTGTAAATGTGGTACAAGATATTTTTTCCTACGTATTCGATCAAGTTATTATCGTTGTCTTGTGGAAGGGGGTTCTATCGTTTTAGCCATGAGTATGGCCTATAGTGTTGAGGTTATGCATAGATTGTTATGATGTTCGTGCAATTTTATCATGTTGTGTTGTTGTGAATGGTAGATTTGCTCATTTATGGGTCGCAAAAGTGAATGACTTGGAAGGAGGATTTCTCGATTCATGGTTTAGAGGCTCGACATTTAATTCCAGTGGAGGAAAGACAATCAGACTATAGGTGTTCGGGCTTTGGTAAATGGAGTAATAAGACTTAATATTTTCGAGCGTGGTGGAATTATCATTTGTTATGTGGTGTCATTGTCCTTGTTTGAATGCATTAAGGCTCGCCGGTGTTATGGCGTTCTTTGATCTTCCTCCGGGGCAGTGTATTGGGAAATGGTGCCTAAGAAGCGGTTGTCAGAAGTGGCGGTGTACGTTGGCTTTTGAGTTTAATCGGTGCTTCTAATGTTGATGGATCGAGAAAGATGATCTTCGTGGAGGCTTAGAGTTGGTAGTAATTTATTAGTTCAGGTGCTACGGAGATGGATTTTGATTTGTGAAGGATGAAGAAACACATGGTGGGAGGTGTCTTGCGAATCGTTAGCAGGTCAATTATTAATAACAAATATTGAGAGATCGCTTAAGGAGATGGTTTAACCGAGTGGGAGTGGCAGAGTAGTGTACGAATATTTTGGTAGGATAGCCACATGCCTTGGGAAAGTTTAGAGCAATTTGGGGATCATGGTGGACAATGACTAAGTCTATTAATTTCATTTGGGACGTTGGCTACTATACTGAGAAAGATTGAGTGTGGCAGAGAGGAGTTTGCCTGAAATGAAGAGGGGTGTGAAAGCTTGATTATTATTTTTGGATGTGATGTGACTTCGAGTCTGGAATATACCGTCGGACTTTCAGTTGATGTTAATGTGGAATAAACAGACTTGTCCAGCTGGTTGACAAGCATTGGCATGTTCGAGGACGAAATTATGTTTAAGTTGGGTCCGACCGGTCATTTTGAGCTCTAGCGCATCATTCGGCGAGTTGAGGCCTTGAGTAGCTTCACTTCATATGTGATGACTTGTACGTGTGGTCGGAATTGAATTTTGGGAAGTTCAGAGATTCAGATGGAAAATTCTAAATTCGGAAGCTTTAAGGTGGAAGAGTAGACTGAGGTTTGAATTTTGAGTAAACGACCTCGAAATCTGGATTTGAAGGTTACAATAGGTTCGTATGATAATTTCGGACTTGGGCATATGTTCAGGTTGAGTATCTGGTGGTCTGGGAGCATTTTGGCGCTTACGATGGAAAGTTGAAATTTTGGAAGTTTATGAATTTCTTTAAGTTTGATTTGAAGTGTACTTTGGTGTTATCGATGTCCGTTTGGGTTTCTGAGCCTTGGAATAGGCTCGTATCATGATTTGTGACTTACACGTAAAGTTTGGTGTCATTCCAAAATGTTTAAGTATAATTCTAACGCGTTCGACGAAGTTTGAAAGTTTAAAGAAGGATTGTGATCATTGATTCATAGTTTTGATGTCATTTGATGTGATTTGAGGCCTCGAGAAAGTTTGTGTCATGTTTTGGGACTGGTTTGTGCGATTGGATGGGACCCGGGAGGCCTCGGGTGTATTTCAGGGTGGCTGCAAACCAAATTTTGTTGAGTTGCTGTTGCTAGTTTGCTGGTGTTGGTTTTGTTCTTCGCGAATGCCAAGGGTCTCACGCGTTCACGAAGAAGGAAATTGGGACTAGGCCTCTTTGTTCTACGCGTTCGCGGTGGGGAAGGAAGTCATGTTCACAATGTGTTGGGCAGTTTTACTCTGCATTCGCGATAGTCATGTCGCATTCGCATAAGAGAAGTTGGCCTGGCCCGTGGAATTTGCCTCCGCGTTCGTGATTGGGCAGCCGCGTTCGCGAAGGGCAGGCTGGTAAAGCTTTATATTCGCAGGCCCTGTCTCGCATTCGCGTAGGAGAAATGGGGAGCTAAAGCAGGTTGTGCTTCGCGTACGCGAGGGCAGTGCCGTGTTGGCGATGAAGGTCATCTGGGAAGTGTATAAGTAAGCAAAGATGGTTTGGTCGCATTTTACCTCAAATCTTCCATTGGAGCCGAGCTTGGGGCGATTTTTGAGGGAGTGTTTCATCATCCTCCACAAGGTAAGTGATTTCTTCACATCGTGTGTTAAATAAATGAATTATACATGGATTTGAACATGAAAATTGGTGGAAACTGTGTGATTTTGAAGGAAAACCTAGAATTGGTATTTTTGAATTTTGACCTTGATTTGGGAATGGAATAAGGAATAAGTTATATATTCAAGTTCGTGGTGCCATGGGCAATATTTTTCTTAGAAAAGTTTCGGAATCCAGGCACGTGGGCCCGAGGTTGACTTTGTTGACTTTTTGAGCAGAATTCAGGGTTGTTATAAATTAAATTATACGCACTGGAGTATATTTTGATTAATTTGCACGTTTTTTGACTAGTTTCGGATCGTTTGACTTTGAATTGAATACTTAGAGAGGCACTAAGCTGGTTATGGAACTTCGGAGCGAGGCAAGTCTCCCGACTAATTTGTGAGGGGGAAACTATCCCTAGGTGATGTAATAGTTATGTGCTACTAAATGTGGGTGCTAAGTACGCACGAGGCGACGAGAGTCCTACGTAGCTAAAGCATGTTTATATTCGGGTAAACTTAGGGCTTTATCTTGTAATATTTGAATTGTTTGCACTCAGTTTGCCAGCTTCATTAATTCAAATTATGATTGAAATTGATTTAGAAAGCTATATATATTAGGCCGAGCTTTATCACCTTGAGTTGTTGCCAAGATTTTTAATAAACGTAAAGGGGAATATTCACTATTATGCACCTGCATATGTGTTGTAAGCATGTGACTCGTAATTCGATATGTTTCTTCCTTTCTTGTGGAGCGGGCCGAATTCCTCGGCAGTAAAAGATATGCAACTATGGTTTGTGCCGGTCGACCCTCGGCAGCGTACATATTATTGTGGATCAGGCCGTACGTCTTCGGCATAGTCGTGCGTTATATTGCTAGTAGTCCGAATATTCACGAGATTTTTTTCCACTGATGCCTGGAATTTATTATGGTATTCCTTATCCATTTATCACTAGCAATTAATATATCTAAGCTATTGAGATAGAATACGAGGTTTAGAATTTCATATCATTAAAAGAAATTTTTGGAAGATTATGTAAATTACAGTTTTACCCCGTTATTATAGTTGTGCTTCATATCTGCATATGATTTATCATATTGCTTTATTGGACCTCTAGCAAGTGTCTATGTCGACCCCTCATTACTACTTCTACAGGGTTAGGCCAGATACTTACTGGGTATGCATTGATTTACTTATTCATGTTGCACTTGTACACTAAATGTGCAGCGTCTGATAGGTTTATCTGGTGGTCATCTTGGCGCGTAGGCGCATCTGTTGAGGAGACTTTATGGTGAGCTACATTCCATGATACATATCGCAGCCCACTGAGTCCCCATCGTATTATTTATTTTACTCTATCTTATTTACATTCCAGATAGATGTGCCATTATTATTGTACTCCTCAGTAAACATTCATGCACTTGTGACACCCCGATTTTGTGACTCTAGTGGGTCTTTATGGTTCGACTTGATATTGTCATCTTTTATTTTATATCTTACTATTATTTAATGTATTCATGATTTTTAAACCTACTGAATCCTATACTTTAATAAGACTTATGATTTTAAAAAATAAATAAATAATAAAATGAATAATTGAATCGATCGTTCACTGATGGCTTGCCTAACGGCAACGTTGGGTGCCATCACGACCTATAGTGGGAAATTGGGTTGTGATAGTTTGGTATCAGATCCCTAGGTTCACTTGGGTCTCACGAGTCATGAGCAAGTCTAGTAGAGTCTTGTAGATTAGTATGGAGACGTCTGTACTTATCTTCGAGAGGCTACGAGGCTGTTAGGAGAACTTTCCTTCTTGATTCCTCATCGTGCGATTTGATCCCATTAAAGCCTATGCCTTCATTTCATTCCTACTCATTCTTATGCGACGTGGAGCGCTTGTTATCAATTGGGAATCGAAGAGTTGTAGTGGTACTACAGATGTTGTACAAGATGTTTTTTCTACGTATTCGAGCGTGTTATTATTATCATATTGTGGAAGGGGGTTCTGTCATTTCAGCCCTATATAAGTATTGCCTATGTTGTTGAGGTTATGCACAGATTGTTATGATGTTCGTGCATTATTATCGTGCTGTATTGTTGTGAATGCTAGATTTCTCATTTATGGGTCACGATAGTGAATGACTCGAAAGGAGGATTTCTTGGTTCATGCTTTAGAGGGTCGACATTTAATTTCAGCAGAGGAAAGACAATCGGACTATGGATGTTCAGGCTTTGGTTTATGGAGTAATGAGACTTGATATTTTCAAGTGTGTTGGATTTCTCATTTATGATGTGGTGTCGTCGTCCTTGTTTGAACGCATTAAGGCTCGCTAGTGTTATTGCCTTCTTTGATCTTCCTCTGGGGGTATGGTGTTCGAAAATGGTGCCTGAGAAGCGATTTTCGGAAATGGCGGTGTACGTTGGCTTTATATTCTAATCGGCATTTCTAATATTGATGGATAGAGAAAGATGATCTTCGAGGAGGCTTAGAGTTGGTAGAAATTTTTTAGTTCAGGTGCTATAGAGATGGATTTTGATTTGAGGCAGTACTTGGGCAGCGAAAGATGAGGAAAGACATGGTGGGAGGTGTGTCAGTGATTGAATCGCTAGCAGGTCAATTATGAATAGCAGAGCTCGAGAGGTCACTTAGGAGATGGTTTAGAGTGGGAGTGGCAGAGTAGTATACAGATTCTGGGTAGGATAGCCACATGTCTTGGGAAAGTTTAAAGTGATTTAGGGATTATGGTGGACAATGACTAAGTTTATAAATTTCATTTGGGTCGGTGGCTACTGTACTAAGGAAGATTGAGTGTGGCAGAGAGGAGTTTGCCTGAAATGAAGACAGGTGTGAAAGCTAGATTATCGTTTTTGGATGCGACATGACTTCGAGTTTGGAATGTATCGTCAGACTTTCAGCTGATGTCAATGGGGAATGAACAGACTTGTATAGCTGGTGGACGAACATGGGCTTAGGAGGGTTTACTGATTTCGTGGTAGTTGTACCTAGTGCAACGTCGTTGGGAGATGTCAGTATTGAATTCCGCTGGTGGGCGATCTTCTGTGAGCAAGTTAGCAGCTACGTGATTTTGATGAAGTTTCTACGAAGAGTTCTACTTACTACCCGGCAAGAGGTAGAATATGCGACTGAGGCTGATAATTTAGAATGTTCATGAAAAAGTTAATAAGAGACTACTAGAAATTTTGGCTGGTCGGCGGTGCGAGATCATGGTAATTGAGAAGGAGGAATCTTTGTGGGTTCTAAATTTATGTGATGGTATCTTAAAGTTGTGTGGGGGAACTCCCCGTCTATGATTGGATGACGTGGTTTTCTGCTTGTGCGGTTTCTAGTTATCGGTGCATTGGTGGATTATTTATGACTAAGAAAAGAAAACATCAGGGGTAATTCGAGTAAAGAACTTGATGAATGTGTGCTATATTTCGCCTTACCAATTCATGTGCAGGGCTTGCGTCTTTCCTTATTGATTGTTATGTGTATATTAGTTGGTGCGCCACCATGGATACGTTATTTGGATCGGGTGGCACGCCGCCACAGGTATGTTGTTTGGATCGGGTTGCACGCTGCAACTGTATCATATTTGGATAGGGTTGCACGCCGGAATAGTATCATATTTGGATCGGGTTGCACGCCGCAATAGCGAGATGTTAGGTACGGTTCCTTATACTTATTTTACGTGCCTTGTTTCTCATTTTTGAGATAGAGCCATAACACATTTTGGCCATTTTATTCGTTATGCAGGCTGGATGGTTCTTTGCCAAAGTTTGTTCTTCCCGATGGGTCACGTTCGAGTTGTAGCTTTTTGGCGCTTTAATGGCATTGTATGAAATTTTAGACAGTGTTAGGTGGCTTATTACCCGAGCAGCTTGTTCTAGGTGAAACGAGGTTATTGGACCTGAGGTCTGTGCAATCAGATTTATGTAGGATATATTAAAGAGAAAATATCATTATTCAGTTTAGAATGAGGTAATGGTTCTTGCCAGGTGGAGAGACTCCATGATTTATTGATTTGGCAGGTAATTATGAGTTTCTACACATCTCTTTCATCGTGTCTGTATTGCGAGAGTTGGAACAGGTCTTACATGTGTTACGAGGCGTATTGTAGGCATCAGATTCATGAAATTATAGTTATTATGGTCAGAGAATGTTATTATGGGTAAAAGACTTAGGTGGCGCATGGTGTGATTTCAGCATAGGTGCATGATATTGTTTTGGTACAGTGTGTAGTGATTGATGCGATGTTCGTATTTTAGAATCGGGCCCTGTGGAGAATTCCAGAAAAAGGAATGATCTTCAGTACAACTCGAGCAAATATGATCACATGGGTTGTGGTGGCACAAGCTGGTGCACGAGGTGATAAACAATGATTTTGGACAACTCCGAAATGGTTCTTGGCATGTTCGAGGACGAACGTATGTTTAAGGGGGGGAGAAAGTAACGACCCAACCGGTAATTTTTGAGCTTTAGCGCATCGTTCGGCGGGTTGAGGCCTTGAGTAGATTCACTTCATGTGTGATGACTTGTACATGTGGTCGGAATTGAATTTCGGAAAGTTCGGTGTTGATTCGGATGGAAAATTCTAAATTCGAAAGCTTTAAGTTGGAAGAGTTGACTGAGATTTGACTTTTGAGTAAACGATCTCAGAATCGGGATTTGAAGGTTCCAATATGTTCGTATGATGATTTCGGAGTTGGGCATATGTTCGGATTGAGTATCGGGTGTTCTAGGAGCATTTCGGTGCTTACCATGGAAAGTTGGAATTTTGGAAGTTTAAGAATTTCTTTAAGTTTGATTTGAAGTGGACTTTGGAATTATCGATGTCTGTTTAGGTTTTCGAGCCTTGGATTAGGTTAGTATCGTGATTTGTGACTTACACGTAAAGTTTGGCGTCATTCCAAAATATTTAAGTATAATTTGGACGCGTTTGGCGAAGTTTAAAAGATTGAAAATTTAAAGAAGGGTTTTGATCATCGATTCATAGTTTTGATGTTGTTTGATTTGATTTGACGCCTCGAGTAAGTTTTTGTCATATTGTGGGACTGGTTTGTGTGATTGGATGGGGTTCCAGGGGCCTCAGGTGTGTTTCGGGGTGGCTTCAGACCAATATTGGCTGAGTTACTGTTGCTGGTTTGCTGGTGTTGGTTTTGTTCTTTGCAAACGCAAAGGGTCTCACGCATTCGAGAAAAAAGAATTTGGGACTCGACTTTTTGGTTCTAAGCATTCGCACTAAGGAAGATACATTTGCGATGTGTTGGGCTGTGTTACTTTGCATTCGTGATAGTCATGTCGCGTTTGCGTAAGAGAAGTTGGCCTGGTCCGTGGAATTTGCCTTCGCGTTCGCGATTGGGCAGCCGCGTTTGTGGGCCCTATCTCACGTTCGCGTAGAAGAAATGGGGAGCTGAAGCAGGTTGTGCTTCGCGAATGCGAGGGCAGTGTCGCGTTGGCGATAAAGGTCGTCTAGGCAGTGTATAAGTACGCAAAGACGGGTTTGGTCGAATTTTACCTCAAATCTTCCATTGGAGCCAAGCTTCGGGCGATTATTTAGGGAGCTTTTTCGTCATCTTCCACAAGGTAAGTGATTTCTTCACTTCGTGTGTTAAATACATGAATTATACATGGATTTGAACATGGAAATTGGTGGAAACTGTGTGATTTTGAAGAAAACCCTAGAATTGGTATTTTTGAATTTTAACCACGGTTTTAGGAATAGAATTAGGAATAAGTTATATAATTGAGTTCGTGGTGCCATGGGTAATATTTATTTTCAAAAATTTTCGAAATCCAGGCACGTGAGCCTGAGAGTTGACTTTGTTGACTTTTCGAGCGGAGTTGAGAGTTGTTATAAATTGTTAAATTATATGCATTAGAGTATATTTTGATTAATTTGCGCGTTGTTTGACTAGTTTTAGATCGTTTGGCTTTGAATTGAAGACTTAGAGAGGCATTGAAGCAGTTTATGGAACTTCGGAGCAAGGTAAGTCTCCCGTCTAACCTTGTAAGGGAGAAACTACTCCCTAGATGATGTAATTGTTATGTGCTACTAGTTGTGGGCGTTACGTAAGTATAAGGTGACGAGAGTCCGTACGTAGATAAAGTATGTTTATGATCGGGTAGACTTAGGGCTTTATCATATAATATTTGAAATGTTTGGACTCATTTTGCCAACTTGATTAATTGAAATTATAATTGAAATATATATATATATTAAGCCGAGCTTCATCACCTTGATTTGTTGTCAAGATATTTAATAAACGTAAAGGGGTATATTCACCATTATGCACCTGTATTTGTATTGTCAACACATGACTCGTAATTCGATAAGTTTCTTCCTTTCTTGTGTAGTGGGCCGAACGTCTCAACAGTAAAATAGATGCATCTATGGTTTGTGTCGGTCGACCCTCAACGGTGTACACATTATTCTGGATCGGGTCGTACATCCTTAACATAGTCGTGCGTTATATCGCTAGCAGTCCAAATATTCACGAGATTTTCCTTCCACTGAAACCTGGTATTTATTATGGTATTCCTTGTCCATTTGTTATTGGCAATTAATATATCTGATCTGTTGAGATAGAATACGAGGTTTTGAATTTCATATCTTTTAAAGAAATTTTGGAAGATTATGTAAATTACAACTTTACCCCATTATTACTACTGTTCTTCATATCTGCTTATGATTTATCATATTGCTTTATTGGACCTCTAGTAAGTGTCGATGTCGACCCCTCGTCACCACTTCTCCAAGGTTAGGATAGATACTTACTGGGTATGTCTTGATTTACGTACTCATGCTACACTACTGTACTAAATGTGTAGGGGTGACAAGTTTATTTGGTGGTCATATTTGCGCAGAGGCGCAGCTGTTGAGGAGACTTTATGGTGAGCTGCATTCCAGGCTACGTATCGTAGCGCACAGAGTCCCCATCGTATTATTTATTTTACACTATCGTATTTACATTCCAGAAAAATTTGGTATTATTATTGTACTTCTTAGTAAATGCTCATGCACTTGTGACACCGAGTTTTGGGATACTCTAGTGGATCTTTATTGTTTAGCTCGATATTGTCATCTTTTATTTTATATCTTACTAATATTTTAGGTATTCATGATTTTTGAACGCAATGAATCATTTAGTTAATAAGACTTGTTATTTAAAAAATAACAATAAAATGAATAATTGAATCGATAGTTCACCGTTGGCTTGCCTAATGGCAATGTTGGGCGCCATCAGGTCGTGACATCAAGTATAACGACCCAAATCTTTCCCCGAAATCACTAAAATATGAGTAAGTCAAAATTATGTTATTTTTTCTCAAAACTTTAAACCACAAATATGATGTTTCAATCTCAGATAGCATGAGGGAACTACATCTCTATGCCTACATGTCAATGTGCATGTGAAGTCATGAATTTCATAATACCATGTACATGAGGAAATGTGTCTTTATGCTTGTATGTTAAATATACATGTCAATGCAATGCATCACATTGATGAATTCATGTACTCATACCCTCAGAGTACTTAATCTCACTGTGTCGCACTCCCACTCATCATGCTCATTCCCTTAACACACTCAGTCACTCAACACTGTATTGTACCTACTGCGGTGCGTAGTTCGATCCCATCATAAATCAATAAAACCTGCGCTCAATGCTGGTATGTCATTTAGTAAATTTTCATGGACCTCGCAAAGTTGCAAACGCATAGTTGCTTTAGGCGCGTTATTTTAATAACTACTTTCCTAAACTCGAGTGCGCATTTATGTGACCCAAATCCAAATCCTAACAATGTTATATAAAATGTGTTGCGGACTGCAGGTGCATTTATGTGATGCGATTCAAAACGCATTTTATGTGACGTTGAATTTTTTCAAATGAAAGCGGTTTAAAGTTAAGATTGCAAATAGGTTCAAAATGTTTTAAGTCAGATAATTAAGTCGAATATAACAGTTGAGCGACCGTGCTAGAACCACGGAACTCGGGAATGCCTAACACCTTCTCTCGGGTTAACAGAATTCCTTACCTAGATTTCTGGTTTGCGGACTGTTAAACAGAGTCAATATTTTTCCTCGATTCAGAATTCGAACCGGTGACTTGGGACACCATCAATCTCCCAAGTGACAAATCTGAATTTCTTAATATAAATAAATCCCGTTTCGATTGTCTCTTAAATTGGAAAACTCCCTTACACCCTTCATGGTGTAGTAAAAAGGAGGTGTGACAGCTCTGGCGACTCTTGGTGACCGAACCCAGAATTTCTCGTTCAGGGTTCAAGAATTTGAGCTTAGAATAACTGTTATATTCGGCTTTATTTATTATCTGATTTTATTCACATGTTTGGGCATAATGTGCTAAATGTTGCTTTTTACCGCTTTGATATTGTTGAACTGTATATAAAATTACTACGAATCCCTCCTCTCTCTGAGTCTTCTAAATCATCTGGGAAGTGTGCACTTCGTGTGACTTCTTTTCTGTTAGAGTCATATCCCAAATTTAGAACGAGGTTCGAACAAGTTGCAAAGCCGATGAAGCTTCTGTATTCCCGGTACGCTGCCCCCCTCGGCTCGAGTTGTCCGCTCGGGTAAGCCAGGTCTAGAACAACAAATTCAGGTTTTCAAACCTAGTATAACATAGCCTCATGCCGGATCCCTAGTAGGAGCGCTTGCTTGCATCATGTGCATTTTGACTTTGGGGACTCAACATAGGGGTTGGGTCTGTCTAGGACAGGTGCACCCAAAATAACAGACCACCTTGATGCATCCTATGTGCTACATGTTGCATTTATTCAAGGGTAAAAGGGTCATTTGGCGGACCAATGATAGTTGATGGCAAATGAAAAATGAAAAAGAAAAAAAGAAAAAAAAAGAAAAGAGAGAGTGAAGTGTGGAGATAAAGCGAGTTGGCCCAAATATGTTGTTAAAAAAAAGAGCTTGAAAATTCAGGAAAAAAAAAGATTTTGCACTTTTTCATCATTTTCCGAAAATCAGAAAATAAAAAAAAAAAAATTCGTAAAAGATTTTGCATGTTTCATCATTTTTCAAGAAAAAGCAAAAAAAAAATATTTTCTCTAAATTAGTTATTTTTTTTAATTATCGCCCGTATCCAAGCTGCCCGAACTACGCGAACCTGATTCTCGTCTCTCGGGGCGGGATACGTAGGAAACCCACATAGGGTCCGGTCTTCCTAGTAAATCATAGGTTCTTGGCTTTGCGAGGGCCTTAGCCAAATTTTTCACTTCTAGCCACCTTTTGGCCAAATAAACCATTTTGCAAAAACAACCTCAATCATGTTTTGCATGTGTCCAATAGGGAGTGTTATTGTCTCACATAGTGTTAGTTGAATGTTTTCTCATACATGTGTGGATTTATTTACCAGAGTTTGAGCATGACAGACACCCCGTGACCATCCAGTCAGGATCGCTCAATTAGGAGTTGCTTAAGGAGATTTGTTTTATTTTTATGTTTTGAGTCCGTTCTTCATTTTATGTCGTCTTTTACTTTCTAGTTTTGTACAGTAATGTCAAGTCTTTTGTTATTGTATTTTCTTCTTATATTTGAAAAAATGTGATGTAACTCAAAAATCAAAAAAAAAAAAAAGAAGAGATATTGCATTTTACATTTCCGTTATAAGTTTTCTTTAGATTACTAATTCTAGAAATGGAAAAAAGAAATTTTTTTTGAGGTTGTTTTTCCTTTAGGCAATTAATATCTAGGACTTAAAATGAATTATTTTTATGTTTCCTTTAAGTATATTAGGACCAAAATTCAAAAAAAAGAGAATTTTCTTTTAGTACTTCTTTAAAGCTTTATTTAAGGTGTAATTCAAAATACAAAAAGATTTTCTTTTGAGGAGTTTTTTTTGGGAAATTAGTGAAAAATGAAAAAAAAAATCTTTTTATTTTCATTAGAACTTTAGGATATTGTACATAGAAGAAAAAAAGACAATATACTTTATCTTTGATTTATTTTCAGAGTTTCTCTTTTAGGCAATCAAAATTGAAACCCAAAAATACTTTTTTTGCTTGTTTCGAAATCTTGCGTCAAGATATCAAATGAAAATTCAAAATATTTTTATGTGGTTTATTCTTTAGATTTTCTTCCTAAAAAAGAATCAAAAAAATATTTTTATCTTCTAGGATATTTCCTTAATAGAGTATTTGTTTCAAAAAGATAAAAAAAAACATGCCCGTTAAGCTTGAGTTTAGAATAGGTCATAGAATGTTAAGTCTAGAAAATTCAAAAAAAGAAGAAGGATTTGGTGGTTTTATTTCTGTTTTCTCATCAGAGTAGTCGTTGAGGTTAAAAAAGAAAAAAAGGAGAATGTCAGTTTGTTTACTTTATTCCCGTTCTTCCAGAACTACGCAAAGATCTGATTCATGCGAGTCATGATACGTAGGCAACCTACATAGGGTTCAGTGCTAGAAAAGCAAAGAAAAGAGAGGTTGAAATGAACAAATTGGGATGATGCCAACTGACCTTTGTACCCTCGAAGTCATTTTAGAACCGATAACTGTGGCTAGGTGCATTGCATATAAAGTGAGATTATCTTATGTTAAATGCCCTAATGCTAACTTGGTGGATTCATTTTGTTATATCATAGTAGAAGTGTGGTTGGTTTGTGGTTTTTAAAGTGGTAACTCCTCTCTACAACATAAAGTCCAAAGGCAATGGCAGACAACAACAGAACTGAGTTGGTTGATACCGGGGCCCAAAAGCAGTTGGTCGAACAGGACAATGGGTTGGTTGAAGAGGTAAAGATGTTGAGACAACACATGGCGGACATGTATGAGGCTTGGATGACTGGGAAGGCACAACCCACCCCACCATCTAGCTTCCTAGATGCCGCCCTTACCCAAGCTCCGGACATAATGCCAGATGATTCTCCATACTATCCAGATCCACCCGCTTATCTCCAAGCTCATGATGCCCAATATTACCCCTCAGAGGTTGCCCACAAGGTTCCCTACTCATACAAATAGGGCCCGCGGGATGAGCGTCATGTTAAAAATGAAACGTTCACAAGAAGAGAAGGGAAAGATGGGATACCTAGGAGGCTGAAAGGCATAGAACAGTCCTTAAAGAACAAGCAAGGAATGGGAGACCAGGGTAGCATAACTTACAAATAACTGTCTGTGTCCCCTGACGTTCGCCTGCCCGCGGGGTTTAAAGTGCCAAAATTTAACTTGTATGATGGGTGTGGAGATCCGGTAGCCCACCTGAAGGTTTATTGCAGTGAAATAAGAGGCGTTGGAGAGAAAGATGACTTGATGATGGCGTATTTCAGTGAGAGCCTGACTGGAGTAGCTTTGGACTGGCATGCTCGTCAAGATGTTGGCAAGTGGCCTACATTGGGTGACATGGCTCAAGATTTTGTTTGATATTTTCAATACAAATCAGGTGTTACCCAAACCGCTCCTCCCTATCTAAAATGGAAAAGAATCCGAAGGAAAGCTTTAGAGAGTTTGGGCTCAGATGGAGGGAGCAGGCTGCTCGAGTCAATACCTCGATTGGTGAAGAAGAAATGGTTGAGCTTTTCCTAAAAGCCCAGGAGCCCACCTACTTCAGTCATTTGATCCCGGCCTTGGGAAAGCCTTTCAATGATATGTTAAAAATGGGGGAGCTAGTAGACGAGGGAATTAAGTCAGGCAAAATCATGAGTTGTTCGAAAGACACTCAGAACATCCCAGTAAGCTTGGGTGGAAGAAAGAGAAACAGAAAAGATGATCCGATTGGGCTTTCCCGATCAACACTTCCAGCCTCGACATCATCCCCGTGGATATCCTTATGCACCAGATGATCCTCCCCAATGCCACTTCTCTCCATAGAACTCCCAAAGTCGTAAATCACTTTCCCAGTACTCAGCTCCACAAAATGCATATCTACCTCCACGAGCCTACCGAAAACCCCATGGATCAAGTTTTCGGCCCAATCAAGCATTTAAGAACGAGAGGTTACGGAAGAAGAAAACCTTCACTCTACTGGGAGAGTCATATGCCAGTCTGTTCCAGATGTTCCAGAGGCTAAGGAAATTGGACATGTTGAAGACGACCCAGATAGAAATGTCAAACCCTCTTCCAAAGAAGTTTTATTTTTCTCAAAGGTGCACATATTGCTCAGATGCCCCGGGGCATGACATAGAGAAGTGTTGGAATGTGAAGATTGTAATTCAGAAGCTTATTGTTGCAGGCGACATTGTCGTGCAAAGTCCAGATGCAGTAGACACTAGCCAAAGTCCATCACCTGTGCATAATGAGACACATATGGTGGGTATGATTTGTTTTGCAAAGGAATATGAGAATTCTTCTGAGGTCCTCGGAGGTCCACGTGCTGCGAAACTTTCAACGCTATCAGAGGTTGATCCTAAGAACGAGCGGGCAAAGGGAACCAAAAAGCAATTTGTTAAGAACAATGTGATAGAGATTTGGGAAGGTCTTAGTATTGTTGATGCAGAATTCAGTGGCTAAGATATCGTGCTTGATAATTGGAAAGACGCTCCATTTCTTGGTCAACCGGAGAGGAGCTTTGGTGTTTTAGATTGTTGTCATTTCTGTTGTCCGGGTTATTTCAGGGTTGTAATCCGAATATTGTCTTATGATTCAATCCCTTCTATCATTTTATTTTGTCTAGTTCTTTTAGTCGTGGTATATCATTTAGTGTTATCTAGGTTTGTTTTAGGGTTGTACCCTAGTTTATTTTGTTTGTTTGTTGTTCAAACCCTTTCACCGTTTATCTAATGCAATTCTCTGTTTTCTGTTATTTCTAGTCATTTTTGTTTAGTTTTCTTCCCCTCTTACAGTTCTTTTCATGCTGGTTCTAGTGACATGACATGCACGCATAATTCTCAGCTTGATCTTTAAAAGTCAGTTTAGTTAGGAAATAATTTTGAAGATGATAGGGACACTGGAGGGAAATAAGAATAGATTTGGACATTTTGAGATTATTTGAAGCCCGAACCATGTGAAACTGGGGCAGACAGAACATAAAAATACACTATTGAAATGCATCATGCTGCATTGGGTGAAGATAACGACAAGTTTGCCCCAAATTTGTAGGGGGCCATTCGTGGTAATGAGAGTGAGAGTGTTGTCTAATGGTGCTTTGTATGTAACAAATGTAGAAGGCGAATGTGTGGATATGGTTATCAAGTCTGGCGCAATCAGTAGATGTTACGAGTGCTTTCCTTGGTTTGTTTAATTGTGTTGTTTGTACTTGGCATGTTTTGGAGATTGGAATGATGAAGGCATTTTGTTCTGCTATCTAAACACTTTATCCTTCGTTACCCCTTTGAGCCTTATTTATTTTCTTTCATACCCCTCTTTCGGAATCAGCAGTAAATATCAGAAACGCAAGCGTGAAAGATAAGTAAAGGAAAAGAAGAAGAAAAGGAAAAAAAAAGGAAGAAAAAAGAAAGAGAAAAAGAAAAAACAACAAAATAACAAAAAGAGAAAAAGAAAGAAAAGAAAAGAAGAGAAAGAGGAAGAAAAAGGAAAGTAAAATCACAACAACAAAGTAATTTCTATGGCATGAACTATGTTCGACCTGATTCCTTTTAAGGATACGTAGGTAGCCTCACGGTTCGGTCCCATCAAAATAAAATCCAAAAATCCCCAAGCAAGAAACTGGGGCAGAAGTTGTGGTTGTTGTAAGAAATCTAATTCCGAAAATTGTAATTTTGAACCCACGTTGAATTTGTTTGAGCCTTTGATACCGTTTCTTTCTAACCCTATCCAAAATCCCACGTTATGGTCCAAAGAAAGACCTTTTGATCAGTCTTCGAGGGATGCCAAGTTGAGCAAGTATAGGTGATTCATATCAAGGGCGACACTCTGATCCAAACTGGAAAAATCAAAAATTAGAGAGTCTTATTGGTGAAAACCTTCACGGGCACCTTGAGGAGACTGTAAGTTGAGAGAAAGAACAAAATGAGAGAGGCTTGATGGTGAAAACCCTTCGGTAACTACAAGTCGAATAAGGATTGTGAATAAGATTGGATAATCAGAGCATTGAAGCCCAGTTTCACGGTTTGAAGGTACAACAAGAGTTGAACATCAGACTTGCTTGACAGAATAGGCCACAGGTGCATGTCATGGTCATTAGAGTTGGTATCCACATCTGATAGGTTTTCACTTTGTAGTTTTTTGTTAGGAATCATTTCTTCCCTTTATCCTTTGCTCTATGCCTTTTGTCTAGGTTACTTCCTCTCTTTGAGTTTTGCGCGGTTGAAACAAGTGAGAAATGACTTCAAAATTTACCACCAGCTTTCCAATTACACAAAACGGGGTCTGGCTAACACATCAAAATGTCATAAGTGAGGAAAAAATAACAAGCGCATTGAGGTGGTAACAATCAACATGCTTTGGGATCCTTGTGAAATACAAAGGTTTGGTACATATCGATTCATTAAGAATGCAAAAAGATGGAGGGTGTTAGGAAAACGGATCAAAGGTATTTTCGGTGAAACACGAAGGTTTGGTACATATCAATCCATGAACAATGCAACAAGATAGAGGGTGTTTGGTGAACGGATAAGAGGTATTTTCCGTGATAAGATTGACGAAAAGGGTGGTAAATCAGTGATAAGCAAGATCTTCCAAGCAGAAGTCAAAGTTATCATGGAAAGCGATGAAACAATAGACCTCAAGGCCAAGGTCAGTGTTTTAAGTCAGAAAAGAACAGCATGCGCACTGAGTGGATGATAATTAACTTGCTTTGGGATTCATAGGAAACACAAAGGTTTAGTACGTGTCAATGGTATTGGGTTTGAATGGATCAGAGGTATTTTCCATGATAAGGGTGACAGAGAAAGTGATTAGTCAATGTAAGCACGTGATTTTTGCTTCACGAGCAATCACTCCAAAAGGAAAACAAAAAATAGTGATAAATGGCCTCACTGTACAATTTGTCATTTTTCCGTGACATGTGTTATTAGTCATGTGTGGGTCTGCCCATTTTGCATTTAATCTTACCAATCAAAATACAAAAACATGTCTGTCAGGGTAGTCAAAATCGTAATTCGGTCGTTAAAAAAGAACGAAAATTCAAAATATATAGGCGTCGTTCGTCCTAGGTTGCAATTTAACTTGCTTAAATTTGGTGTGATAATTGTGTTGAAGCGTCACATGGTTGTTTGTTTTCTTTTCATTTTTTGTTTCATTATTTATTTTTGTTATTTTCATTTTTTTTTAAAATAAGAAAAACAAAGAAAGGGTTGATTTGGGCAAAAAATGAATTAAAATCAGGCCCCAAACCAGGACACAGGTCCAGTCCAAACAAGCTGCCCGGGTACGTCCCAAAACGACGCCGTATCAGCGTCCCTATGCTGAGCCGTTGATCTGACTCAAACAAAGGTCATGATCAGGCCACTCATTTAACCTCAAACGACGTCGTCTTAGGCAATTGATCTGAGCCGTCCAACCCCTTGATCCAACGGACCCAGGTTTTCCCCCTAAACCCGTCCAATTTTTGACCCGATCCAGCCTTACCCGGTCTTACCCACTACCAAAACCCAAACGGCACTGTTTCCCCTAAGTGAATGGATCCTGACCGTTGAGATCATCTGATCCAACGGCTCAGATCTAAACCCCTAGACCATATATAAGCCTTCCCTTACATCCCACGCCCCCTATACGAACACCCCATCCCGTCGTCCCCAAAGCTCAAACCCAGACCTCCCATTAGAAACCCTAGCCGCCCCATCTCCCTCGCCATTAAAGCCGGCGGCATGGACGCCGGTGGCCACCTCCTGAACACCCTAGGACCACCTCACTGTCCTAAACATGGATCTGCTATCCATTTTCCTCGAATCACCTTCCTTCGTCTCGAATCTTCATTTGAAGATTTGAGTCGAACTCTGATCTATACCAAACCACCCCATCTTCATACCAGACACTCCCTTGACCCTCCTCGTGACCAAACCAAACTTGGTTTGGTCCGAATCTACCCACAACTCCTAAAAACCAGATCTGAAAATCCAAAACCTAGAACACGGATAGCCTTGGAATCCAGCCGACCTTAACAAAGGTTCGAGGTCTAATAGACCTTAATCAAGGTGTTCTCATGTGATAACACCCTGATTAAAGTTTGTTTGGCCTCAAATGGTCAAAGCTAAGTCGGAATTGGGTCGTTTCGGTTTAAACTTCCCCAGTAAGTGTCCTCTTTTCCTTTTAGTTTTGATTGAGTTGTCAGCATGATTTGTTGTTTGTTATTATCTGTTATTTTTCCTGATTTCTTCCATCTCTAGCAAAAACCTTTTATTTGGTCGGTTGATTTTCTATGTGTGTTTTGAATGTATTCTGTGATATACATGTTCGATTAGATTAGTCGTCAAACGAGTTAATTCATATAGGTTCCCAGTGATTGAACAAAGTTGTCTGAAGTCATTCGGGACTCTGTACGTGTTGTTTATATGAACGATTGATTGTTATGTGTTACGATTAATATAGTCGAGTCGATATATGTCGTCAATTAGTTTCAGTCATTAATGGTAACAACTTGATTCATGTTGTTTATTTTTGCTGTGATCGTATTTGAATCCCATTAGGAACTGAATTGTATTGCCTATTGATTTTGTTCAAATTGAATTAAAGAACATCTAGGGGAAGGTTATAATGGCAGTTCAGACTTTGATTTTAAATATGATGCCATGTTTATTTGGTTTAGACCGTGGGCAGCCTGTGTATGGTTAGCTTTAAGGAATTAAAATAATGGGACAGCATGTGCTGTCAGATTATATTCCTGCTGCCCATACTTTGGTTAAATAAACAAGAGATTAGGACACTTTAACAACAAAAAGAGAGAGGGGCTGTCAGGGATTTCATGGGAGTTTTGTTATTTAAAATAAGTGAGTGGAAAAACAACAGGGAGGGGGAATTTTGAGTTGTCAAACAGACTGTAAAGTGTTAAGGTTAGGCTATAAAAGAGGCAGACCTTCCATTAGAAAGGGGGGGATTTTTTTTGGAGTCTTGAGAGATTCTGTGAGTAAGAAAACTGAAAAAGGAAAAACAGATATAAATTTTAGAACATTATGAATGAGTATTGTCTAGAAGAAACTGTGTAAGAGGCCAGTTTGATCAGGTTGTCTTTGTGGTTTTGCTTTCCTGTCGCTTGCCAAGCTTTCTTGTGGTCATTGGATTTCTGTTGCTGTTACATTCAACATTCTGGGCTGTTGTTTCCTACTCTGTTTTTCTGGGATTGTTTATTTGTTGCTCGACTCCTTGCTGAGCTTCATCATTGTTGGCTGGTTGTTGTTGCTGTGTTGTTGCTGTGAATCTGCTGTTGCTGTTGTTTGCTGTGTACTACTCAGCTGATCCTTTTCCTTCTTCTTTTGTTCCTCTATACCAGGTACACAACTAATACTGTCCATGTAATTTGAAAGTCGAGCATGAATACAAAAGGGAAGATTTGAAGACATCTATGTCCACATGTAGTTGCTATATAGATGATCATGTAGTGTGTAATGGTTTACAATCTTGTTTGGGTATTGGAGTTGGTCCTTTCATATAGTGAATACAAAAAATGTAGTATGGTTTAATATCATATGTTGGTTAGGTTGACAGACAAAAGGATTGGCAGAATACTAGGCTATGTCTTGGAAATTAGTTGTGTTTGATAATTAGCATCCTCTTTTAATGCATGTCAAAGAATAAAACTATCCGCCTCAGTTAATTTTCATTCTCTTTTGATAAACTGCCTCGTTATAATTATCAAGCCACACCCTTATAACAATTAGCACAAGTCCGCGCCCCTCAACCTTATGAAGGTCGAGCCCAGGTCAAAACAGACCAAACAGACCCGCCTCGGATAAACAGTGGCCCAGGTCTGGCCCATTCCGCATGAGCTGGATTTGGGCCCATAATGTTCGATCAGCTGTCCGTATGCATGGTCACGTTTCCTTATTCTGTAAAAGCATTTCGGATCCTGCTATAAATAATCTGCAAGCATGTAAATAATTAAGAGATTTTCTTTTATTTTAGAGACGAACTTAATAGGAAATATAGTCATTATAGGTTTATCCTTTAAAATAAAAATGAGACGAGCCTCGACAAACAAAAATGTAGAAGCTGCGGGGCCCTCTAAATGTATATATTAAATACTTAGATTCCGGGACGGGCCGTTTAGCAAATTTCACGGCCCTTCCCAAAATAATAACACGATAGTCTCTTTAGGTGCGTGTTTAATAATCTACTTTCTTAAAACTTGGGGTGTGCATTTCATGCGACCCAGATCCAAATCCCAAAACATCAAATAAAATATGTTCCAGATTGTGGGTGCATTTCATGTGACGCAGTCCAAAGACATGTTTTAAGCGATGTTCACATCCTTTTGAAATAATAACAATAAAGCGGTAAAAAGTTAAAATTGGCACATTGGTTCATAATGGTATTTAAAATCAGATAAATAAGCCGAATATGACAGTTGAGCGACCGTGCTAGAACCACGGAACTCGGGAATGCCTAACACCTTCTCCCGGGTTAACAGAATTCCTTATCCGGATTTCTGGTACGCAGACTGTAATATGAAGTCATTCTTTTCCTCGATTTGCGATTAAAATTGGTGACTTGGGACACCCTAAATCTCCCAAGTGGCGACTCTGAAATTAATAAACCAATCCCGTGTCGATTGTCCTTTAATTGGAAAAACTCCCTCGTACCCTCTCGGGTATGTAAAAAGGAGGTGTGACAGCTCTGGCGACTCTGCTGGGGAAATTTATGCCCAGAACCACTGGTTCAGGGTTAAGAATTCGAGCTTAGAGTAATTGTTATTATTTGGCTTTATTTATTATCTGATTTTTACATGATGTATGCCTAATGTGCTAAATGATGCTTTTACCGCTTTAATATTATTTGAATTGTGAATATATACAACTGTTACGAAACCCCTTCTTTCTGAGTCTTCTGAATTTATGGTGTACACGTGCGCGTGACCCACCTTTCTATTAAAGTCATACCAAATAAGACGGAGTTGGGACAAGTAACTAGGCTGGGCAGACTTTCGTGCTCCCGGTACGTTGCCCCGCTTCGGCTCAAACTGTCTGTTTGGGTAAGCCAGGTTTAGAACAATCAACCTCAGGTTTTACACTTAGAATAACTCAGCCATGTACCGGATCCCTAGTAGGAACGTTTATTTGCATCACGTGCATTTGACTTAGGGGACTCAACACAGGGGTTGGGTCTGTCTAAGACAGGTGAACCCGAAATAAAAAGACCATCCTGATGCATCCTACTTGCTATATGTGCATTCATTTGCCTCGAACATGCTTGCTGACCGGCTTAAAAGAAATCATGATAAGAGCTGAGGAATAAAATGTGTTTTTTTTCATAATAAAAAAAAATAATATATATATATATATATATATATATATATAATAAAAAATAAAATATAGTTTTCAAATCCTGAAATAAAGGTATTTAATCTTGAAAGGTATTTAATCTTGAAAATAGTTTGAAAAATTCCCAAAAATAGTTTTAAATCTTGAAAATAGTTTTGACTGAAAATGATTAGAGTATGTTTTCAAAATGAGTCTTGACTTTATTAAATTAAATTTCAGATACAAAAATGAGCACCACACAAAACCCCTCCTCCGCAAATACAGAAGAGTTTCTATTCCAGCTTCAAATGTGGTGGTGTGAATTAGGCGAAGATGGTCAAAAGTGGGTCATCAAGCATTTGGGAAATCTCCCGGACATTATGAAAGTTAAACCCCGTGATGATCTGATTGCGGCATTAGTAACTTTTTGGGACCCTGTTCACAATGTCTTTCGTTTCTCTGACTTCGAGCTCACTCCTACATTAGAGGAGGTAGCTGGATATGTTGGTTTTGACGGAAGTTTAAGGAATCAAAGCTTGATATTCACGAAGGCTCCCTCGGTACATCGATTCTTCGGTCTTCTGAACATCAGCAGTCAAATCAGGAAAAGCAATGTCGTCAACGGATGTTGTTCTTTCAACTTTTTGTATTCAAGGTTCGGAAAGTCAGATGGGTTCGAAATTCATGAGAAAGGCCTTACTAACAAACAAGACAAAGACGCATGGCAGGTTCACCGTCGCTTCGCCTTCATGGTGGCTTTTCTAGGAATCATGGTCTTCCCGAACAAAGAACGAACAATCGATATTCGCACCGCAAAAGTTGTGCAAATCCTCACCACCAAGGAAAACCACACCCTTGTCCCCATCATTCTCTCAGACATTTATCGGGCTTTGACTTTATGTAAAGCAGGAGCGAAAGTCTTCGAGGGATGCAAAATTTTGTTGCAAATGTGGCTGATTGAACATCTCCAACAACAACCCAAGATCATACAGTATGGGCCGAGCAATGATAATTACATCGAGGGTTATGAGGAAAGAGTGAAAAATTATCAGGTTCCAGAAGGGATAGAAGCATGGGTATCTCGGCTAAGGGCTCTAACGGCAAATCAAATTGAATGGACTCTGGGATGGCTACCGATGAGGGAAGTGATACATATGTCAAACTCAAATAGTTATCTGCTACTATTGGGATTGAGAAGCATCCAGCCGTATGCGCCTTTGAGAGTCCTAAGACAACTAGGAAGATATCAAGTAGTTCCTGATGATGAAGATTTGAGTACGCAAGAAATCGAATTACACCTAGAGGCCACCATTCCTGAGGCGTTACTTCAGCAGATGTGGAATGGATGTCGATACTTAAGAAGCGATACTCAAGTCCCAGACACTACAAAGGGTGAGATAAATCCTGGATATGCAAAGTGGTTCGAGAAACGGTCTCGCGTGGATGATGTACCAGAACCTGAGCTGAGAAGGCCAACTAAAAGACCCCATATTCAAAACTTTAATGATAAAATCCAAGAGCGGTTGATCTGGGGAGAAAAAGAGAAGGGATACAAAGCAACTATCCATGCCCTAAAGGAAAACCTAAGGAACCTCCATCTGGAGAAGGATTTGCAAGCACAAGAAGCTGAAGGCGAGAAGAAGAGTCTAGATTGTGAGAATGAAAGTCTTCATGCTCGATTTCTGAGAATGGAAAAGGCTTCTGAAACGCCAAGGAGGAATTGGAAGGATCAAAAAACCATCGTCAATCTTTTTGAAAGAATGCAAGATTATGATTCCGTTCTTGCTGCAAAAGAAAGGGCGTTGAGCAAAGCAAAAGAAAGGATCCAACAATTAAACGAAGAAGCCAGATCTGATAAGGAACGCCAAGATAGGCAATCCGAGAAAGACAGGGCACAATTCAAGAAGGAAAAAGACCATTGGATACGATCAGAAGACCAACTTCGTGCACAACTAGAAGAGGCAAGAAGGTACAGAGAGCATCAACAAGCGGACACTGATAGAGAAAGAGCGCAGATGAGATTAGAGCAGGCCAGACTCCGAGCTCTATTAGAGTCAGCCCTAGATCGTGAAGGCCATATCCGAGATATAGCCACCACTCACCAGCAGCAGTTGCAGAATCAAGGCCAACATCTCCAAGATTTCAGGGCACAGATCCACAACCTGGCGGTCTACACCTCTCAAAGTTATGTAAACTGCCAAGGAATGGATTATGAAAGGTTTACAGAGCATGCACCCACCTTTGCCCGTCATCTAGCAGTGGAGTTGGAAAGGATGTATCGAACATTGGGAGGTCATCCGGGTCAAGCCCCGCCTTGAGCAAATGATCTAATAATTTACAACACAAGTGGAAAGTGGGGCACGTTACGAGATGTTAAGAATTGTATCTTTTATTTCAATTTGAATGTGTGTATTGCAAGACATTGTTTTTACAAAGTTTTCAAATGTAATGTTTGTTCATCTTCTTTTATAAATGTTAGCCTCATGGC
The DNA here is from genome assembly GCF_000393655.2 of Nicotiana sylvestris. NCBI lineage: Eukaryota > Viridiplantae > Streptophyta > Magnoliopsida > Solanales > Solanaceae > Nicotiana > Nicotiana sylvestris. The sequence continues at coordinate 19,167,145 of NC_091064.1, forward strand.
AAAACTACGCCTGGTTTGATTCGTGCGGAGACGTGATACGTAGGCAATCCCCATAAGATTCGACCGCTTTTAATAAAGAAAGAAAAGAAAATACAAATAAATAAAAAAGGGGCAAATGAGCAAACCGGAATGACGCATGTTGTTCGAAGCAAAGCATGTAGAAACAGTTAACTGCCTAGGAGCATTGCATCCTCTATGTGTTATGATCAAATCTGTTAAACTCTAACGCTAACAAAGTTTGTTGTTGTCTGATCCAGACAAGTTAGTTGTTAAAGAACTCTGGCAACACACTCATACCAAACCAGATCCAAAGGACCGGTAGCAACAAGCATGACTACTTCAGAGAATAGTAATGAGGAAGAAAGGCCGATGAGCCAGTTGTTAAAAGAAGCGATGGAAAAGATTGAAAGGATGGGACTAGAGATGAATGCAATGCAGCTAGCCATAGCCAAAACACAAAAGAGCCCTGAAACACTGGGACACATGCCAGAATACCCTCACTCCGGCCCTTCCACAAGCCGCCCAAATCCCCTTTATCATCAAGAAAGAAGCCCTCATGATTCCCAAGCTCCACCACCCCATCAACCTCTCCCAACACCCAATATTCCCATTTTTGTGGGACCCACATCAGCCCCTTTGCAAAGAACGACCAGTGAGCCATTGTTTCAGGCTCACGATACACAATACTATCCCCCTGAGCCTACATTCCATGCACCCGAGCCTCAAGCTTACAATCCACATTTGGAAGTGCCGGCAGAGATTGAAAAGCCGGCTAAGGCCCCTGAACAGGATGAAGTGCTGAGAAAGTTCAAAAGCCTGGAGCAGTCCTTCAGGAACTTACACGGGCTGGGCAACCAAGTCAGCGTAGCATACAAAGATCTGTGCCCTTTTCCAGACGTCCAACTCCCGGCTGGGTTCAAGATGCCTAAGTTTGATTTATATGAAGGACACGGTGATCCCATGGCACATTTGCGGGGATTCTGTAGCAAGATGAGAGGGGCAGGCGGCAAGGATGAGCTGTTGATAGCTTATTTTGGCCAGAGTCTGAGCGGATCTGCACTAGAATGGTACACCAGGCAGGATTCCAGTAGGTGGTATACTTGGGATGATCTGGCCCAGGCTTTCGCAGGTCATTTCCAGTACAACCTCGAGATAGTCCCTGACCGTCTCACATTATTAAGAACTGGGAAGAAACCCGGGGAAAGTTTCCGCGAGTTCGGGTTCCGCTGGAGAGAACAGGCAGCTAGAGTCGATCCTCCCATGAGAGAGGGAGAGATGGTGGATTATTTCTTGCAAACATTGGACCCAACCTACTTTGGTCACTTGGTGACAACGGTTGGAAAATCTTTCAACGAGGTGGTCAAGATAGGGGTCATGATAGAAGAAGGTCTGAGGTCTGACAAAATCTTAAACTATTCAGCACTCAAGGCCACAACCCAGGCTATTCAAAGCGGCACGGGAGGTGCGCTGAGAAGAAAGAAAGAAGAGGTTGCCACGATCGAGGCAGGCAGCTGGTCCAGGGCTGGCAGGCCACACTACAACCAACCCAGACCTCACAGGTCAAACTACCCATACAACCCACCACAAAATTTCTATCCACTTCAAGAACCACATTGTTCCGTACACCAGGCCCAGGCATACACCCAGCCTCCGGTTCGCCCGCAATGGCACGCGCCGGTTCCCCAGAACGTATATACACCACCACAAAACACCTACCCTCCACCAAGGGCGTATAAAAACCCTCCAGGGGCAGGCTTTCGGGGAAATCCAGATGCTAGGAATGACAGGTTGCGGAAACAGAGAACTTTCACGGAGTTGGGAGAAACCTACACCGCCTTGTTCCACAAGTTGAGGCAGTTGGGTTTGGTTAGTCCTGTCCAGACTCGAGAACCAAATCCCCCACCTCAGAATTTAGATCGATCAATCAGTTGTGAATACTGCTTAGGGATGCTCGGGCATGACACCGAGAAATGTTGGAAGTTAAGGCATGCCATACAGGATCTTATTGACACCAATAAGATCGAGGTTCAGACACCAGAAGCTCCTAACATCAACCAAAACCCACTGCCAGCGCACCACGAAACTCACATGATTGAGTTGGTGTATGAGGGAGGAGAGTTGAGAAAACCCTCACAAACAGTGATGATGATTCAAGCCGCCCCAAAGGAAGTTTCAACCAGTGGGGGAACGAGGGTACAGTCACAGGGAGAAAGCGTCAAGCCAGTAGTGATATTGGGAAAGAGTCCGTCCGCCATAACAAGCAAACCCGAGCCAAACAAGTTGGTAATATCAGGGGTTCCACCCGCACCTGCCGTTGTGGTAAAGGGGGCATATAAAGAACTGGTCACCATAAAGCCTGTAGTCCAGCTGCCAATGATTGATAGCAAGGCGGTGCCTTGGAAATATGAAAAGGCGGTGGTGATGTACAAAGGAAAACAGGTGGAAGAAGTCAGTTGTGAAGCGCAGGGGCTGACTCGATCAGGTCGATGTTTTGCTCCGGTGGAGCTAAGAAGAACCAACCCAGCTGCAACCAAGAAACCTGTGTCCGAAGAAGAGGCTGAAGAGTTCCCTGAGGAAGATGAAAGTACAAGACTATTCTGTGGTCGAACAGATGAGAAAAACACCGGCCCAGATCTCACTGTTGTCATTACTGATCCATTCTGAGGAGCATCGTCTGGCCCTGATGAAGATATTGAACGAAGCTCATGTACCCAGTGAGATTTCTGTAAACCACCTGGAAACCATTGCCAGCAAGATTTTCGAGGTGAACAGGGTAACATTCTCAGATGATGACCTACCGGTGGAAGGTACGGAGCATAATAAAGCTCTATAGCTAGCTGTCAAATGTGAAGACTCGGTGGTAACTCGAGTATTGGTGGATAACGGCTCAAGCGCCAATATTTGCCCATTATCTACCTTGAACCAGTTAAAGATCGACCACGGAAGGATCCACAAGAACAGTATCTGTGTCCGAGGGTTTGACGGAAACAGAACAGCCACTGTAGGGGATGTTGTACTTGAACTGACCATTGGTCCAGTCCTGTTTACCATGGAATTCCAGGTGTTAGACGCCACAGTATCTTACAACATGCTGTTAGGACGACCATGGATTCATGCAGCAAAAGCAGTGCCCTTCACCCTACATCAGATGGTGAAGTTCGAGTGGGAAAGACAAGAGGTCGTGTTACATGGCGAGGATACAACGTGCATCACGGGCGAAGCCATTGTACCTTTCATAGAGACTGCTGATGACAAAGGTCCTTGGGTCTACCAGATTTTCGATACAGGGTCAGCCAACAAAATTTCTGAAGGAGAAATCATCCCGCACTCTAGGATAGCTGCCGCGACAGTCATGATGGTCTCGGAAATGCTGGGTAATGGATTTGTGCCAGGAAAAGGCCTGGGAGTCGAGCTTCAAGGGATTGTCCAACCTGTCTCCCTTCCTAAAAATCTGGAAACTTTCGGATTGGGGTTCAAACCAACCGCAGCAGATAGGAAGCAAGCGCGAAAAATGAAGAAGAGGGTTTGGTTTCTGCCTAAACCAGTGCCACGTCTCTCGAGGTCCTTTGTCAAAGCAAGTGCCAAGGGGTCACCGGCCCCAAAGATTCTAGGACCATTGATCGGTATAAATGAGGACCTGAATCAGAGTTTTGAGAGGCTGTTTGCGGATGTCAGTATGGTGGAAGTTAGAGAAGGTTCCAGCGGAACAGAGATACAGTTTGTGGGGCCTGAGGCCAAAACCAGCAATTGGACTATTACTCCTCTTCCTGTACGAGGGGAGTCTTGGTAGTAGGCTTTGATTTATGTTTCGTTTGTTTGTTTGTTCGGATTATTCAAGGGTGTAATCCAAATTTTACTTTCGTTTTGTAAAAGTGTGAACCCTTTTATCCCGCAAGTTTAATAAAGTTCTTTTCTTTTGTCCCATTTTAATTTTGTTTTGTTCTTTTTCTTTCTGAACAGTTCTCTTTTTACTGGTTCTAATGACATGGCATGCACAGCGGATCTTCGACCTAGTCTAATAAATCAATCTGAATCCGACTCAATGATGCAAGAGGTCGTTTGTGACGATGAATCTGAATGTGACGAAGGTGAAGCCTTCGAAGAGATAAACCGAGAGCTGTACCAATTTGAAGAGAAACCCAAGCCTAACCTAAATGACACTGAGGCTGTGAATCTAGGAGACGCTGATAACGTCCAAGAGACCAAAATTAGCATCCACATTGATCCGAATGTCCGGGAAGAATTGGTCAAAACCCTCATGGAATTCAAAGATGTTTTTGCATGGTCATATGATGATATGCCTGGTTTGAGCACCAATTTAGTGGTTCACAGATTGCCCACTGACCCGGCATACCCTCCGGTCAAGCAAAAGCTAAGGAAATTTAAAACAGAAATGAGTGTAAAGATCAAAGAAGAAGTGATTAAGCAGTTGCAAGTGAAGGTCATTCGGGTCACTCGATATCCCGAGTGGTTGGCCAATGTGGTACCAGTCCCAAAGAAGGATGGAAAAATCAGAGTGTGCGTCGACTACCGCAACCTCAACAAAGCAAGTCCCAAGGACAATTTTCCATTGCCCAACATCCATATCTTGATCGATAATTGCACTGGGCGCGAGATCGGATCCTTTGTAGATTGCTATGCGGGTTATCATCAGATCCTAATGGACGAGGAGGATGCAGAAAAGACGGCGTTTATTACGCCATGGGGAACCTACTGCTATCGGGTAATGCCGTTCGGATTGAAGAACGCCGGGGCAACATACATGCGAGCAATGACTGCTGTGTTTCATGACATGATACACAAAGAAATCGAGGTGTACGTCGATGATGTGATCATCAAATCCTGGCGTCAGGAGGACCATGTAGCAGACCTAAGGAGATTTTTCCAAAGACTCCGGAGGTATGATATCAAGCTTAACCCGGCCAAATGCGCATTCGGGGTTCCATCAGGAAAGCTGCTAGGATTCATCGTCAGTCGACGGGGGATTGAGTTAGACCCATCCAAAATTGAATCCATCCGAGATTTGCCACCGCCAAGGAACAAAACAGAGGTAATGAGTTTGCTGGGTAGACTCAATTACATCAGCAGGTTCATCGCCCAACTCACAGCAACTTGTGAGCCCATATTTCGGTTGCTGAGAAAGGATGCTGCGGTAGGTTGGACGGCAGAGTGTCAGGAGGCCTTCGACCAAATCAAAGGGTATCTGTCTAATCCACCAGTATTGGTCCCGTCGAAGCCTGGGAAGCCCTTAATTCTTTACCTAACGGTCTTGGAAAATTCATTTGGTTGTGTATTGGGGCAACATGATGACACAGGAAGGAAGGAGCAGGCCATCTACTATCTTAGCAAGAAATTCACAGTACATGAGGTCAAGTACACTCAACTCGAGAAAACATGTTGTGCCCTAACTTGGGTAGCTCAGAAGTTGAAGCACTACCTGTCTTCGTATACTACTTATCTCATATCCCGTTTGGACCCATTAAAGTATATCTTTCAGAAACCTATGCCCACGGGAAGGTTGGCAAAGTGGCAAATTCTGCTCACAGAGTTTGATATCGTCTATGTGACGAGGACAGCCGTGAAAGCCTAGGCGCTGGCTGATTATTTGGCGGAGAATCCCGTTGATGAAAAATACGAGCCCTTAAGAACGTATTTTCCTGACGAGGAGGTAATGCATACAAATGAGTTGGAATTAACTGAGGAACCGGGTTGGAAGCTTTTCTTCGATGGAGCTGCAAACGCAAAAGGGGTTGGAATAGGAGCAGTACTCATTTCTGAAACAGGACGCCATTATCCTGTTACGGCTCAACTACGCTTCTATTGCACCAATAATATGGCCGAGTATGAAGCTTGCATCTTGGGTCTGCGCTTAGTTGCTGACATGGATGTCCAAGACGTCTTGGTCTCGGGAGACTCGGACCTCTTGGTACATCAAATTCAGGGTGAATGGGAAACACGAGATCTAAAACTCATACCATACCGACAATGCTTGCATGATCTGAGCAAGCAATTTCGATCGGTGAAGTTCAAACACATCCCGAGAGTTCACAATGAGGTTGCGGATGCCTTGGCCACCTTAGCATCAATGCTGCACCACCCTGACAAAATGTATGTTGATCCTCTGCACATCCAGGTCCGTGATCAGCACGCCTACTGCAATGCCATAGAAGAAGAAGCCGATGGCGAACCCTGGTTTCATGATATCAAGGAATACCTCAGAATGGGGATATATCCAGAACATGCCACTGGAGACCAAAAAAGAGCCCTTCGGCGTTTGTCGAATGGTTTCTTCCTCAGCGGAGGAGTATTGTACAAAAGAACCCCGGATTTGGGATTGTTGAGATGCATAGATGCCAGTCAAGCAACGACGGTTATGGCAGAGGTACATGCTGGAGTTTGTGGGCCACACATGAGCGGATATGTATTGGCAAGAAAGATCCTTCGAACAGGGTGTTATTGGCTCACCATGGAACACGACTGTATCACTTTCGTGAGGAAATGCCATCAGTGCCAGATACATGGAGATTTGATTCATTCTCCGCCAACAGAGTTACATACGATGTCAGCACCCTGGCCGTTTGTGGCATGGGGCATGGATGTCATTGGGCCCATCGAGCCGGCAGCATCCAACGGTCATAGGTTCATTCTAGTGACCATTGATTACTTCACCAAATGGGTTGAGGCTAAAACCTTCAAATCAGTAACCAAGAAGGCAGTGGTGGACTTTGTTCATTCCCATATCATCTGCAGATTTGGGATCCCAAAAGTGATCATCACGGATAACGGTGCGAATCTTAATAGCAGCTTGATGAGAGAGGTATGCCAACAATTCAAGATTACACACCGCAATTCCACCCCATATCGTCCCAAGGCGAATGGAGCAGTCGAAGCAGCCAATAAGAATATCAAGAAGATACTGCGAAAAATGGTGGAAGGGTCCAGACAATGGCACGAGAGATTACCCTTTGCTTTGTTGGGTTACCGCACTACCGTCCGAACTTCCATAGGCACAACTCCTTATTTGTTGGTGTATGGAACTGAGGCCGTAATACCAGCGGAAGTCGAAATTCCGTCCCTCCGAATTGTCGCTGAAGCCGGGATTAATGATGATGAATGGGTCAAAGCTCGATTGGAACAGTTGAGCTTGATAGATGAGAAAAGATTGGCAGCAGTGTGCCATGGTCAGCTATACCAAAAGAGAATGGCAAGAACATATAATAAGAAGGTGCGCCCCAGGAAGTTTGAAGTAGGGCAGCAGGTATTGAAGAAGATCCTCCCACATCAGGTCGAGGCAAAAGGCAAATTCGCACCAAATTGGCAAGGGCCGTATATCGTGACCAGAGTATTGTCCAACGGTGCTTTGTGTTTGACAGATGTCGAAGGTAGATGCGTCGACATGGCTATCAATTCAGATGCAGTCAAGAGATATTATGCGTAATTTCTTTAATTATGGCAATTGTTGGTGTATTTGTTTGTATTTGGCATTTATTGGATAATGGGATGACGGAGGCAATTCTTTCTTCTATCCAAACACTGTTTAACCCTTGCTTCCCCCTTTGAGCCTTAAGTTATTCTTTCATACCCCTCTTTTGGAATCACTAATGGAAAAGACATGAAAAAAAAGAGAGAATAAAAGAAGAAGAAAAATGAAAAGAAGGAAAAGAAAAAAGGAAGATAAAATCATAAGGAAATACAAAACCCTGGGAACTACGTTTGACCTGATTCCTCGAAGAGGATACGTAGGCGCCTCACGGCTCGGTCATAGTGTGCATCATAGTGAATATAGGATGCATAATGTACATAGTGTGCACAATATGGCACAATGTGCGTAACGCACATAGCTCAACATAAGTGTAAAAAATAAAATTCCCCAAGCAAGAAAACTGGGGCAGAGGTTATGTTTTAAGTTCCAACAAAGGTTTGATTCCAAAAGTTGTAGCACATCACCCATCAAATTATTTTCATTTTTATAGCCTTTCTTTAACCCCACACCAAAACCAACATCAACGTCCAAAAGACCTCCCGATCAATGTTCAAGAGATGCCAAGTCCGGCAAATAAGGCCGAGAATAATACACCGATCCCCAGCAAAGGAGAGGATCGTAAGACTGGAAATGAATTGATGGTCAAGGGAATCTCCAGAAAAGAGGGTCGTATCTACAACACCCCGATTCCCCGAAAGAAATAAAATGAGAGAGTCTTATCGGTGAAAACCTTCACAGGCACCGAGAGGCGATGTAAGATGAGAGAGAGAAAAGAGAGAGTCTCATTAGTGAAAACCCCTCGAAGGGCACTATGAGGCGACAAGACAGATCAACATAAGCTACCACATTCGAAATGGACACTCCTTTATCATCCCCAGCAAATCAAACCATCGGGCAAATAGATTGATACAAATAGACTGGGTCGGGAATCGGTGGTGCACGTCATGATCACGGGGACCAGTCATGTCCTCCAGATAAGTTCTTTTGAGTTTCTTCTCCCACCAAAATATTGGTTCAGAAAGATTTTCTCCTTTTTCTATCTTTTATTTCTTTTCCTAAAATGTGTCTTGAAAGGATTTTTCAAAGCTTACTACCAGAAACCGGAGGGGAATTCATCCAATGCAGGATAATACAAACAGTCTTAAAGGCCGATCCCAGGCAATGCAGTGATCGTGCCCGGCAATTTTGGAGGAAGTAAGCTCATAAAGGGAGTGGTTTCGGGAGTTAAAAGCAGACTCCCACAACATGTGATTAAAGAGAAAGCAGAAAAGGGGATTAATTGAAAGCCAATCCCCAGCAGGCTAGAGACCCCCAGCAGGCAACTCTACCCATTAATCAATTATGGGGACATAGAGCAAGAAAAGGGGAAGAGAGAAAAATCGTTCGCCGGAAAGGCACCCTCTACCACCATGATTAAAACTGACTAAATCCTTTTGTCTGCTGCAGGAGAACAAAGGATTGATAATGGCAGCAAGACGCAACGCCAGGGAAACCACCAAAAACCGGGGCAGAAAATTTTCTGCCGATTGTCGAAAATTTTCTCGGAAGAACGGGGAAGCAATTTCAATACATTTAAGTTCTAGGTCGCCCACCAGTATAATGCGGGAATACATTTAAGTTCTAGGTCGCCCACCAGTATAATGCGGGAATACATTTAAGTTCTAGGTCGCCCACCAGTATAATGCGGGAATACATTTAAGTTCTAGGTCGCCCACCAGTATAATGCGGGAATACATTTAAGTTTTAGGTCGCCCACCAGTATAATGCGGGAATACATTTAAGTTCTAGGTCGCCCACTAGTATAATGCGGGAATACATTTAAGTTCTAGGTCGCCCACCAGTATAATGCGGGAATACATTTAAGTTCTAGGTCGCCCACCAGTATAATGCGGGAATACATTTAAGTTCTAGGTCGCCCACCAGTATAATGCGGGAATACATTTAAGTTCTAGGTCGCCCACCAGTATAATGCGGGAATATATTTAAGTTCTAGGTCGCCCACCAGTATAATGTGGGAATACATTTAAGTTCTAGGTCGCCCACCAGTATAATGCGGGAATACATTTAAGTTCTAGGTCGCCCACCAGTATAATGCGGGAATACATTTAAGTTCTAGGTCGCCCACCAGTATAATGCGGGAATACATTTAAGTTCTAGGTCGCCCACCAGTATAATGCGGGAATACATTTAAGTTCTAGGTCGCCCACCAGTATAATGCGGGAATACATTTAAGTTCTAGGTCGCCCACCAGTATAATGCGGGAATACATTTAAGTTCTAGGTCGCCCACCAGTATAATGCGGGAATACATTTAAGTTCTAGGTCGCCCACCAGTATAATGCGGGAATACATTTCAGTTCTAGGTCGCCCACCAGTATAATGCGGGAATACATTTAAGTTCTAGGTCGCCCACCAGTATAATGCGGGAATACATTTAAGTTCTAGGTCGCCCACCAGTAAAATGCGGGAATACTTTTTAGTTCTAGATTTTGGAATCAGCAACCCCACCTGAAGATGGAAGATTACAACAGAGATCCCCAAGCAGGAAACAATAAAATCCCCAGCACCGAGAAGTAGAAGGCTGCAAAAGCAAGCGCGCGATTCAAAAGGAAGAAGGAACGCGTCTCAAAAGGAGCAGTTTGGGAACGTTATAGCATGCTCAACATAACAATTTTGATGAAGAAAGCCATACCACTGGAGAAACCATTGAAAGGCTTAAAGAAGAGGGCCATGTTCCCAGCAGATCAAGCGAAGTGATGAAAACTGGCATTCAGAAAAGGCAAAGGACCAGTATCATCCCCCAAGTTCGCAAAATAAAGGCATCAGAGGAAAGCGTTAGCCGATAAGAAAGCAAGGCAACAAGAACAAGTTGAAGATAGATGAAACCTCATGATCCATAGTCTAGCTTAGCTTCTTGTTTTTCCTTTCAGAACAATGTAACAGGGAGATCGGTTGAGCGGTAGCATCCTACGGCAGCATGCAACAGCGCACAACAGCAGCAAGCACTACAGTCACACGGTAGTCCCAGCTACCAAAATTTCCCGAACTACATTGACCTGATTCCTGTTCAGCCCAGGATATGTAGGAAACCTCTGAAGCAAAGGTTCGGTCAAATCTTTTTCAAAAATGCTTCACACGGATTATTCGGACGAGCAAAAATCGCTTGCTTTATCTTTGCGCGAAAACCCTTCGTGTCTTCGGGCAAAGAGGGGCAGCTGTAAGCACGTGATTTTTGCTTCACGAGCAATCACTCCAAAAGGAAAACAAAAAATAGTGATAAATGGCCTCACTGTACAATTTGTCGTTTTTCCGTGACATGTGTTATTAGTCATGTGTGGGTCTGCCCATTTTGCATTTAATCTTACCAATCAAAATACAAAAACATGTCTGCCAGGGTAGTCAAAATCGTAATTCGGTCGTTAAAAAAAACGAAAATTCAAAATATATAGGCGTCGTTCGTCCTAGGTTGCGATTTAACTTGCTTAAATTTGGTGTGATAATTGTGTTGAAGCGTCACATGGTTGTTTGTTTTCTTTTCATTTTTTGTTTCATTATTTATTTTTGTTATTTTCATTTTTTTTAAAATAAGAAAAACAAAGAAAGGGTTGATTTGGGCCAAAAATGAATTAAAATCAGGCCCAAAACCAGGACACAGGTCCAGTCCAAACAAGCTGCCCGGGTACGTCCCAAAACGACGCCGTATCAGCGTCCCTATGCTGAGCCGTTGATCTGACTCAAACAAACGGTCCTGATCAGGCCACTCATTTAACCCCAAACGACGTCGTCTTAGGCAATTGATCTGAGCCGTCCAGCCCCTTGATCCAACGGACCCAGGTTTTCCCCCTAAACCTGTCCAATTTTTGACCCGATCCAGCCTTACCCGGTCTTACCCACTACCAAAACCCAAACGGCACCGTTTCCCCTAAGTGAATGGATCCTGACCGCTGAGATCATCTGATCCAACGGCTCAGATCTAAACCCCTAGACCATATATAAGCCTTCCCTTACACCCCACGCCCCCTATACGAACACCCTATCCCGTCGTCCCCAAAGCTCAAACCCAGACCTCCCATTAGAAACCCTAGCCGCCCCATCTCCCTCGCCATTAAAGCCGGCGGCATGGACGCCGGTGGCCACCTCCTGAACACCCTAGGACCACCTCACTGTCCTAAACATGGATCTGCTATCCATTTGCCTCGAATCACCTTCCTTCGTCTCGAATCTTCATTTGAAGATTTGAGTCGAACTCTGATCTATACCAAACCACCCCATCTTCATACCAGACACTCCCCTGACCCTCCTCGTGACCAAACCAAACTTGGTTTGGTCCGAATCTACCCACAACTCCTAAAAAACCAGATCTGAAAATCCAAAACCTAGAACACGGATAGCCTTGGAATCCAGCCGACCTTAACAAAGGTTCGAGGTCTAATAGACCTTAATCAAGGTGTTCTCATGTGAGAACACCCTGATTAAAGTTTGTTTGGCCTCAAATGGTCAAAGCTAAGTCGGAATTGGGTCGTTTCGGTTTAAACTTCCCCAGTAAGTGTCCTCTTTTCCTTTTAGTTTTGATTGAGTTGTCAGCATGATTTGTTGTTTGTTATTATCTGTTATTTTTCCTGATTTCTTCCATCTCTAGCAAAAACCTTTTATTTGGTCGGTTGATTTTCTATGTGTGTTTTGAATGTATTCTGTGATATACATGTTCGATTAGATTAGTCGTCAAATGAGTTAATTCATATAGGTTCCCAGTGATTGAACAAAGTTGTCTGAAGTCATTCGGGACTCTGTACGTGTTGTTTATATGAACGATTGATTGTTATGTGTTACGATTAATATAGTCGAGTCGATATATGTCGTCAATTAGTTTCAGTCATTAATGGTAACAACTTGATTCATGTTGTTTATTTCTGCTGTGATCGTATTTGAATCCCATTAGGAACTGAATTGTATTGCCTATTGATTTTGTTCAAATTGAATTAAAGAACATCTAGGGGAAGGTTATAATGGCAGTTCAGACTTTGATTTTAAATATGATGCCATGTTTATTTGGTTTAGACCGTGGGCAGCCTGTGTATGGTTAGCTTTAAGGAATTAAAATAATGGGACAGCACATGCTGTCAGATTATATTCCTGCTGCCCATACTTTGGTTAAATAAACAAGAGATTAGGACACTTTAACAACAAAAAGAGAGAGGGGCTGTCAGGGATTTCATGGGAGTTTTGTTATTTAAAATAAGTGAGTGGAAAAACAACAGGGAGGGGGAATTTTGAGTTGTCAAACAGACTGTAAAGTGTTAAGGTTAGGCTATAAAAGAGGCAGACCTTCCATTAGAAAGGGGTCATTTTTTTGGAGTCTTGAGAGATTCTGTGAGTAAGAAAACTGAAAAAGGAAAAACAGAAATAAATTTCAGAACATTGTGAATGAGTATTGTCTAGAAGAAACTGTGTAAGAGGCCAGTTTGATCAGGTTGTCTTTGTGGTTTTGCTTTCCTGTCGCTTGCCAAGCTTTCTTGTGGTCATTGGATTTCTGTTGCTGTTACATTCAACATTCTGGGCTGTTGTTTCCTACTCTGTTTTTCTGGGATTGTTTATTTGTTGCTCGACTCCTTGCTGAGCTTCATCATTGTTGGCTGGTTGTTGTTGCTGTGTTGTTGCTGTGAATCTGCTGTTGCTGTTGTTTGCTGTGTACTACTCAGCTGATCCTTTTCCTTCTTCTTTTGTTCCTCTATACCAGGTACACAACTAATATTGTCCATGTAATTTGAAAGTCGAGCATGAATACAAAAGGGAAGATTTGAAGACATTTATGTCCACTTGTAGTTGCTATATAGATGATCATGTAGTGTGTAATGATTCACAATCTTGTTTGGGTATTGGAGTTGGTCCTTTCATATAGTGAATACAAAAAATGTAGTATGGTTTAATATCATATGTTGGTTAGGTTGACAGACAAAAGGATTGGCAGTATACTAGGCTATGTCTTGGAAATTAGTTGTGTTTTGTAATTAGCATTCTCTTTTAATGCATGTCAAAGAATAAAACTATCCGCCTTAGTTAATTTTCATTCTCTTTTGATAAACTGCCTCGTTATAATTATCAAGCCACACCCTTATAACAATTAGCACAAGTCCGCGCCCCTCAACCTTATGAAGGTCGAGCCCAGGTCAAAACAGACCAAACAGACCCGCCTCGGATAAACAGTGGCCCAGGTCTGGCCCATTCCGCATGAGCTGGATTTGGGCCCATAATGTTCGATCAGCTGTCCGTATGCATGGTCACGTTTCCTTATTCTGTAAAAGCATTTCGGATCCTGCTATAAATAATCTGCAAGCATGTAAATAATTAAGAGATTTTCTTTTATTTTAGAGACGAACTTAATAGGAAATATAGTCATTATAGGTTTATCCTTTAAAATAAAAATGAGACGAGCCTCGACAAACAAAAATGTAGAAGCTGCGGGGCCCTCTAAATGTATATATTAAATACTTAGATTCCGGGACGGGCCGTTTAGCAAATTTCACGGCCCTTCCCAAAATAATAACACGATAGTCTCTTTAGGTGCGTGTTTAATAATCTACTTTCTTAAAACTTGGGGTGTGCATTTCATGCGACCCAGATCCAAATCCCAAAACATCAAATAAAATATGTTCCAGATTGTGGGTGCATTTCATGTGACGCAGTCCAAAGACATGTTTTAAGCGATGTTCACATCCTTTTGAAATAATAACAATAAAGCAATAAAAAGTTAAAATTGGCACATTGGTTCATAATGGTATTTAAAATCAGATAAATAAGTCGAATATGACAGTTGAGCGACCATGCTAGAACCACGGAACTCGGGAATGCCTAACACCTTCTCCCGGGTTAACAGAATTCCTTATCCGGATTTCTGGTACGCAGACTGTAATATGGAGTCATTCTTTTCCTCGATTCGGGATTATAATTGGTGACTTGGGACACCCTAAATCTCCCAAGTGGCGACTCTGAAATTAATAAACCAATCTCGTGTCGATTGTCCTTTAATTGGAAAAACTCCCTCGTACCCTCTCGGGTATGTAAAAAGGAGGTGTGACAGTCAATAAACAAGCAAGGTTTTCGAGTGGGAATCAAAGTGATCATGGGAAGTGAAGGAGCAATCGCCCTCGAAATTCAAGGCCACAAACCAACCACCATATTTTTAAACTGACAAGATTTTCTTTGATTGAAATAGGGGCAGAAAATATCATTCGTTTCGGAGAACCCTCCGTAAGGAAAGGAAAAGAACCAGATAGGTTTGACCGTAAATTCTCAGGACCCTCCTGGAAAATGGGACCTAGTTTAAAATTCAAAACAGTCATGAGTAGTAAAATCTAGCATAAATGTATCCCAAGGAATATAAGATGGTTTTAAAGTTCGCATGTTGGAGATAGGATTCAATTAGCAGTTTTCAGGATCCTCCTGAATAATGGGGCCTATCTTTAAGATTGTTGTTAGATAACAAGATGTAGCGAAAATAATACCGTTATAAGATATAACTTAGGTTTAAAATTATCATTTAATTAAGAGTTGTCAGGACCCTCCTGAATAATGGGACCCAACTTTAAGATTTCCATTAAATAACAAGATTTAGCGTAAGTTCTGTTATAGGGTAATATAATTCAGCCGCAAAGAAATGTCACTCTTAGGATAAAACTTGACTTTTAATTTTTAGGACCCTCATGGATAATGGGGAATAGTTTAAGACCCTCTTAGATAACAAGATTTAGCCGAAGTCTCACCTTTAGAAAATATAACTTAGATTTAAAATTGTCGTAGTTAAGAGTTGTCAGGACCCCCTGGATAATGGGACCTAGCTTTCAAATTCTTAGTAATATTTGGTAATATAATTCAGTTTAACACTCACATATGCCCCCAGCTACCAAACTAGGGCAGAAAAGTTTCTTTGTTTTGTCTATTTTTGTTGAAATCAGGGACCCGCTTGAAGAACATGGAGAAGCAGTTCAAGTTCAGCAAGCAGGCGCCAACCTTGAGAGTAAGGGAATACAATTCAAGTTTTAGCAATCAGGCCCACACCTGGAGAGCAAGGGAGTACAGTTCAATTTTCAACTTTCAAGTTCTTACTGATATTTGGTAACATGATTCAGTTAACACTCAGATATGTGCCCATCTACCAAACTGGGGCAAAAAATTTTCTTTGTTTTTGTCTATTTTGTTGAAATCAGGCGCCCACCTGGAGAGCAAGGGAATACATTCAAGTTCATCAATCAGGCACCCACTTGGAGAGCAAGGGAATACATTCAAGTTCAGTAGTCAGGCACCCACTTGGAGAGAAAGGGAATACAATACAAGTTCAGCAATCAGGCGCCCACCTGGAGAGCAAAGGAATACATTCAAGTTCAGCAGTCATGCGCCCACCTGGAGAGCAAGGGAATACATTAAGGATTAGCAGTTAGGCGCCCACCTGGAGAGCAAGGGAATACAATTCAAGATGAGCAGTCAGGAGCCCACCTGGAGAGCAAGGGAATACAATTCAAGTTCAGCAATCAGGCGCCCACCTGGAGAGCAAGGGAATACAATTCAAGTTTAGCAATCAGGCGCCCACCTGGAGAGCAAGAGAATACAATTCAAGTTCAGCAGTCAGGCATCCTCCTGGAGAAAAGGGAAAACATCTCAGATTACAATTCAAGTGGGCAACAAAGGGATTTCACCGGGAAAATACAAGTCAACAAGGCAACAACAGTCACAAGACCAAGTTTGAAAATAAATCTTTGTAAAGTATAGATTATAGCTTAGTCTAGCTTCTTCATTTTGTCATGGTGTAATAAGGGGTTCAGTAAGTAATAGCAGCAGCAGCATCATCGACAGTGAAATCACAACTTCATGGTAGTCCCAGCTACCAAAACTTCCCGAACTACATTGACCTGATTCCTTTATAGCCAAGGATATGTAGGAAACCTTTGAAGCAGAGGTTCGGTCAAATTCTTTCAAAAAATGCTTCCCACGGAGTATTCAAACGGGAAAAAAAATCGCTCGTATCAGCTCACTTTATCTTTGCACGAAAACTCTTCGTGTTTCTGGGCAAAGAGGGGCAATTGTGAGCACGTGATTTTTGCCTCACACAAATTATTCCAAAAGAATTCCCAAAATTAGGTCTTTTCTTTAATTATGTGTTATTCTAGGAATTATTGTTCGATTTTCCTGATTGTTTGCATATTTTTGTGTGCATATTTAGTTTTATTAATGCATTAAAAATACAAAAAAAATATAACATTTTCACTTAGGATTTGATTTTACATTTTTCTTGGTAATTTAGTAAATTGTTGTTTTACAAAAATGAAAAAGTTCACAAAAAATAATGTATTTTGCATTTTAGGGTTTAATGTCAAAATTTTGTGATTTTCTTTTAATTTGGTATTTAAGTATTTGTGATGATTATTATTTAGAGTTAATTATTTTTTTTAAGTTAATTTGGGTTTTATAATTCAATTTAGGATTTTAGTTTTAATTTTTGAAAAAAAAAAGGGAAGAAAAGAAAAGGAAAAAGAATTAATAAAAGAAAAGTCATGGTTTTGGGCCATCCACTTTAAACCGAAACAGGCCCAAACATTTTCCTTGAAAAATCGTTCATTCCAGCCCAAAAAAAACCCGTCCAAACCCGTTCATAACTGGCCCAGACCCGCCCCAACCCAGTCCATCACTATACTAAACCAAACGACGTTGTTTGGACATGCTTTAATCTGGGCCGTTGAATTAGTTTGATCAAACGGCCCAAAACCTTGCCCACTACCCGACCTCGACCCGCCCCTGAACTGGTCCAGCTCCAGTCAAATAAAGAGACCCCATTTTGTTTAAAAGCTTTGATCGGAGCCGTTGGATTCTCATCATCCAACGGCCCTAACTAAATTACCCATTTTAATATACCCAAAACCTTACCCCTACCCCCTCAGAACCCCCCTCCTCTCTCTTATCTCTCTTCAGAGACTAGCCTGCATCCCACCACCTCACGCCACCGCCTCCGCCCACCGAAATCGTCTCACGGCAGTTCTGGTGGCCCAAATCATCCCAAAAATACACCCCAGAACCCCCTCGATCTCCTCTTTCCAAATCCATGACTACTTTTCCTCGAATATTCCCCTAGCACCTCGAATTTTAGATCGAAAATTTAACCCTAAATCCCAAAATCACCTCGAATCGAGAGGTTATTAAAATTCCAGGCCAAATTTGATTTTACTCGTGTGTTCTTGATAAGAACACACGATTAATATCAAACTTGGCTGGAAATTTAGAAGAATCGAAGACTTTTTCAATTTTTTTAACTGTCCAAGATTGGTGCAAGGCATTTCTTTTTTCTGTTATTATTTTTTTTTGTTTCCATCTTCATCTATTCTACTCTTCCTCCTGATTCTTTTTATTTTTATCTATTTTTTTCAGAGTTGTAGTATTTCTTTGTCTAATTAGGGTATTTAGTCTGATTAATTAATTTAATGTAGATTTTATCAGTTTATGTTTATCCTAAATTTATAAGTCAATTAGTATAGGTTTTTCAGTAAATGTGACATTGTGTTGATAAGAATTGATTAGTATAAGTTTAATTCAAGTGGTCACCTAATTGAGAAGCTTCTATAATGGTAGGGTTTAGGATTCACTACTGAATAATTTAAAGCAATAAGAATTGAGTGGAATCGAATTTTTAAATGTTGAAAGGGCATTTTGTGAATCTAAAGGGCATTTCCCTTTGCCTATTTAAGAAAAAACAATACACTGAGTTCAGAAGAATGAAGAGCTGAGAATACTCCGAAAAAGAAAAGGAAAAAACTACTGTTCCATTGCTGCTCTGCATTGAATTTTGAAACTTTCTATTCCTAGATAGTTTCTGATTTTCTGTAGTGTTGAAAAACGATTTGAATTGGTTTCGGAAAGAGTTTGTTCAAGTTTTCTATCCGTTAACTGTTACATTGATATATCCGGGGTTATTCATTGTTTTCTCGTATAAAATCTGGGCTATTTTTCTGCTTCTACTGACTGATGATCTTCCATTTTCTTTGGTGTTTCTTTGCTATCATCAGGTACATATCCTTGATTTTAAGCATGTAAAGATTGATTCACGAAGTATTTCTTTATTGAGGAAAAATGGAGATTATGTTCTCTTTCATCAGATGTTTCTTTTTTTTAGTTTCTTTTAGTTTGTCATGTTGATTTCTATTTCGGTATGCTTAGAGTGAAGTTGTTCTTTGAATCATGAGTTTTACATTGATACTGTAATGGATTATCATGTAGTATTTACTGATTTTCATCTATTTAATTCTTAAGCTCTGTTGTTGTTAGAAGTGTCCGTTAAATTTGAGATCTATGAATATAGTCTATTTGAAAATTCTAGATAGCTATATCTATTAGAAGTTTGAGTAGCTAGATTAAATGATGAAATGGGTTGCATGTTGTGTTAATTGTGCAAGTTTGAATTATCATGGCAATATGATTCTCCTTTTAGATATGTTTGAGCTGAATTTTGATTGAGTTTTTAAGTATAAGCAATTTGTGAATTCTTGTTCTGTGAATACATATGGAGGCATAAGTCAAATGGAAATGATAGAAGCTCGAGGGAAACAATTGTGATTAAATGGGATTAGTTTTGTCTTTGCTTACTTTGATTGAATATGTTGTGTATGTTTATTGATATGGAGGGATCAATCTAGTTATTGACTTTATTAAATTAGCTGTTGAGTTTGATTTCCAGTGCTAGCACGCTAAATTAAAATGAGGCTACTGCTGCAACACAAATAAATTTCTTGGTCTTTTCTCTACCCTTCGCCCTTTCTCTTCAAAGAACCAAATATGTTATTGGGTATTTGGTAAGGGTTGTGAACGAGGGACTCAAGAATCATATTAGCTAAGTGGTTTTTTTTTATATTTTTTGTGAATTCTTGAATGATAAATTTGCTCTATAATTAGCTACGGCTTGTAGTGTTGCAGATTCTGGTTTTCTATTCTTAGCCTCCAAACAAAGACCAATTCATAGCACTAGAATTATCCAAGTTGCTTCTTCAGGAACATATTATTTAAAGTGGGAAATGATTATGTGAAATGCATGGCTTTAGACAAATTGGAAAACCACTACTTGATAAAGTTACAATGAAAGACGTTACTGAGACTCTCACAAAGAAGGTACTCGGGATTGACAATGGGTAGGCAAACTTTTAGAAGCGTTAATTAATAATTATCATAGCTAGGGGTCCGATTTCCGTGGCGTAGTTGTGGTGTCTAATTTCAAATTAGATTTAAATACGTATATCCTTAATTCTTTTAGTTGAATAGTTTTGAGGCGTGCCATTCACATATTTTAATCATATAACCTATGGCCATCACTTGATTAATCTTAATTCTTTAGAAATCGAGGCGCGCCATTTAGCGAATTTTCATGGCCCTCGTAAAGTTGCAAACGCGTAGTTGCTTTAGGCGCATAATTTTAATAAATTACCTTCCTAAACTCGGGTGTGCATTTATGTGACCCAAATCCAAATCCTAACAATGTTATATAAAATGTGTTGCAGACTGCAGGTGCATTTATGTGACGTGGTTCAAAACGCATTTTATGTGACGTTGAATTTTTTCAAATGAAAGCGGTTTAAAGTTAAGATTGCACATAGGTTCAAAATGTTTTAAGTCAGATAATTAAGCCGAATACAAAAGTTGAGCAACCGTGCTAGAACCACGGAACTCGGGAATGCCTAACACTTTCTCCCGGGTTAATAGAATTCCTTACCCGGATTTCTGATTCGCGGACTGTTAAACAGAGTCAATATTTTTCCTCGATTCGGATTCGAACCGGTGACTTGGGACACCATAAATCTCCCAAGTGGAGACTCTGAATATTTTAATATAAATAAATCTCGTTTCGATTGTCACTTAAATTGGAAAAACTCCCTTACACCCTTCGGGGTGTAGTAAAAAGGAGGTGTGACAGAGACCCTTCATCTTCCTAACCAAAAATAACACCAAAAAACCCTAGCCTAGATGTCCACCTTCTTCAACAGCAACCTAATGCCACCCTACAACCACCAACAGTCGCACAACACCACCCTCACTTTCCAAGACAGCCATCATTGCCGCTCCCTTAACCCTCACTCACCACCGCGGCTCGCCGGAGAAACCATCTACATAACACACAAAACCAGCGGCCATGGCTTGAACCGCCAACGACCACCCCTGAACGTTAATCACACAAACGAGCACTAGTCTGTTGCCGGCCTTGACTCCACCACCTCTCAGCCGTCGTTCTCCATCATCACCTGAACCCAAAAACATACCCCTGAACCCCTTTTCTTCATCTTCGATGAGAACATCATAACTCACTACCACACGACCACCCTGATCCTTTCTTCTTTAACCGTCGATCTCGCTGGAAAATGAACAGCAACCAGCGACCTATTTCTTCACCACCCTTCTTAACCACATGAAGCTTACAACAGAACACCCCTAAGCAGACACAACATATACTATAGTTGAACACCACCAGAAAATAGCTAGAGTTTCTGAGTCGAGTTGAGATCCGAGTTTCGTCCGCCGAGGCCTTGTTTTTCGAGGTCCCATCTGGGTATTGTTTGTTTCGTGATTTTCTTGCTGTAAAACTCAAAATTTCAAAGGTCCGTTCCTTTTTTTTGTTACTATCAGTGATTTTTGTTGTAATGCTCCACATTATATGTTGTTTGAATGTCTGTTATGTTTATTAAATATGTCTATGTTAATGCTTCAAGTGAATTTTGTTTGTTTCAATCTCCTTTTCATTCTAAGCTTTATTAAGCTTAACATGGTGGCTTACTATCCAGTTATTATCATTTGGGTTAAGACGTGCTTAATAAGGTTTTGTGACTTATATTAATTAGAAAGGGAAACTGTTTCTTTTGTGTTGGTAAAGTTAAAGAGTGTTTGAATATTGAATGAATTTTGCATCGTTTTATCTCTTTTAATTAATGTCAAATTATTAAAGTAGAATAAAAATCATCATGACTACGGGTATGGTTACCGTGATGTAGTTGTGATACATAATTTTAAAATACAGGGTTACATTTTATGTGACCCGGTCATAACATCTACTAATGTTAATAAATTAAACACGTTGTAGACCGTGGGTATGGTTCCCGTGACACGATTCATAGTGTGTACCAAAACGACAAGTGTACGACAATCGTACCTTGCTCTAGAAAATAATTTATAAATAATTAAAAGCGGTAGAAAGTTTAAAGTGCACATAGGTTTAAATTGTGTAATAAATCAGATAAATAGGCCAACAATAAAAGTTGAGCGACCGCGCTAAAACCACGGAACCCGGGAATGCCTAACACTTTCTCCCGAGTTAACAGAATTCCTTACCCGAATTTCTATGTTTCGCGGACTGTAAAACAAAGTCAAACTTTCTCGATTCGGGATTTAAACCGGTGACTTGGGGCATCATAAATCATCCCAAGTGGAAACTCTGAATTTGATATAAATAATCATGTTTTGATTATTGTCACTTTAATTGGAAAAACTCCTAAGTTTGGGGTAAGGGAAGTCCTAAGTTTGTTAGCCTATAGGATCACATATGTACAATACCCGGTAAGCCTTCCTCAACTAGAAGGGTTACGCGTGGCATTGGCGCACACGTCATCATATCCTTTACTACCTAATTACCCTCCCCTTGATCATAGACTAAAGAATTCTAGCAACCTTAGATGTATCCTATGCGTGCACTACCCGTCCCTTTACTTATATAGTCCTGGAGGTATTTAGGACTACTAGCTGAGGTGGATCTAGACTCTCCTAAAGTAATTAAAAGGAGAAAACTCTAGGCGACAAACAAAACATGTAGGACTGGACCAAGAATATAACAATTAAAAGGCTCACATTTTACCTCCACAAATAGAGCAAGTAAGTGCATGTCTCAGACAACAAATTTTAGATATTTAAGAAAGGCCCTAGAATAGGATATCTAGTTCAGCATTACAAACGAAGGATATGCAGTATTGTGTTAAGGCAAAATGTTAAAGACCTATCAGTTTGCCTACTGAATTTTTTATAACCTATTGAATCTGGCTAGTCACAAGTAAGCAAAGCATAGTTTCACAGTTTTTATTAGACCTTGATTACCTATAGGCTTGCCTAGGCATGGATCTGTAATACCCTATAACATGTTGTCTAAATACAATCAGAATTCTGGAATCAGTTTAAAACAAATTGAATTTATTAAATCCTATAGGCATGCTGGTCTAGATGTTGAACATTACAGAGCTGGTTTACATACATTTAATCCTAGAACATGATATCTAGGTGTTGGAATTGCTTTTAAACATGATACTTACTGATTTATGCGGTGTAGACATGGTTTTAAAGAGAATGCAATAACAGTCATAAAGCAGGATCTCTAATGCACATAACGAATGGACGTTTTTGTTAAGCAGAATTATAGCAGTAATTTAATAACAGAATTTCGAGGTGATCACGATTATACAGAAGCAGAATTTCGCAACAAATGAAGTGATGAGCCTATAACATATTTTCTAATATGCCAAACAATCCTAAAGCATGGTTTCTAAAGCAAGTAAATATAAGAAACCTAAGGCATAATTTCTAATGCAAATAAACATAGCAGACCTAAGGCATGATTTCTAATGCAAGTAAGCATAATAAACCTAAAGGCTTAATTTCTACTCGATTTCCCACACAAAAATTATATAAGAATCCCCTCCCCTTTTACTAATCTCCAAATATCTGTTTACAAGGATTATTATTACAGGCCATAAATAAATTACATAATGAATGAAAGCTATGCTATAGGTAGCCTGAAATAGGCTTAAAGTGTTCCTGGAAATATCAGGCCTTCAAACAGTCCCAGTGTCATAGTCTCATGATGTCCAATAAGGGTATCCTGGTGCGTCAAAATTCCCAAGGACCTCAGGGACCCCGGGCAATGCTCACACCAAGATTCTTTTAAATAGAAGAGTAGTTATGTGCAATGTGGAAGGACCAGCCCTAGTGTGCCAGAGTTTAGAGGGATCTCGTGGATTCTTAGGCAGTACACATTGGAAGGGTAGAACCTAAATAATCTAAGAGTAGAAGTGAGAGTGCTTGGCATAGTTGATTTTTTGAAAATAGTATAGAGGTAAAATCCTTAGGAGTGAAAATACTTTAGGAGTAGTAATAGTTGGAGAAACATATTAGGAGTGAAAAAACATGTTGAAAACCTTTTGAGGGAAAGGAAGGCTCAGGAAACACCATCATAGTCACAAAAGCATCACATTGCCCAGTTTCAACTTCTCTTTGTCAATCAGTTCTAGATGTACAAACAGTTATATAAAAGGGAGCAGGGGTTAGGAACACAAGACACTTAAAATAGGAGCACATAAGAAGAAGGGTGAAGGTAGCCATGTTAGTTAATAGAGACACAAAGCAGACAGGAATACTCATTTAAGGTCTAAATTACAATCATACTTAGGCCATCTCCAACCTTACCCCATTTTCCCATGATGAGGACAATTTTTGGGGTAATAAAACTCCAACCCTCCCCCATTTTTGTCCCCAAAATGGGGGATGGATAGTGTTCCCTCAAATATGGGGGTACACTATTCATCTCCTCCATTACTATTCATGTATTTTTTTATTATTTTATTATTTAATCTTTTAATTTATCTCTCCAACCCTCCTCCATTTTTGTCCCCAATATGTGGGATGAATATTGTTCCCTCAAATATGGGGGTACACTATTCATCTCCTCCATTACTATTCATGTATTTATTATTATTATTTTATTATTTTATATTTTAATTTATATATATATATATATATATATATATATATATATATATATCTAATTATGTTTATGTAATATCTTTATAATATAAATTTTACATCTTAACTTTGGCGTAATTTTCGTGTATTTTTTATTTTTATGTAAAATTGTAAGTTAATTTTATTAGAGGTTGAAGTTGAATATTTATGTAGTATTTCGAATGAATTTTATTGTTATGTAATATGTATTTAATTAATCTTGTATCACAATGATCTCACTTTTATTTGAATTATTAGTTAATCTATAATAATTTCTTATAGATTTTATTATTTGAAATTTTATGGAATTGTTTTAATGGAAATTACAAATTAATAAAAATAAAAGATGAAATTTGTTTAATGGAAATTAAAAAATAAAATTAAAATGAAAGATAATAATATAATATAGAAGAGAGAAAAGAATATAAAAAAGTTTGGGAAAAAAAATGGGGGAATGGGTTGAGTAAGTTGTCCCCAAAATGGGAAAATCCCCATTTTGGGGACCAAAAATGGTGTAAAGGTTGGAGATGCCCTTAGTGATAAGCATGCTATTTAAGAACACACAAGACTTAAGCACGACAACAAACATATTGGCTAAACACAGTGAGACATAAGTCTGGATACAAAGGCAATCATGCTGAAGAAAGAACCACAAAGATTCAATCACACAAAGTAGCCATACTAGTTGAGGTTACAGGATGAGGAAGACACAAAAGTAAACAGGTTGTTTAAGACCACAATGAATACTTAAGCAGAATAGACATGCTGATTAAAACACGGAACAAGAGAGGGTGGAACTTAAGCATATTGATTACACCAGCAAACAGAAAGAATAATTAAGTGCCTAAGCAATTAAACTAGTGCAAAAAGAGACATGGATTAAACAAGGAGCACATAGATCTGGATGACATTGAAATAGGAACATACCAGTTAAGGAAGCAAAAGCAGAAAGTAAAGTGAGCAGGATTCCACAATCTAGCTTTGGCTTTCAGCCGGCTAGACGAGCAATGAGCACAAGTAGCAAAAAGAGAGATGAGAGAAAGTTTTTGTGTGTGTGTTTTTTGAACTACTGTTTTTGTTCTTGAGACAGAATGAGAGTGTATATATATATGAGTCGATAATTTAAGTAAATAAGGCAAGGCAAATTAACATTGCAGAATAAGGTAAGGAAATAATCAAATAATCAGTCAAGCTTGACAAGGGACAGAAAATCAGGGAATTATTCCCATAAATGACTCGGATTGAGTTTCAAATAAGGCAAGAAGTGGGTTTAAAATCCAATTAGGGTTAGAGCCCATAAATCAAGCAATTAATCACACGAATAAGGCAATCATAGGTAATTAGAGACCGATCAAGGGTCAGTCAATCCCAAATAGAGAAAGTTTTTGTGTGTGTGTTTTTTGAACTACTGTTTTTGTCCTTAAGGCAGAATGAGAGTGTGTATATATAGGAGTCAAATAATTTAAGTAAATAAGGCAAGGCAGATTAACATTGCAAAATAAGGTAAGGAAATAATCAAATAATCAGTCAAGCTTTACAAGGGACAGAAAATTAGGGAATTATTCTCATAAATGACTCGGATTGTGTTTCAAATAAGGCAAGAAGTGGGTTTAACAACCAACTAGGTTTAGAGCCCATAAATCAAGCAATCAATCACACGAATAAGGCAATCACAGGTAATTAGAGACCAATCAAGGGTCAGTTAATCCCATAATAGGCAAGATATACCAATTAGGGGTCTCTAGATTAAGGTAAGTGAGCAGAAATCAGTAATGAAACCCTAGATAATTTAGTTAATCAATCAATTATTCAAATAATAACGAACGAAAATGTTGAAATTACACAACGAACAGCCAAGAAATCGAACCAGAAACATAACCATGTGAGAAAGATTAAACAAAACATAAGGATCTCAGAATTTTTTTTTTGCAAAACAGAAGCGGAAACCCTAAAAATTTTAGAAATATTTAGGCTTGATTAATAGTAGGAAGATCATGAGAATCTTAAAGAACAGTCATGGAAACTCGAAACTACTTCAAACACAGAGATTCCAACAACAAATAATGAGAAAACCAAACCCTAATATAACAAAGTGCTTAAAATCGGTTAATTAGTAAAGAAATAAGGGAACCTTAAGGAAAAATCAGTGACAAACTCAAAATCACTCCAGATCTACAAGGATCTGGACAGATTCAAGTCCAAACATTAGGTTTTTGAAGAAAAAGAAAGGGTAAAGAGAATCTGGTCTTGAATTAGAGAGGTTTGAGCCGTAAAACATCGATAGAAAGCATTCACGGACCATAGACAGACTCTTGGAGAGTTTTGAAGAAGATCTGAGCTAGATCTCTTCGAGATCCTTACATGAAATCACAAAGTCGAGCAACCAGGGGAAGTAGGAGGCTAGTAGAAGTCTCAAACAACCATAGAAATCCATGGAACATGTAGGAATTGAAGCTATTAGGGCTGGTTTTGGGTGGCGGCGATTAGGGTTAGAGTTTGGTCTCAGAGAGAATCAAAGAAGAGAGAGTTTCAGGGCGGCAGAAATGAAGAGAATGAAGGGGTTTTGGGGGTCGTTTGGGATTAATTATGGCAAGTTTAATCGTGGACCGTTGATCTAAAAAATCAACGACGCGATTAAATGGGGTTACTGGGTCGGGTAGGTTTAATTGGGTTGGGGTTATTTTAAATTGGGTTGAAGAAATTGAAATTGGGCTGGTTTAATAGGCTAGGTCCGAAAAATAAAAGGGCTATTTGTTAAATACCCACTTTACTAATTAAAATAATTTTTAAAAATAGCTAATAAAATGATAAAAATGATTTTCAAGCATAAAGGTGATTTAAAATAATTCTTCAATATTATAAAAATATAAAGAGTAAATTTCCATATGGATAATGTAGTTGTGCCTATGTAGGGGCTATATTTGTAAAATATGCAATTATAGTCTTAAACATGCAAATATAATTATAATAAATGCAATTAAAAATGTTTTAACACTCATATGATCATAAATGATGAATTTAGATGATTAAATGACCATAAAAATAATATAAGGAATAGTTTTGAATATTTATGTGATTAAACATACAGAAATAAATGGGCTTAGAGCCTTAAAAATTGTAGAAAAATTTGTAAAACACGTGTGCATATTTGTAAATGCATGTACCATACTTTGAATGTATTTATGAAAAATTTAAAATATATATGAGGGAAAAATTGGGTATCAACACTGATCATGAACTGGGGCGGCTGGTGGATATGCAGGTGTTGCCCTAGTTGCTGTGCGGGCTACACCCCTGCCCTTACCACGGCCGCGGCCGTGACCTCGGCCTCTAGTGGCACCAACTGATGGTATTGGTGGTCGTTCGTCCTGTCCGACAGCACGCGTCTTCACCATCTGTGAGAGAATAGAATAACAGAAGTTTAGTTACTAAAATCAACAGATTCATATGAGAGGAATTCCAGAATGTGATGTTTTTCCTAAAGGTTCTACAGCCTCTCGAAGATAAGTACAGATGTCTCCGTACCGATCTGCAAGACTCTACTAAACCCGCTCAAGACTCGTGAGACCTATGTAGCCTAGGCTCTGATACCAACTTGTCAGGATCCCAAAACCAACCCGATCGTGATGACGCTTATCATAAAACTAGGCTAGCCGACACAATCCCAAATCAAATCAATATTTCAAAATAAGGGCGTTTTAAGATATTAATTAAATAAAATCCCATAACAAGAGTCTAAATATCAAGTGCGGAAAGAAACATAAGCCCGACATCAGGGTGTCACAAGTCACGAGCATCTACTAAGTACTATCTGAATACAACGAAGACCATCACAGTCTGGAAAATACTAAAACAGTCTAAGGAAGATAAGAGGGAGAAGAGTAAGGCTGCGATCGCCATGCAATTACCTTGCCGACTCTGGGTATCCGCGACGGACGATGGATCAGCGCTCGCTATCACGACCCGCAACTCTTGGATCTGCACACAAGGTGTAGGGAGTAATGTGAGTACGCCATCTCAGTATGTAATAAAACTAAATAAAGAATGAGCAGTAAGAAAACACATAATCCATGTCATAACACCACAGTAAGTACGGTATATTTCCAAAGCAGTATATAAATCAAATCATTTCGTTAAAATCCAATTTCAGTAAAAAATCCTTTGAAAAATGTCTTTCTAACAGTTTCAACAGAGATTCAATGAAGTTTAGAGTAAAAATGATGAAAATCATAAATAGCCCCATGGGCAAGACATGTATCATAAACCGCCCCTCGGGCATAATATCAATTAGAACCGGCCCCTCGGGCAACCTTATAATCACTCGTAATCAGCCCCTCGGGCACAACATGAATCAAGAACAGCCCCTCGGGCAACATCATATCACTCACTCAGGGTACACGTGCTCACTAGGGATGTACAGACTCCGGAGGGACTCCTACACCCCAAGTTCTATAACAAGCCATCTCATAGCATAATAAATCAGGCCCTCAGCCTCTCATATATCACAAAACAGTACAACATGCTGCGTTGCGCAGCCCGATCCCATAATATCCTCATAACACAGGCCCTCGGCCTTACTTAGTCAGAAAGCTCTCAAGCCACTTGGGCTAACAGTAAAGGGGAGTGCTCAGCCCAAAATATCATTTATAGCATCAAAAATGGAGTAAATAAGGCTGAGTTATGAAATTAGTAAAACATAGAATGACTGAGTACATATATTAAATCAAAACAGTGAGGAATAGTAGTAAAAAGCCCCTAAGGGTCCAAACAGCTTGGCACGAAGCCCAAATATGCATTCAGCCCAAAACATAGTAATACTTTCCAAAGCACCTAATTATCAAACAGTTTTTATTCAAATACGCAACTTAATATCCGCTACGAGACGGACCAAGTCACAATCCCCAACGATGCACGCCCTCATGCCCGTCATCTAACGTGTGCGTCACCTCATAATAGTGAAACAATGTGAAATTTGGGGTTTCATACCCTCAAGACAAAATTTACAATCATTACTTACCTCAAACCGGACAAAGCTCTAACCCACGATGCCCTTGCCTCTCGACTTGGCCTTAAAATGCTCTGAATATAACCAAGTTCAGTATATTATCATTAATATACGCTAAAGAACAAAGCCCATGTGAAAATTATCAAACTAAATCAAAAATTCCGAAATTGGCCGAACCCGACACCTAGGCCCACGTTTTGGAATCCGACAAAAATTACAAAACCATAATCCTTAACCTCTTACGAGTCCATACACACCAAAATTACCAAAATCTAACTTTATTTGACCTCTCAATCGCCTAATTTTAACTCTCAAGTTCCAAGCCCTAATTCCCCAATTTTCACCCATAAATTTCATGCTTAATCAACTGAAAATCACCATAGAATTGATTTTTAGGTTCAAAAATATTACCTCAACATGTTTCCCCTTGAATCCCTCTTCAAAATCCCTCAAAAGCTTCAATCCCGACTTTATGCCCCAGGGATGGTGGAAACAGACAAAATTTTGTGAAGGGGCCCATTTATACTTTCTGCCCCAGGGATTCCGCACTTGCGAACAATTCCTCACACCTGCGATGCCGCTTCTGCGGTCAAACCAACCGCATCTGCGATTTTCATTTATTCTCCCTTAACCGCATCTACGATCACATACCCGCATCTGCGGTCACGCAAGTGCAGTCCCATGCACATACCTGCGGCTCCTACCCCTCTCACCTATGGCCGCATCTGCGGCTTCTTAAGCACTTCTACGGGCCTTGCACCTGCAGTCCCCACTCCGCAGGTGCGGTTATGACAGCTTAAAGAAATTCTTCAGCACTTCCTCAATCCTATCCTTGATCCGTAAACCTCCCGAAATCATCCCGAGGCCCTCGGGACCTCAACCAAACATGTCAAAAAGTCAGATAGCACCATTCAAACTTATTCCAACTTTTGAAACACTCAAAACAATATCCAAACATCAAATCACCCTCGGATTCAAGCCTAAGGATTTCCAAATTTTCGAATTCCACAAACGATGCCAAAACCTATCAAACCTCATACGAATGACCTAAAATTTTGCACACACGTCACAAATGACACAACAGACCTACTCCGATATACGAAATTGCATTCCGACCCCAATATCAGTGTCATGCCCCAAACTTTGTGGAGCAAGACCGTCACTCAGTGCCTTACCTATCCTTGCGTACCAACTTACAACTAAGGGACTCTGAACATATGATGTCATACTTTTGGCCATGAGCCACATTTCAAGACGATAACGAATGCTGACTAAATATGAATATAAAGCTTGGCCAACAAGGCCGTCATATTTATTACAACTGACAAACCAACCAAATATATACATACAAGGCCTGGAAGAACAACATACTGCACTAACTGACAAGATATGTCTACAAGCCTCTACTAATGGATATATTGTGATCGGAATGGCTATCCGATCTACTCATGACATATATACGTATATATACAAGATATACATAAGGATCTAGACCCGGAAACTCCGAAAGGCATGGAGCTTATCGATCAAGCTGAGCTCGGGCAACACTTATTGAAGAGGCCTACTCGTCTGTCTGTCTGACCTGCACGCATGAAATGCAGCGCCCCCAGAAAAGGGACGTCAGTACGAAATAATGTACTGAGTATGTAAGGCAATATACTGAAAGCTGAAACTGAACTGATAATATAATAACTGCAAGTAGATGGAAATCAAAGATAATCTGAAGATATGCTTACCTGCTGATACTGACTGAATTCTCTCAATATAGTAAGTAAAATAGTTGTCCGGCCCTATATGGCTCGGTATACATATATATGTGCTTTGCCATAGTAGGCTCGCTCATAAGCTCTTGGTCATACTAGGCTCTGTATCTCCACCAATTGGGCTCGCTCATACGCACTCTACCATAGTAGGGTCGGTATATATTTAACTTCTATGCCGTAGTAGGCTCGCTCATACGCGCTCGGCCATACTAGTCTCTGTATCTCGACCAACTGGGCTCGCTCATAAGCGTTTGGTCACAATGGGCTCGGTATATAACTTACCATCTGATTAGAGGTTGCCCAATAGGGGTCTGCCCATCGATTATAGCTCGATGGTAATGAAAATACTTTTAATACTTTATATATAAACTTCTCTGCTTTCTTGATTGGAAGAAGCAAATACTCAATTGAATATGAAGTTCCAATAAGGAGAATATTATAACTTACAACACTAGGAAAATATACGCAATTTGCGAGACTAGCAAAATATACGTAAATTCTGGGATATGAATTTTTCTGTATGCCTCGTAACAAACTTGTGAAATGATGAGATCATGCAAAATGAAGGAAGAGCTTAGCCTTAACATACCTGGGGGTTAGGGAATACTCCGTATAATACTCTTGGAGAAGATTGCACCATACTCCCTTAGAATCGCAAAATTCCGTTGCTATTTACGTAGCCTCGTATGATGTTTTCTTGGACTTTTTTTAGAGTGTAGCATTTGTCTTGGAAGCTTTTCAAGCAGAAATGGATCTGGAGGCATCAGCGAGATTTGTCTTGCTATTCCTTTGCGGACAGGAATATCTTGACAGACTTTAGCGAGTTGTTGGAGTTCTTGGCTCATCATAGAAATACTTTGTTATTATTTACCCTCATGAAATTTGTAGCCAGCAAACTTAGAAAGAGAAATATTCCTTTATATTTCCTTGGTTCTTTAAGAATTGAAAGGAAATAACGTTCTGCTTCATTCATGTTTGGAAAGAACAATATTTTGTTTTTGATTCCTTTTTTGATTCAAGTTACTTATCTAATCATCTATCTTAAATTAAAGATATACTTTATATGTGCAGCCACCACATGACAATAATGCTTAAAATCTTGCCACCTATCCTTCAATGACTTAAGAGTCATAAGGTTTGTGGGCTGCCACGTGACCTTGGAGTATTGATTAAGTTTTATCCACCTATTAGTTAATTGGGTAATATCTTGTTACTCGGTAATTAATTTGCCCGCAAAATTGAGAATTATTCTCACTTACTTAAAATATCACTCTCTTTTCACATACCTTGTATACCTTACTAGCATGAGCATGTAATACCTTGCATGTCCCTAGTCCATAAATATCGTGTATTTTTGCTTGGGCCGTATTTTATCCCAATATGAAAAATTCATTTTCTTTGACTTGCTTCTCCTTTCACCTTCACGAATTTATTCATCACTTGTGAAATAACATAATTCTTATAATCTTCAAATAATCTTTTACTTGGACTACTGTCAATTACCTTACGACAAATTAAGCGTACAATACTACAGGGTGCATCATCGTCGTAACTTAATACTGCAAAGCATAACATCACTGTAATGTAATACTGTTGGGCATAACATCATCGTAATACTGTGAGGCATAACATTATTTCCTCCTTTGGAACATTCATCCTCGAATGTTGACTGATACACTTATCATTTTCATAACATTTAGTCGGAAACCTTCTAATCTCGTAACTGCTGCTACCTTTCATCATGCAGCCTATACGATTTTGACCTTGTAAGTGTGCCCAATCTCTAGGCTTCATATGTAGAGCTTGATAAGATGTCCCTTTGGGCATCTATGATTATACTAAAGTTCTTCGCTCGGTACTTTGTTGAATTCACGAATATTGCTATACCTTATCTCATAGGTCCGTTTAGCCATCCATATGAATTTACTGCCATAACTTTTACTTTAATTTATCGTTGCTGAGGTCTGCTACCAAATCCCAGTTTACTCTCGTTGGTTATTCCATATGTATAAATTTAATTCCTTTAATACTTTCTCATTATTGCTCATTTTTAGAATGACGGTCTAATCTCATCCCATACTTTGTGACTTTTGTCCATCCATTGTTGATTCACCTCAATATTGATCTACAATATACCACTAATAACTTGAAATTTCTTACGTAATACCTTTGCCACTAGGGCTTACGTTACATCAAGGAATATTCGAAGTAATTTTCCTGATCCACTTAGGGGCGATATTGTACTTCAACAGCCGTATTCTATCGTATACCAAGGCGATTCTCTTACGTGGGTATTTTAAACCCTACGCTTCTAACCTTCTATCCTAAATATGGAATGTTCTCAGTCTTCTGCTTCTGAGTGTGTCGTACATTGTTCACCTTTACCTTACTTTTCTTAAAGCCTCACATCACATCTTATATCTCTTTCATAACCTTCCCTCTACATATGTATAATTCAACTTGAAGTTCTATTATAATACTTGCATCTCTGGTGTATATACAATTTAGTGAGAGTTTTATACTGACTTCTTATAAGGCTGGTACTTCTTCTAACCGGCTTTCTTGTAGAGCCATTATAGATTATGGCTGTTGTACTATCCCTCTCGTACCTCTGATTTTAAGGGATATCTTGCAATGTTCTCGATCACGATGTTTCTATTTTTTAGGTCCCATAATCAAACTCTTTATTTACTTGGGTGGTGTAACTCTTTAGTTTCCTCCTCCTTCTGATCGGCCTTTACATAGGCTTAAGCTACCTTCCGATCTGTGGCTCATGATATCAGTTATTACCTTAGCCTTTCATGGGCATTTGGAATATCCATGACACAATCTTCTAACAATTCAATCCTTTGTCTATGACCTGGGCTCAATTCTTTATTTTAACTTATACCGGAGTCTTTTATGGCTGTATGATTGTCAACAAATATGCTGCCTGGATAATGCTCCAAATCTTGAGTGTATCCATAACGTACTAACTCTGGATCATTGATCGAATAATTCTTTCGTTCCATCTTAGCTTTCCTTCAATGTAAGCTATTACTTTTCCTGGTCTTTCTGTCCCCTTGTTGCGTCCATACTTAGCTTATCTTAGTGCCCACACTTGCCAGAGTTTTCATACAACTCATATGATCTCGAATATTACTTTTAATTCTTACTTCCCGTTCATTAGCCACGGTAGGTGCCATTTTCCTTTGGAATGCTTACAATGTTGTTGCGAGATTGTTGTTACACGACCATTTCCTCTTTAGGTCGTTGTGCTTAAGTTGAAGCCTTCTTCCTTATTTCCTCAGCTAGTCCTTCACTGTAGTACTTAGGGAGGATCCTCTGTCTCTTGTAAAGATGCGAGCTTATTATATCGTATCCTCGATAGAATTTTTGATGTTTGTGCTCACTTGTAATTATCCTTAGTTACTTACCTCCACACTCATCTACTCGTACTCCTGCTTCTGAACTGAAGTTTTGACTGTCTTCCCAGTGGAACTATCTTTTATTTTTGTAACACTCATATGGTACCTTTAACTACCCCGATGCTTGTTTGAATATATTTCAAGTATTATAATGATATTGTTTGAGGCTGAATTCTCCATGTTGGGTTCTACTACGTTTATCTTACACGATCTAATGACTAGTCTGTAACCTCCTGTTTAGCCATAACTTGGATTTTCCTGACCAATTACTAACTACTCGTTGCTCCATTCTCATATCAATATTCCTCATAATCTTTCTTGGGTTATTTCCTTTATCTTAACTTACGTCTCGCACTGGCTCCTTATTTATTAATAACAGCCCGGGCAGAAACCTTTACTTCCTTTACCATTCCATAGTCACTAAAACCACTTAATTCTGACTTAATGCCACATCACTCCATATTCCCCTATTTAGGGGTGTACTAAAAGCTGAAGCCACAAGGATCTAAGCCAGCAAACTTAGAAAAAGAAATATTCCTTTATATTTCCTTGGTTCTTTAAGAATTGAAAGGAAACGTTCTGTTTCATTCATGTTTGGAAAGAACAATATTGTGCTTTTGATTCCTTTTTTGATTCAAGTTACTTATCTAATCATCTATCTTAAATTAAAGATATACTTTATATGTGCAGCCACCACATGACAATAATTCTTAAAATCTTGCCACCTATCCTTCAATGACTTAAGAGTCATAAGGTTTGGGGGCTGCCACGTGACCTTGGAGTATTGATTAAGTTTTATCCACCTATTAGTTAATTGGGTAATATCCTGTAACTCAGTAATTAATCAATTACCTGCAAAATTGAGAATTATTCTCACTTACTAATAATATCACTCTCTTTTCACATACCTTGTACACCTTACTAGCATGAGCATGTAGTACCTTGCATGTCCCTAGTCCATAAATATCGGGTATTTTTGCTCGGGCCGTATTATCCCAATATGAAAAATCTCATTTTCTTTGACTTGCGTCTCCTTTCACCTTCACGAATTTATTCATCTCTTGTGAAATAACATAATTCTTATAATCTCCTAATAATCTTTTACTTGGACTGCTGTCAATTACCTTACGACAAATTAAACGTACAATACTACAGGGTGCATCATCGTCATAGCTTAATACTGCAAAGCATAACATTACCGTAATGTAATACTACTGGGCATAACATCATCGTAATACTGCAAGGCGTAACAATTAGGATTTCCACTGCCGACCGGAAAACACCAAATTTCTAATTTCGCCAATTCAAGACTAAATCTACCATGGACCTCCAAATTATATTCCGAACACGCTCCTAAGTCCAAAATCACCTAGCGAAGCTATTCGAACCATCAGAATTCACATCCGAGATCTTCTACACATAAGTCAACATCCGGTTGACTTTTCCAACTTAAGCTTACTCAAAAGAGACTAAGTGTCTCATTCCTCTCCAAACCTCTCCAAACCCAAACCAACCACCTCAATATCACATAATACAGCTGAACAACACATAAAAAGCAGAAATGGAAGAAATGGGGCTATATCTCATGAAACAACCAGCCGGGTCGTTACATGCCTGGAGGGGAAAGGTGTGTCGGTAGCTTACATTAGGGTATTGAAGGACATGTATGAGGGAGATAAGACCCGGGTTAGGACTGTGGGAGGTGACTCAGAGCACTTTTTGATTATTATGGGGTTGCACCAAGGCTCTACGCCCAGCCCGTTCTTATTTGCACTGGCGATGGATGCGGTAATATACCATATTCAAGGGGAGGTACCATGGTGTATGTTGTTTGCTGATTATATAGTACTGGTTGATGAGATGCGAAGTGGCGTTAATGAGATGCTTGAGGTTTAGAGATAGACCCTTGAGGCTAAAGGTTTCGAGTTGATAGGACTAAGACAGAATATCTGCAGTGTAAGTTTAGTGATGAGTCAGGGGAAGCAGACACGGATGTGAGGCTTAAATAATAAGTCATCCCTAAGAGAGGAAGTTCAAGTACCTTGGGTCAATTATTCAAGGGGATGGGGAGATAGATAGGGATGTCCCGCACCGTATAGGAGTGGGGTTTGATGAAATGAAAGTTAGCATCTAGAGTCATGTGTGACAAGAAAGTTCCACCAAAACTCAAAGGCGGGTTCTATAGAGCGGTGGTTAGACCGGACATGTTGTATGGGGCTGAGTGTTGGGCAGCCAAGAATTCTCATACCCAGAAGATGAAAGTGGCAGAAATAAGAATGTTGAGATGGATATGTGGGCACACTAGGCTGGATAAGATTAGGAATGTAATAGAAGAATGTATGCATGGCTCCCATAGACGACAAGATACGGGAAACGAGGCTTAGATTGTTCGGGCACGTTCAGAGGAGAAGCATAGATGCCCCAGTTAGGAGGTGTGGGTGGCTAGCATTGGCAAGTACGAAAAGAGGTAGAGGACGACCTATGATGTATTGGGGTAATGTGATCAGATAGGACATTGCGCGACTACAGATTCCCGAGGACATGACTCTTGATAGGAAGGTATGGAGGTCGAGCATTAGGGTTGTAGGTTAGGAGGGAGTCAAGCGTTTTCTTTCTTTGTTGTTCCTGGGGCGGGGCTGGCCTGTTAATGTTTCACTGTGGATTGTTAGTGGTTTATGTAGTTTCCTCACTATTTCCTATGGTAGTATTGTTGTTTATTATTATTGTTTTTACATCAATTTTTCTATTTCTTATGATGTTGTTACTATTTTATAGCTTCTATTTTTGTCACTGATCTATTGTCTATTGTCTATTTTTTATTTTTCTTCTTCTCGAGCCGAGGGTCTTTCCGAAACAACCTCTCTACCCCTCCGGGGATAGGGGTAAGGTCTGCGTACACTCTACCATCCCCAAACCCCACTTGTGGGATTTTACTAGGTTGTTGTTATTGTTGTTGTTGTTTATCTAAGCAAAGGATATATGGAAAACATCACAAGCAATTGTCAAATGGATTCATTGAACGTGATATATTGATATATCTTTCTAATTAAGGAGTAATACATTACCATCCTTGTGGGCAAAACATAAATCAAGATATGTACATCACTCAATCATTGAACGCATATACATAATAAATTTCATCACCAAGGGGTGTGGTAAGATAATTGAAATTTCTCTACCTTTAACGAGAGGTTTTGAGTTCGAGTTTTGGTAATAATGAACCTTTCAATAGAAAATGCTTTATTCC
Source organism: Nicotiana sylvestris (assembly GCF_000393655.2). Lineage (NCBI taxonomy): Eukaryota > Viridiplantae > Streptophyta > Magnoliopsida > Solanales > Solanaceae > Nicotiana > Nicotiana sylvestris. The sequence continues at coordinate 19,204,831 of NC_091064.1, forward strand.
CTTGGTGGACCTATACATCACGAAACTAGACACGTCGGACAACTAAAATTCGGATATCGAAAGATAAACTGAAAAAGAAAAAAAAGATATCTCCCACAATAAGTAGGATTGTGATTGACTGATGGTGATGTGAAGTTGCAAAATACTGGGAGTGTATATATTTGCACGCGAACTGTTTTAAATCATGGGGATGTAACTATATGCAGATTGTCGCGCCCCCTTTTTCTCGCGAAATCGGGTTTATGACTTTTGGTATGGGACAACTCGTTCCTTTTGGGAACAGGTTTTTGCAATTTCAAGAGTCGCCATCTAATGATTTAGGGTGCATTAGGACACCAATAAGGTTTAATTCTAAGTTCGTTTGAATAACCAGAGATAGGGTAAGAGCTTGAAATTATCCTAAGGGGAAGGTGTTAGGCACTCCTCATGATCCACTAGTGTGGTTCCCGGCCAGCCAGTTGATTGTGAATTTGTGCAATTAACATGTAAACAAACAAGGCTCAGATAAGAGGGGATTTTAAATACACAGGTGTTTAGAAATGATATAATAAAGCAAAGTTTTGAACGAGTTATAACTAAGCATGTTGATAAATGTAAAGGGGTCCTAGGTTTGTATTTAATATGGATCACATCAATGCGATACCCGGTATGACACTCCTCAAAAGAGGGGATACATGTGGTATTAGCGCACCGGTCATCATATCCATATCTACCCTTTCCACCCCGTTAAGGTATTTAAAATGCGGATTGGTCTCGATCACTATTGCATGCTATTACCCGTCCTATTTCTATCAGTCCCGGAGGAGCTTAGGACTACTATTCCTAAAAGGGAGGGATATTAAGCTGATTTTGGTTTCAAAAGGAAAAAATCTAAGGCGACATACAAAACACATAATACTGCATGTTGGGGAAGCATATAAACAGATAAAGGCCTATGTATTCCTCCTCAAACAAAAAAACACATAAATAGCATGACTTGCACATACTTTTTAGGTTTGATTAAAATACTAAAGACGAGTGGAGTTTAAATATCGAGGCAAATTAGTTTATTACATAACTCAGATAAGAAGTCTGAATCAGGCCTACCTGCTGGGTGTAGCAACTAACTAAAGCGGATTCAAATTTTATTATTGTTATTACCTAATGCTTGCCTAAGTCTTTGGGTGAGCTCTTAGGAACATGGTATCTATTTATTGATTCAAAGTGTGGCAAAGCAGTAACAACTTAAAACGAATGGTCTGGGATCTTATAGGCATGCTTGCTAAACCTCGTTAAATAAAGAAGGAAAGTTGTTTAAAACTGGTTCGGAATCGAACTGATTTGAAATTGAACTAGTTTCAGATTCTGTAGGCGATGGTATCTAATATTTACTGATTTTAATCCTTATAGACATGATATCTAACATTGAATGTGAATGGAAACGAACCAGATTTACTTGGGAATCCCTATTGGTATGATTTCTATATATTACTGATTTCGATATTATGAACATGACACTTATTTATAGCCGTTTAGAACCTAAAACATGATATCTAGGTGGCATGCAGTATGTAAATAAGTCTTATAGGCAGGTTATCTAGGTGTGACATTGACCATGAAGAAATTGAGATAAACCCTACAGACATGGTGTCTAAAAATACAGAATTGAACACAAAGAATTTAAAACAGTCCTATAGGCATGTTTTTCTAAATGCAGAATTGAATTGTTCAGTACATAAGTCCTATAGGCATGTTCTCTACCCTTGAGCATACATAGTTACCCAACCATTTTCACTAGTCAGCCCCCAAATGTTTATTATAAAGTATTACAAACCATAAATAATGAGTTACATCAGAAAAGTACAAAGAAAAGTTACAACCAGAGGAAGCCTGATTCTTGACTTCCTTTCTGAGTTATGGAATAAACCATCTCGAAAATGCCATTGATCCAAAGCCTTTCTCAAACTTGAATATGTCAGAGTTCCCTAAGGGTCTCAATAGGACCCCGGGCAGTGCTTACACCCAAGTTACATAACTAGAATAGGGATTAGTGAAGTATGATAATGCCAGCCCTTATGTGTCCAAGTTCATGTGTCCAAGTTCAGAGGGAGCTCATAGGTCCCAAGTAATGGCTCACATAAGGGGGGGTAGAACTTAAGTCTAAGAAGATGGTGAAAGTGCATAAATAGAGTTTCAAGAACTGAGGGAATAGAGGAGGGGAAAGGATGATAGGGAGACAGCACAACAATGGGAAGTGTTGACATGCCTGTAACCCAATCACAACATATGAGATAAACATGGAGGTTGTGATCCCAGGGGAATCAAGTTTGGGTCATGTACAGCAATGTCCAATGTTGCCATGCCCTAAAACAACCACAAGTATTAAATGCATTGGGGTAGAGATTTAGGATTCACAAGTCATGATACATTTATTCAGAACAGGAAAAAGGGGAAGTTACAACATGCTTTAATAATGGTACAGGGTTAAATACAAACAGTAGACAAGCAAGGATGCAAGAAACAGTAAATAAGCATGTTGTTGTTGGTGCAGAAGCTTAATTCGAACATACCAGTAAGAAATGCAAATGCAGAGGAAAATAATCAAGTTTTTGACAGCCTAGCCTTGGCTTTCAGCCGGCTAGGTAAGGCAACAATATAGTAGTAACAGAGAAAAAGAGAGAGATTTAGTGGAGTGTGTGTTTGAACTCAAGTGTTTTATGCCTTGTGTTTGTGTCCTTGAAAGAAAAGAAGTACATGGTATTTATAGTTTTTGAAAACGAGTAAGAGAGAGGTAAGAAGCTACAAACATGAAAACAATCATTATTCATAATCAATTATACAAGTGATTGCCTTTAATTAAGGGATCACTTTCTTAACGGGCAATGACAGGTTGAAAATAAGGAAGGAAATCAATTTGTCAGCAGGCTGACAGTTGCCATAAAAGAAGTAGTAAAACATTAAGTAAGCAATCGAGTCTAGGTACAGAAATACTCTAATATTGGAAAGGATTCAGTAAGGCAAAACAGGAAAAAAAATCAGTTAACCTTAACAAGCGAGTGAAATCAGAATGTCACAAAGGAAAAGTTTGAAATCAGTCACAAGTTGAAGATCAGTCAAAGAAGGAAACTCAGCATATAAATAGGGTGCATAAACACTATACATGCGAGGCCAAGCCTGTTGGCAAAAGGAAATAGCATTCAATAGTAGCACAAAATTCAGTAGGTAGCAACATTTGAAGCATGATAGTCTAGTAGGTCAAGTCACATTGAATCAGTAGTAAAGAAAACATAGAATATCAAAGGCATGCGGAGATCTCACAGTAGCAGGTGAGGAAAACCCCTTTTTGAAAATCAGGGTTTCGAATATAATCGAGTTTTAGAGATGATAGAAAACTAGAGTCAGAGGAATCACACAAAGAAATAAAAGGTTTTGAAATAAAGAACTTCAAATCGAGTCATGCACTTAAACGAACAGTATTCAAAGCCATAGGAGTTTCAACAACAGTAGAGTTTTAAAAGAGGATAAACAAACAAATCGGACAAAACTCAAGCAAACAAGCATTCGCCTAATAAACAGTTAAAAGAAATTAGGGCTTTTAACATGCAAGCTCAAGTAGAAGAACGATACGAGCAAACATAGCAAAACATGTCAAAAAATCAGAGAAACGTTTTGAAATAACTCAACAAAAACCCTAATCGGAAAAGATAAGGGGTTTTGAAAGCAGAGTTTAAAAAGAAACTTCAAGAAAAATGCTTTGAAATCCAAAACAAACATAGATCTAAAGCATATCTAAAAGAAATCGAAAGAACCTTAGAGGTTAGGGTTTCAGAAGAACCCCAAGTGATGAGAAAGGCCTTGAAAACCATCGATCTAAGCAGGAGAGTCAAAGGTCTGACTCGAATGGCCATGGCTGGCCGGAGAAAAGTTAGAGACGATCGGAGAACAGTCATCGAGCAAAGACTGGACAAAACTCTTTTAGGATCTAGTCATGAAACCACAGGAACGAACACGTAGGGGTCATGAGAGGTTGATACAAGTCTCCGATGACCTTAGAAGGCCATGGATTAGAGCGGGTTCGGGTGGCGGTGGTTAGGGTTTAATGGAGTTTTAGAGAGAATTGAGAGAGAAGTGGATTCAAGGGTGGCGGTAGGTAAGAAATGACTTAGGTTTAGGGGTTAGTTTGGGTTAAATAAGGAAAGGGCAGCCGGTAGTCGTTGATCTAAATGATCAACGGCTGGGATTTAAAATGTTAGGTAGGGATTTGGGTATGGGTCGGTTTAATCAGGTTGGGGGTCGGGTATGAGTAGGAATTGGGCCGGGTAATTGGGTTTAAATTGGGGGTTCAATTCAGGCTATAATTGAAATATAATTGAGCTAGACTTTAAATAGCCTATTTTTCCCTTTTTATTTATACAAAATAATAAAATAATTTTTGTAGATAAATTAAAGGTGCTAAAATGATTTATATTACATAATTATCAAATTAAAAATATTGGACTTAATATTTATAAATTTAAACACAATTAAATCTAAAAGAGGCTAATATTGCAATTATATGCAATTTAGCTTTAAAAGGACTAAATAAATTTGTAAAAATATGCAAAAATTTATCTTAGCTATATTTTAGAAAAAATATGAGGATAAAACAAATGAATCACCAAAAATGATAATTTTGAAAATTATTATTGGTTTTTTATGAGTAAAATAGGGGAATAAATTGGTTTAAAAATCTTTTAAAAAATGGGAAAAAATATTAAAACATTTAGAATACTTACACATGCATATTTATGCTATTTTGAAAGTACTTTGCATATGAAAAATACATAGGGAAAAATTGGGTATCAACAGCTGCCCCTCTTTACCCGGGAAAGATGGAAGAGTTGTCAAGTAAAGATATGATGATCAATTTTGTCCGAGCGAAATAGTTTGAAGAGGTTTATGCCGTGGAGACTTTCAAGAATGGATGAAATATCCAGGACGGTGAAATGGTTTAGGTTTGATATGGCTGCGGGAACTGGAGCGGGATCGCTCTTGCCGAGATGGTCGTTGCTCGCCGGTTTATTTGCAAATAAGTAATACAAGCATATATTGTGCGTAAATTTAAACATGATGCAATTTCCCGCCGGACCATGAAGATTGTCTTCGGACGGTTAGAATGACGTCCTTAGACCATGATGTCCTAGGCGATGAAGCGTATAATAAAGGATTCGCAGGCCATGAAATGATGCTCTCGGGCTATGAGGATGGTGCCTCCGAACCATGATACCTTTGAATAATTATATGAAAAAGATTAAAAGGGGTCCTCAGGCCATGACATGGTGTTCTCGGGCTATTAAAATGGTGCCTCCGAACGATGACGCCTTTGGATAATTTGGCGATCTTTCAGCCCATGAGATGCAGTATGTGGCGATCTTTCAGCCCATGAGATGAAGTATGAGGTGATCTTTCAGCCATGCGGATGCAGTATGAGGTGATTTTTCAGCCCATGAGATGTAGTATGAGGTGATCTTTCAACCATGCGGATGCAGTAGGTGGCGATCTTTCAGCCATGCAACGTAATAGGTGGTGATCTTTCAGCCATGCAATGTAGTAGGTGGCGATCTTTTGGCCATGCAATATAGATGAGGTGGCAATCTTTCAGCCATGCAAATGTAGATGATGTGGCGATCTTTCAGCCATGCAAATATAAAAGGCGGTGATCTTTCAGCCATGTAAACATAGATGATGTGGCGATCTTTTAGCCATGTAGATGTAGTAGGTGGCGATCTTTCAGCTATGCAGATGTAGATGATGTGGCGATCTTTCAGCCATGTAAACGTAGATGAGGTAGAGCTTAACCTCGGAAGGTAAAATGGTAGCCTTATGCAATGTAGAAATGCAGGTGGAGACAACGTTTAGTCTTAGAAGGTAGAATAGTAGCCTTATGCAATGCAGAAAATGCAGATGGAGACAGCGTTTAGTCTCGGAAGGCAGAATGGTAGCCTTAAGCAATGTAGAAAAATGCAGATGGAGACAGTGTTTAGTCTCGGAAGGCATAATGGTAGCCTTATGAAAGAAATAAAATGGCAAGTGGTAATAGAGATTTCTTAGCTGATATCAGGTTGCGATATTGTGACTGCTAGAGACATTATGACACACAGAATGTCATTGGTGTGTATGGATAGCAAATGTGGGTAAGTGCAACGGTTCTAAGAGTTGTATTCCCGAACAATGTTCGTCTCGTGAGTGTATGATATGTTTGATGATTGCGCAATCCAAGTGCCTGCATCCAAAGAAAAATCGTGAGTTTTGTAAAAGGGGAGGTTTGTTCGTATCGCTGATGACTCTGCTTGACCTGCTCGGCTCTGATCTGGTGATATTGTATGTATCATTGGGGTAGCATTTCTAAACAAAGCAATTTTAGTAGTAAACATGCATGATTTCGTAAATATATGACATAATAATAATATTTATTTAGATGAACCGATGACTGTGACGTGGTTCGGGACATTGCAACCTCTCTTGCTACGGAATTTTGAGGGTCCTCTTCAAAATTCTGCCCCAGTTTAATAGGTCGATACTTCTGACTGTTGCTTGCGACGATCGGCTAAAATTACTTCGGAATTTTGAGGGTCCTCCTCAAAGTTCTGCCCTAGTTTCCAATTGCGAGAAAATGAAAATTTTATTAAATTGTGACCGAACCCATAGGGCTGCCTACGCATCCCCTCTTAAACGGGAATCAGGTCAGGCGTAGTACAAATTACATCATATAAGGAAAGCATAAAGATCACTCATAGTAATGCTTGACTGCATCTGAATTGATCGGCTTTGGCCAGACTTCTCCGTCCATTTCTGCGAGTATGAGGGCTCCTCCTGTCAGAACCTGGAGAACCATGTATGGACCCTGCCAGTTGGGAGAGAACTCCCTTTTGGCTTCATCCTGATGTGGAAAAATTTTCTTTAACACCAGCTGTCCCGGTGTGAACTATCTCGGCTTGACTCTTTTGTGAAGGCTCTGGACATTCTGTTCTGATAAATTTGACCATGGCAAACTGCATTTTGAGCCCTGCATGAACCTTAGGGAGGGAATTTATACCTCAGCGGGAATGACTGCCACTGTACTATAAACCAGCATATAGGGGGTTTCCCCGGTTGATGTGTGGACTGAGGTGCGATGCCCCAATAAAGCAAATGATAACTTCACGTGCCACTGTTTATGCTTCTCTATCATTTTCCTCAATATCTTCTTGATATTCTTGTTGGCGACTTCTACAGACCCGTTCATCTGAGGTCTGTAGGTTGTGGAATTCTTGTGTTTGATCCTGAAGGTTTCACACATAGCTTTCATCAAGTCGCTGTTGAGGTTGGAGCCATTATCAGTAATGATCAACTCTGGAAATGCGGTCGCGGACAAAGTCTGCCATGACTTTCTTGGTTACTGCCCTGTGAGATGTTGCTTCGACCCATTTGGTGAAATAGTCGATTGCTACTAGGATAAATCTGTGTCCACTGGAAGCGCCAGGCTCGATTGGTCCAATAACATCCATCCCCCAAGCGACGAATGACCAAGGTGAACTTGTTGCATTAAACTCATTTGGAGGTACCTTTATCATGTTTGCATGTATCTGACAGCGGTGGCATTTCCGAACATACTGGATGCAGTCTGTTTCCATAGTCATCCAAATGTAACCAGCCCGGAGTATCTTCTTGTCTAAGACAAAACTGTTCATATGTGGACCGCAAGTCCCGGCATGAATTTCCTTTAGTAGCTTGGATGCTTCTTTAAGTCGACACACCTTAATAGTCCCAAATCGGGAGTCCTCCTATACAAGATTCTTCCGTTGTGAAAGAAATTGTTGGACAATCTTCGAAGTGTGCATTTCTGAGTGGGGTTTGCAAATTCTGGGTACTCGCCTTTTGACAAATATTCCTTGATATCATGAAACCAAGGCTTTCCATCTGCTTCTTCTTTGACATGGGCACAGTAAGCTGGCTGATCGTGGATCTTTACTGGAATGGGATCAATGATGTTTTTGTCTGGATGTTGTATCATAGATGAAAAGGTATCCAATGCATCAGCGAACTCATTCTAGACTCTAGGAACATGTTGGAACTCCGTTTTCGTGAATCTCTTCCTCAATTCCTGTACGTGATGCAGATACGGAAGTATCTTGGAGTTCTTGGTTGCCCATTCTTCTCAGACCTGATGTATGAGTAGGTCTGAATCTCCGATCTCTAACAACTCTTGAATGTTCATGTCAATGGCCATTTTGAGCCCTAGGATGCAGGCTTCATACTCGGCCATGTTGTTGGTACACGGGAACCTGAGTTTGGCAGACACCGGATAATGCTGACCGGTTTCTGATACTAGGACTGCTCCTATTCCAACTCCTTTGAAATTTACTGCTCCATCGAAAAACATTCTCCAACCGTCATAGGATTCTGTAATATCTTCTCCTATGAATGATACCTCTTCGTCAGGAAAACACATTTTCAAGGGTTCGTATTCTCCATCCACGGGATTCTCAGCAAGGTGGTCTATCAGTGCTTATCCCTTGACCGCTTTCGAGTTACGTAAACAATGTCGAACTTACTTAACAGGATTTGCCACTTGGCTAGCTTTCCAGTAGCATGGGCTTCTGAAAGATGTACTTCAAAGGATCTATCCTTGATATGATATATGTGGTATAGGCACAGAAATAGTGCCTCAGGTTCTGAGCTACCCAAGTCAAAGCACAATAGGTGCACTCTAACAGAGAGTACCGGGCCTCGTACGGGGTGAACTTCTTACTGAGGTAATAGATGTCCTTCTCTTTCCTTCCCGTTTCATCATGCTTCCCCAGAACACAACCGAACGTTCCATCCAATACTGTAAGGTAGAGTAATAAAGGTCTACCTGGCTCGGGCGGGACCAAGACTGGTGGTGTTGACAGGTATTTCTTGATTCTGTCGAAAGCTTTCTAGTAGTCATCAGTCCATTTGGTAGTGGCGTCCTTCTTCAACATCTTAAAGATTGGCTCACAGATATCTGTAGATTGCGTTATGAACCGGCTGATGTAGTTAAGCCTTCCCAAGAAACTCATCACATCCTTCTTGTTCTTTGGTGGTGGAAATTCTTGAATAGCTTTGACTTTTGATGGATCCAGTTCTATTCCTCGGAGATTCATAATAAACCCAAGTAATTTTCCAGCAGGAACCCCAAATGCACACTTTGTGGGATTCAGTTTTAGGTTGTACCTTCGCAGTCTATTGAAGAACTTCCTCAAATCTTCCATGTAATCGGTGGCTTTCTTGGACTTAATGATGACATCATCTACATATACCTCAATCTCCTTGGGTATCATATCATGGAAAATGGTAGTCATGGCCCTCATGTAGGTGGCCCCTGCATTCTTTAACCCAAACGACATTATCTTGTAACAATACATTCCCCATGGCGTAATGAAAGTCATTTTCTCAGCATCTTCTTCATCCATCTAGATATGATGATAACCAGCGAAACAATCTACAAAACGATTGCAACTCATGCTTGGCGCAATTGTCGATCAGGATGTGTATGTTTGGCAAAGGGAAGTCGTCTTTCGGACTGGCCCGGTTGAGATCCCGGTAGTCGACATAGACTCTGACCTTCCCGTCCTTCTTCGGTACTAGTACGATGTTGGCTAACCATGTTGGGTATTCTACTACCCTGAGAACCTTATCTTTGACCTACTTAGTGACTTCTTTCTTGATTTTTAGACTCATATCAAGTTTGAACTTTCTTAGCTTTTGCTTTAGCGGTGGACATGTTAGATCGGTTGGCAATTTATGAGCCACAATAGATATACTCCGACCAGTCATGTCATCATATGACCAGGCGAATATGTCCTCATATTCTCTTAGAAATTTTGTATATTCCTTCTTTTCTGACAGCGATAAGTGAACGTTGATTCGTGTTTCTTTGACGTTTTCTGCATCTCCTAGGTTAACAACTTCTGTCTCGTCCAGGTTGGACTTAGGTTTGTTCCCAAAATTCTCAACTTCCTTAACAATCTCTTCTGGTATGTCATCTTCCTCTGAATCTATGTTTGTTTGTTGCGTTATCTCATTGCATGTCACAGTCATTGGCTCATCAAGGTAAGTAATAGTAATGTTGTATAAGTAAAGTAATGAGAGAAAAATAATAATAAGCGTCGAATTATAAGAAAAGTTAAAATGCTTGGATAAATTGCATAATTGTTATTGGAACATTGGAGCTCTTATTGCGGGAATTAAAATGCAAACGAAAATCATTTAGTAAATAAAATAGTGCATGATGCTTGTTTTAGCCTTGCTACCCCGAGGCACGTCGGGCTCTGGTTGTCCTGATGGTCCAGTTATTGAGGCGTGCTCCTCTGCTTACAGCCTGTATGGAAGGGCCTTCCTCCCCCTCCTCCTCGAGAACAATACAACAGTACATGCCATTGTCTTCTAAGAACAAGTTCTTCATCGCTGCTAGTGCTTCTTCTTCATCTGACCCATAAATTATATCGACCGGTTGGAAAGTCTGCTCCAGATGTGGTATTGGCTGCTCCAGTGGATAGTAAGGACCGTTCCATGGTGGCGACCAGTTGTTGAATTCTTCCCAGGTGTACTCATATCCTAGACCAAGAGTGGTGTCATGCTTCTTGAGTTTTATGGGCTTAGTAATTCATTGGAGGTTCTTGCCAAGCCCTTTGCCAGGTTCGTACCCACTCCAATTCAGTATACTCTCAATCTTGTTATCCCACCATTTGTCTTTGTCAACAACATTTACCCGTTTGATGTGATGGTAAGTCTCTCCACCTAGCTTCTTTCTTCCTTCGATTGACGGAATGGTCTGGCGACTATATATAGGGTTGCTACCGTCGCCTTGAATGATCACCTCCTGGTGATTCCATTCAAACTTTACCGCCTGATGCAGTGTTGATGCTACGGCCCCAACAGCATGAATCCATAGCCATCCCAACAACAGATTGTAAGATGCTGGCATGTCTATCACTTGGAAATCAACATCGAACCAAGTTGGCCCCATTTGCAAACACAGACTAATCTCCCCAATGGTGGACCTTTGGGAGCCATCGAAAGCTTTCACATTGATAGCTCCATCCTTTATTTCATGCAGTCCCTTACCCAACTTTTAGAGTGTTACTAGCGGACAAATGTTGAGACTGGACCATCCATCGGTCATGATTCTGGTGATAAAATAATCTTCACATTGCACGGTGATGTGCAGCGCCTTGTTATGACCCAACCCTTCAGGTGGCAACTCATACTCATGAAAAGTAACTTTATGACTTTCCAATACCTGCCCTACCATGTTAGCCATTTCCCCGCCAGTGATGTTGCTTGGCATGTATGCTTCACTCAGCACCTTCAATAGAGCGTTCTTGTGTGCCTCAGAATTTTATAGCAAAGCAAGAATGGATATTTGCGCCGGTGTTTTGTTCAACTGGTCGATGACCGGGTACTCTTGGGCTTGTATCTTTCTCCAAAGAGCATTTGGCCCTGTCTCAATGATGGATGGCTGATTGAAGGCCTGCTTTCTTGACTCAGGTAAGTGTTCAGGCGTATAAACCCTGCCAGTTCTAGTCATACCCTGTGCCGCAATAGTTTCTTCGAACCTAACCTTGCCTTTCCTTCTTACCTCGGCTGTATAGTCTCATGGTATAGACTTTGTATGGAATGGCGTCATGGTCGACATCGCCACTGGAATTGGCATGGATATCTTTACTCCGAATGGAGCATGTGCCTTGGATGGTAAAACTACAACTTCAAATGGTATGGGTGCATTTGCTGGAGACACGAATTCGACCTCAATTGGTGCTGGTGTCTTTGCAGATGGCATTGCTTCAAACTCAAGTGGCATGAACATATTTACCTCGGCGTCCCCAGAGGGCTAAGTCTGGACCACGATCGGATTAAGAGTAACTATTGGCTTCTTTGGGTCATCACCTTTTGCAATCAACCCGATTGATCCCTCGGGATCCCAATCATCCTCGATTTCAATCATATGGATGCCTCCACCCTTATGGTCTGGCAGAGGGTTGTTGCGGACATTTGGAGCAGGTTCCTTTGCCATAATAATCTTATTATCAATTAAAGTCTGGATCTTGTCTTTCAGAGAACGACATTGGTCGATGATGTATACCTTCATGCCGGAATGGTATGCATAGGATTTGTTTAGGTTAACCCACTGAGAAGGGTTCTCAAGAGTTGCAGTACGGATGGGGGTAACATAACCAGCAGCTTTGAGTCTCTCGTACAACTGGTCAATAGGTTCAGCAATGGCTGTATATTGTTTTGGGGGTCTGCGGTCAATATTTGGTCGAGGTCTAGGGAAGTTTTGGTGTGCAGGAGGTGATTGATAGTGGAATGGTTGAGCATTTTAGGTTTGGTAGACATGTACGGGTTGGGAATATCTGCGCGAAGTAGGCTAATATGCGGGAGGTGAAGGTGATTGATAAAGTGGTGGTGGATCTTGGTAAGAGGGTGAGGGTGCTTGGTAGTTTGGAGTAGGCTGATATGTGAGTGGAGGCATTGGGTAGGCTTGGTATTTGATGGGGGATTTGGTTCTCTGTGCAACCATTACGGCTCCTACGTCCCTTCTCTTGGACACTCCACCTAATTGTAAAGCCTTATTTGTAGCTTGCAAGGCCTCGAAGTTCATAATCATACCACTTTTGATGCCCTCTTCAATCCTTTCTCCCAGCTTGATAATGTCAGAAAATTTATGGCTCTCGATTATCATTAGGCATTCATAATACTGCGGGTCTTGAGCCCGAACAAAGAATTTGTTCATTTGTTCCTCCTCTAAGGTAGGTCTGACCTTAGCAGCTTCGGACCTCCAGTGAGTGGCATACTCGCGAAACATTTCCGTAGGCTTCTTCTTTAGATTCTGAATATAGAACACATCTGACGCATTCTCTGTGTTAAACCTGAACCTTTCCATAAAGTCGGACACCATGCCTACCCAGTTCAACCATTTCTTTGGATCTTGGCTAATGTACCAGGACAAAGCATATCCTTTCAAGCTCCTCATGAAAAGTTTCATGCAGATTCTCTCGTCTTTCCCTACTCCAACCAGCTTGTCACAGTACGTTCTCAAATGGACCCTTGGATCCCCTGTACCATCAAACATTTTGAACTTCGGAGGTTTGTACCCTTCGGCTAGCTCAACATCGGGCTGTATGCAAAGATCTTCATAGTTCATCCCTTCAATTCCCTTGCTTCCCTCGACACCTTGAATCCGGCTAGTCAATTTCTTAAGTTCTTCAGTCAGGTTCCTGATGAGCAGGTCTTTATCATCAGACTCGGGTGTGCTTAATATGGGTTGAGTAGAGTGTGGCATGGTCTCCACGTAGATGGGGGCATTATGGTGGGTGCGAAAGTGGTCATTTGTGGAGTTTTGGGGGTTCTGGAATGAGTAACGGGGTGTTGTTTGAGGTATGGCAGGTGTTGCAGTGATGGTGAGGCGCGGTATGATTTTGTTGCTTTGGGATATTTTGTGGATGTGTGGGGTTCTGAGCATTTGGGAAATTGATATCTGGAGTGGTGAGGGAAAATTATAGATTTGCTAGATTCTGAACCTGATCAAGTTCTTCTTGGAATTTCAGCAGCTTGTGTTCGAGTTGAGATGCATTTTCTTTGGAAACCTGAGTACCATGACCATGAGTGACCTCTACCCGTTCAGCTGAGTTCTCCTTTATGACATTGTTCAAATCTTCCATCTTCCCTTTGTTCTTATTTTTGACAGGACTAAGAGGAGGAGTGGGTGAAGGGCCCCTGGATCTCGTGGAATAAGATGATGTTGCCAGAGTGCACGAACTAACCTTTGGGGAAGGGAATAATAAAACAAAAGTAAAAACAAAAAGGTAACAAGTTAGTGAAGATCATAAAAATGTTGTGATATTTAAACACATAGTGCGGAATGTAAAACGTGTCCTAATTTGGAAACCTCTTTATGCCCGAGGTAGGCCTAGTGACAAATTAATTTGGAGAACTTAGAATGCTAAATGCCTCAAAAAATCGACACTAAACAAACATGAAATAAATGTCATTAATGGCCATTGACTTTATTACATTTTATAAAGCAAAAAGACAAACTCCTATCTATTTGGTCCCAGAAGGACCTTCCCCAGATTTGGCATCCTTAGCTCCGTCGAACAGCTTTCCCAGCTCGCGAAGTCCCAGCAATAGGTAGGCTCTGGCTAGATGTACACCTTCGTTTCCTTCAGCATTTTGTCAGTCTTCGTCCCACTTGAGAAACTTTCTTCCTAATTCCACTATGCCTCGCTCCAGGTATCCCAGTCGCTTGTTGGCACTGACAACCATATCTTTCCATTGCTCAATCAGTTTCTGGTTGGCTTCTTGTATCTCACAGTGCTCGCTTTTGCACTCTCGGATCCTCTTGCGTAGTTGGTTGTATTTGAATTGTGCCTCGACCCTTTCATCTATGATCCTGTGGCCCCTAGCAAACCCTGGATGGCCCAGAACATCGTGATTATCTTCCAACCAGCCTGAATAGTATGGAGTGCAGCTAGTGTGGTATCTGTCTGGCTCGATAGTATTTCTCCCCATGACAATCTTGCATTGCCACATATGCTGAACTTGGCACTTATAAGGACTATCATCAGCCTAGAAGTCATCCTGGAAATGACTCATCTTATCGACCCTGGGTATAACCTGCTTCCTACCAGCTTGCCTCATAACTTGGAGAGGGACGTAAGGGTATGTTCCTCGCAGACCGATCAATATCAGGAAAGGTACATCTCTGGATCTGGCAATGAATTCCTCGGTCGAAAACCACTCGAACATCCACTGTACCTAGCCTTCAGTTAGATTATCGAATAATTCTACCCATCCGTTGGCATCTTCTGGCTGGGCGAACATGTTGGGCATGTAATTCATTCGTTGCGGATGATGGAAAGCGATATGATCATCCCAGTCTCTTTACTGAATCTCTTGTCGGTATTCACCCCTTTGGAGATGCTCCATGAGCCAGAGCTGAAGTAGCAAATTGCAGCCTTCGAAGTGTTTGGCTCCTTGTTGACACTTCTCCAAGGCTCGGTATATTTTCGCAATGATCATGGGCACAATGCTGAAGGGTTGTCCGCCAATTCCTTCCATTAAGGTCTTAGTTACCATGGGCAACCTGGTATGGATTCTTGCTTTCTTCATGGGAAACACGATCAACCCAAGGAAACAAAACATGAATACAAAGACCCTTCGGTGAATATGCCCTAATGATGTGATGGCAAACTCGTCAGGATAGGTACAGTAGGATTTGCTGTGACCGTACCTTTCATACAAATAGTCAAAAGGAATGTAGGATTCTTTCAAACATGGTAGTTCTAGATTCTTCTTCAAACCCATCATTTTGAGGATGTCCCTGCCCTTGCGGTTCTCAAGCATTAACAAACCCGGAGTTTCCCATGCTATACCGGCCAATCCTTATACTTCTTCTAGCGAGGTTGTCATTTCAATGTCCTCAAAGTGGAATACGACCCTCTTACAGTCCCAGAACAAAGTAGCAGTTTCTATGATCTTGTTGTTGGGTTGAATCTCCAGAAGAGAAGGTAGATTGCCCAGATATTTCCGGACAAGAGTTTGATCACTCGAGTGAAGATCCTCCCACCAACTTAGCAATTTTGGGTGGATGTTGGTGACCATGCTGAATCTGGGGACTTTGTGCCTCATTTCTACAAGACAAACAAGGTTAGGCCCTTACCCCCACCAGACTCGACTATTTAATACCAGCAAATAGAATGAAGCATTTAGTTCTCCAAATAAATGCACAGAACGTGAGGATGACCATTTGGGTTTAGGGAAACCTAGTGGACTTTGGACAAGGCTATCTTAAAGAGTCATTATGCGGACAACATAACTGACTCGGCTAGGTTTGACCATGATGCATGCACAATTTAAATAGAGTAAGGTTTCTATAGGGTTTTAGACTGGTACCCTTGAGCGGACAACTCAAGGGAGAAAGGCACGGAACCGTCGACTACGCCATTGATCGACTGGTTTTACCGTAAATATGCCTTTTCCGGATTTAGAGGGTAATAATATAGGAAGAGAGCAACCACTCATTATAAGCGTTGCTATGGTATTCATTTGGCATGAGTGGAGTATGATGTTAAGCATGATTATGCAATAATTAAAAGCATGTTGGCACGTATTTTCACTTTAAGAAAGCAGTAAATACAGCAGTTTCATAATTTAAAGCAGTAGTAAGGAAAGAAAAAAGAAGACAAGTCAGTTTTGCAGTTGAAAAGGGAATTGAATGCTTAAAAGAATTAAACAAGTAATTGCACATAAAGAGGTATAAATCCACAATAATAGTCCGAAATGGTAAAAGCCTAAATATCCCCAGCAGAGTCGCCATGATGTCGCGCCTCCTTTTTCTCGCGAAATTAGGTTTATGACATTTGGTATGAGACAACTCGTTCCTTTTGGGAACTGGGTTTTGCAATTTGAAGAATTGCCACCTAATGATTTAGAGTACATTAGGACACCAATTGGGTTTAATTCTAAGTTCGTTTGAATAACCAGAGATAGGGTAAGGGCTTGAAATTATCCTAAGGGGAAGGTGTTAGGCACCCTCAGGATCCACTAGTGTGGTTCCCAGTCAGACAGTTGATTGTGCATCCGTGCAATTAATAAGTAAACAAACAAGGCTCACATAAGAAGGGTTTTTAAATACACAAGTGTTTAGAAATGATAAAATAAAGCAATGTTTTGAAAGAGTTATAACTAAGCATGTTGATGAATGTAAAGGGGTCCTAGGTTTGTATTTAATATGGATCACATCAACGCGATACCCGGTATGACACTCCTCAAAAGAGGGGATACACGTGGTATTAGCACACTGGTCATCATATCCATATCTATCCTTTCCACCCCGTTAAGGTATTTAAAGCAAGGATTGGTCTCGATCACTATTGCATGCTATTACCCGTCCCATTTCTATCAGTCCCGGAGGAGCTTAGGACTAATATTCCTAAAAGGGAGGGATATTAGGTTGATATGGTTTCAAAAGAAAAAAATCTAAGGCGACATACAAAACACATAATACTGCATGTTGGGGAAGCATATAAACATATAAAGGCCCATGTATTCCTTCTCAAACAAAAAAACACATAAATAGCATGACTTGCACATACTTTTTAGGTCTGATTAAAATACTAAAGACGAGGGGAGTTTAATTGTTGAGGCAGATCAGTTTATTACATAACTCAGATAAGAAGTACGAATCAGGCATGCCTGCTGGTTGTAGCAACTAACAAAAGCGGATTCAAATTTTATTATGGTTATTACCTAAGGCTTGCCTAAGTGTTTGGGTGAGCCCTTAGAAACATGGTATCTACTTACTGAATTAAAGTGTGGCAAAACAGTAACAACTTAAAATGAATGGTCTGGGATCCTATAGTCATGCTTGCTAAACCTCGTTAAATAAAGAAGGAAAGTTGTTTAAAACTGGTTCGGAAGCGAACTGATTTGAAATTGAACTAGTTTCAGATTCTATAGGCGATGGTATCTACTATTTGCTGATTTTAATCCATATAGGTATGATATCTAACATCGAATGTGAATGGAAACGAACTAGATTTACTTGGGAATCCCTATAGGCATGATTTCTATATATTACTGATTTCGATATTATGAACATGACACTTATTTATAGCCGTTTAGAACCTAAAGCATGATATCTAGGTGGAATGCAGTATGTAAATAAGTCCTATAGGCAGGTTATCTAGGTGTGACATTAACCATGAAGAAATTGAGATAAACCCTACAGACATGGTATCTAAAAAATGCAGAATTGAATACAAAGAATTTAAAACAGTCCTATAGGCATGTTTTTCTAAACGTAGAATTGAATTGTTCAGCACATAAGTCCTATAGGCATGTTCTCTACCCTTGAGCATACATAGTTACCCAACCATTTTTACTAGCCAGCCCCCAAATGTTTATTACAAATTATTACAAACCGGAAATAATGAGTTACATCAGAAAAGTTACAACCAGAGGAAGCCTGATTTTTGACTTCCTCTCTGAGTTAAGGAATAAACCACCTCAAAATTGCCATTGATCCAAAGCCTTTCTCGGACTTGAGTGTGTCATAGTTCCCTAAGGGTCTCAATAGGACCCTGGGCAGCGCTCACACCCAAGTTACATAACCAGAAAAGGGATGAATGCAGTGTGGAAATGCCAGCCCTTATGTGTCCAATTTCAGAAGGAGCTCATGGGTCCCAAGGCAGGGCTCACATGGGGTGGGGGGATAGAACTTAAGTCAAAGAATATGATAAAAGTGCAGAAACAAAGTTTCAAGAACTGAGGGAATAGAGGAGGGGAAAGGATGATAGGGAGACAGCACAACAATGGGAAGTGTTGACATGCCTGTAACCCAATCACAACATATGAGATAAACATGGAGGTTGTGATCCCAGGGGAATCAAGTTTGGGTCATGTACAGCAATGTCCAATGTTGCCATGCCCTAAAACAACCACAAGTATTAAATGCATTGGGGTAGAGATTTAGGATTCACAAGTCATGATACATTTATTCAGAACAGGAAAAAGGGGAAGTTACAACATGCTTTAATAATGGTACAGGGTTAAATACAAACAGTAGACAAGCAAGGATGCAAGAAACAGTAAATAAGCATGTTGTTGTTGGTGCAGAAGCTTAATTCGAACATACCAGTAAGAAATGCAAATGCAGAGGAAAATAATCAAGTTTTTGACAGCCTAGCCTTGGCTTTCAGCCGGCTAGGTAAGGCAACAATATAGTAGTAACAGAGAAAAAGAGAGAGATTTAGTGGAGTGTGTGTTTGAACTCAAGTGTTTTATGCCTTGTGTTTGTGTCCTTGAAAGAAAAGAAGTACATGGTATTTATAGTTTTTGAAAACGAGTAAGAGAGAGGTAATAAGCTACAAACATGGAAACAATCATGATTCAGAATCATCTATACAAGTGGTTTCCTTTAATTAAGGGATCGCTTGCTTAACGGGCAATGACAAGTTCAAAAAAAGGAAGGAAATCAACTTGTCAGCATGCTGACAGTTACCATAAAAGAAGTAGTACAATATTAAGTAAGCAATCAAATCTAGGTACAGAAATAATCTAATTTTGGAAAGGATTCAGTAAGGCAAAACAGGAAAAGAAGTCAGTTAACCTTAACATGCGAGTGAAATCAGAATTTCACAAAGGAAAAGTTTGAAATCAGTCACAAATTGAAGACCAGTCAAAGAAGGAAACTCAGCATATAAATAGGGTGCATAAACACTATACATGCGAGGCCAAGCCTGTTGGCAAAGGAAATAGCATACAATAGTAGCACAAAATTCAGTAGGTAACAACATTCGAAGCATGATAGTCTAGTAGGTCAAGTCACATTGAATCAGTAGTGAAGAAAACATAGAATATCAAAGGCATGCAAAGACCTCACAGTAGCAGGTGAGGAAAACCCCCTTTTTAAAATTAGGATTTCGAGCATAATCGAGTTTTAGAGATGATAGAAAACCAGAGTCAGAAGAATCACACAAAGGAATAAAAGGTTTTGAAATAAAGAACTTCAAATCAAGTCATGCACTTAAAAGAACAGTCTCAGATTCAAATCCATAGGATTTTCAACAACATTAGAGTTTTAAAAGAGTATAAACAAACAAATAGGACAAAACTCAAGCAAACAAGCATTCATCTAATAAACAGTCAAAAGAAATTAGGGCTTTTAACATGAAAACTCAGGTAGAAGAACGATACGAGCAAACATAGCAAAACATGTCAAAAAATCAGAGAAACGTTTTGAAATAACTCAACAAAAACCCTAATCGGAAAAGATAAGGGGTTTTGAAAGTAGAGTTTAAAAAGAAACTTCGAGAAAAATGCTTAGAAGTCCAAAGCAAACATAGATATGAAGCAGATCTAAAAGAAATCGAAAGAACCTTAGAGGTTAGGGTTTCAGAAGAACCCCAAGTGATGAAAAAGGCCTTGAAAACCATCGATCTAAGAAGGAGAGTCGAAGGTCTGACTCGAATGGCCATGGCTGGCCGGAGAAAAGTCAGAGATGACCGGAGAACAATCATCGAGCAAACACTGGAAAAATCCCTTTTAGGATCTATTCATGAGACCACAGGAACGAACACGTAGGGGTCGTGGGAGGTTGATACAGGTATCCGATGACCTTGGAAGGCCATGGATTAGAGCGGATTAGGGTGGCGGTGGCTAGGGTTTGATGGAGTTTCAGAGAGAATAGAGAGAGAAGGGGATTCAAGGGTGGAGGTAGGTAAGAAATGATTTAGGTTTAGGGGTTAGTTTGGATTAAAAAAGGAAAGGGCAGCCGATAGCCGTTGATCTAAATGATCAACGGCTGGGATTTAAAAGGTTAGGTGGGGATTTGGGTATGGGTCGGTTTAATCGGGTTGGGGGTCAGGTATGAGTAGGAATTGGGCCGGGTAATTGGGTTTAAATTGGAGGTTCAATTCAGGCAATAATTGAAATATAATTGGGCTAGATTTTAAATATCCAATTTTTCTTTTTTTATTTATAAAAAATAATAAAATAATTTCTGTAGATAAATTAAAGGTGCTAAAATGATTTATAGTACATAATTATCAAATTAAAAATACTGGACTTAATATTTATAGATTTAAATGCAATTAAATCTATAAGAGGCTAATATTGCAATTATATGCAATTTAGCTTTAAAAATACTAAATAAATTTGTAAAAATATGCAAAAATTATCTTAGCTATATTTTAGTAAAAATATGACGATCCAACAAATGAATCACCAAAACTTATAATTTGGGGAATTATTATTGGTTTTTTATGAGTAAAATACGGGAATAAATTGGTTTAAAAATCTTTTAAAAAAATAGGAAAAAATGATAAAACATTTGGACATAGTTATAAATGCATATTTATGCTATTTTGAAAGTACTTTGCATATTAAAAATATATAGGGAAAAATTGGGTATCAACACAGATTACCTGTTGAACTCAAGTTTTATCTATTTTCTTCTTTATTGCAAAGTTACTGATATGTGCAATAATTTCTCTGATAATCATGATTTATGGATAATAATTGAGCCTAGTGTGATGACCCTCCATGTCATCATGCCACATAGGCGCCATTTGGCATATATTAATGTCATCTGAATGCTTACATAAGAAGAAGGCTAGCATTTGTGAGAAGATTCTAGATAAGTATGGACATTTCCTTAGCAAGAACCTAGATCCTTATGGATTTGCTAGGAAAGTCCTTGGAATCTTCTAAACTTGTAGAGAATTCTAGAGAAACCCTTTATCTTGTAAACATTAAGGACTTGTATAATAATTATTATTTACACACTAGCCCATAGGAGACTAGCATATATAGGGGGGCCATTCAATTGTAATTCACCAAGCAAACAATTCAAGTTCTCCCTAATACAAAGCTTCCTTTAATAATTCTCTTGTATTTTTTTCTACCATTCTCTTAGTGATCTTAAGTGTAGTAAGGCTGACTTGGCATAGCAAGAACTTGAGCAAGTTGTGCAAGATCGTGAGCAAGTTGTCAAGTGCCACACGTATACTTAGTTAACAACTAAGGACGTGACAACGTGGTATCAGAGCAAAGGTTGCAACTAAGGGAATGGAGAACGGCGGAGAAATTAACGCTATCAACGCCCAAGCCAACGTCATCCAGGTTGTTGCTGGCAAGAGCGGTCATAAAAAAGGAGAAATGCCACCAACAAGAGCGAGGAGGTACCAACCGAGGTTATGTCAAACGAAGGACTTACATCTTAAGAACCATCTGCCACTGAGGCAAGCGAGGGTGAAGTGGAGGTCCTTCCTGAGGATGTCTCGCTCGGAAAAAAAATGGGTGATGAAGATGATCGTGAGGATGGACGCCGTGGAGATCTTTGGCCAACGCTTGAAGAAGATGGAAGGCACCCTTAGCATTCTTGAGGGGCACACTCTTGAAGAGATTGAGAGTATCCGAATGATTTGGAGGGACGTACACAGACCGAGATGGAACTAAGGAAAATCGTCACTGCCTTAGAGTGCAGACTCATGGAGGCTTTGAGTACTATCAGAGTCATTCGAGGAGCATGTCAATGCTGGCATGACCGAGGCAGCTAGAAATGTTGTAATGACAAGGGAGGATGATAAGTTAAGATTTTAACATGTTTTATGCCCCTACTTGCCTATGCTTTGATCATATATTGTTACAAAATTGTCCTAAAAGGCTCACAAGTTGTTCTTGATCGCAAGTTTGATCGACAAAGTGACAAAATGTCAAAGATCGACTCAAAAAGGAGTGAAACCTGCTCAAGTATCAAAGACCAAGAAATTTAAGAAAAGAAGGCCTAGTGCGGACCGCGCAAAGTGGAATGCGGCCGCACTAGGTGGTTCAGAGAGTTGGTGAATCAGGCTAGAAGAAGCGCGGTCGCGGTACACATCTGCGGTCCGCGATGAAGGCTCCGCGGTCGCACTACTCATTTGTGCGGTCCGCGGTTATGAGATTCAGAGAGATGAAGTTTGCAAAGCCAGTGCCATGCGGTCCGCGGTTGTGGTTGCGCGGACCGCGCTAGCTCCCTCCGCGGCCGCGGTCCGTTCTACGCGGTCCGCGGAGTCCAAGTTCAGAGAAGCAGAAGTAAGCCCAGTGCAGTCGCGGTCCATTTAATGCGGCCCGCACTGACCCCGCAGGGGTTTTTTGTCCGATTTTTCCAGCCTATTATAAATAGAATATTTTACCATTTTTTAGGGAATCAGATATATCAGTGGAGAGTTGCGCTCAAGAGAACGTATTTTGTAGCCATTTTTGGCACTTTTGCTTTACATTTACGATAGATTCTTGTAATTTAATTTTAGCAATTAATTAATATGCTTAGTTTTTCATTTATTTCTTCAATTTTGTTATCTAGCATGAGTAGCTAAACCCATTATCTAGGGTTGTGGCTTAACCCTAGTATGGGTAATTGATGGGTGTTGCCGTCTAGTGTTAGATTGACTATGGGTGTTGCTATTTGGGTTGATTTTATATTTTAATTTAGAATTGATGGTTGCAAACACTGATTCAAGCTTTGTGGGTTTAACTCTTCTTGAGAAAGAGAGCCTATGACCCCAAAAATTGACCCAACAAGGAATTAGGATGGACTCATGAGAAATGATAATCCCAATTAACGGGTTAAACCTCGAGAGAGTAATTACCGTACTTGAACCCTAGTTGCTTGGTCTAATTTGCCTACCCATTTGGTCTCGAGAGAATCAATTGGGCAAAGTCACTTTCTCTATCGAGAGGTGTGAGAGTGGGTAAAATTGTGCAACGGTTATAGCATAAGCCCCAATTATGTCAATCGAATCTTAGTAACATCTACCCGTCAATTAGCCACCTAGGTAGTGTCACGATCCTAGTGCACTTCTTCCCATTAGATACAACTTAGAAATATTCTCGTAGCATAATTTAGTGTTAATCAATAGTTTTATAAAAGTAGTTATAATTCGAAAAACCCAAAAATGTTTGAAGTGACATTAGGAGTACAAACACATCTCTAGGCTAGACAGACAATCCAATTCCATTACTAGCTCCCTGAGGAAATCAATCCCGACCCTCATATCGGGTAAAAGCTATTGTGACCTGCTCTTCCTACCTTAGTGTAGCGTCGAGTTGGCAGTGATCAACTTTTTGGCGCCGTTGTCGTGGAGCTTACGGTGTTGACTATCTGTTTAGTTAGTTTTGTGTTTTGCTTCTCTTTCCTTCTTGTTTACTAATTCTATTTGTGTCGATCAATCAGGTACAAATGGCTCTTAATGCAAATGACCCTATCGGCAATGTGATAGCGGGGGAGGAGGTAGAGAATTTAGAACAATATGAGGTCTTACCTCAAGTTCCACGGAGGGCCCAAAATGCTAATATAAATGCAAATGAGAACAACAATATTCCAGACCCTCTTCTGCAACCGCCGAGAGTGGCTCCCAGAGTTTTGCCAAATCAAGGATACGCCAGTGCTATTGTGCCTCCCCAAATCCGGGCGGGGAACTTTCAAATCACAAATTTTATGTTGACCTTTCTCGAGCAAAGAGGGTATTTCACGGGCGCCTCCGATCAAAATGCCTACAAGCACTTGAAGGGGTTTGTGGATACATGTTGGGGTAGCAAGCAGACAAACGTGTCCGAGGATGCGTTGAGATTGAGTCTTTTCTCGTTCTCTCTTCGGGGTAAAGCATTGGATTGGTTAGAAAGGCTCCCCAATCATTCTATTACAACATGGGATGAATTGGCGGACATATTTATTGCCAAGTTCTTTTCTCCAAGTCATATAGCGGCTCTTCGGGATGAAATTCTAGCCTTCAAGCAAGAGACAATGGAACCTTTGCACGAGATATGGGAAAGATATAGAACAATGGTGAAAGAGTGCCCTAATAACTACATGACCGAGGCTATGATTCAACAAACCTTTTATAGGGCATCAACACCACGAATCAATGCATTGTGAACCAATTGGCCAGAGGGGAACTTTATGAAACTTTCTTACCAAGAGGCATGTGATGTACCTGATGAAATAGACGACACCTCTTCGGCATGGCAAAGCCGAGCAAATGTGCCCCAAGGTGACCCTACATTTATCCATTTGCACAAGGAATTGCACGATCATCGCCAAGCTATCGCCGAGCTTACAACAACTATGAATCAATTGGCAAAGGTGTAATTGCAACAAGTCCAAAACCCACGCCAAGTCAATGCAATGGAAGGTGTTTCTATGTTGAAAAGGAGGCAAAGAGGGCAACATCCTCAAGGTAATTGTGAACAATATGACAACAACAATGATGGTGGTGGTTATTCAAATGAGTTCTATGATGATCAAAGCGAAGAGGTCCAATATGTCAATAACTACCAAGGGAATAGAGGCAACTCTTCGAATCAACAATGGCATCCTCAAGTAAATTGGGGCAATCAACAACAAGGCGGAGGTAATTGGAGTAACAACAATCAATAACAATGTGGTGGCAATTGGAATAATAACAACCAAAACAACAATTGGGGTAATCAAAGAAACCAAGGGAATTGGAATGGTAATAACAATAATTGGGGCGACAACAACAATCAAGGAGGGTGGAACAATAGCGGAAACCAAGGAAACTAGGGGCAAGGCTTTCAAAGGCCCCCCATGTACCAACAACCGAACAATCCACCCTCTTTCCTTCTCAAGGTCTGAGTTCCTCCGGGAGTGATATGGGGCGAACTGAAAACATGTTCGAGCAAATGATGAAAAATAACCAAGATTCCGATGCCCAATTAGCTTCTCATAATACATTTATCCAGAACTTGGAGGTTCAATTAGGCCAAATCTCTCAAACGTTGAATACTTGTCCCAAGGGTGCACCACCAAGTGATACGGTAGTGAACCCGAAGGGTGGGAATAATAATCATGTGATGGCGGTTACAACAATAAGTGGGAGAGGCAGTGATGTGAATGCCTCAAAGCAAAAGCAAGTTATGGATGAAGATGTTGAGTTGCGGTATAATGATGTACCTTTGATTGTTGATGATATGGTTAATCAAAATGTGAACAATGATGTGCGGATTGATATTGATGGTGAAGCCTAGTTAGAGACTCAAGATGTCGTGAACTAGTCTAGGGAACACGTGACTGACATGCCCGAGCTGGTTGTACCAAAGGCCAAGGCACTTTTGCCTAGGCCACCTCCACCTTATCCTCAACGGTTAGCAAAGCAAAAGAGTGACAATCATTTCAAAAAGTTCATTGATATGATGAAGAACCTCACAATCAATGTGCCTTTGGTGGAGGCACTTGAGCAAATGCCGGGGTACGCTAAGTTCATGAAAGATTTGGTAACAACGAAGAGGTTGATAGAGTGTGAAACAATTAAAATGACTCATCAAGTGAGTGCCATAGTGCATTCAATGGCACCCAAGCTTGAGGACCCCGGAGCTTTTACTATCCATTGTACTATCGGAAGTGCGGATTTTGCCAAGGCCCTTTGTGACTTGGGGGCTAGCATAAATTTGATGTCGTACTCAGTCTTCAAGATATTGAGAATTGGACAACCTCGACCCACTTCAATGAGACTTCAAATGGTGGATCGATCGATGAAGAAACCTTTGGGCATAATCGATGATGTACTTATTCGGGTGGATAAGTTTATACTGCCGGCCAACTTTGTCATATTGGATTGTGAGGTGGACTTTGAAGTGCCAATTATTCTTGGTAGGCCTTTCCTAGCTATGGGGAAGGCATTGGTTGATGTTGAAGCATGTGAGTTGACTTTCCGAGTGGAGGATGAGAAGGTGGTATTCCATGTTTGCAAATCAATGAGACAACCTAATAGCACAGAGGTGTGTTAATTTGTGGACATTGTCACAGTTGTGATAGTGGATGACACAAGTTCCATGATCCATGTTGAAGATCCCCTTGAGGCTGTGCTTCTTAATATGGATGTCAATGATGATGCTAGTAGAGTGGAGTGCGTGAATGCATTGCATGGTATGGGTTCATATTCATATGAGCCTAGGAGGCTATCCTTGGATCTTGAAAACTGCAAAACTCCACCAACAAAGCCATTGATTGAGGAGCCACCGGTGTTGGAGTTGAAGCCACTTCCTCCACACCTCATGTATGAATTCTTAGGTTCAAATTCTACTTTACCTGTTATTCTTTCTTCTTGCCTTACTAACATGTAGGTTGAGGCCACCTTGGCGGTTCTTCAAAAGCAGAAAAGGGCAATCGGATGGACTCTGGCTGATATTCGGGGAATAAGCTCCGCATTTTGCATGCACAAAATCATCTTGGAGGAGGATGCAAAGCCTTCCTTGGAGCATCAAAGAAGACTAAATGAGGCGATGCAAGAGGTGGTGAATAAAGAGGTTATCAAGTGGTTAGATGCTGGGGTGGTTTATCCTATTTCTGACAATTCGTGGACTTCTCCGGTGAAATGTGTGCCGAAGAAGGGTGGTATAACCGTGGTGACCAATGACAACAATGAGCTCATTCCCACTAGAACGGTCACCGGGTGGAGAGTTTGTATGGATTATCGGAAGCTGAACAAGGTGACTAGAAAAGATCATTTCTCATTGACATTCCTTGACCAAATGCTTGATCGTCTAGCGGACCGGGCTTTCTTTTGTTTTCTAGATGGTTACTCGGGGTACAATAAAATTCTAATTGCCCTAGAGGACTAATAGAAGACCACCTTTACATGTCCTTATGGCACATTCGCTTTCTCTAGGATGCCATTTAGATTGTGTAATGCTCCGGCGACCTTCCAATGTTGCATGATGGCTATTTTCACCGACATGGTGGAGGATATATTGAAGGTCTTCATGGATGATTTCAGCGTGGTTGGGGATTCTTTTGAGTAGTGCTTGGTAAACTTGGATAGAGTGTTGGCCCGATGTGAAGACACCAACCTTGTTCTCAATTGGGAAAAGTGCCATTTTATGGTAGAAGAAGGTATAGTGTTGGGTCACAAAATCTCGAAGCGAGGAATTGAAGTTGATAAGGCCAAGATTGAGGTTATTTCGAGGCTCCCTCCCCCTACTTCTGTCATAGGGGTGAGGAGTTTCCTTGGGCACGCGGGTTTCTACCGGAGGTTTATAAAAGATTTTTTTAAAGTGGTACATCCATTCTGCAAGTTGCTAGAAAAAGATGCAAAGTTCTTGTTCGATGAGAGCTGTATGCATGCATTCGAGCTTCTTAAGCTCACGTTGACTTCTACCCCCATCATTACCGCACCAAATTGGAGCTTGCCTTTTGAGCTCATGTGCGATGCTAGTGATGCTGCGGTTGGGGCTGTTTTGGGCCAAAGAATCAATAAGATGTTTCATCCGGTGTACTACGCAAGCAAGACCATGAGTGAGGCTCAAAGAAACTATACAATCACCGAGAAAGAATTGTTGGCTATTGTGTTTGCTATGGAAAAGTTTCGACCTTACCTTATGGGGGCCAAAGTTATAGTGCACACCAATCACGCCGCCCGTAGGTATTTGATGACCAAGAAAGTCTCCAAGGCGAGATTGATGAGATGGGTGTTACTTCTTCAAGAGTTTGATCTAGAAATTGTTGACCGGAAGGGTAGTGAGAATCAAGTGGCGGGCCACTTGTCCCGTTTGGAGGAGGAGGGGAGGCCTTGTGACGGCCTTAAGATCAATGATTCATTTCCTGACGAACAACTCCTTGCTGTGTCAATGAAGGATATGGCATGGTTTTCCGATGTTGCCAATTACCTTGTGACCGGAATAATCTCGTGTGATCTCTCTTCTAACCAAAGGAAGAAGCTCAAGCGGGATAGTTTGGATTTATATTGGGATGAGCCATACTTGTTCAAGATTTGCATGGATGGTTTGATTCGACGATGTGTCCCGGAGGAGGAACCATTGGGTATTTTGGAGGCTTGTCATTCCTCTCCCTATGGTGGCCATCATGGAGGGGCGAAAGCGGCTTCTAAAGTGCTTAGTTGTGGATTTTACTGGCCTACCTTGTTTAAAGATGCTGGCGATTTAGTGAAGAGATGTGATGAGTGCCAAAGAGCCGGCGGAATTTCTAAAAGGGATGAGATGCCCCTCAATACAATTCTCGAAGTGGATATTTTTGATGTTTGGAGCATCGATTCCATGGGTCCTTTTGTGAGCTCTTGTGGGAACACTTACATTCTCGTGGCATTTGTGCGGCCACGCTGGTAGGTAAGGCTGGGTCCTACTATTTTTCTATAAATAGAGCCCAAGGGTCACAGCTTACACTTTTCGAAATTTTAACACTCACACCCCTAAAAGCTATTGTTCACTCTCATTTCTGATAGTAATTCTTGCTTAGCCTGATTAATTGCATCTCATCATCACAATCTGGTAACATTTCATCATCTTTCTTTGTTTTATATTATAATTTCTTGTGTTTACCATGCCCTGTAGCTAGAGTCTATTCTTCTTCTCATTTTTATTTCATTTGTTAGCCTCGGAAAGTGTAATGGTTGGATATTGTGTGTTTAGAGACCTTTGTGAACTGGGTAAAATGAGTAGGGACAAGTTCGGTGGAAAACTTGAACAAAAATAGCAAAAAACAAACTTAAACCCTAACTTAGTGCCTGTTCAAAGTACTCTCCGCGGCCCGTGGTCGCCTTTGTGCGGTCCGGGGTGCCTTGACGTGGTCCGCATTATCACTTTGCGCGGATCGCGGTGTTCAAGTGACTGTAAGTGAACCTGTGCCCAATGCGGCTGCATTGCACTTTGTGCGGTCCGCACTGGCACACCGCGGCCGCAATCCCACTTTGTGTGGACCGCGGTAAGATGATTCAGAGAGGTGATTTTTTGGCCTTTGCTCCAATGCGGACCGCGGTCACCTTTGCACGGTCCGCGGTGCCCCCAGTGCGGCCGCACTCCTGTTTGTGCGGGCCGCGGTGCCATGTTCTGCAACTATTTCTGCAACATTTAACCTGTCGTCTGCAATTCAATTTCAAGACTTGTTTCACTGCCTGTTCTGGTACTAACCATGTTATATGTGTATGCTTGCAGATAATGGTCAAACAACGAGGTAAAGATGCCAAACAACCCGACTGAGGTAATTCCTCCTGGGGAGGGAAGCAACGGATGGTAAAACTCACTCCCCAGGCTAGACAAAACATAAAGGACATGAGGAAAGCAATCAAAGCGGCTAATAGAGCCCTTGACACCTCGGGGAGTGAGTACGATCCCTCCTGGGAGATCTTTTCAGATTCAGTCCCTCTATACATCCCATATCCGGAGAACGCCATACATAGAGACACTCCCCCATCTTCCCTCGATGCTCGAGCCTCAATCAACATTTCTTCTGGGTCGTCTGAGGGCTCAGCGGCAGGTAGTGGGGATGAATGCTCTACCTCTCCTACATCATCAATAACTGGAGAGGGTGCTAGGGGTAATAAGGGAGATGGGGAGTTACCGGGGGTGGTGTACCCCAGGTTGGGGGTATTGACCGGACTAGGAATCCCGTTGTTTGGGAGGATAGATTCGTCAGCCTGGTGGCGTTCCACAAGTTTAGGGAATGGTGGCCGACACAGAAATTGATTCTTGAAAGGAGTTTCATTGACACAGACCTCCTACCCCTACACCCCAATGTACATAGATAGTTTTAGGCTCGGGTGGGTTGGGAGTTCTTTAAAGATAATTGTGTGAAAGCGAATGAGCATATGGTCAAGGAGTTCTATAGCAATGTGGCCCACATTTTGAAGGGCACTAAGGTGACCAAAGTGAGAAACAAAAATGTGGTGTTTACCGGGAAGGCACTAAATGAATACCTGGGGTTCAATGATGAAGATGAGTCCCTTTACAATTTAAAGTTGGCAATGGGCGAGAAAGTTCGTCCGTGGTTAGCTTTATACCTGGCAATCCTGGGTACGGTTCCAGAGTGGTTGCAAGCAGGGGCCAAAATACTTCGGAGAACTTTCAACTTTGAGGCTAGAGGGTGGTTGACTTTTGTGTGCAGTCGGCTCGATCCCACTACCCATGATCAGACTATTCCACTTGCCCAGGCTATTCTTGTTGCTTCTATTATGGTAGGATATCCTATCAACGTGGGTAATGTGATGTCCCGTGTCATTTCTGCAGTGGGGGTTGAGCATGATCGGAACTACCCTTTTCCCAGCACCCTCACTATGTATTTTCAGGACCTGGAGGTGGAGAAGAGGCCTTTTGACGTAAAGGTCAAACCTGTGGCTCCATTTTCATGGTACAGTTTGAAGGGGTCAGACAACCCCAAGGACAAAAATTACAAGCCGCCTGCTTTTGCCCCAACCGGCCAGTCTGAAGAGTCGGTTGCGCTAGAGCCCTCCACTGAGCCTACTTCCACAGTTGTTGAGATGCCTCCCGGACCTTCCACTTCTGCTGGTCCCTCAACTTCAGCTGGCCCGGGGATTCCATCTTCCCAGACCCATCTTATCACCACCCACCAGCTGAGCCAGACACTTAATAGCTTGAACAACTGGATGGCGACTGCTTCATCCAAGTTGTCCACCTTGACTTCTACTATTGCGGCTATGTCGGCACCACAGCCAATGAAGGTGCCCCAGTTTATCGAGGATTCACTTAAGGAGATTCTTGCCAACCAGCAAAAGATCCTCGATTCTCAGTCTGTCTTGAATAAGGCAGTGGATTCACATGGCAAGGCCCTGAAGGAGCTTGCCAGGGAGCACAAGAAGCTGCACAAAACACGGGCTTCCAAGGAGTATGTGAAGGCGTTGAGGGAGGATGTTGACAAACTGAAGACAGGCCAGCTGCCTTTAGACTTGATATTTGAGGATTCAGCCCCAGCAACAGCACCAGTAGTAGAGCCACAGCAGGAGCAGACATAGAGGCTTCCAAAGAAGAAGAGGAAGCTCCCTAGTGCAAATGAGGCGATCATCCAGTTGGCGGACACACCGGAGGTTTCCCCCAGTCAGCCACAGGATGTTCTAGATATTCAGCCCATATAGGTCCAGGCCCCAGTCCCAGCAGCTGAGCAGCAGGAAACCGGGAACCAGTCCGAGGTTCCCGTACATACAGAGGACCAGGGGACCACTCATGTTCCCATGCAGACAGACGAGGCTTAGGGAGCTCCTATATCCTTTCCTTTTGATTTCTTGATGCTTATTTGTGTAGTTGGCATTGGGGACAATGCCAGCTTTTATTTGTGGGGTTGCGCCGTACTTTTTATCCGAATGATTGTATATATTAGTTGACTTAGTTTATGTTTCTGTTGATTTTTTTATTTGGTCTGTATATAACTTTACATTTAGTAACTTTTATCGCACTTTTTATCTTCTCTTTGGTCTGTATATAAAGTTATATTTTTGTATATATATTCATCCCCCATTGTATATTCTAATACCCTATTGTAAATATTCATTCTATTTTCTATTTTCGTACAAATATTTCATTCTTAGCTTAGTAGATAGGCTCGCAGCCTTTTTGTTTCGGTTTTGGCACTTTCAATAAACCCTTGGTTTTCTTAATGCTACGGTTCTTTCCAAGGGTGGAGTATTGTGTGAACTGGGTGGCTCTTCCCGATGATGGATGGCATGACAGTCTTCTTAAGGGTTTGAGTCCGTTTTTTATTTTTCTCTCGTTTTTAGTAGTTTATAGTTAAGGGTACCTCAAGCAAAGCTTCACTTGGGCCTAACACATTTGCCTTTGATCTCATGGTCAAAGACAAGAGGTTGTGTTTAGGATGGTAAAAGTAGTGACCTTGAGACTCTTGTTTTGACCAAACAAACATCATGTGGTATTTAGGGACTATTGTGTACTCAATTGTGTCTAAGGTTGTTGTGGGACCCCGACTCTATTTATTTAGCAATCCTTGAGTGTGTGTGGTGAGAAATCGAATTGTGAGTCCAAGTCTCTAGCCAATGGTCTAGAACTTGCCCTGAATGTTTGTTGAGGCGAAATTTTGAGTGAAATTCGATTTGAGAAGTGATTATAGGCTCTCCTTGATCCAAACAATTGTCGAACAATTCCATAGCCTACCAATGATATAATCCTCAGCTAACACTTTTGAGCCTTAAACCTTTTTCTTTCAAGAACCAATGCTACAAGCCTATACCCGTTCTAAATTATACCCTCTCTTGGCACCTAAATCGTCCCTTAAGTAATGGCAAAAGTCTAAGTTTGGGGGGGGGGGAGAGACAACAAAGGAAACAAAGTGGTAAAAGGAACAAAAGCAAAAGGAAAGGAAGGCGATGAAAAAGAAAGAAAAGAAAAAGACAAAAAGAAAGCCCAATGTGCAAAGAATAAAACGGGATTCAAGAAAAACAAAAGTGAAAAAGGTGTGGAAAAAAAGTAGAAAAAGGAAAAATGCTTTGAATTGCATACGAAAGAGTGACAATGTGTCTCTCTAACCCCTTGAAAAGAAGTGAAATACTCAAAGAGTCAAAGAGAATTTGTGCCAGAATAAATCAAAAGAAGTGCTTAAGGAAAGATGGAACCCATATAGACCAACAACTTTTCCTACCCTGAACCAAAAGCCTTCACATTGACTCCACAAAAGCCCTATATAATCTTGAGTTGGATGATGCTCGCATTAGTGGATACTTACATGAGGGTCAAGCATATGATACTTAGAGTCGGACTTGTGACCTTTCCTTGAGAGAGATGAGTGACTTCCCATTAACCTTGGTTTGCGTGCTTATACTCTAAAAAGGTGAGGTTTGCTTAGGGAGAGTTGAGGATGTGTGAGTTTGGGGTCCACGGCGACCAAAGTAATTGAGAGAGTTCTTTGATGTAATGAGTCAATTCTTGATGCTGTTGTGTCACACTTGATCCATAGTTTTTCAAAGTTTAAATTTTGTTAATGATCCATTCATGTTGAGGGCAATTGTTAGTCCCAATTGATGCTTGTTGAGGTTACTTTAGAACAGCTAGAATTACTTGGATTTTCCTTTAAGGGGTGGGTCTTATTTTGTTTGGTTGAGGACAAGAAAAGGTTTAAGTTTGGGGGAGTTGATAAGTTAGGATTTTAACATGTTTTATGCCCCTACTTGCCTATGCTTTGATAATATATTGTTACAAAATAGTCCTAAAAGGCTCACAAGTTGTGCTTGATCGCAGGTTTGATCAACAAAGTGACGAAATGTCAACGAACGGCTAAAAAAGGAGTGAAACCTGCTCAAATATCAAATACCAAGAAATTTAAGAAAAGAAGGCCTAGTGCGGACCGCGCAAAGAGGAATGCGGCCGCACTAGGTGGTTCAGAGAGTTGGTGAATCAGGCTAGAAGAAGCGCGTCCGCGGTACACATCTCGCGTTCCGCGGTGAAGGCTCCGCGGCCGCACTACTCTTTTGTGCGGTCCGCAGTCACGAGATTTAGAGAGATGAAGTTTGCAAAGACAGTGCCATGCGGTCTGCGGTCGTGGTTGCGTGGACCGCGCCAGATCCCTCTGCGGCCGCGGTCCATTCTACGCGGTCCGCAGAGTCCAAGTTTAGAGAAGCAGAAGTAAGCCCAGTGCGGCCGCGGTCTATTTAATGCGGCCCGCACTGACCCTGCAGGTGTATTTTTGTCCAATTTTTCCAGCCTATTATAAATAGAATATTTTACATTTTTAGGGAATCAGATATATCAATGGAGAGATGCGCTCGAGAGAACGTATTTTGTAGCCATTTTTGGCACTTTTGCTTTACATTTACGATAGATTCTTGTAATTTAATTTTAGCAATTAATTAATATGCTTAGTTCTTCATCTATTTCTTCAATTTCTTTATCTAGCATGAGTAGCTAAACCCATTAGCTAGGGTTGTGGCTCAACCCTAGTGTGGGTAATTGATGGGTGTTGCCATCTAGTGTTAGATTGACTATGGGTGTTTGCTATTTGGGTTGATTTTATGTTTTAATCTAGAATTGGTGGTTGCAAACACTGATTCAAGCTTTGTGGGTTTAACTCTTCTTGAGAAAGAGAGCCTATGACCCCAAAAATTGACCCAAGGAATTGGGATGGACTCATGTGAAATGATAGTCCCAATTAACGGGTTAAACCTCGAGAGAGTAATTACCCTACTTGAACCCTAGTTGCTTGGTCTAATTTGCCTACCCATTTGGTCTCGAGAGAGTCAATTGGGCAAAGTCACTTTCTCTACCGAGAGGTGTGAGAGTGGGTAAAATTGTGCAATGGTTATAGCATAAGCCCCAATTATGTCAATCGAACCTTAGTAACATCTACCCGTCAAATATCCATCTAGGTAATGTCAGGACCCTAGTGCCCTTCTTCCCATTAGATACAACTTAGAAATATTCTCGTAGCATAATTTAGTGTTAATCAATAGTTTTATAAAAGTAGTTATAATTCAAAAAACCCAAAATTTATTGAAGTGACATTAGGAGTACAAACACATCTTTAGGCTAGACAGACAATCCAATTCCATTCTTAGCTCCCTGAGGAAATCGATCCCGGTCCTTATATCGGGTAAAAGCTATTGCGACCCGCTCTTCCTACCTTAGTGTAGTGTCGAGTTGGCTGTGATCAGAGGCCAAGATCGAGGCTCCCAAACCCCCAGTGTTCAAAGGTGTTCATGATGCAAAAGAAGTGGAAAACTTCCTTTGGTTGGAGAACTACTTCAGGCACGGCAAAGTGAGGGACGATGAGGCCAAGATCAACACTGCGGTATTGTACCTTTCAGAGACTGCTATGCTATGGTGGAGAAGGAAGATGGCTGACGTGGATAAAGGTCTATGTACTATTAGCACATGGGATCAGTTCAAAGCCGAGTTCAAGCGATAGTTCTTTCCAAACAATGTCTTTTACGAAGCAAGCACAAGCTTAGGGAATTGAAGCAAACAGGGAGCATATGTAACTATGTCAAGGAGTTCACTACCCTTATGCTTCAAATCCCCAACCTGACCAATGATGACTTGTTGTTCCACTTCATGGACGGGTTGCAAAATTGGGCTAAGCAGGAGTTGCAATGTCGACAAGTCACTGATATAGACCAAGCCATAGTAGAGGCCAAATCATTAAATGGATTTCAGGCATGACAAGCATGACAAATGCAATGGCAAAGAATCAAAGGTTAACAATGTCAAAGGTGGGGGGACCGTGGCAAAGGCAAGGAGATACAACAAAAATACTCCAAGACTCAAGATCCCAAAAAGTCGAGTGGTCGTCAGGGCTACACCGAGAAGAAGGCACAGGCCGAGAAGAAGGGATGCTACATATGCGGAGGACTGCACGGCTTCAGGAATAGTCCCGACCTAAAGAGCCTCAGTGCCATAGTCCGTGAACAAAAGGAGCAACCGCAAGGAGAGATTTCTAGAACTGCATAGTTGGGTATGATCGGATTATGTGGTGCTATCACTAAGCAAGCTATCCAACCTATCGAGAATGGCAATCAATACGTGGATCTCACTATCAACAACAAGCCCGCTCGTGCAATGGTGGATATTGGAGCAATTCATAATTTCGTGACTGAGGCTGCTATAAAGAGACTAGAATAGAAGCTTGCTCCAACCAACTTTCACGACGAGACCGTGAATGCCGAGCTACAAAATGCTCGTGAGGTAGCTAATGGAGTTGGTGTCAAATTGGGAGCTTGGAAAGGTATGACAAACTTTACCGTAACTGCTATGGATATCTTTGACATCATACTGGGGCAAGAGTTTTTTTAGACATTGTCATACTTTGATCGACCCCTACCTCCAACGTCTCTTAGTTATGGAGCGAGAAGGAGCTTGCATGGTACCTATAGTGACTATGCCACACAGACATATCGAAGCACAACTCTTAGCTACGCAGGTTGTCAAGGGGATCAAGAAGGGGGATCCGACGTTCGTGGCAACAATTGCAAGTCTAGAGGAAGACAAGAATTTTCAAGAGATAGTGCCGCTTTGCATAGAAAAGTTGCTTGAGAAAAACAAAGATGTCATGCCCGAGGAGTTGCCTAAGCACTTGTCGCCTAGGCGAGAGGTGGATCACAAGATTGAGTTGGAGCCAGGGGCTAAGCCACCCGCATTTGCCCCATATCATATGGCACCTCCCGGGCTAGAGGACTCAGGAAA
Source organism: Nicotiana sylvestris (assembly GCF_000393655.2). NCBI lineage: Eukaryota > Viridiplantae > Streptophyta > Magnoliopsida > Solanales > Solanaceae > Nicotiana > Nicotiana sylvestris. The sequence goes on from NC_091064.1 coordinate 19,241,284, forward strand.
CAATTGAAGGAGTTGCTAGCTGCTGGTCACATTCACCCATCAAAAGCACCTTTTGGTGCACCAGTATTGTTCCAGAAGAAAAAGGATAGATCTTTGCATTTGTGCATAGACTACCGAGCAATTAATAAGGTCACCGTGAAGAATAAGTACCTGATCCCACTCATTGCTAACTTGTTCAATTGACTTGGGCGAGCCAAGTACTTTACCAAAGTGGATCTTCGAAAGGGCTACTACCAAGTTCACATTGCGGAAGGGGATGAGCCGAAGATAGCATGTATGACGAGATATGGAGCCTTTGAGTGGTTGGTGATGCCCTTCAGCTAAACCAATGCACCGGCCACATTTTGCACCCTTATGAACAAGATTTTCCATCCCTACCTTGATCAGTTCGTGGTAGTCTACCTAGACGACATTGTCATATATAGCAATACCTTGGATGATCACATGGAACACTTAAGGAAGGTTTTCCAAGTCTTGTGGGAGAATGAGCTATACATTAAGAGGGAGAAATGTGAGTTCGCACAATCAAAGGTGCACTTCTTGGGCCATGTCATTAGTAATGACGAGTTACGCATGGACGAGGCTAAAGTACGTGTTATCCAGGAGTGGGAGGCACCTACAAAGGTAATAGAGTTGAGATCCTTCCTTGGCCTTGTTAACTACTATCATCAGTTCAACAGTGGCTACTTAGCAAATGTCGCACCATTGACTGAGTTACTAAAGAAGAACAAGCCATGGGTTTGGATGGAACATTGTCAAAAGGCGTTTGAAGGCCTTAAGGCAGCTATAATAGAGGAGCCAGTCTTGGCGTTACCTGAATTTGCCAAGACATTTGAGGTGCACACAAATGCCTCAGACTTTGCCTTTGGTGTTGTCCTGATGCAATATAAGCATCCCATAGCGTTTGAAGCCGCAAGTTAAATGAGACGGAGCGGTGTTACACGGTGCAAGAGAAGGAAATGACTGCCATTGTGTATTGCATTCGTACATGGTAACATTATTTGCTCGGGTCGAGGTTATTGGTCAAGACTAATAATGTGGCTACTAGCTACTTTCAGACACAGAAGAAACTCACACTAAAACAGGCTTGGTTGCAGGATTTCTTGGCCGAGTTTGATTATGCGCTGGAGTATAATCCGGGCAAAGGTAACGTTGTAGCCGATGCCTTGAGCCGGAAAGTCGAGCTTGCTGCAATCACTTCAGCAAGATGGGACATTTGGGAGGCTATAAAAGAAGGCATGCAGCATGATCTAGTAGCCAAACAGCTTATCGAGTTAGCCAACAAAGGCAAGACGAGACGGTTTTGGATAGAAGACGGCCTACTACTTACCACAGGTCGGCGAGTCTATGTGACTAAGTTTGGAGACATTAGATGACGGATCATATGAGAGAGTCATGACATAATGTGGGCTGGTCATCCAAGTCAACGGCACTAGGGCCTTGGTTGAGTCAGTCTACTATTGGCCACGCATGCGGGATGACATAGAGTGTTATGTGCAAACTTGTCTTGTCTGTCAATAGGACAAGGTTGAAAAACAATAGCCTGGAGGACTTTTGGAGCCACTGCCAGTTGCAGAGCGTCCATGGGAGAGCATCACTATGGACTTTATCACTTGTCTACCGGAATCCAATGGTTATGGTACTATTATGGTGGTCGTGGATAGATTTTCCAAATATGTCACCTTCATGCCCGCCTCACTAGGTTGCACAGCCAAGGAAGCCGTCAAACTCTTCTTTAAGAACGTGGTGAAGTATTGGGACTTACCAAGGCATATTATCAATGATCGAGACCCTCGCTTCACTGGAAACTTTTGGAGAGATTTGTTCAATATACTTGGCACGGAGCTGCACTTTTCCACTAGTTTCCACCCACAGACAGATGGACAAATGGAACGGGTCAATGCCTTACTAGAATGCTACCTGAGGCATTATGTAAGCGTGCATCAAAAAGATTGGGCAAGGCTCCTAGACACTGCCCAATTCTCTTATAACTTGCAGCGGAGTGAGTCCACGGGGCAGACACCATTTGAGCTAGCCACAGGCCAACAGCTACAAGCTCCACATTCATTACCAGCTACGTTCGAGGGAAAGCATTTGGGGGCTTATAATATGGCCAAAGGATGGGAGGATGTCACGACCCGAATTTCCCACCTTCGGGGGTCGTGATGGCACCTACTCGTGCAAGCTAGGCAAGCCGAGTATTATAGATTCACTAACTATTTTATTTAGACTTTTTTAACAGTTTAAAACAACATACGATCAACAGTGAAATATTAACAATAAATAACGACATGCGAAAGATGTAATCTGATAACTTAGCCAAAAATACAACAATACCAAGTATATCTCTACCTGGAACCGGTGTCACAATATCACGGACCATCTACGAATATTACAAAAATTGTCTGGAAAGAAAGATACAATCTGTCTCTGAAGTAAATGAAAACAGAATATAAAGATAGAGGAGAACGTCGGGGCCTGCAAGCGCCTACAGGACTACCTCAGAATATCCGACTGGACTGAAGGCAGCCACTCAAATCTACGGTCCAAAAGCTGCCGCTCCTGGATCTGCACACGGTGCAGTGTGTAGTATCAGCACAACCGACCTCATGTGCTGGTAAGTGCCTGGCCTAACCCCGGCGAAGTAGTGATGAGTCTAGGACCAGACTACCAAATGAACATGTGCAGTTATATCATATACAGCGGAAAATAAAATAGAAATAGACAATTGAAGTTAGGAGGGGGACATGTTGCGGGGAATATCATCTACCAGCAATAATTTAAGGGAAAAGCATAAAGAACAATTTAAAATTCACAGCAAAAGAATAAGGAAATCGTAACCAATCAATAAATACTTTTATTATCTATTGTTGCGGCGCGCAACCCGATCCAAATTATAAAAATACTGTTGTGGCGTGCAACCCGATCCATATCATTTATCACTTTTGCGGCATACAACCGGATCCAATTATATTATTGTTGTAGCGTGCAACCCGATCCAAACATAATATTATTGTGGTGCGCAACCCGATCCAAATATAAGGTTTTTGTGGCATGCAACCCGATCCACATATACAGTTCAACACCAATCACAAAGAGAGTCCCGGTAAGGGAACAATAAAGAAACAACACTATCCCAACAAGGGAATCGATAGTATAAGTAAACACAGCCCGGCAAGGGAAAATCAGCTATAACCAAACTTGTTCCAACATCTAACTTCACAAAAGAAACCTAAACTAGCACCAATACCCAACCATAAGCAATTTCCACAAGAATAATCTTAATCCTTGCTCAACACAGAGAATCAACAACTTAGGCATTCGTAGTACTTATTAAGAACACAACAATTTCAATTTAAGACTCACTGTCATGCTTGAAACCAACGTATAGATACTCGTTACCATGCCTATACATCATACTCAACAAATAACACGTAGCAAATAGGACACAACTCCTAATCCTCAAGCTAAGGTTAGACCAAACACTGACCTCGAACTTTCACGACCAACTCAAGCCTCAAACACCGTTTTTCTTTTAGAATTCACATCCAAACAACTCGTATCTAGTCCAAATTGATTTAACAACATCAATAAATTCTAAAGAATTCATACCCAATGCTCAATTATAGGTTTTCTATCATTTTCCCCAAAAGTCAAAAATCGACCCCGGGCCCACTTGGTCAAAACATGAGGTTCGGACCAAAACCCGATCACCCATTAACCCACGAGCCCAAATATATAATTAGTTTCAAAATCCGACCCCAAAACGAGGTCTAAATCCCAATAAATCAAAAAGCCCTAACTCTACCCAAATTCCTAATTTCGACCATAAAAACCCTAGATTTTAGGATAAAAATTGACGAAATGCAATAAGAAATCGAAAGAAAAAGGTTTAGAATCATTTACCATTGTTTTGAGGAAGAAATTGTTCTTTGAAAATCGCCTCAATGCTCCCAAATTTCGAAAATGTGAAGTAAATGGGTTTTGGTCGTTTTTGCTTCTGTTTTAAAATCACTGGGCAGACCTTCATCGCGTGCGTGATGGATATGTCGCGATCGCAATGGGTCAGGCCTAGTTGGCCATCGCGTTCGTGATCATAGGCTCGCATTCGCGGAGCTTCAGCCCCCAGAGCCTTCGCGTTCGCGGTCAAGTGGCCGCGTTCGCGTAGAGTAAAATACCTCTCCCCCTGCCCAGGCCCAAAAGCCTTCGCGTTCGCGATAGCAGGTCCGCGTTCGCGAAGGAAAACACTCCCAAAGCTTTGCGTTCGTGTAGAAAGAAAATTCCTTTAGCCTGACTTACCCTTCGCATTCGCGAGAGTCCTTCCGCAAACGCAAAGAACAACACACCAGAACACCAGAAACTGAAAAACCTGCAACTTTTTTTCTAAGTTTAAAACCTATCCGAAACTCACCTAGGCCCTCGGGGCTCCAAACCAAACATGCATACTAACTTAAAAAGATCATATGAACTTATATGTGCGATCAAATCGCCAAAATAAATCTTTAACAATGAATTTAGCATAGAAATCTAAGAAAAACCTCTAAACTTTCAAAGTATCAATTTTTACAACTACGGGTCCAAATCACATCAAAAAACTTCCATTTCTTACCAAATTTCACAGGCTCGGCCTAAATCACATATAAGACCTGTACCGGGCTCCGGAACCAAAATACAGGCCAGATACCATCAACTTTTAAATACATTTTAATTCCAAAAACTCCTAAATATTCCATAAAACAATTTCCTTTAAAAATTTATTTCTCGGGCTTGGGACCTCGGAATTCGATTCTGGGCATACGCCCAAGTCCCATATTTTCCAACGGACCCTTCACGACCGTTAAATCACGGCTCCGAGTTCGTTTATCCAAAATGTTGACCGAAGTCAACTTAAATTCATTTTAAAGTTAAAATTCATCATTTTTCACAGATTTTCACATAATCGCTTTCCGGCTACGCACCGGACTGCACACGCAAATCGAGGTGATATTGAAAGAGGTTTTAAAAGCCTCGGAACACATAATTTATTTCTAAAATAAGTGATGACCTTTTGGGTCATCACATTCTTCACCTCTAAAATAATCGTTCGTCCTCGAACAGACATAAAAAGGAAGTACCTGGGTCAGGGAAGAGATGGGGATAACGTCTCCGCATATCAGACTCGGACTCCCAGGTCGATGCCTTAGCGGGCTGACCTCTCCACTGAACACGAACAGAAGGAAAACTCTTCGATCTCAACTAACGAACCTGCCGGTCTAAAATAGCTAGTGGCTCATCCTCATAAGACAAGTCCTTGTCCAATTGGATAGTGCTGAAATCTAACACGTGGGATGGATTGTCGTGATACTTCCAAAGCATGGACACATGAAACACTAGGTGCACGGCTGATAAGCTCGGCGGCAACGCAAGTCTGTAAGCCACCTCTCCCACTCGATCAAGAAACTCAAACGGGCCAATGAACCTAGGGCTAAGCTTGCCCTTCTTCCCAATTCTCATCACGCCCTTCATAGGCGACACTCGAAGCAATACCCGCTCACCGACCATGAAAGCCAAATCACGAACCTTGTGGTTGGTATAACTCTTTTGCCTGGAATGAGCTGTACGAAGCCTATCCTGAATGATCTTGACCTTGTCCAAGGCATCCTGTACTAGATCTGTACCCAACAATCGAGCCTCTCCCGGCTCAAACCATCCAACCGGCGACCAACACCGCCTACCATACAAAGCCTCATAAGGAGCCATCTGGATACTCGACTGGTAGCTGTTGTTGTAGGCAAACTATGCTAAAGGCAATAACTGATCCCACGAGCCTCCAAAGTAAATGACACAAGCTCGGAGCATATCCTCCAAAATCTAAATAGTCCGCTCTGACTGCCCGTCCATCTTAGGATGAAACACTGTGCCTAACTCAACCCGTGTGCCCAACTCTCGCTTAACTGCTCTCCAAAAATGTGAGGTAAACTGCATACCTCGATCCGAAATGATAGACACGGTAACACCATGAAAACGAACAATCTCCCAGATATAGATCTCAGCTAACCTCTCAAAAGAATAGGAGACAGCCACAGGAATGAAATGTGATAACTTGGTCAACCTATCAACAATAACCCACACTGCATCGAACTTCCTCTGAGTCCGTAGGAGTCCAACAACAAAGTCCATAGTGATATGCTCCCACTTCCACTCAGAAATCTCAATCTTCTGGAACAAACCATCGGGCCTCTGATGCTCGTACTTAACCTACTAACAGTTCAAACACTGAGCCACATGTGCAACAATGTCCTTCTTCATTCTCCGCCACCAATAATGCTACCACAAATCCTGATACATCTTAGCGGCGCTCGGATGAATAGAGTACCGAGAACTATGGGCCTCCGCTAAAATCAACTCTCAGAGTCCATCTACATTAGGCACACAAACTCGACCCTGCAATCTCAAAACTCCATCATCTCCTAAGGTAACCTGTTTGGTACCTCCGTGCTGCACCATGTCTCTAAGGACACACAAATGAGGATCATCATACTGCCAATCTCGGATACACTCCAATAAAAAAGAAGGAGCTATTGTGCAAGCTAACACACGGCTGGGCTCAAAAACATCCAACCTCACAAACTGATTGGCCAAAGCCTGAAAATCCAAGGCAAACGGTCTCTCACCGACCGGAATATAAGCAAGGCTGCCCATATTGGCTGACTTCCTACTCAAAGCATCGGCCACCATATTGGCCTTTCCTGGATGATATAAGATGGTGATATCATAGTCTTTAAACCGCTCCAACCACCTTCTCTGCCTCAAATTTAGCTCCTTCTGCTTGAACAAGTACTGCAAACTCTTATGATCCGTGAACACCTCACATGCCCCGCTATACAGATAATACCTCCAAATCTTCAATGCGTGAACAATGGCTCTTAACTCCAAATCATGAACCAGATAGTTCTTCTCATGAATCTTCAACTATCGCAAAGCATAGACAATGACCTTGCCAGCCTGCATCAACACCGCACCAAGTCCAATTCGAGATACATCACAATAAACTGTATATGGCCCTGAATTTGTAGGCAAAACCAACACTGGTGCCATAGTCAAGGCTGTCTTGAGCTTCTGGAATCTCGTCTCACACTCGTCTGACCACCTGAACTGGGCACCCTTCTGGTCAACCTAGTCATCGGGGCTGCAATGGACGAAAATCCCTCCACAAACTGACGATAGTAACTTGCCAAACCCAAGAAACTCTAGATCTCTGTAGCTGATGCGGGTCTAGGCCAGTTCTTGACTACTTCTATCTTCTTTGGATCAACTTGAATACCCTGTGTTGATACAACATGACCCAAGAATGTAACTGAACTCAACCAGAACTCACACTTCGAAAAATTGGCATACAACTAACTATCACTCAAAGTCTGAAGAACCACTCTAAGATGTTGCCCGTGCTCCTCTCGGTTGCGGGAATAGATCAAAATATCATCAGTGAAGACTATCACAAACGAATCCAAGTAAGTCCTGAACACTCGGTTCATCAAATCCATAAAAGCTACTAGGGCATTTGTCAACCCGAATGACATCACCAAGAACTCATAATGCTCGTACCGAGTGTGGAAAGTTATCTTAGGGACATCATATGCCCTAATCCTCAACTGATGGTAGCCAGATCTCAAGTCATTCTTCGAAAATACCTTGGCACCCTGAAGTAGATCAAACGAATCATCAATCCTCAGTAATGGATAATTATTCTTGATTGTAACCATGTTCAACTGCTGGTAATCTATACACATTCGCATTGATCCATCCTTCTTCTCAACAAACAACACCGGAACACCCCAAGGAGAAATACTAGGTCTAATAAAACCTTTTTCAATCAAGTCTTGCAACTGCTCCTTCGACTCTTTCAACTTAGGTGGGGCCATATGATACGGAGGAATAGAAATAGGTTAAGTGCTCGGAGCCAAATCAATGCAGAAGTCAATATCCCTATCGGGTGGCATACCCGGCAAGTCTGAAGGAAATACCTTAGGGAACTCACAAACAACAGGCACAGAATCAATAAAAGGAACCTCGGCACTAGAATCACAAACATATGCCAAATAGGCCAAGCACCCCTTTTCAACCATACGTCGAGCCTTCACATAAGAGATAACACTACGGGTAGAATGACCAGGAGTCCCTCTCTACTCTAAACAAGGTAAACCCAGCAAGTGTAAGGTCACAGTCTTGGCATGACAGTCCAAGATAGCATGGTAAGGTGATAACTAGTCCATCCCCAATATGACATCAAAATCAACCTTGTCCAGAAGTAACAAATCTACACGAGTCTCAAGACCCCCAATCACAACTATACACGAACGATGGACTTGATCTACCATAATAGAATCATCCACTAGTGTAGACACATATACAGGGGCACTTAAGGAGTCACTAGGAATTACTAGATACGGTGCAAAATAAGATGACACATAGGAGTATGTAAACCCTGCATCAAATAGAACTGAAGCATCTCTGCTACAAACCAGAACATTACCTGTGATAACTGCATCAGAAGCCTCAGTCTTAAACCTCGTTGGAAGAGCATAACATCGGGGCTGGGCCCCACCACTCTGAACTACATCTCTAGGACGTCCTGCTGCCGGCTGGACTCCATCTCTATCTGCCTGATCTCCACCTCTAATACCTCTACCTCCACCTCTACCACTTCTACCCACACCCCTAGCTGGCGGAGCGGGTGGTGGAACACCTGGTGCCTGAACCATAGGGAACCCTACTGCTACGATTGAGTACCCACCAATCTCGAACAAGCCCTCCAAATGTGATCATACTCACCGCACTCAAAGCATCCACCTAAGTGCTGCGGCTGAGGAAACTGAGACTGACCCTGGCAACCTGAATGACCACCCCGAAAACTCTAGAGCAGCGGTGCACTAATACGAGCTGGTGGTGCACTGTAGGGATGCTGATCAGAATACTGCATATGAGAACCATGGCCACCTGAAGCACCTTGAGAAATCTGAAGTGTTGACTGAAAGGGCTTAGGAGGATGGCCTCTACCATATGAATCCCTACCTCCAAAGGAGGCACCACTGAATCTGCCGGAATGATGAGGCCTCTTGTCATACCCCTGACTACCTCCCTACGACAGAACCATCTCAACTCTCCTAGCCACATGGGCTGCCTCCTGAAAAGAAATCTCACTCCCTATCTCCTTAGCCATCTGAAGTCGAATCGGCTAAATAAGTCCCTCAATGAACCTCCTCACCCTCTCTCTCTCTCTCTCGGTGGGAAGTATGAAAAGAGCATGACGGTCCAAATCGATGAATCTGGTCTCATACTGAGTAACGGTCATAGAACCCTGCTAGAGATGCTCAAACTGCCTCCGATAGATCTCTCTCTGAGTGATAGGGAGAAACTTCTCTAGAAATAACTGAGTAAACTACTCCCAAGTCAAAGCTGGTGATCCGACTGGTCTAGCCAAACAATAATCTCTCCACCAAGTCTTGGCGGATCCAGACAAGCGAAAAGTAGCAAAGTCGACCCCATTGGTCTCCACTATCCCCATGTTCCTGAGAACCTCATGACAGCTGTCTAGATAATCCTAGGAATCCTCAGAAGATGCACCGCTAAAAGTAGTCATGAAGAGCTTGGTGAACCTGTCCAATCTCCACAAAGCATCGGCTGACATACCTACTCCATCATCGATCTGAGCTACCACACCAGGCTGAACTACTCTAACTGGCTGAGCTACTGGAGTCTGAAATTGGGGAGCCATCTGCTCCGCAGTGCGAGTAGCAGAAGTTTAGGCACCTACTCCAGCCTGAGAGACGGCTGGTGCTACAGGAAGCAAGCCTGCCCGAGTGACACTCTCCATAAGGCCCACTAGACGGACCAGAGAATCCTGCAGTACTGGGGTAGCAATAAACCCCTCTGGGACCTAATTTAGGCCCACTAGAACAATCTGGGCCGAAACCTCATCATCAAAGTCAACCTGAGGCTTCGTCGCTGGTGCTGCTGCTCTAGGATGAGCTCTACCCCTACCTCAGCCTCCAGCACGGCCTCGGCCTCGCCTTTTGCCCCTCGTGGGAGCTACTGCTGGGGGATCAGGCTGCTGATCGGTGGATGAGGAAGCGCGTGTTCTCGCCATCTGCGAAAGAACAGAGTAAAAATTCAATTAGCATTGAGAAACCAAACAGCACGACAGGAAAGAATAAATGTGAAGTTTTTCCTAACTCTGTAGCCTCTGGGGATAAATACAAACGTTTTTGTACCGATTCCTCAGACTCTACTAAGCTTGTCCGTGAATTCTCAGACCTATGTAACCTAGAGCTCTGATACCAGCTTATCACGACCCGGATTTCCCACCCTCGGGAGTCGTGATGGCGCCTACTCGTGCAAGATAGGCAAGCTGAGTATTATAGATTCACTAACTCTTTTAGTTAGTCCTTTTTAATAGTTTAAACAACATACGATCAACAGTGAAATATTAACAATAAATAAAGACATGCGGAAGACGTAATCTGATAACTTAGCCAAAAATAAGTATGATAATACTAATTACATCTCTACCCGGAACCTGTGTCATAATAACCCGGACCATCTACGAATACTACAAATAATTGTCTGGAAAGAAAGATACAATCTATCTCTAAAGTAAATGAAAATAGAATATAAAGATAGAGGAGAATGTCGGGGCCTGCAGACGCCTTCAGGACTACATCAGAATCTCCGACTGTACTGAAGGCAGCCACAAAAGCTACGGTCCAAAAGTTGCCGCTTTGGGATCTGCACATAGTGCAGTGTGTAGTATCATCATAACCGACCCCATATGTTGGTAAGTGTCTGGCCTAACCCCGGCGAAGTAGTGACGAAGCTAGGACCAGACTACCAAATGAACCTGTGCAGTTATATCATATACAGCGGAAAATAAAACAGAAATAGACAATTGAAGTTAGGATGGGGACATGTTGCGGGAAATATCATCTACCAACAGTAATTGAAGGGAAAAGCATAAAGAATAATTTAAAATTCACACCAAAAGAATAAGGAAATCGTAACCAATCAATAAATACTTTTATTATCTATTGTTGCGGCGCACGACCCGATCCAAATCATAAAAAAACTATTGCGGCGTGCAACCCGATCCATATCATTTATTACTGTTGCAGCGTGCAACCCGATCCAATTATATTAATCTTGCGGCGTACAACCCGGTCCAAACATAATATTGTTGCAGCACGCAACACGATCCAAATATAAGGTTGTTGTAGCGTGTAACCCGATCCACAAATACAGTTCAACACCAATCACAAAGAAAGTCCCGGCAAGGGAACAATAAAGAAACAACACTATCCCGGCAAGGGAATCGACAGTATAAGTAAATACGGCCTGGCAAGGGAAAATCAGCTATAACCAAACTTGTTCCAACATCTAACTTAACAAAAGAAACCACAACTAGGAACAATACCCAACCATAAGCAATTTCCACGAGAATAATCATAATCCTTGCTCGACACAGAGAATCAACAACTTAGGCATTCATAGTACTTATTAAGAACACAACAATTTCAATTTAAGACTCACGGTCATTCTTGACACCAATGTATAGATACTCGTTACCATACCTATACGTCGTACTCAACAAGTAACACGTAGCAAATAGGACACAACTCCTAATCCCTCAAGCTAAGGTTAGACCAAACACTTACCTCGAACATCCACGACCAACTCAAGCCTCAAACACCGCTTTTCCTTTAGAATTCGCCTCCAAGAAACTCGTATCTAGTCCAAATTGATTTAACAACATCAATAAATGGTAAAGAATTCATACCCAACGCTCAATTATAGGTTTTCTATTACTTTCTCCAAAAGTTAAAAATCAACCCCGGGCCCACTTGGTCAAAACATGAGGTTCAGACCAAAACCCGATCAACCATTCACCCACGAGCCCAAATATACAATTAGTTTCGAAATTCGACCCCAAAACAAGGTCTAAATCACAATTAATCAAAAAGCCCTAACTCTACCCAAATTCCTAATTTCTACCATAAAACCCTAGATTTTAGGATGAAAATTGATGAAATGCAATGGAAAATCGAAAGAAAAAGGTTTAGAATCATTTACTAATGTTTTGGGGAAGAAATTGTTCTTTGAAAATCGCCTCAATGCTCCCAAATTTCAAAAATGTGAAGTAAATGGGTTCTGCCCGTTTTTGCTTCTGTTTTAAAATCACTGGGCAGACCTTCATCGCGTTCGCGATGGGTCTGTCGCGTTCGCGATGGGTCAGGGCCAATTGGCCATCGCGTTCGCGATTACAGGCTCACATTCGTGGATCTTCAGCCCCTAGAGCCTTCGCGTTCACGGTCGAGTAGCCGCGTTCGCACATAGTAAAATCCCTCTCCCCATGCCCAGGCCCAAAGTCCTTCGCGTTCGCGATAGCAGGTCCGCATTCGCGATAGCAGGTCCACGTTCCCATCCTGTTTCTCACATTCGCGTAGAAGGAAAATTCCGTCAGCCTGACTTACCCTTCGCGTTAGCAAGAGACCTACCAAGAACGCGAAGAACAACACACTAGAACACCAGAAACTGAAAAACCTACAACTTTTTTTCTAAGTTTAAAACCTTCGAAACCTATCTGAAACTCACCCGAGCCCTCGGAGCTCCAAACCAAACCTGCATACTAACTCAAAAACATCATATGAACTTATCTGTGCGATCAAATCGCCACAATAACATCTTTAACAGCGAATTTAGCATAGAAATTTAAGAAAACCCTCAAAACTTTTAAAGTATCAATTTTTACGACTACGGTCCGAATCACATTAAACGACTTCCGTTTCTTACTAAATTTCATAGGCTCGGCCTAAACTACATATAAAACCTGTACCGGGCTCCAGAACCAAAATACGGGCCCGATACCATCAAATTTTAAATACATTTTATTTCCAAAAACTCCTAAATATTCTAGAAAATAATTTCCTTTAAAATTTTATTTCTCGGGCTTGGGACCTCCGAATTCAATTCCGGGCATATGCCCAAGTCCCATATTTTCCTATGGACTTTCCGGGACTATCAAATCATGGGTCCGGATTTGTTTACCCAAAATGTTGACCGAAGTTAACTTAAATTCATTTTAAATTCAAAATTCATCATTTTTCATAGATTTTCACATAATGGCTTTCCGGCTACGCGCCCGGACTGCGCATGCAAATCGAGGTGATACTGAAAGTGGTTTTAAAAGCCTCAGAACACAGAATTATTTCTAAAACAAGTGATGCCCTTTTGGGTCATCACGAGGAGCAGCTTGACACTGCTAAGTCTTACTTGGATAAGGAAGCTAAGAAGATGAAGAAGTTTGCGGACCATAAGCGCCTATGTCAAGGTAGGCAAGATCTTATACAAGCTTAACATGTCATCGTATCTTAAGATCTACCATGTCTTCCATGCAAGTATGCTTAAGCCATACCATGAAGATAAGGATGATCCGAGCAGGGGCCAATCAAGTCGAGCGCCTATGACTATTACTGCCTCGCATGATCGGGAGATTGAGGCTATTATGGATTACCAGGCCAGGCGAAAACAAGGGCAAAAAGCCACCGCTATGTTCCTCGTCCATTGGAAGGGGCAATCACTAGAAGAGGCCACATGGGAATGATATGAAGACTTATGGCAATTCAAAGATAAGATCCGAGAGTTTAATGAGCAGCATTGTGTTGCGATCATCGCAATATTAGGTGGGGGAGAGTGTGATGACCGTCCATGTCATCATGCCACATAGGCGCCATTTGGCATATATTAATGCCATGTGGAAGCTTACATAAGAATAAGGCTAGCATTTGTGAGAAGATTCTAGAGAAGTATGGACATTTCCTTAGGAAGATCCTATATCCTTATGGATTTGCTAGGAAAGTTCTTAGAATCTTCTAGGATTGTAGAGAATTCTAGAGAAAACTCTTATCTTGTAAACATTAAGGACTTTTGTAATAATTATTATTTACACACTAGCCCCTAGGAGACTAGTATATAAAGGGGGTCATTCATTTGTATTTCACCAAGCAAACAATTCAAGTTCTCCCTAATACAAAACTTCCTTTAACAATTCTCTTGTGTTCTTTCTACCATTCTCTTAGCGATCTTGAGTGTAGTGAGGCTGACTTGGCATAGCAAGAACGTGAGCAAGCTATGCAATATCGTGAGTAAATTGTCAAGTGCCGCACGTGTACTTAGTTAACAACAAAGAACGTGACACTAGCGAGTCCTATGCCCAAACCTCACTTTAATCAGCTATGTCTGAACCCCTATATCCAATCTCAAGTTGGATATTACTGACGGGGTAAATGAGGATAAATTGTATTTTAACTGATTATAATAAAGTATATGTTAATGTTTTAAATTACTAATTAGGCCTAATAGTTTGGATTTTGAAGCACTTGTTATTGTAGGTTATTATATTCCCGTCTTGTAAAAAAAATAGTAAGTATACGGTTTCATGCCTATAAGTTGAAACTTTGAACAATGAAAATTTATAAAAGACTCAACAGCTAGCACACAACTAAAGGAACATTTTTCTTTCATCAAAAGTCAAACAGTACGTGGAGAAAAACAAATTTTACATTTTTGACAATGAAGCAACTTAATATCTAGTGACATGAGAAATGAAGGAGTCCATCTCCAATTGATGATCTCCACCATCTTTCACTGATTCTTTGACTTGTTTACCTAATTCCATGGCACGCATTCTCATCTCATGTCCTTCTGTAGAAGCCATCAAGTTCTCAACAGCATTTTTGATTGTACATGAATCAATGATATCGTCACTGCGATCCCAATGCTTCACGACGACTCCAATTTTTAGCACATTTGTAACGAACACAGCATTTCTGGGCTGGTCAAAACGCATAGACCATGTCGCTATAGGCACTCCCATGGTAATACTTTCCATGCATGAATTCCACCCACAGTGACTCATAAAACCGCCGGTTGATGAATGTGCCAAAATTTCTAATTGGGGTGCCCAATCTTTTACAATAATTCCTCGTTCTTTTACTCTCTCTTCATACCCTTCAGGGATTCTGACTTCCCCTTCTCCTCCTGAAAGTACATCTCTAACTACCCAAATAAACTTCTGCTGACTTTTTTCCAATCCTATAGCAAGTTCTTTGATTTGCTCCATAGATAAGTAGCCTGTTGTTCCAAAAGAAACAAGAATCACTGAATTTTGGGATTGCTTATCGAGCCACTCTAAGCATTTGTGACGAACTTTTGAGTCCTTTCCCGTAGATATAGTCACCGGATTGAAGGGACCAACAGCCCATTGTTTACGAATTCCGAGCAACCTACTGAACTTTGCTAGTGTTTCAAGATAAGGACCCTCGAGAACTTTGCAAGTATCATATAAGTTCCCAGAGCTGAATTTGTTACAACTAAATTGTAATCGCATAAATTCAATAAACTCAGGTGTGAAAGTACTTCTGAGAGTCGGAAGTCCATCAGGAAGGTGAACACCAGATGGGAGAAAAAGTTTCTTAGCCAATTTCGCAAGGAATGAAGGAAGATGGAGATAGTATTTGATGATATCCCATAAGAGAGAACTATTGGCAAAAGCAGAAATAGCATGAAAACAATAGGCTTCAGCATTTTTTATTGATACTACGTCTTGAACAGTGGAAGCCATCATAGAATCATAAATGACAACAACTCTTCGACTTATGCTGGAAAGCTTCTTTATAAATGCACTCACAGGCTCGCGCAATGTTAAAGATGCATCCAGTACTGATGCTATGAGTTTCGAGATGGTTTCAGAAGAATTATTTGAACAATTAGACGGGGCTGGCGCCATAAAAGAAGATGGGGTTGGGAATTCTTGGAAATGGATATAGTTAGTAGCAGTGGCTAAATCCCAACCATGTATTCGAGCCTTAACTTGGCTAATTTCTGTACTAAAACCAACATAATAAATTGGAATATGGTATGAAGAAACGAGGCGAGAGAGATGAAGGAATTGATTTAAGTGTCCTTGAGCTGGAAAAGGAACCATAACCATAGTAATTTGATCATCCTCCACGCCAAGGGACACCATTGCAACTTCTTTAGATACACTTCTTCTTGTTTTAATAACAAGAAAGCCCGGTTCTATATGTAATATATATCATAAAAGACAGAAAATTAAAAGGAAAAAAAATAAGAGGACAACTGTGAATAGCATGTGAGGAATGTTCACTATGTAAGCAAGGAAAACAGACTTGAGTACTGAGCAAAGAGTTATGCAAAAGTCAGAACAGGTGGAATTGTGTCCATAAAATTATTGTATTGTGGAATGGAAGGCTTTAGAGAAACAGATTAGGAAAGATGTATTGTTAATCATGTTCTCTAAAATGTTATATAGCTCCATTTTCCATGAAGCAGTCTTACAAGTTGTATGTCAAAATATGTTATGCAGCCCACTCTTTGTTCTGGAACTTATATATATAAATATATGCTTCCGATTGATATATAGGCATAACTTCCGAAGCATATTTTGTAAACAAATAAATGTCAATACTAATATTTATAATCTGATCATGTCATCATTTGATTAGAACTATATATCACGTGTGCACGTTCATATGAGTTGGCTCCACATGAGTATGAGTTGCAAGAATCTCCATATAACTTGGATCTCAAAAGCAGCGGGAAAGTTGGTTATAAAAAAATGCAGTTGAGATTTGATTGTGGATTGATGTATCAGATACGCATACTCAACCTGTCACGACCTCAAACCAACCCGATCGTGATGGCACCTATCGCAGTACTAGGCTAGCCGATTCGTTATTCATAACATAAAATAATTCTTTTCAATAATTCATTTGCTAATCAATTTCGTCTTAAATCTTCCATTAAACATTTTCAAAACAAGTGAAAATAAACATCCCTGAAGATAAACGGCCCGACCTCGGTGTCACTAGTCATGAGCAACTAAAATACAAGTCTAATACAGTCTACTCAGATGACAAAAGGAGTCTAATAAAAACTGGACAATTATAAGATAGGAGGGAGAAAAGCAAGGTTGCGGTCGCCGTGCAGCTACCTTGTTAAGCTCCGGGATAACCTGAAGAAGAATCAGCACTCACTCAGATGCCTTGGCACCTGGATCTGCACACAAGGTGCACGGAGTAACATAAGTACACCAACTCAGTGACGAGCATTAAAAATCACATACATCTCATCACATAAAAAACTTCAGTGGAAATAAAAAGATTTAAATCAATAATTAAATTCCGAACATTTCGTAAAAAATTCAGTTTCAATGAAAGTTGCATAAAGCATTTGTTCAACATTTTCCATAGAGGCTCAGTATAAAAGAAGAGCGAAAATAGTAATTTCATAAAAATAAGCCCCTCGGGCAAAGTATCACTCATATATATATAGCCCCTCGGGCAAGCCTCTCAGTCATTTGTGACTCAACTCTCATCAATCAACACTCACGCTCAATAGGTACCTTATAATAACCACTGTGGCATGCAGCTCGATCTATAAACATATAGTCGACTGCGCTCACTGGGGGTGTGAGACTCCGGAGGGGCTCCTACAGCCCAAGCGCTATATCGCTGCGGCGTGCAGCCCCACCCAATATCATTGCGGTGTACAGCCCGATCCAAATATCGTTGCGGCGTGTATCCTGATCCATAATTATATAATCCTCACCATCAGGCCCTCGGCCTCTCTCGGTCATCAACCTCACAAACCACTTGGGCATTTCAGTGAAAAATTAGGGAACTCAGCCCAAACAACTTTCATATATTTAAAAATAGAGTAATGAAACTGAATCAAACAGTAAACAGGTAAAAATCATGACTGAGGATATGCTTTCGAATCAAAACAGTGTGAGGGTAGTAGTAAAATACTCCTGAGGGTCCAAACAGTACGGCAAAAGGCCCCAAACATGGCATTCAGCCCCAAGTTAACAGAATCATTTCTAAAACACATAGATATCATATAGAGTTTATCAAAATATGCAACTTTACAGTTGCCACGGGACAGACCAAGTCACAATCCCTACTGGTGCATGCCCACACGCCCGTCACCTAGCATGTGTGTCACCTCATTTATCAAAATAGTACGAAATTCCGGGATTTCATACCCTCGGGTTTATATTTACAATCGTTACATACCTCAAACAAGACAAAAATCTACTCTGTGATGCCCTTGCCGCTCGACTCAGCCTTAAATCGCCCCGAATCTATCCAAAATTAGAATCATATCATCAATACATGCTAAAGGAACAGAGCCCATGCGAAAATTATCAAATTAAATCAAAATTCCCGAAATTGACCAAACCCGACCCCCGAGCCCCCGTCTCGAAATGCGATAAAAATACAACACTAGAATCCTTATCCCCTCACGAGTCCATACATACCAAATTTACCAAAATCCGACCTCGTTTGGTCCCTCAACTCATCAAATTAAACTCTCCAATTCCAAGCCCTAATTTCCCAATTTTCACCCCTAATTTCTACAATTTCCATGCCTAATCAACTGAAATTCACCAAAGATACGAGTATCAAGTTCAAAAATCTTACCTCAACGAGTTTCCCCTTGATTCCATCTTCAAAACCCTCCAAAAGCTTCAATCCCGACTTCAATAATGGTGGAATGGGCCAAATTTCGCGAAAGTGAACTTATATATACTTTCTGCCCCAATGATTCTGCACCCGCAGACAATACCTCGCACCTACGGACTCGCACCTGCGGTCCCAGGTGCGCACCTGCGAAAATCACTTAAAGGACCGGGATCGCACCTGCGCCCAGTCACCGCACCTGCGATGCCGCAGATGCGTCCAAATAACTACATCTGCGGTTCTTCTCCTGATGGCCAAAACACGCACCTACGATCTACTTACCGCATCTGTGTCCTCGCACCTGCGGTCCCCAATCCGCAGGTGCGGAAATGATAGAAGCAGCAAAATCTGCAGCAACAACTCAAAGCCAAACTTCCTGTCAACCACTCAAATCTATCCCGAGGCCCTCGGGACCTCAACCAAATATACCAACAAGTCATATATCATCAGTCAAATCTATACCAACCTTCGGAACACTCAAAACAACATCGAAATACCAAATCACCCTCGAATTCAAGCCTAAGGATTTCCAAACTTCCAAATTCCGCAAATGATGCTGAAACCTATCAAACCTCATCCGAATGACCTAAAATTTTGCACACACGTCACAAATGACACTACACACCTACTCCAATTTTCGGAATTCTATTCCGACCCCGATATCAAGATTTCCACTACCAACCGGAAACTCCAAATTTCCAATTTCGCCAATTCAAGTCTAATTCTACCCCGAGCCTCCAAATTGCATTCCGAACACACTCCTAAGTCCAGAATCACCTAACGAAGCTAACCAAATCATAAAAATCCAAATCCAAGATCGAACACTAAAAATGTCAAAACTTGGTCAAACCTTTCAAATTTAAAGCTTCAAGCTGAGGATCATTCTTCCATTTCTGTTCCGATTAACTTGAAAACCAAAACCGGCGATTACGTAAGTCATAATACATCATACGGGGCTAGTCATGCCCGAGAACTAGGAACGAAGTGCAAATGCTCAAAACGACCGATCGTGTCGTTACATCCTCCCCCATAAACATACGTTCGTCCTCAAATGTGCCTAAAGTTGTTCTAAAAGCCATCAAATCACTGCATAACCTTACCATACACATACCTGAGGGGTGATCCCACGTCACCCTACCTCATATAGGCCCGATAGCACAACATAACTGAAATTTCACAATCCAACCTAGCTCATTAACCTTAGAACCAAATTTCTGCTTCCGAAATTATCTATAAGATCAGAACCTCACATCTATACTCTAAATAAGTTTGAACAAACTATAACAAACAATATCTATAACCCTAGATGTAATTACATGATGTACCACATACCTCAAACACTCGTAGCGATAACTTCTAATCACAGTAGCTGCTCAAAATAACCAAATACCGATAATAACCCTCTTATCAAATAATGCCTCATTCCAACACTTTCTTATACTACCAGTGATGAATGAAACATGCAGAAAGTCATAACTATTCCTCGGATCAACCATTCATGAAGCTCCCTCTCCTTCGGCAAGGACCATAGTAAATTTCTAAGTCGAACATCGATATTATCCTTCCAACATGCTAAAATCGAATCCGATAGCATTCATTTTAGATCCCACTGACCTCATCTCATCCAACACGACTACTCTAGTGACATGACATATCGATACAATCTCAAGCCACAACCCGTGCACCAATAAGCAACAGTCTAAATGTACTCAAATCATGGAAAGTGACTCAAATGAGAGAGCTGTACCGCAAGCTCACCAATGCCACCACAACACGATGCTAAGAACTCATCACACACCATAGAACCAGAACACACGAATCTAACCCGGAGGATCATACCTCCACATAACTTCGCTTCAATGCGCGACCCTATCCAAACACTGGCCCACACGAGACACCTCAAGTCACCATGCTCAAAATCAACAAACATGTGCAATTTGATGTCTAGTACCAAAAGTGAATCACCATAACCACGGAGAAGCAAATGACGCAATGCCATACCAGCCAGAAAGAGCATATCCAATGCGCAATAAATCATGCAACACCCAATTACCCATCTCACTCAAACTCAGCTATAAAGCCCAAATAGAACCATATCATGTGTGCATAAACTCAACGAATCACAACTCTTGAAACACGGAAAGGTAACTCATAGATCACTCAGAACACGAATAAGCTCAATGACAATCGAACGGCACATCCCTCAACAATAGAAATTCGGAGACAACAAAGCCAACTCGATGCAGAACACACATCCATATTGGCCTACCAATGAACCACTTATCAAGGAGTCCTTGAAGCTGCTCCTTCAACTCCTTTAACTCCGACGGTGCCATACGATACGGTGGAATAGAAATTGGCTGAGTTCCCAGCATCAAGTCAATAACCCTATCCGGCAGCAAGAAACACATCCAGAAAATCCCTTACCACCGGAATTGAATCAATGGTAGGAGTCTTTGCACTGACATCCCTCACGAAGGCCAAATAAGAAAGACAACCCTTCCTAACCATCCGCTAGGTCTTCAAAAAAATGAAATCACTCTACTGGGAACATAATCTATCGAACCTCGTCACTCCATCCATGGCACCCCGAGCATAGCTAACTTTACCGTCTTAGCGGAACAGTCCAAAATAGCACGACACAGAGATAACCAATCCATACCCAATATTACATCAAAATCCACCATACAAAGCAACAAAAGATCCACTCGGGTCTCCAAACCCCCAATAGTCACCACACAATACCAATATACGCGGTCCACAACCACGACATAACATGTTTATAAGAACTCCCAGTCTCCAAATCCATAAAGCACACGAATCACCATATCCAATCCCAACTCCACTGCCCATACATCTAATGCACATCTGATACTCGATCATTCTATGAGGGATACTCCTATAATTCTTCTGCGCTGCCAAGCAAACTCGAATATCAGTCGTCGATCAAACAAGAGAGTGTCGCAATACTAGGGACGTACCATTAACTCAAACACATTGCCCTTTCTGAAATGTATACTCTCATCAAGCCACACCAATTAGTAATGTCATTTACCTAGTCATCTGAAACTGCCCATGCTGCCTAAGAATTTATGACCCTTTCAAAACTGAATCATGACCTTACACATGCAAATCTCAACCCTACATAACATAGCGCATATACCATGCCATCCTATGATAATCATGAGAACTTCATATCCATTCCGAGCCATAAGCAACTACGTACTCAACTAGCCAAAAACTTTCCATTTGATCTCATCTAGAATAAAATCACTATACATCGCATGCTCCTTACGCCAGTAGAAAATATACATCTCTAACCGTGGTAGAAACCACCAAGAGCTCTCCAAATCCCATTTGCACAAAACCAAACCATCAGGACTAAATCCTTCTAACTTAACCAAGCTACGTAAGTCATCAAAAACCCAAGAGCATTGCCACAAAGCACCTGTAGAATCTCATTACATCATAAGCACCCCAAAGAACTAATCATATTCCTTACCATGCCGATTCGACCTATTAGCAGGTTGTCCTATTTATCAAAGTCCCTTCTGAATTACCTTCGTGTTCGATACTTCTCCTTGCCATAATACAACAATCCTCAACCTTGACTCACTACACGAGACCCAAGCATAACACCACGTCATCTAAGGCTCATAAGCCGCCGAATACTCTCTTAAATATCTCCAAAAGCACCACATTCAAAATACTGAAGAGACTTCCTGCAAATCTAAAGCCATTACCTTCGCCTTCCTGATACTGATATGTAGAATCCATACTGATGTAGAAATGCTACAAGTCTCGACACCCTCCAATGTAAACCTCAATTTTTAGTCAAATACACATCCTAAAGATCTCCAATTATTGCATGCAAGTCTTGAATCCTTCAAAACCATTCTCGGGAGTCATCCACTCTACTCAGGTTTCGATTAGACTGATCAAATGAATTGAATGACCTATGCCCCATTAAAATAGAAACACCTATGGGAGTAACCCATCCTTCTAAGCAGTCGAGTGATCTCCTACTCCACACCCGTTAAATCCCTTACAACAATAATTAATCCATCCAACGTTTCTCATATACCCATAAAGCATAACACAGCTGATTCGCCAGTATACCACAAACTGAAACTAATATGACACTTAGCCGCGCAATCAACTTATCAATAGCAGACTCCCCTACTTGGCTCAAGGCCATAGGTCAAAACACACAAAATTCGTGATGCCCATACTCTATCATAGCCATAATACTATAGGGGGATTAAACTAAATCCTTCATAAGCTCGCACAACACAATCATGTAGTATTTCAAATCATCTGCAATCTCGAATTCACTCTCGTAAAAGTCATACCCACTCTCATAAGCGATCCAAACTCGAATTGCAACACACATATTTCACTAGTAAAAGAGGGCTCCCAATAAACAACACAAGATCACACAAACCTCAGAACACCCCGCAGGAGATAACTCACCTGCTTTGTCTCAAACTAATATCTCTTCATACCCTTCCACTGTCATAAATATCACGCAATCACTTAATCTTCCTGGTCTGAACTCATATCACACCATGAAATCTACCTCACTCCCCAACTAGACAACATGAAAAGATCCTTCAATACACGCACAACTCGGGGCTATACATCAAATCACGATAGAAATCAAGCACCAGATAGTTCTTTCTATCCTCAAGCAGACCCTTCTCGTCATATTTAAATCATATGAACACATCTCGCAGTCACATCATACCCATCACATAGCCATCCAGTCATCACTTCTACTAATAGGGACACTATAGAATATATAAATCCAAAAGTATGCTCACACAATCAATACCTCAGTGATCAAGCTATAGGCGAAGCCCGGCCTCAAGTCCTCTAGACTGTCCCAACATCAACACACAAAAATCACGTCTCGCCCCTTGTTCGGGAAATCACAAGCCGTCGATGCACAGCTGATATCGAGCACTCATGCGCGCATACAAACTCCAGGAAGGATCAATAATTATATAATCCAATCCATAATTATTTAATCCTCACCATTAGGCCCTCAACCTCCCTCAGTCATCAACCTCACAAGCCACTTGGGCATTTCTATAAAAAATCAGGGAACTCAGCCCAAATAAATTTCATATATTTAAAAATAGAGTAATGAAACTGAATCAAACGGTAAACGAGTAAAAATCATGATTGAGGATATGTTTTCGAATCAAAGCAGTGTGAGGATAGTAGTAAAATACCCCTGACGGTCCAAACAGTACGGCACAAGGCCCCAATAATGGAACTTAGCCCAAGTTAAAAGAATCATTTCTAAAACACATAGATATCATATAGAGTTTATCAAAATATGCAACTTTACAGTTGCCACGAGACGGACCAAGTCACAATTCCTACTGGTGCACGCCTACATGCTCGTCACCTAGCATATGCGTCACCTCATTTATCAAAATAGTACGAAATTTTGGGGTTTCATACCCTCATATCTAGATTTACAATCGTTACTTACCTAAAATCTGATGAAAATCTACTCTGTGATGCCCTTGCTGCTCGACTCGGCCTCAAATCATCCCGAATTTATCCAAAATCATAATCATATCATCAATACATGCTAAAGGAACAGAGCCCATGCAAAAATTATCAAATTAAATCAAAATTCCCGAAATTGGCCAAACCCGACCCCCGAGCCTACGTCTCGAAATGCGATAAAAATACAACACTAGAATCATTATCCCCTCACAAGTCCATACATACCAAATTTACCAAAATCCAACCTCGTTTGGTCCCTCAACTCATCAAATTAAACTCCCCAATTCCAAGCCCTAATTTCCCAATTTTCACCCCTAATTTCTACAATTTCCATGTCTAACCAACTGAAATTCACCAAAGATACGAGTATCAAGTTTAAAAATCTTACCTCAACGAGTTTCCCCTTGATTCCCTCTTCAAAACCCTCCAAAAGCTTCAATCCCGACTTCAAAAATGGTGGAATGGGACAAATTTCGCGAAGGGGAACTTATATATACTTTCTGCCCCAGGGATTCTGCACCTACAGACAATACCTCGCACCTACGGACTCGCACCTGCGGTCCCAGGTGAGCAACTGCGAAAATCACTTAAAGGACCGAGACCGTACCTGCGCCCAGTCACCGCACCTGCGATGCCGCAGATGCGTCCAAATAACCGCATCTGCGGTTCTTCTCCTGATGGACAAAACACGCACCTGCGATCTACTTACTGCATCTGCGTCCTCGCACCTGCGGTCCCCAATCCGCAGGTGCGGAAATGACAGAAGCAGCAAAATCTGCAGCAACAACTCAAAGCTAAACTTCTCGTCAACCACTCAAATCCATCCTGAGGCACTCGGGACCTCAACCAAACATTCCAACAAGTCATATATCATTTTCAAATCTATACCAACCTTCGGAACACTCAAAATAACATCGAAACACCAAATCACCCTCGGATTTTCAAACTTCCGAATTCCGCAATTGATGCCGAAACATATCAAACCTCGTCCGAATTACCTGAAATTTTGCACACACGTCACAAATAACACTACGAACCTACTTCAATTTCTGGAATTCCATTCTGACCCCGATATCAAGATTTCCACTACCGACCGGAAACTCCAAATTTTCAATTTTGCCAATTCAAGCCTAATTCTTCCCCGAGCCTCCAAATTACATTCCGAACACACTCCTAAGTCCAGAATCACCTAACGAAGCTAACCAAATCATAAAAATCCAAATCCGAGATCGAACACTAAAAATGTCAAAATTTAGGTAGACCTTTCAAATTTAAAGCTTCAAGCTGAGGATCATTCTTCCATATCTGTTCCGATTAACCTGAAAACAAAAACCCACGATTACATAAGTCATAATACATCATACGGGGCTAGTCATACCCGAGAACTGGCGAGCGAAGTACAAATGCTCAAAATGATCGATCGTGTCGTTACACAACCAAAGTAAAATCTTTTTGGATATGCCAGCATTTTCCAACCAAAATGAAAAGATGAGCACGCACCTAACTTGAAATTCTTTCATACTTATGATGCTAATGACGATCTTCAGACACTTATGAACTGTTTAACTAGTGTAATTGATTACCTAAAGGCTTTAATATGTTCCATTCCTTCTAAGCTAATTGCAAAACAGTTACGAAATTCCAGCAGACAGAAGTAGCTAGACATCACCCACCCACTGGTTTTTTCTAGTTATACAATTATTAAAATACAAATTTAGAATGATTGGAAAATGCAATGCTTTTAATGCCTAATTTTTTCATATATAGTCCAAATAATTTACAAGGAATGATAATAAATTTAATTGTTACAATGCAGAAAAAACTTATTTACATTTAGTGCATGCACCAATTAAAGCAAAACTGCATGACACTTGTCATTCGCATAAGGTAATCATTTAATCATTAATTAATATATATTACTACCATAATTTATAATTTAATCATAATAAATTAATATCATCTTGTGTATGCTCTGGCTTCAAATTAGTTTTTCCAGTCAATTATTTCCAATGGTAATAGTAGTGCATTTAATAAGAGAAATATTTCTATCATTAGATTAAAACGCAATTTGTACAAATCACATGATTGAATTAAAAAGATATCTTAGCTAGCATAAATAAATATGTTGATAAACTAAATAAAAAGTTGATTGCAAAACTTATAGTAAAAGTAAAATGTGTTTCAATTTTTGACTCAACACAAAATGATACCAATAATTACTACCAAGAAGAATACTTAAATACTTTAATACCAAATGGCCTTCTACCATACATATTTGTTGTCAAGTTTCTTATTTATTACTCTGTTAATGTCACCGTATATATAATAGATTTAGTTAAAATTGATCTTCCATTATATATCGGTTAATTTTGAAGAAAAAAATGTCTATCATGCTACTGAAAAATTTAGATATGCCAAATAGCTTAAATAATAGCACATAGATGGTATATAGAAGTTTTGACAATAATATCATACATGCAAAAATTATGATACTGGTTAATGTACTTCTAAGTATATTCTTATCTCTGAATTAAACTTTCGTCTTCCAAAACTAAGGAATACCCTTTTAAATTTGTGAAAATAATTTTTAGTATGTTTATGTTTTACAAATATAATAAATAAAGCATAAGAACAAACATCCTAGATATTGGACTATATTTACCGCAATATGTTTTCTTGCATGAATAACTGTATGTTGCACTTTCAAGAGGGATATCAAGATCAACAACAAGAGTTCTGGTTAAAGCAGAGCAACCAACTACAAAGAAGTGTTCGTTAAGATACCATCACATTAAATACTTTTAAACCATAATATATAATTATCTAACTAACATGACAAAATTGATCTTTTGTGCAAGTTTTGATAATATTCTTTTATTTTAAATTTTTGTATTATGATAATGTAATAATATTTTTCGGTATTTAGATGATTGTTGTATTATTATACATAAAAATTTCTCTCATTAATTAAATTTTATTGTTCCTTTATATAAATAAATATCTAAATGTCACGACCCGAAATTTTTACCTTCGGGACCGTGATGACGCCTAATATTTCACTTGCTAGGCAAGCCAACTTTAGAGGATTCTTAAAGCCAACTTTAGTCAATTTTAATAACAGAAACAATTAAGCTAAACAGAACTAAAATAGAATTGCGGAATAACATAAAACCCATAATATCCAATACAATTCGGATCTGGAGTAACAATGCACGAGCTTCTAAGATTTACTACAAATAAAGTCTGGAAAAAAATACAATTGTTCTAAAAGGAATGAAACAGTAAGATAAAGAAACTAAGAAGGGACTCCAGGGTCTGCGGACGCCAGCAGATCTACCTTGGATATACGACAAGCAAGTCCAACTGCTAACCTCATGATCAGCTAGGGCCGGTACCAAAATCTGCACAAGAAGTGCAGAGTGTAGTATGAGCACAACCGACCCCATGTACTCGTAAGTGTCGAGTCTAACCTCGATAAAGTAGTAACGAGGCTATGTGTGATGACCCAAAAGGTTATCTTATATTTTATACTAGATTCCATGTTTCAAGGCCTTCAAAACCTTATTTTATCCCTCCTCAATTTGTGTGCTCAGTCCGAATGTATTTCTGGAAAGCTTTTATGTTGAAAGTTAATAAAAATATTAATTTTTGCCTTTAAAGTTGATTTAGTTGACTTCGGTCGATGTTTTGAGTAAACGAACTCGGACTCGTATTTTAACAGTTCCGGCGGTTCCGTATCAAAATATGGGACCTGGGTGTATGACCGGAATCGAATTTCGAGATCCTAGCATGAGAAATGAATTTTTAATGAAAATTGAAAGACTGAAAAATTAAATGGTTTTAAGAATTTAATTATGTTTGATCTTGTTGGTATCGGGCCTGTATTTTGGTTCCGGAGCCGGTATAGGTCCAAAATAATATTTATAACTTATCTGTGAAATTTGGTGGGAAACGAAAATGATTTGACGTGATTCAAACGTCCGGTTTTGAAAATAGGAATTTTAAAGTGTTCTTGAGAATTTCATGTAATTTGGTGCTAAATTCATAGTTCCATGTGTTATTTTGGCTATTTGATCACACGATCAAGTTCCTATGATGTTTTAAGACTTGTGTACATATTTGGTTTGGAGCCCCAAGGGCTCGGGTGAGTTTCGGATGGGCTATGGGTAGTTTGAAACTTACAAAATCTGGTATATGTTGCAACTTCTGGTGTACTGATACCTTGTGCTTCGCAATCGCGAAAGGGAAATGGGGCTGGGGAGGAATTTTCACTTTGCGAACGCGGAGCAATGGG
Source organism: Nicotiana sylvestris (assembly GCF_000393655.2). NCBI lineage: Eukaryota > Viridiplantae > Streptophyta > Magnoliopsida > Solanales > Solanaceae > Nicotiana > Nicotiana sylvestris. Next base: position 19,269,676 of record NC_091064.1, read on the forward strand.
GGGCTTACCCTCCGCGTACGCGACCAGTGTTAGATCTGATTTTAATGATGAAAATAATATATTTGTTCTTTGTATAGGAACTCATGGATAGCATTCAAGATTGAAGAAATCAATCAAAAAAGATCAAGGAACTCATGGATGGCATACAAGATTGAAGGAATCAATCAGAGAAAATCAAGGAAAGCAGGCGAGATTAAAGGAATCGTTGATATGACGGAATCAATTAACGCTAAACTGAAGGAATCAAATCAATGAAGAATGTTGAAGATCTTGCAAGATAATCAATCAAGTATCTAAATCTGGAAGGATCAAGATTCAAGGATCATACATAAGGGAAGTCATTGAAGCCTCTCGTCAAGACAGAGCTATTGTTGAATAACCTTATTCTTGGAAAGAATCAATCTCTTTCCAAGGATCAAATCTCTTGGGTTGGCAAATCCCTCCAGAATTCAAGCCTCTCTCAAAGTATTTAAACTTTTATCTGTACCTTAGAACATATACTTTTATCGAACCAAATACCTTCTCTTTGTTCTACTGCAAACAAATAATGTAGCTCTTCTAGACCTGATGTGTAGCAAGTTAGAGAAGAAAGAGAGAACAACACTGGTGAGGCATTGTATCAAAAGAAACAAGTGATATAGGAGCTGAGCTATCAGTGTAGATCACATCATTCACTGTGTACTCGAGAAACTCATTCACTGAAAGGGAACTCCCTTGCAACCCAAGGGGACTGGACTAGGATTCACATTGAATCCAAACCAGTATAAAAATTTTAGTGTCTTTAATTCCTGGATTTAATTTCTGCATCTTAAATTTTTCCCTTACCATTATCTCGTTATTATTTCTAGTCGACTAATTAGAAAACTAGTCAACTGGTAGCGATTCATTTTAAAAATAAACAATTCACTCCCCCCCTCCCACCCTGTTATTCTTTTAATTGGTATCAAAGCAAGGATCACATTTTTCTTTTGTTTAACAGCTTGTGAGAAATGGCTATGGCAAATCAAGTTATCATAGGAGCACTCTTCCAAGAAGGAACTTCGCAAGTAAGGTAACCATACTTCAATGGACAACATTTCTCCAACTCGAAAGTGCATATGGAAATATATGCACAGGCGTATGATGTTAAACTTTGGAGAGTTATCAAAAAGAGGAACTATCCTCTACCGACTACCGCTCAACCACTTGTTGATCATAAATATATAGATTCATATACATATGAGCAAATGGTAGTTGTACAAGTCAGCAATAAGGCGAGAAATTTGCTATATAATGCTATAAGTGGTGAAGAGTATGAGAAAATCTCCAGTTGTGATCCAGCCAAAGAGATGTGGGATAAGCTTGAAGTTACATATGAAGGAACCAGCAAAGTAAAGGAAACACATATCAACATGTTGGTTCATGATTATGAACTCTTTCATATGAAAGAAGGAGAATCTATTGAAGAGATGTTTGCCAGATTCAGTAAAATCATTAGCGATCTAAAAGCTTTTGGCAAACCATATTCAAGTGGTGATCAAGTTAGAAAGATTCTTAGAAGCATACCAACTACTTGGCAGACCAAAGTAGTCACACTTGAATCACAAGATCTGAATAAGTTATCTTATGATGAACTTAGAGGAGAGCTCATAGCCTTCGAAAAGACACATCATAAGAAAACGAACCAAGAAGAAAACAGTTGCATTCAAGGCCACAACTGAAATAGCTAAAAATGATATCAATGATGATCCTAAAGCCCTTCAAGAAGCAATTGCTATGATGCCAAGAAACATGGATGGTTTAATGAGAAGACTCAGGAATACGAGAAGAGGAAGGATTCCACCTAGGCAGATCTAGGCAATATAACGAACAAGATAAGAATAATGGAAAATTCTATGAGTGTGGAAGATTTGGACAAATTCAAGCTGAATGTCCAAATCTAAAAAGAAAAATCTCTAGAGGTTTCAACAAGAACAAATCATTTGGAAGCTGGAGTGATGAAGATAGTTCAGAACATAAAGAAATAGCAAATATTTGCTTCATGACAATTCCAAAAAATGATATGAACAAACTTTTAGGATGTTGGACAGATGAGGACACTTCAGACGACAAATGCAAAGATAACGATGAAAACTATTTCATGGCACGAGGTGAAACAAGCGAGGAACACCACAGGAGAAGTCACAAAGAAAAATACTACTTAGATAGTGCGCATTCCAGCCATATGACAGGTCATAAAAACCTGTTCAAAGAAGTTACAAAAATATATGGAGGAAGCGTTAAGTTTGGCAATGACTCAAAAGGAAAAATAATCGGTACGGGAACAATTCCTTTCATAACAACTGCAATATCACTGAGGTTTATCTTGTTGATGGACTTAACTACAATCTTCTGAGTATAAGTCAGCTATGTGACTCAGGGTATGAGGTAAATTTTAAGAAAACAGGTTGTGCTATTGAAGATGAGACAGGTAAAATAATCCTCCAAGGAAAAAGGTATGGAAACGTTTACATTCTTGATGGTTTTTAAAATATAGATGGTCATATATGTTTAACATCCATATCTGATGAACCCTGGTTATGGAATAGGAAACTTGGTCATGCAAGCATGCATTTGATAGAAAAACTCTCTAAGCATGAGTTAGTTATTGGTTTACCCAAACTGAATTTGTCTAGAAATCACATATGTGACGCTTGTCAAATTAGAAAACAAACTAGAAACTCTTTCAAAAACAAGGATATTGTATCTACTTCTAAGCTTTTGCAACTGCTTCACATAGAGTTATTTGGGCCTACTAGAACTGCTAGCATAGGAGGAAAATGATATGCTTTTGTTATTGTTGATGATTACTCACGTTTCACTTGGGTGATTTTTTTATCTCATAAAGATTAAGCGTTGAAAATTTTTGAGATCTTCTGTAAGAAAGTTGAAAGAGAAAAGGGGTATCTGATTACAACAATCCAAAGTGATCATGGAGGAAAATTTGAAAACAGAGCATTTAAAGACTTCTGTAATGATCAAGGATATACTCATAATTTCTCTGCACCAAGATCACCCCAACAGAATGGAGTCATTGAAAGGAAAAATAGAACCTTACAAGATATGACAAGAACTATGTTACTAGATCATTCACTGCCAAACTATTTCTGGGCAGAAGGAGTAAGTACAACATGTCACATTCTCAACCGATGTCTCATAAGGCCTATTCTGAAGAAAACCCCCTATGAACTATGGAAAGGTAAACATCCTAATATTAGTTATTTTCACCCTTTAGAAGTAAGTGTTTCATTCACTATAACAGTAAGGACACTCTTGGAAAATTCGATTCAAGAAGTGATGAAGGTATTTTTCTAGGCTATTCATTAAATATTAGATCTTTTAGAGTCTATAATAAATGCACATTATGTGTGAAAGAATCTGTACATGTTATATTTGATGAAAATAACTCCTCGACCGAGAAAGAAATTATTGCATGTGATGAAGATCAAGCTCAAGAAATTCAGGAGACAAGTAAATCACAAAAGTCGACTGACGGATCTGATGTTGTGATAGAATCAACTAGTGAAACCAGCAACAATCCACTAGAACCTCCGAAGGAGTCAACTACTCATATAGTTCATCCAAATGAATGGAGAAGTGAACCTGAATGTCCTAAAAAATTCATCATAGCGGATCCAAACGAAGGAATGAAAACCAGGGGAGCTCTCAAAAAGAAAGCAAACATACTACTAATTTCTCAGATTGAGCCAAAGAAGACAGAGGAAGAACTAAAGACTCAAGTTGGATGCAAGTGGTGCAGGAAGAGCTAGATCAATTCGATAAAAATCAAGTATAGAAACTGATACCCAAACTTGAAAATGTTCCTGTAATTAGAACAAAATGGGCTTTCAGAAATAAATTGAATGATGATGGAAAAGTTGTAAGAAATAAAGCCGGATTAGTTGCTCAAGGATATTCACAACAAGAAGGAGTTGACTGCAACAAAACTTTTTCCCCAGTAGCTCGACTGAAATCTATACGAATTCTTCTAGCATATGCATCCTTTAAGGGATTCAGGCTATTTCAGATGGATGTTAAGAGTGCCTTCTTGAATGGTTTCATTGAAGAGGAAGTGTACGTGAAACAACCTCCTGGGTTTGTAGATTCAAAGTTTCCCTATCATGTATATAAGCTAATCAAAGCATTGTAGGGTCTGAAGCAAGCTCCACGAGCATGGTACAAAAGACTCAGTTCATTTCTTATTGATCATGGTTTTACAAGAGGTAAAGTAGACACTACTCTATTTATTAAAATATCATCAGAAGGTAATTTCATTATTCAGATTTATGTTGATGATATTATATTTGGTAGTGCTAATCCTCTTATGTGCAAGGAATTTTCAAATCTTATGCAAAGTGAGTTCGAAATGAGCATGATGGGAGAACTAACGTTTTCCCTTGGACTTCAAATCCAACAATCTGAAGAAGGAACGTTCATATGTCAAACCAAATATACAAAGGAGTTGATCCAAAAATTTGGCATGAGCAATGCTAAAGCTATTGGAACACCAATGAGTCCTTCAACAAGCCTCGATAAAGACGAACAAGGAATCCCTATTGATGAAACTAAGTATCGTGGAATAATTGGCTCACTTCTTTATTTAATTGCTAGTCGACCGGATATTATGTTTAGTGTTTGTAAATGTGCCAGGTTTCAGTCAGCTCTTAAGAAATCATATCTGACTGCAGTAAAAAGAATTATTCGATATCTCATTGGAATTGTCTCTCATGGACTATGGTATCCTCGCTCTAACATGTTTAAATTAGAAGGTTTTTCATATGCTGATCTTGCAGGTGATAAGGAAGACAGAAAAAGCACAAGTGAAACATGTCAATTACTTGGCAAGGCATTGATATCCTGGAACAGTAAAAAAAAGCATCAGTTGCACTATCTATTAGTGAAGCTGAATACAGAAAAAGCACAAGTGAAACATGTCAATTACTTGGCAAGGCATTGATATCCTGGAACAGTAAAAAAAAGCATCAGTTGCACTATCTATTAGTGAAGCTGAATACATTGCTATTGGACAATGCTGTGCACAACTATTATGGATGTCTCATCAACTTGGTGACTATGAACTATCGTTTAAGCCTATACCAATTTTCTGTGATAATTCTAGTGTTATATGTCTTTCTAAAAATCATGTGCATCATTCTAGGGCAAAGCATATAGATATCAAGCATCATTTTATTAGAGATCATGTTCTTAAGGGAAATATAGAAATATCTTTTGTTGGAACAATTGACCAATTAGCGAATATCTTTACCAAGCCTTTATTAGAAGAAAGATTTTGTTCACTAAGAGAATTACTTGGCATTATTTACATTACTAGTTAATATTAGGACCTATATGCCATTATTTTATTTTGTATGTCAAATGTTCTATATCCTTTCTTAAGCATTAATTACGCCTCTGATTTCCCTCTCTTTTCCTCTCTTTTAACATCAGTCGCAGAGTTCAAATAAGGAAGGCCAATCATCACGTCTAATCAACTGACGCCTTTTTCTTTTTTGTACTCAACCGTCAGAAACCCTCTTTTTAAGGCTGAACCTTTTTTCAATATCCATCGTCTCTATCGCCTAAAAACCCTTCTCCGAAGCCTTGCCCAAACAAAAATCTCTTCAATGGCAAACAATCCAAAAATCCCTCTGCCTCCACTAGGAAGAGCACTCGCGCCAGAGCAAAACCCCTTTCTCAGCCCCCTGAACAGGTAGACCTAGGGTCCGATCATTCTGAGGGGCTTGCCTCTTCTCAGGCGGATTTTTCTGATCATTCTCACCCCTTAGGAGAAAAAGCTTTGGAAAAACGACCTATGGAAGAACCCCATGTTTCCTCCACTCCAAAGAAATCAAAAATAGACTTTTCTAGTTCTCTAGAGTCGGACGTCAATTTCTGGGATTTTCCAAATAGGGTCTTTTTCATCGCCCTAAAAGACAAGTCTATTGCTCATGGGAGGGTAGTTGACCTAGATGACATGGAAGCCCTAAATTGTAAGGTAAAAGATCTCATCATTTATCAAGAGTGGTCAAAGTTCTTTTCTGTTCCTCCGCCTAAAGTCTATGAACCCCTAGTGAGAATGTTTTATGCCAATTTCCGCTCTAGTAAGTCTGATAAGTTGGAGTCCTTAGTGTTAGGAAAGCGTATTGTTCTTATTTGTGCCATGTTTGATTCAATCTCTCAGTGTAAGTGTTATGGTTTCCCCAATCTTTTTAAAAATTCCTGGCCCGATGATTTTGAAATTTCTTTTGATCAAGCTAAAAAGTGTATTGCTGAGTGTCCATCTGAATCTCTTCCAAACCAGTTAGGCCCTAGTAATGTTAGTTTCGAAACTCATGTTCTGGCCCACATTGTTGCAACCACTCTGCTTCCTCGTACTTGCTCTTTCTCCACCTTCTCTCTAAGAGACACCTTTCTGGTCTATTGCCTTGAGACCAAACTTAAAATCAAGATGTCCTCCTTGGTCATTAATTTTATGATTGAAAGTGCAAATGATCCCACTAGTTTACCCTATGGTATGGCCATCACTCACATTCTGAAAGCTCACAATATTTCCATATCTGTATATCTCTTTACCTTTGTTTCAAAATCTTACAACTCCCAAGCTTTTGCAAGTACGGGGTATGTGTGTGAAGGGTTCATGGGTTAAGAAACAAGAAGGAGATGTCAAGAATGCTCAAACAGACTCCAAACTAAAACCTTCTGCTTCCCATCCTAGCCATAGTGACCCTGAACTTGCTAAAAAGCTTAGTGCCATTAACAATCAGCTCTCTGCAATCAAAGATCTTCTCATTGCCACTCAGTTGGCTATTGGTACCATTCATGTTATCTCTAAAGAAACAGGGTCCGATGTCTCTAAGATAAGAGTTGCAGTTCTCAGAGTACAGGAAAATGATGTCAGACCATTCAAGGAGGTTCATGATAGGCTTGATGGAATGAGTGTTTTAGCCAATGCCAGCTTTGATCGACTGAAGGAGGCGATCTACAATACCCTTACCTATTTTCTGCGTCGTTAATGTGGAAGTTTAAGACAATATTTTTTTGTTGTGGTGTTTTTGGACTGAAAAATCAGTCGGTGGGTAATTTTTTTTTCTCTTCTTTTGTTTTGCTATAACTCTGCCAACACATCCTGTTATAAATCGTATTTTCATATGTCATATGTTTTTTTATTCCCTCTTTGCTGATGTCAAAAAGGGGGAGAAAGGATATATGTATTTGTACAGGTAGATACAAGACTTAGTCGACTGAAGGGTAAGTCAGCTTGACACTTTTTGAGGGGGAGTCATAGAACCTGAAGAACTAGACTACATGTGCCTCAACAACTACTGCTCTCATTAAGGGTGAGTATCATACAGGGAAGTTAACTGATGTTTATACATATATATTATTTTGTCATCATCAAAAAGGGAGATATTGTTAGATCTGATTTTAATGATGAAAATAATATATTTGTTCTTTGTACACGAACTCATGGATAGTATTCAAGATTGAAGAAATCAATCAGCAAAGATCAAGGAACTCATGGATAGCATACAAGATTGAAGGAATCAATCAGAAAAAATCAAGGAAAGCAGATGAGATTAAAGGAATCATTGATACTGACGGAATTAATTAAGGCTAAACTGAAGGAATCAAATCAATCAAGAATGTCGAAGATATTTCAAGATAATTAATCAAGTATCTAAATCTGGAAGGATCAAGATTCAAGGATCGCGCATAAGGGAAGTCATTAAAGCCTCTCATCAAGACAGAGTCGTTGCTGAATAACCTTATTCTTGGAAAGAATCAATCTCTTTCCAAGGATCAAATCTATTGGGTTGGAAAATCACTCCAGAATTCAAGCCTCTCTCAAAGTATTTAAACTTGTATATATACCTTAGCACATATACTTTGATCGAACCAAATACCTTCTCTTTGTTCTACTGCAAACAAATATTGTAGCTCTTCTAGACCTGATGTGTAACAAGTTAGAGAAGAAAGAGAGAACAATACTAGTGAGGCATTGTATCAAAAGAAACAAGTGATATAGAAACTGAGCTATCAGTATAGATCACACCATTTCACTATGTACTCAAGAAACTCATTCACTGAAAGGGAAGTCACTTGCAACCTAAGGGGACTGGACTAGGATTCACATTGAATCTGAACCCATATAAAAATTCCACTATCTTTAATTCCTGCATTTAATTCCTGCATCTTAAATTCTGCCCTTATTGTTATCGCATTATTATCTAGTCGACTAATTAGAAAACTAGTCAACTGGTAGTGATTAATTTAAAAAAATACAATTTACCCCCCCCCCCTCTCTTGTACTTTCAACCAGCTTGATACGAACGCGATGGCTTAGGGACCTGGGGGAGGGGTCAGTGTTCTTCTACGCGAACGCGACCATTGGGTCGCGAACGTGAAGGCCATGGGGATCAGCCTTTCGCGAACGTGTAGAGAGACTAGCGAACGCATAGGCCTTTGGCCGCTATGTATAGTGATCGCGACAGGCCCTTCGCGAACGCAAAGAAGGCCTGTCCAGTGATTTTAAAACAGACCAAAAAGGGAATTTCTTCAAAATTTCATATCTCTTTCATTAGAACTCGGCCTAGGGCAATTTTTAAAGGGGGAATTCAACACCAAATCATAAGTTTTTACTCTTTAACTCATTGCCTTCGATTTCCAACATCACCCATTAGGTTTCTAGTATTAAATCTTGTTCATTCATGGTAGAATTAGGGGTTTTTTGAAGAATTGGGAGTTTTTGCAAATTGAAAATTTAGACCTCGATTTGGGGTCGGGTTTAGGAGCTAATTACATATTCGGGCTCGGGGTGAATGGGTGAATAGATTTTGATCAGAACCTCGATTTTTGACCAAACGGGCCTGAGTTCGATTTTTGACTTTTTGGGGAAAATGTTGGAAAACCTAAATTTATGTATTGAAATGGATTCCTTTAGCAATATTTGATGTTATTAAGTTAATTATGGCTATATACGAGTGGCTTGGAGGTGGAATCTAGAGGAAAAGTGGTTATTGAGCAGTGGGTGACCTGTGGATCGAGGTAAGTGACGTATCTAACTTTGACTCGAGGGATTAGGAACCCTTGACTTAATTGCTATGTGAAAAATCCATGTGAGTGGCGTATAGGTGAGGTGATGAGTACCTATGCGCCGCTAATTTATCTATATTGCGTGTTTTCTTCCCGTTCTTATTATATTGTCTTCCCTGCCTTAACTGTTACATGCTTTACTGGTAATTCCATGTTAAATTGCTACTTGTCAGATATTGTTTTTCGATATTGAAGGTGTTAGATATCCCGTAGTTTCATTGTCTCATATTATTGACTTAAGCTGGTTTATTAGTGTTTTATTATATATATTGGATTGGTTTCGCTGAGTAGTATTATTTGTGTGAAGTTTCATAATGTACAATCTTTCTATTTGCTTTGGTTTGAGGTTTAAATATTGGGGAGAGATTTGAGTTAAATTGTGAAATTTCTATTCTTATTGAGTAATTTATACTGATATGGTGGGATCGGGTTGTGTGCTGCAACATGAGGAATAAGGGTGAATTGTTATTATAGGGTAAGATCGGGTTGCACGCTGCAACAGGAGGAATAAGGGTGGATTGATATAGAGTAATAAGGGTGAATATTCTTATTGATATTGATTATATGGTGGGATCGGGATGCGCGCCACATCAGTTTATGTGTTTATGTATCTTTCTTCTACTGTATAAGTTATTCTGTAGTTTTACATGTGACTTAAGGATTGGATATAGCTGGCTACTGTTAGATACTAGAGTTCTGTATTCATTCCTTGCAAGCTACTGCTTTATTTTGTTCCGTTGTTCTTTCTGCTTTTATTATACATTGTATGCAGGTTATATTTTAATTGCCCCGCCGTAGCCTCGTCATTACCTCGTCAAGGTTAGGCTCGGCACTTACTAATACATGGGGTCGGTTGTACTGATACTGAACTTTGCACTTTTTGTGTAGATTTTGGAGTAGGTAGTGGCTGATTGAGAGATTGGCTTCAAGTTACACAGTTTGGAGACCCAAGGTAGTCCTGCTAGCGTCCGCAGGCCCTGGCGTCCCCTTCTACATCTCTATATTACTGTTTTATTTATTTCCAAAACAGATGTAATTTCTTTCAGAACAATATTTTTAGAAAATCATAGTGTGTTCGCGGATTGTGACACCAGTTTCTGGGTAGTAATAGCAATAATGTTGGTAATAATATATAAACAAAGAGGTTGTTTACTTACTTCCGCAATTATTTATACTTGTTTTAGTTTGTTTAATTTTAATCATTGAAACGTAAAGGAAATTGGCTAACAATACTCTAACATTGGCTTGCCTTGTAAGTGTGATGTTAGGCGCCATCACGGTCCCGATGGTAGGAATTTCAGGTTGTGGCAAGTTGGTATCAGCGCACTAGGTTGCCTAGGTCTCACAATTCACGAACAAGCTTAGTAGAGTCTGAGGTATCGATACGGAGACGTTCGTGCTTATCCCCAGAGGCTACAGAGTTTATGAACAATTTCACTTCTATTATTCTTTGTCGTGCGATTTGATTTCTCAATGCTAATTGAACTCTCTACTCTTGTTCCTTCGCAGATGGCGAGAACACGTACCGCTTTGTCAGCTGAGCAGTAGCCAGATCCCCTAGTGGTAGCTCCTATGAGGGGCAGAAGACGAGGACAAGGTTGTGTTAGAGGCTGAGGCAGGGGCAGGGCTCAGCCTAGAGCTCGAGCAGCAGCACCTGCGGCGGAGCCTCAGGTAGAGTTTGATGAGGAGGCTCCAGCCCAGACCGTTCCAATAGGGCTAGCTCAGGTTCCAGAGGGGTTCATTGCTACCCCGGTACTTCAGGATGTTTTGGTCCGTCTAGTGGGCCTCATGGAGAGTATGGCACAGGCCGACACATTCCCTGTAGCACCAGCCGTCTCTCAGGCTGGGAGAGGAACACAGACTCCTACTACCCACACTCTGGAGCAGATGGCTCCTCAGTTTAGACTCCAATAGTTCAGCCCATTGGGGTAGTTCCGACAAGTGTTGCAGTATAGACCAGTGATGGGTCAGCTATGTCTTCTGAGGCTTTGTGGAGATTGGATAGGTTTACCAAGCTTTTCCCAGTTCACTATGGCGGTACATCTTTAGAGGATCCCCAGGACTATATAGAAAGTTATCATGAGGTGTTACGGAACATGGAGATAGTGGAGACCAATGGGGTCGACTTTACTGTATTTCATCTGTCAGGTTCTGCCAAGAGATGGTGGAATGATTTTGTGTTGACTAGACCAGCTAGGTCGCCTGCTTTGACTTGGTACCAGTTCTCTCAGATATTTCTTGAGAAGTTCCTTCCAGTTATACTGAGAGAGGACTATCGCAGGCAGCTCGAGCATCTCCAGCAAGGCAGTATGTCTGTCACTCAGTACGAGACTCGCTTTATTGATTTGGCCAGTCATGCTCTTCTTATACTTCCTACCGAGAGAGAGAGAGAGAGAGGGTGAAGAGGTTTATTGAGTGACTTGCTTAGCCTATTAGATTGCAAATTGCTAAAGAGACTGGGAGTGAGATTTCTTTCCAGAATGCATCTAATGTTGGTAGACGAGTTAATATTGTTCTAGCTCAGGGGAGTGGTCAGGGGTCTTACAAGAGGCTGCATCACTCTGGTGGATTCAGTGGGGCCTCATCTGGAGGTCAGGGTACTTTTGGTAGGGTCCATCCTCCCAGGCCGTTTCATTCAGCACTTCAGACATCCCATGGAGCTTTAGGAAGTCGTGGTCCTTATGTACCTTCTTCAAGGCAGCCAGTTTATAGTGCACCACCAGCTCCTATTAGAGCACCTCCTCTCCAGAGTTATTATCACGGTCAGTTGGCTCGCTAGGGTTAGTCTCAGTTTCCACAGCCGCAGTATTAGGATGGATGTTTCGAGTGTGGTGAGTATGGTCAAATTTGATGGACCTGTCCGAGATTATTGGGTGTTCAGTCATAGTATCAAGGTTCTCGTGCCATGGTTTTGGCACCAGTTGCTATACTACCTGTTCAGCAAGCTAGAGGTAGGGGTCAATGAGCCAGAGGTAGAGGTCAGGCCGCTAGAGGTGGAGGTCAGGCCGTTAGAGGTGGAGGCCAGCCAATAGGAGGTCATCCCAAAGATATGGTTCGGAGTGGTAGGACCCAGCCCCGATGTTATGCTTTCCCATCTAGGCTTGAGGCTGAGTCATCTGATGTTGTTATCACAGGTACTATTTCAGTTTGCAGTAGAGATGCTTCAGTTCTATTTGATCCAGGGTCTACATACTCCTATGTGTCATCTTACTTTACGTCATATTTGGTTGGGCCTCGTGATTCTTTGAGTGCTCCCATGTATGTGTCCACACCGGTGGGGGATTCTATTATATTAAATCATTTCTATTGTTCGTGTGTGGTTATTATTGGGGGTCTTGAGACTCGTGAAGATCTCCTACTTCTTGATATCGTCGATTTCGATGTCATTTTGGGGATGGATTGGTTGTCACATTATCATGCTATATTGGACTGTCATGCCAAGACAGTGACTTTAGCCTTGTCGGGGTTACCTTGATTAGAGTGGAGAGAGACTCCTGGTCATTCTACCAGTAGGGTTATCTCTTATATGAAGGCTCGGCATATGGTCGAGAAGCGGTGTTTGGCTTACTTGGCTTATGTTCTTGATTCTAGTGCATAGGTTCCTTCCATGGATTCAGTACCAGTTGTTCGGGAGTTTCCAGAGGTATTTTCTGCAGACCTGCCGGGGATGCCACCTGATAGGGATATTGATTTCTGTATTGATTTGGTTCTGGGCACTCAGCTTATTTCTATTCCGCCTTACTGCATGGCACCGCTAGAGTTGAAAGAGTTGAAGGAGCAGTTACAAGATTTGCTTGATAAGGACTTTATTAGACCCAGTGTCTCGCCTTGGGGTGCGTCCATATTGTTTGTAAAGAAGAAGGATGGATCGATGAGGATGTAAATAGATTATCGACAGTTGAACAAAGTCACTATCAAGAACAAGTATCCATTGTCGGGGATTGATGACATATTTGATCAGCTTCAGGGTGCCAATGTGTTTTCAAAGATCGATTTGAGGTCTGGCTACCATCAGTTGATGATTAGGGCATCCAATGTACATAAGACAGCTTTTCGGACTCGGTATGGGCATTGTGAGTTTCTCATTCGGGTTGACAAATTCCCCAGTAGCATTTATGGATTTGATAAGCCGGGTGTTTAAGCCTTACCTGGATTCCTTTGTGATTCTGTTTATTGATGATATCCTGATCTACTCCTGCAGCCGAGAGGAGCACGAGCAGCATCTACGGATCGTACTTCAGACTCTGAGAGATAGTCAATTATATGCTAACTTTTTGAAAAACAAGTTTTGGTTGAGTTAGGTTGCTTTCTTGGGTCACGTTGTATCAGCAGAGGGTATTCAAGTGGATCCTAAGAATATTGAGGCCATTCAAAATTGGCCTAGACCTACTTCAGCCACGGAGATCTGTAGTTTCTTGGGTTTGGCGGGTTATTACCGTCGGTTTGTGAAGGAGTTTTCATCTATAGCAGCCCTATTGACCAAGTTTACCCAGAAGGATGCCCATTCAGATGGTCAGACGAGTGTGAGGCGAGCTTTCAGAAGCTCAAGATAGATTTGACTACGGCACCGGTGTTGGTATTGCCCACAGGTTCAGGGACCTATATAGTATATTGTGATGCATCTCGTATTGGACTTGGTATGGTATTGATGCAGGGTGGAAAGGTTATTACATATGCTTCACGGCAACTAAAGGTTCACAAGAAGAATTATCCAATTCATGACTTGGAGCTAGCAGCCATTTTTCACGCGCTGAAGATTTGGAGGCACTACCTATATGGCGTGTCGTGTGAGATGTTCACGGATCATAAGAGTTTGAAGTATTTGTTCAAAAAAAGGAGCTCAATTTGAGGCAGAGGAGGTGGTTAGAGCTATTGAAAGACTATGACATCACCATCTTGTATCATCCCGGGAAAGTCAATGTGGTGGTCGATGCTTTAAGTAGGAAGTCAACTAGTATGGGCAGCCTTGCATATATTCCAGTCAGTGAGAGACCGCTTGCATTAGATGTTCAGGCCTTAACCAATCAGTTCGTGAGGTTGGATGTTTCTGAGCCCAGTCGTGTTTAAGCTTTTTTACAGTCGCTCGGTCTTCCTTGTTTGAGTGTAACAGGGAGCGGCAGTATGATAACCCTTATTTGGTTGTCCTTAGGTACACAGTGCGGCACGGTGATGCCAAGCAGGTTACGGTTGGAGATGATGGAGTGTTGAGGATGCAGGGTCGTGTTTGTGTACCTAATATGGATGGACTTCGTGAGTTGATTCTAGAGGAGGCCCATATTTCCCGGTATTCTATTCATCCGGGCACCACTAAAATGTATCAGGACTTGCGGCAGAATTATTGGTGGAGGAGGATGAAGAAGGATATAGTTGCATATGTAGCTCGGTGTCTAAATTGTCAACAAGTAAAGTATGAGCATTAGAGACCTGGTGGGTTGCTTCAGAAGATAGAGATTCCTAAGTGGAAGCAGAAGCGTATCACTATAGATTTCGTTGTTGGACTCCCACGGACTCAGAGGAAGTTCGATGTAGTTTGGGTTATTGTGGATAGACTGACCAAGTTAATGCATTTCATTCATGTGGCAGTTTCCTATTCTTCAGAGCGGTTAGCAGATATTTATATCCATGAGATTGTTCATCATCATGGTGTGCCCGTTCCTATCATCTCTGATCGAGGTACGCAGTTTACCTCGCATTTCTGGAGGGCAGTACAGCGTGAGCTGGGTACGCGGGTCGTGTTGAGCATAGCATTTCATCCTCATACGGACGGACAGTTCGAGCATACTATTCAGATCTTGGAGGATATGCTCCATGTCTATGTTATTGACTTTGGAAATTCTTGGGATCAGTGCTTGCCGTTAGCAGAGTTTGCCTACAACAATAGTTATCAGTCGAGCATCCAGATGGATCCCTATGAGGTGTTATATGGGAGACGGGGTCGATCTCCGGTTGGATGGTTTGAGCCAGGGGAGGCTCAGCTATTGGGTACAGATTTGGTAAAGGATGCCTTGGATAAAATCAAGATCATTCAGGATAGATTTCGTATAGCTCAGTCCAGGTAGAAGAGTTATGCCGACCATAAGGTCCATGATATGGCATTCATGGTCGGAGAGAGAGTGTTTTTTCAGGTATCACCATGAAGGGCGTAATGAGGTTTAGGAAGAAGGGCAAGTTAAGCCCTAGGTATATCGGGCCTTTTGAGATCCCTGAGCGAGTGGGACAGGTGGCCTGCAGACTTGCATTGCCACAAGGTTTATCAGTGGTACATCCACTGTTTCATGTGTTCATGCTTCGGAAGTATCACGGCAATCCATCCCACATGTTAGATTTCAACACTGTCCAGTTGGACAAGGATTTGACCTACGAGAAGGAGCCGGTAGATATTCTAGATCGGTAGGTTCGTCAGTTGAGATCGAAGAGTTATCATTCGGTTCGAGTGCAGTGGAGAGGTCAGCCTGTTGAGGCAGCTACCTAGGAGTCCGAGTCCAATATGCGGAGCAGATATCACCACCTTTTCACCAGCTCGGGTACTTTTCTATGTCCGTTCGAGGAAGAACGGTTGTTTTAGAGGTAGAGAATGTGATGACCCAAAAGGTCATCTGATATTTTGGAACTCGATTCCGTGTTTCGAGACCTTCAAAACCTCATTTTATCCTTCCTCGATTTGCGTGCGTAGTCCGGTGTGTTTTCGAAAAGCTATTATGTTGAAAGTTAATAAAAATAATAATTTTTGCCTTTAAAAGTTAATTTAGTTGACTTCGGTCAACGTTTCGAGTAAACGTACGCGGACTGGTGTTTTGACAGTCCCGGTGGGAAAAAAATATGGGGCCTGGGCGTATGCCCGGAATCGAATTCCAAGGTCCTTACCCCGAGAAATGAATTTTTGATGAAAATTGATAGACTGAAAATATCAAATGGCTTTAAGAATTTGGTTAATGTTTGATCTTGTTGGTATCGGGCCATATTTTGGTTCTAGAGCCGGTACAGGTCCAAAATAATATTTATGCCTTATCTATGAAATTTGATGGGAAACGGAACTGATTTGACGTGATTCGGACGTCCAGTTGTGAAAATAGGAATTTCAAAGTGTTCTTGAGAATTTCATGTAATTTGGTGCTAAATTCGTAGTTCTACATGTTATTTTGGTGATTTGATCGCACGAGCAAGTTCATATGATGTTTTAAGACTTGTGTGCATGTTTGGTTTGGAGCCTCGAGGGTTCGGGTGAGTTTCAGATGGGCTACGGGTAGTTTGAAATTTAGAAAATCTGGTATATGTTGTTGCTTCTGGTGTACTGATACCTTGTGCTTCGCAATCGCGAAGCCAGTCACGCGATCACGAAGGGGAAACGGGGCTGGGGAGGAATTTTCCATTCGCGAACACGGAGACTTGGTCGCGAACGCGGAGCAATGGGGGTCTTACCCTCCGCGAACGCGACCAGCTCGACGCGAACGTGATGGCTTAGGGGCCTGGGGCAGGGATCAGTGTTCTTCTACGCGAATGCGACCATTGGGTCGCGAAGGCCATGGTGGAGCAGCCTTTCACGAATGCATAGAGAGACTCGCTAACGTGTAGGCCTTTGGTCGCTGTGTATCATGATCGCGATAGGCCCCTCGCGAATACGAAGAAGGCATGTCCAGTGATTTTAAAACAGACCAAAAATAGGAATTTCTTCACAATTTCATATCTCTTTCACTAGAACTCGGCCTAGGGCAATTTTTGGAGGGGGAATTCAACACTAAATTATAGGTTTGTACTCTTTGACTCATTTCCTTTGATTTGCATCATCACCCATTAGATTTCTAGTCTTAAATCTTGCACTTTCATGGTAGAATTAGGGGTTTTTGAAAGAATTGGGGGTTTTTGCAAATTGAAAATTTAGACCTCGATTTGGGGTCGGATTCCGGAGCTAATTACATATTTGGGCTCGAGGTGAATGGGTGAATAGATTTTGGTCTGAACCTCAAGTTTTGACCAAGCGGGTCCGGGTTCGGTTTTTGACTTTTTGGGGAAAATGTTGTGAAACCTAAATTTATGTATTGAAATGGATTCCTTTAGCAATATTTGATGTTATTAAGTTAATTATGGCTAAATACGAGTGGATTGGAGGTGGAATCTAGAGGAAAAGCGGTTATTGAGCAGTGGGTGGCATGTGGATCGAGGTAAGTGACGTGTCTAACTTTGACTCGAGGGATTAGAAACTCTTGACTTAATTGCTATGTGAAAAATCCATGTGAGTGACGTATAGGTGAGGTGACGAGTATCTATGCGCCGCCAATTTATCTGTATTGCTTGTTTTCTTTCCGTTCTTATTATATTGTCTTCCCTGCCTTAACTGTTACATGCTTTACTAGTAATTCCATGTTTAATTGCTACTTGTCAGATATTGTTTTTCGATATTGAAGGTGTTAGATATCTCGTAGTTTCATTGTCTCATATTATTGACTTAAGCTGGTTTATTAATGTTTTATTATATGTATTGGATTGGTTTCGCTGAGTAGTATTATTTGTGTGAAGTTTCATAATGTACAAGTTTTCTGTTTGCTTTGGTTTGAAGTTTAAATATTGGGGAGAGATTTGAGTTAAATTGTGAAATTTCTATTCTTATTGAGTAATTGATATTGATATGGTGGGATCGGGTTGCATGCTGCAACAGGAAGAATAAGGGTGAAATATTAAAGAAGAATAAGGGTGAATTGCTATTATACGGTGGGATCGGGTTGCACGCCTGCAACAGGAGGAATAAGGGTGGATTGATATGGAGTAATAAGGGTGAATATTCATATTGATATTGATTATATGGTGGGATCGGGATGCGCGCCGTATCAGTTTATGTGTTTATGTATCTTTCTTCTACTGTATAAGTTTTTTGTAGTTTTACATTTCACTTAAGGATTCGATATAAATGGCTACTGATAAGATACTTGAGTTCTGTATTCATTCCTTGCAAGCTACTGCTTTATTTTGTTCTGTTCTTCTTTCTGCTTTTATAATACATTGTATGCAGGCTATATTGTAATTGCCCCGCCGTAGCCTCATCATTACCTGTCGAGATTAGGCTCGCACTTACCAGATACGCAGTATCTCTCGTCACTACAGCGGAATGATAACCAGAACAGTCAATACACCTTTAACCAGTAAAAACAATTAAGCATAATGAAGAAAATTGCACGGCATCACCCTTCGTGCTTTTACTCTCAACCTCACAATGAAACAATGATACTACACGGTATCACCCTTCGTGCTTTTACTCTCACTCACAGTATAAATCAATAGAAATGGCATGGCATCACCCTTCGTGCATTAACTCTCATAATATGGCACAGCATCACTCTTCGTGCATTAACGCTCACAATATGGCACGGCACCGCCCTTCGTATATTAACACACACATACGGCACGGCATCACCCTTCGTGCATTAACACTCTCCCTTACCACATAACAATGAACACGTAAAAATGGGAAGATAGGATCAATAAGTATAATCCTTACTTCAACAACGGTTCCACAATACTAATCTCAACTCGGAATCAATAATCAATTATCACCAAAGCTCATAAACATGATAAGAATGATCAATTTAACAATTATCTAGTCTAAGCATGGCTAACATGATCAAGGAAAACA
This sequence comes from Nicotiana sylvestris, assembly GCF_000393655.2. NCBI lineage: Eukaryota > Viridiplantae > Streptophyta > Magnoliopsida > Solanales > Solanaceae > Nicotiana > Nicotiana sylvestris. The sequence goes on from NC_091064.1 coordinate 19,288,412, forward strand.
ACATTTGCAAAGAACAAGTTCCACTCGCATGCTATAACCCGACAACAACGCATAAGTACTTGTCACCTCACATATACATTGTACCCAACATCTAAACACGTAGCAAATAGACAAATAAGCCCTAATACCTCTAGTCAAGGTTGACCACGACACTTAACTCGCACCAAAGACCAAACCCAAAGCTCAACTACAGCTTTGCCTTTCAAACAAGCCTCCGAACCAATAAAATCTAGCAAATTACCAATCAAACGATTCAAATTAAGCCTCAGGAACTACCCACGATTGCAAAGAATTCAATTTAGGTCATTATTGAAAAAGTCAACAAAAGTCAACACCCGGGCTCGCTTGGTCCAAACTCGGAATTCGGACCAAAAACCAATTATCCATTCATCCTGAGCCCGGTTATGTAATTTGTTTTGGAATCCGACCTCAATTTGAGGTCTAAATCCCTATTTTACAAAAATCCCTATTTCTACCCAAACCCCCAATTTCTACCATGAAAACACAAGATTTTTCGTTGAAATCTTAGAAAATGTAGTGAAAGATTAAAAGAAACTAATTTAGAATAACTTACCAATGGTTTGGGGAAGAAACGTTCTTTGAAAAATCGCCTCTAGGGTTTCTAAGTTTTAAAATTTGAAGAATGAACCAAAAATCCCGTCTAACTCATATATGATCAGTTGTAGATGTCGCATTTGCGAACTAGGGTTGCAAATGCGAACCCTGCAAATGCGAAGAAACCATCACAAATGCGAATTCCCATCTCTGCTTTCTTCGCAAATGCGAAGAATTGTTCACAAATGCGAACCATGATCTCCGAAAATGCGACCATTTGATCGCACTTGCGATCACTGCCTCCCCTGTCCCACTTTGCGAATGCGAAGAATTATTCGCAAATGTGAACATATGGTGCCCCATCTACTCTTCGTAATTGTGATGAGTTGCTCGCAAATGCGAACCTATCAGAGGTCGCAAATGCGAAGCCTAACCTCGCAATTGCGAGGTCTGAGGCCCGCACCAGACCTAAAACATACCAGCAATGTTCTATGTCCAAATTTCACTCCGTAACCTATCCGAAACTCACCCGAGCCCTCGGGCTCTAAACCAAAGATGCACATAAGTCTAAAAACGTCATGCAAACTTGCTCGCGCGATTAAATCGCTAAAATAACTCCTAGAACACTGAATTGAACACCAAATTAAACGAAATTTTCAAGAAAACTTTGAAACTTCTATTTTCACAACTGGACGTCCGAATCACGTCAAACCAACTCCGTTTCTCATCAAATTCGAAATGCAAGTCATAATTATGGTATTGGACCTATATCAGATTCTAGAACCAAAATACGAACCTGATATACAAAAAGTCAACCATTGGTCAAACATCTCAAATTCATTAAGCCTTTAACTTTCAAATTTCAACAAAGTTCGATAACTCGAATTACGGACTTCCAAATTTAATTTCGGGCATACGCCCAAGTCCCAAATCATGATACGACCCACAAGGACCGTCAAAATACAAATCCTGGTCCGTTTGCTCAAAACGTTGACCGAAGTCAACTCAAATAGATTTTAAGGCATAAATTTCATATTTCTCAATTTCTAACATAAAAGCTTTTCGGAAACATGCCCGGATTGCACGCGCAAATCGAGAAAGAGCTAAAATAAAGTATTTAAGACTTCAAAGCGCAGATTTAGGTTCTAGCACATAAGATGACCTATCGGGTCATCACACTAAATCAGCACGTGCCATTATAACATGCAACGCACGTTCATAAATACTAGTATTTATACAATTACAAATGTCTATGACTTAATTTAGATTACAAATTTTAAATGTCTTTCGTTTTTAAATTCGTAGTCAGTCAAATTAAGTACTCACTTATGAATTGTCCATATATATATAAGTAGTGTAATTGATTACCTAAAGGCTTTAATATGTTACGTTCCTTCTAAGCTAATTGCAAAAGAGTTATGAAATTCCAGAAGATAGAAGTAGCTAGACAACGCCCTCGCACTGGTTTTTTCTAGTTATACAATTATTACAATAGAAATTTAGAATGATTGGAAAATGCAATGCTTTTAATGCCTAATTTTTCATAGTTTAAATAATTGACAAGGAATGATAATAAATTCAATTGTTACAATGCAGCAAAAACTTATTTGCATTTTGTGTATGCACCAATTAAAGCAAAACTGCATGAGACTTGTCATTCGCATAAGGTTATCATTTCATCATTTAACTAATATATATTACTAGCATAATTTATTTTTTAATGATAATAAGTTAACATCGTCTAGTGTATGCTCTCGCTTCTAATTGTTTTTCCATCATTTTTCATTTTTTATAGTTGAAACTCAAAAGTCGTTACAAAAAATCAACAGGTGTAAAAGTACATCTTCGAAAATAATAGGCAGTATCTATTCGGAAATTATTTTTTAAATTTTTTGTTTAGGACCATTTGGAAAGAATATTTTTATGACCGCGAAATTTAAATAAAAAATATCGCACAAAAATTATCAAAAATAAAAAAATAAAAAAAAATATAATTTTGATCCAAAGAATATATTAATTAATCATTTTGCCAGATCTAAATCTAAAGCCAAAGCCGTGCGGCACAAGCTTGCCCTCTTCTCAACTTTTTAAGAGCTAAAAGAAGTGCTTCTATAGTTAAGCATAATATTTTTCCTCTTTTTATTCAACGAGAGACAAAGTTTCTTTGTAAAAAGTAACCAATTTAAAAGTTTATTTCCCTCCATTATTTTTTCCTCCGTTTCATATTCATACCTGTCACACCCCTTTTTACCCCTCAAAAAATATGTATAAGGATTTGTGGGTTAAAGAGTTTTTTCAATTGAAGTGACAAATTTGAGTAAGGATTATTTTATTTACAGAGTCACCACTTGGAATTAATTTTTCGGTGTTCCAAGTCACCATTTATTTGAATCCCTAGTCAAAGGAAGGTTTGACTCTATTTTATTGGTACACAAAAATAATGTTCGGGTAAGGAATTTTATTGACCGGGGAGAATGTGTAAGGCACTTCCCGAGTCTCGTGGTTCTAGCACGGTCACTTTATTGGCTTAAACTTGGCTTTAATTAATTATGGACAAACTGTGATTTACATGATTTTCATGTTTTATCTATCCGCTTTTATTTCTTAATTATTAGAATAAAAAAATAATTTGAATAATATTACACTGTCATAACCACGTTACGCAAGTGAATGCGTGATCGAAATCAAAATTAATTAACTTGTCGTAATTGCGCCTCACAAGCGAATCCGAATTTATGGCAAACAATTTATTTGTGGTACTTTTGAGAATTACTACATTAGAGAAAATTAATAATTGAAAGTCAACTATCGCGCTACGCAAGCGAATCCGCGAGTTTTAACAAAGGATTAACTAAGTTAAAAATTAATTAAATTTAGTGGGTATGATATGAGACTATTGAATTAATTGATTGAATGTTAAACATTACACTACGCAAGCGATTCCGTGAGTTAAAGCGCGCCTACTAATTGCCTAGCATTTAAATTAGTTAATGAAGAAAGCGACTAAATTATCAAATTATTTTAATCATAGAGCAGAATCGGGGTGTATGGAATAAGCTTGATGTCTCGAGTCTCCCATTCGCCCTGGGCTTGCCGGATAAGCAAGTCGGAATCTCCCATAACCAATAGTTCATGCACATCCAGATCGATGGCCATTTTCAGGCCCATGATACAAGCTTCGTATTCTGCTGTATTATTGGTACATAAGAACTGAAGTCAGGTCGTTGCAGGGTAATGATGTCCAATAGGTGAGATGAGGATTGTCCCGATCCCAACTCCTTTGATATTGACAGCCCCATCAAAATACATTTTCCATACAGGGTGATCGTCTGGAACTACTTCCTCTATTGAGTTGACCTCTTCGTCTGGGAAGTATGTACTAAGTGGCATGTACTCATCATCAACTGGATTCTCTGCCAAATGATCTGTCAAAGCTTGTGCTTTCATCGCAGTGCGAGTGACATTGACGATGTCGAACTCTATGAGAAGTATTTGCCATTTTGCAAGCCTGCCAGTGGGCATTGGCTTTTGGAAGATGTACTTCAAAGGATCCATTCTGGATATGAGGTAAGTAGTATAGGCTAAAAGATAATATCTCAGCTTCTGAGCGACCCAAGTCAAGGCATAACATGTCCTTTCTTAGAGGGTGTACTTAACCTCATAATTGATGAACTTCTTGCTCAAATAATAGATTGCATGTTTCTTTTTGCCGGTTGCATCATGTTGCCCCAGAACGCATCCAAAGGAATTATCCATCACCGATAAATATAAAAACAAAGGCCTACTATGTTCAGGCGGGACCAGTACAGGGGGTTTTGATAGATAATCTTTGATCCTGTCAAAAGATTTTTGGCAATCGTCCATCCACTTGATAGCGACATCCTTTTTCAGTAACTTAAAGATGGGCTCGCACGTGGTTGTGAGCTGAGCAATGAACCTACGATGTAGTTCAACCCCTCAAGCAAACTCATGACTTCCTTTTGTTCTTGGGGGGTGGCAGATTTCGAATGGACTTTATCTTAGCTGGATCCAATTCGATGCCTATCCAGCTAACTATAAAACCGAGGAGTTTCCCAGATGGAACCGCAAATGCATACTTGGCTAGATTAAGCTTAAGGTCATACCTTCGAAGCCGTTCGAAGAACTTTTTCAAATCGCACATGTGATCAGCTTGTGTCTTTGATTTTATGATGACATCATCAATATATACTTCAATCTCTTTGTGCATCATGTCGTGAAAAATGGTGGTCATGGCCCTCATATAAGTTGCCCCTGCATTCTTTAAACCGAATGGCATGACCCTGTAACAATAAGTACCCCATGGAGTGGTGAAAGTGGTCTTTTCTGCATCATCCTCATCCATTAGAATTTGGTGGTACCCAGCGTAGCAATCCACGAACGATTGTATCTCATGCTTTGCGCAATTATCTACAAGAATGTGGATATTTGGCAAAGGAAAATTATCCTTTGGACTTGCTTTGTTCGGGTCCTTATAGTCAACACAGACTCTGGTTTTTCCATTATTCTTTGGCACAGGCACAACATTTGCCACCCAGGTGGTGTATTGGACACCTCTGACCACATTGGCGCTCAATTGCTTCATTATTTCCTCTTTGATTTTGTCACTCATGTCTGTTTTAAATTTTTGTTGCTTTTGCTGGACTGGTGGAAAATCAGGATACGTAGGAAGCTTATGAACCACTAGATCAGCACTTAAACCCGGCATATCATCGTAAGACCAAGAAAACACATCTTTGTATTCAAATAAAAGTTGAATCAAGGCATCTCTGGTTTTTTGTTCAGTGTGAATGCTTATCTTCGTTTCCCTAACTTCTTCATGACTTTCGATATTAATCAGCTCAGTTTCATTGAGGTTGGGCTTAGGCTTGTTTTCAAATTGTTCCGACTCTCTTTTTATTTCCTCAACAACCTCATCTTCATCATATTCAACCTCTTGATGTATTATTTCGATATTAGACAGCTTTTTAAGATCTGGGCATGAATTTTGCATGCATGTCATGTTATTAAAGCCGGCAATAACAAAACTGAAATGGAAATAAAATGACAGGAATTAGGAAAAGGAAAAGATAAAAAACTTAATAGGAAACTGAACTGCATTTCATTGAATTCGAAAGGATAGAAGGGTTAACATCAAAACAAAACAATCATACTGAGATGTTTGGATTACAATCCTGAAAGTAACCCAAAATACAAAAAGAAGCTGCAAAGCAAATTACCAAGACTCCTTCCTTGTGGGGAGAGGAGTTGCTTCTTATTTGTTGAGCATGGTGTTTGGGTCAATTAGTTGCATATCGGCACGACTAGTGCCTTCACCAGCCTGGATCATATCACTTCAGAAAACATCTGGCTGAGGCCATGGCAAATTTCATCAATGTTTGCATGTGCCGAGGAATTTTGACCCTCTTGGAGTCGTTGCTTGACAAAAGTGTAGAAAATGTGAGGGATAGACTATTGCAACACCCATCCATGCTTTTTGTGGTATTTGGCTTTGTTTTCGTCTGCTTGTGTTGGCCTGAAGCCTAAGTCAAAAGTACCCTGGTTACTGAACAGAGATATCTTGATCAATGAACTATTCAGAAGCTACCCCCACAAGGCTTTCCCCAAAATAAGCCATCAACGGCTCTTCTTTTCCTCCTGCACCCCTCAGCTGGTTGCAGTGCCTTTTCAAGTGGGCGATAGGGTCGCTGTATCCATCATATTTCTCGAATTTTGGGGTCTTGAACCCTTGTGGCAAATGGATGTGAGGGAACATGCATAAATCACTAAATGAAACACTTTTGTGACCACATAGTACCTGTATGTTCTTTATATTTTGTTCAAGACTTTTCATTTTCTTGGTCATCTCATCTGGCTCAACCGTCGTGGCAGGCTTTTCATTTTCCACTGGTGACTCATACTGAGGAGTCTGATTGTATGGAGCCGAGACCCTGAAAGCCATATTTGGAGAATAGTATTGGCCATCATAAGCATGAGATGGTGACTCATTGTTTGGCCTCGTCACAGGAGGTGGTGGCGGGATTGTATATACCGGTGTGCCAGATATGACGAGAGGGGTGTTCCTGACCGGTGCGACTGGAGGTCGCATATTAGAGGTATCACACCTCCTTTTTACCTTACACCCCCGGAAGAGGGTACAAGTAAAGGGAGTTTTTCCAATTAAAGGACAACCAAAACGGGATTTATTTTAAAGATTCAGAGTCGCCACTTGGGAGATTTATGGTGTCCCAAGTCACCGGTTGAATCCCGAATCGAGGAAAATATTGACTTTGTTTAACAGTCCGCGAACCAGAAATCTGGGTAAGGAATTCTATTAACCCGGGAGAAGGTGTTAGGCATTCCCGAATTCCGTGGTTCTAGCACGGTCGCTCAACTGTTATATTTGGCTTGATTATCCAATTTAAACAATTATGAATCTATGTGCAATTTTTAACTTTCAACCGCTTTTATTCAATTTTTAAGGAAAGATTGAACGTCGTTTAAAACATGTCTTTAGATCGCGCCACATGAAATGCACCCGCAATCCGGAACACATTTTATACAACGTTTTAGGATTTGGATTTGGGTCACATGAAATGTGCACCCAAGTTTAAGAAGGTAAAATTATTAAATAACGTGCCTAAAAGCAACTAATGTGTTGTTAACTTTGCGAGGGCCATGAAAATTTGCTAAATGGCACATCTCGATTTATTCCAAAAGGTTTTACTCAACCGCAGCAGACCACGGATATTCATGAATTCTTTTTCTAGAATACTTTAAGGTTACTGTAAAGGCCATATCCTATACGGGTTGGCTATAGAACCTGTTAAACTCAATGATATATGTTTAACTCAGTCCAATATTCCGAGACAATAGTACCAATTCCAGCACACTATCAGCAAAATTCGTTAATAGCCTTACACTGGTTCATGCATCATCACAAGAAAGAAAGACTACTGCTTATAGGAAAAAAAATCGAAGAACAATTTATAAAAATTTATGGGGTATTAGTATATAATAAAAACATGAAACCATGATTTATTGGATAATTTAGTGAGGTATGTCGTTATAACTTATAATGAATTTAAAACTTATGTCACTTTTAAACTCATGATATAGTGAATTCAAATAATTAATTGTAGCAATTTGCTAATCTTTTAAGCCACTACGAACAATGAGTGGTCACTCATGTACACAACAAATAAGTAGAAATTATCAATAATGAGTAATGAGGAATCTGGAAAAAAAAAGACCAACTAGAGTGAACTAAACTCACAGGAACGACTCCTCTTTGGACATTGCAGCAATAGCCATTTTACAAGGATAGCCAATTTTAGCCTTCATTTCTAACCAATTAATCAACTCAGATGCTACAACTTACACGAATAGATACACATGACAAATTTACGAACAAGAACAGATTTGGAACGTAAGGATTTCAAAACTTTAACGAAACTTATCAACATAACCGTGTTCAATCGACCATATTCATATTAAGCCCAGCATCTATATTCTATCCCTTCCAAACACTAAGACCTGCTGCATTTCAGCAAACTATGACCCAGAATACAAAGCAAACGTGAAGCTGCGCAATTAAATCCATGATTTACCTGTTATACTGAACAGCACCTACAAAATCTATTCATACACATTCCAAACACACTCTTTAATATTGAAATTGAACCTTTAGTTCCAAGCACAAATCCCAATTTATACTATACCAATGACAGCTCAACCAATATCACAGATATACTACATAGTATTAGACAGTAAAAATCAGAGAAAATTAGATTAAACACAGCTTGTATTCCATGGAATTTCCACTCGATTTACATAACCAGCATTCAGTCAGTGCTTTTGGGCTATGAATATACCTGGAAATAAAAGAAGGACAGCGGAAATGCAAAGTCAGCAGTAACAGGAATTCACCCAGATTCAACAAAACCAACGACGAAATCAGTCCAGAAGAGAAGAATCAATTCCCCAACCCAAAGCAAGGCTCTCATTACCCAAACTCAAACCATTTGAACCTCACGTAGGATCAGGTGTTCTTCAGCAATAAAAGAAAACAAGCTTCAAGAGTTCTAATCAGAATTTCAATGCAACAGTAATTTTCAGCTCTTTTTGGTTTTCAGTATTTTTGTTTTTTAATCCCTCGAAAATAGTGAATTCCTACAGCTGCTCTCTTTTGGATTTCCAGCACCCCCCAAAAAAATCTGAATTGAGCTGCAAGTAACTATGCCTTTATAGGCAAGTCACTAGGGCATCTTTGGAGTTTAGTTTATTTCATTTTTGTCCTTTTCAACTTTTTCTTTTGCTTAAAAGGCCCCTGAGTTACTAACTTGTGGAACAAGTTAGTACATTCTACAGCTTCTAGGCAACTTCTTAGCAGTTAACTCAGAGATTCTCCATGTCTTTTACCCAAACTAACCCTTAGTTGCCTTGTTATTACCCCTGAACCCAAACCAACTATGGGTCAGCCCAAATCGAACAACCAGAACTCTAAAGCTGTTGTTTGGGACGGGTCACAATAAATCGAGGGCCCAAGAAATTCAACCTGCCCATGAATACTCTAAGCCCCAAAACTCTGACTCAAACATATTATCGCAAACAATGGCCCCAAAAGAGTCCAAACAATTTTAACACTAACAAACTGAATTAATTCTTTCCCTTTAACAGAATTAATTAAAATTAATTCATGTTTATTGCTGGTACGAATTCACACAGAAACAAGAGAAAAACAATGAAAAGAAAATGGCAAAATGAAGATGGAGGAGAAACAACAGCAAAAGAGTTAAATAACGAAACTGACGAGGAAGACGACAGATAAAAGGCGTAAAGAATACCTCTAAAGTCGTCCGAACAAAGCTCGATGAACTCTACGGCTTCGATTTGACTCGAAACAAGCATTAACCATGTGTTCTCAAGGAAAACAAACCGTTAATGTCCGTTTCAAGCCCTATCGTTCAAGGGAATTTGAAGGATTGACAGATTCTTTTCTTCTTTTTTTCAGATTCGAAACTGGACTGATTTGGTGAGGACTTGGGGAAAAATAGTGGTGTATTGGGGTTGAGGGAAGGGCGATGGTTGCATGGATGAAATTTAGGTGGTGGTCGGAGCCGTTTCGCCGATGATAATGGAGGTTCGCTTAGAGGCGGCATTAGGGTTCGAACTCTCAGAGTTTGGAGAGGGTGAGAGACAAGGGCTTTGGTTTAGTTAAACTGAGGGGTTCAGACATAAAAATTGGGAATGGGAGGATTAATCTGAGCCATCAGATCTGACGAACGAAAGGTTGGGATTAAATTAAAACAATAGACCCTAAACGACGTCGTTTGGGTTATAGTGGGGCTTGGACCGGGTAGAGGCGGGTTTGAGCTGGAATTGTACAGGTCTGAGGGGGTCAATTGGGCTGAAGGAGGCTTAATTAAATGGCCCAAATCCGAATTTCCCTTTGTTTTTGAATCTTTTCTTTTTCAATTTCCAAATTTCTTTTATTTTCAAAATTAGAAATAAAACCTAAATTAATTATTAAAACTAATATTATCCTATCAAATTAAACTAATTAAACTCTAAAAATAATTACCATAACTAATTAAATACCAAATTAAAGAAAATTACCAAAATCCGAAATTAAAAATAAAAAGTACAAAATCAACTATATTTTTTTGATTTTTCCATTTTTATAAAACAACTAATTTGTTAATTAACCCTAAAATGTGGAATTAAATCCTAAATGTGAATGCAACATATTTTTGTATTTTTCATTAATTAAATAAAATAAATATGCACAGGCAAATGCAAACATTTAACAGAAAATGCCACAAAATCCACAAAACTGTAAATAATGAAAGAAATTATTTTGTTTTGAATTTATGGGAGTAATTCATGTAGAGCAAAAATCACATGCTCACAAGAGGTACCAGGGGCAGCATGGAGGCTGTAGTTTGGCACATACCCTGGTGGTAGAATATGATCGCTCGTTGCATGGAGCGGTGGTTAAGTAGCCTGAGGTATGGTGGAAATTCCCTTTGAGGGACCCTAGGGTGGAGGTCGGCCGGAAACCCAAGCTTGATATACATCTGACAGTTATTGTCTCAATTTTCTTATTTCCTCCGACTCTTGCTCAACTGACTGACCCTGCGGATTGTCACTGACCAACGATTTCATCACTATTATCCATTACCACTGCTCCCTTAGATCTTGTGAAGTAATGATGTGTTGTCAGTTTCACCACAAACCAACCACCTTAAGCTTACTATATAAGAGGCAACAAACGTGTTAAGGTTAAGCATTTTACAGATAGGAAGCACACGTAAATATGCTATGCTCCTAAAATATCACCATCTCTAACATGCTTTTGGAAGGTTTCATGTTTCATTCCGGCTTATCAGGTTGTCTCTTATTGACACTCTTATTTCCTTCTCTCTTTTTTCGCTTTTCCTTTCACTCGCCTTATTTTGATCCCTAACTTTAGAGTTTTAAAAAAATATTTGATCGAACCTTTTATGGGTTGCCTACGTATCATGTCGCCGCATCAATCAGATCATTACATAGTTCAGGGACATGACCATATGTTTTTTATTTGTTTTTTTTAATTACAAAACAAATATCTTTTTGGTTCATTTTTGAATTTTTCTAAACAAATCTTATTCATTGATTTTCAATATATTTTTTTGATACAAGACTCAAAAAGCAATAATTACATAAAGATAAACAAGACCAGACCTGACTTAAATAGATTTTTTCGGATAAAAGGCAAAACAACAAGACTCAAAACACCAAAAGACTCTTATAGACTCAGAAACAACAAAAGAATAATGAAAAAGGACTGGTAACTAAGAGAAGACTTTGATCTTTGTAGTAGAATACACTAGCATCACTGTAATCAAGGCGTTTGTTCTTGCGGCTGACCCCCTAACATTGCGGTATATCCTCTCCAAGTCCGCAGATATATGACAAGCAACGTTTAATGATACTTCTGCAAACCGCTCGGGCGTCATTCCCTGGAAACTCCTGTATGCTCTTGAGGTATATGTGGCTATCTCGAGGATCTTTCCCTTAATGTATTCCTAAGCCACATGCAACTCTTGATTTTGCTAACTAAGGGTCTCAGCTAGATCCAGTGCATCACGCTCGCAGTCCAAGGCCATATCTCTCAGGCGCCGAACTTCTAGTGACTCTGCTTCTAACCGATTGATCACCTTATGGTAGTGGTGTCTTTCTATTTCAAACTTACCGATCTAGCGCTCCTTACTTGATTCAACTCCCTCTAACTGATCCTTTAAACCTTTGATTAGTGGAGCGTAACTCATGCGCTCATGATCACGGACTACCCTGAACTGGGATTCTCTCTCTTCTTGTTGCTGAGCGGTTGTGACTATGTTCTTCTTTCGAATATGGGCTTTGAGTGCTTGCTTCTCTCGTACCCACTGAGCTTTATTTTTCTCAAGAGCATCATACAGCAGATCCCTGTCTACTTTAACGATGTCGAGCTCTTCTTGCAGTGCTTCAAAGTCAGATTCATAACCCTTTTTCATCTCTTCCATAGCCAGCCCAACTTTGTTTCGAATCTCAACCTCCCACTCTGCGGTGCTCTTCACGACTGTCCCTGGTCTATCTGCAAGAGCATCTTGATTATAGAACCACTCAAGATAAGAAGGATTTAGCTCACCCCGTTCTCGATCTGCCACCATGGCGCCACGCTCGAGTATCTTAGTGCCATTCCAAACACATTGAGCATACGCTTCACGAATGGGATCCTCTGATGCTGCTTCCCAGATAAAGTTTTCCATAGTCTCTACTGGGAGCACTATTTGTTTGTGACCCAACTGACGTAGAACTCTCATGGGAGCATATGGCTGATAACCTCGAAGCCCCATCAAGATCAGAAACGGATGGCAAGATGACTTATAGATGACATATTTTGCGGTGAACCAAGGATAGTTCCATGTAATTTGATCATCTGTTAAGGAGTATACTCCTTCCCATCTTTGACACTTTCTAGAAAACTACGAATCTCCAGCTCACTCTTCAATCTAGCATTATACTGGCGAACTTGATTACCCCAACAAGTACGGTGGTCTACCTGATAAGGACGACGGAAAAGATGGTCCATGAACCACATCTGGAGCAGGAGGTTGCAACCTTCAAAGAAACCTTTCCCTTCCCAGCACCTGGTCAATGCATGAAAGATATCTGCTAACACCATAGGAAGAATAAAGGAATCATTTATTTTCATCATGGCAGTGACTATCCCAGATAACCGAATGTTGATCTTCCAATCCTCTCTCGGGAAGACCATGCACCCCAAGAAAGCTACAATGAATGCTTTCCATCCATGGCCTCGCAATGTGCGTTGGTTCTGTTTGTTAATCAGTTTCTTCCTATATTCTGAGAACCCCCCTTCATGCAAGTACCTGTCATACAAGAAATCTAGGCAGACTTGCCCTTGCGCCACATGTGCTATCTCAGTGTGGCTGATCCACATCTGATCAAGGAACTTGGTAGCAGTGACATCTCTAGGGGCCAAAAGTCTCTTTGTTCGACTCTTATGCCCCAGATCTATATATTCAGCGAATTCCTCCAAGGTAAGAGTTATTTCAAACCCATTGAGACGAAACACATTATTCTTCGGGTCCCAAAAATAAACCAAAGCCTCGATGAGTTCTCGTTTGGGCTCAATCTCCATAATGTTTACCAAGTTTTTCAAATAATCTTTGATCTTTCCTTGCTCAAACCCATCCATGTTGTTCCACCATCGCTTTAATAAACTGGGCACTTTATTGACAATCTTAAACGGTGAGTGCTCTTCATCTCTCGGCCATATTGTACCTATATAAATAAATTTATGAGGTCAAGTCCTAATCTAAACTCAAAGAAATGACACCAAGCAGACTTTTGGATAAGACAACGGACAAACTTCTTATGGGAGGAGGGCTAGACTCTAGAAGGATTACTCAGGTATCTCGCCGAGGAAACAAAAATGGCCGGACAAAGGACAAAACGATAAAAGTGACGAAGAGGAAAAGATGGTTATTTTTATGAAAATGGCTCTTCAGTACCTCCAAAAAAAGTACTAAGGCAGTCCCGGTAAAAACAATTGAACACATGGATAAGTGAGTTAAAAATAAATAAAGCTTATGTTTTATGAAAACACCCATTTCAAAAAAAATGTAAGGTTGACTTGGCAAAAATGGCCAATAACAAAGGACGGCATGACAAAAACAAAATGACTATTTTTACGAAAATAGCCCTTTGACACTTCCGAGGGAGGTTGAAAGGCTGTCCCGGTAAAAATGGACAAAAATAAAGACGAAATGGTAAAAGATGTTAAAAAGAAGCAAAGTAATCATTTTGTACGGAAATAGCCCTTCGGCGCTTCCGAGAAAGGTTTTAAGGCTATTTCGGCAAAAAAGGTTCAACATTGGGGAAAATGGTAAAATATTAGCTAAATTTATGAAAACAGCCATTCGGCGATTCCGAAGAAGGTTTTGAGATTGTAAAAAATATGATCGGACGCAAAGACAAAAAAATGAAAAAGACAAAAAACAGCAAACTATTTTATTATTATTATTTTTAAAAAAAAAATTGAAAAATATTATGGACACACCGATTTCGAAAACTCTTGCCAAAAAATGGGGACCAAACCCGATGAAAGTTGCCTACGTACCCCACTGGAATTGTGAGAATCGGACCTATGTAGTGTTTTTTTTGTATCCCAAGTTCGAGTTTAACCACCATTAATCAGCAAATATATACATGAGATGTTGACTGTTGCTTAACTAACCACAAGCATGAAGCTTATAGTCTTGGCGATACCGGAAAGCTCCAGCATTACGTTTCAATATTGCATAATCTATTCAGTTATTACATATTATTACTATGTTAGTTTCTTCTCTTCTTCTAAGAGCTCACCAGGAAATTACAACATATATGTTGACTGTTGCGTAATATCTTAGAGACTTAGTGTGATTTCCCTAACTAAAAACAGTTTTTGACCATCAGATATCATGTCTGTGTCCAGGATCTTGGCTCCATCTTCTGAGACTACACAATTTGCTGATGAAACTCTCAACTGCGCCTTAGCTGTGTTAATGAGCTCATCAATGCTTTGTGGTACCCATAGAACTACTCTTCTTCTCTCGTTTTTGAGACTCCTGGGGTCTGAAGTGAACACTCTGCATCTAACCCGCTGCCCTTCATCTTGTTTTCCAAAGCTCGTAGAAAATTCTGACAGTTGACTACCCTGTGCATCTTCCAGTAGCTTAATAAGATTCTTGTTTCCACCTACTCGAGCTTCATCAAGTGGAGTTCTTCCCCACCTGTCCACTGCAAAGACACTAGCCCCAGCTTTTAACAGTAACACTGAAATTGGAAACAGCCCTTCTGATGCAGCTAGGTGAAGTGGTGTTCGAAAGTCATAATTTTTGGAATTAGGATTGATGGCGCTGTCCAACAGTCTTCTCAAATAATCTAGATCTCTTTTCGCGACTGCCTCACAAAGGCAAGTCCCATCATTATCTATACCTAGTAGTGCCCCTGCTTCCATAAGCAAAGAAGCCACTTGATCATGGCCATTCTTAACCGCTTCAAGCAATGCAGTGGAGCCAAACTTATCTCTAGCATTAATCTCCACTCCTCTTTGGATAAGGAAAACGGTAATATCTCCATGTCCCTTGGATGCAGCTAGATGCAGGGGTGATCTTCCATCATAATCAGTTCGGCTGGGGTCTGCTCCTGCACCAATTATACGACTTAGACGATACAAATCTCCATCGTGAGCTGCACAGTTCAACCTCATCGTGAGCTCAGATTCATGTTTCGCAATATTCAGTGTTATGTCTGAATCCAATATCTTGCTTTGAAGGCTTGACTCTCTTCCCTCAAGTAGATTATTGATAATTACACGCCCGCCAGAGAAGTATATCCCCAGAATCTCCACCAGAGCTTGTTTATCAATTCGTAGCAGTCTAGATAACTCATAAACTTGAACTGTATAAGGGACTGGGATGTTACAAAGAACAGAAATTTCACCAACAGAGTTGTAAGTGTGAAGATCCAGGAGAGATTCTTCAGTTTCATTTTCTTCTGGTTTTCTAACTTCTTCCACTTTACCATGACAGACAAAATACAGTTGATCTGCCATGCTACCCTGTTTCATAATCACTTCCCCTGGAAGGAAAAATTCTTCATGTACTTTGATTGCAATCTGTTTGATAAATTCATGCGAGCAACCTCTGAAAAGTGGGACTCCTCTGATGTAGGGCTCATACAACTTTTGCGAAATCTTAGCTCGAATTGAAGCAGGAATATCCTGAAGAATAGAAGACTCATTATATCGGCTCTCACACTGTAATCTGACATAATCTTTGATCTCTTTGCTTATGCACTTCCCCAGCCTGTTTCTGTTCATATACTTTATAAGATCTGCCATTTTATCCCTGAACTTTTCAGTTTTGGATCCTTTTACAATTAATGCTGCCATGTTACCAAGTAGGTAGGCACCAAGAATCATGTCAAAAGAGACATAAATCATTACAAATATCATTTTCTTGGTATTGACTGCATGAATTACCCATAACCAACAGTTGCCATGGTGACAATGGATATCAGTTGCTACTCATCTAGGTGATCGAGAAGTCACAACAAAAAAATAAGGAAAGAACCAAATTGGTACAACCATCCCAGATATTTCAGAGGAGGAAAGAAAACTCTTGGATGCAATGGTGAGTTCTAATTCTGTAAATCCTACTGTTTCTAGCACTGGAATGTTGAGTAAGAGCAGGAACAAATTGCAAAAAATAGAACATCATCAAAGCAAGACAATGGTGACTAATACACAAGGTCAATCTGCATTGGAGACAATTGTTATCGACCAAAATGTTCCACAACAAGTGCACCTGGGGAGAGACTTGTATGAAGACGGAGAGGAAGAAGCAATGTTACAACAGTGTAGAGCAGAGGAAGCAAGAAAAGGGGATCTATCACCAATGCATAGCGGCAAAGGTAAGAAGACTCATACAAGGAAAAATAGTTGGGACGAAAAGGTTAGTGATTTTTTAAATGTTAGGCGACCTCCAATGAGAGTTGTCAAACAAAAGAAGGCCGCCCCAACTACATCTACAAAGTCCAATAGTTCAAAAAGGAAATCATGAATTTTGAATACATTTTGAAGAATTGGGATTGTGATTAAAAAGAGTTACAAATTGAAGAAATTACAAGTTCGGACAAGAAGGGACAACATTTTAATTCCTTCATCATTTTATTCTACCATTATATTAGTATTCACATTTGTAATATCATCACAGAGTATGTTATAAACTTTGTGATGATCATTGAATATTTGGTACTTTCCAGTTCTTATTTTTTACATGCATGTTAGTAGGTGAGGCTATTTAAAGCCTCAATAGGAATAGTAAGGTAAGGTTTAGCCCAGTTTGTGTTACCTTGGTCCTATGCCTTATTTTATTTTTTTATTTAGTAAATTTGAATTATCTGTATAAAACTAGGGGAATGATTTTTTTTTATTTCGCTCAACTAATTTTCTAAAGCCGGTCAACAAATGCAAGCAAGCTTCCAAATGATGTAACAAGTAGCACATAAGTGAACATGATGGTCACAAAAAGGATACCTGTCTTATACGGACGACCCCTGTGTCGAGCTTCGCTAAGTCAAATGCGCATGATGTAACGAAACGATCCTACTAGGGATAACCAGACATGTGGCTTGTTCTTCTAGGTTTTTTAAAAAATCCTAGGGGATGAGGTGTATCTAGACTAGCCATAAAACGAGAGGACAACTCGAGTTAGGAAGGGGTAGCGTACCAGGAGCAATACTTCTCCGGCTTAACTACTGTACCCTCCCCACTCTTAAATATGGGTGACTAATAATCCTTCACCGTGAGCCCAAGCCCACCGGCTTTATCTCAAGAAAAGAATGGGGTGTGTATCCGCGATTCCCGAGGTTGTATTCAGAAGACTCAGAGGGATGCACAAGAAGACAATTTATAATACAGTTCAACAATATCAAAGCAGTAAAAAGCAGGAAAGTAGCACATTCGGCCCAAATAGATCACAGTTATATACAAAAACTTAATGAAGCCAAATAAAGTCAATGTACAAGCTCGAATTCTTGAGTCCCCAGCGTAGTCGTCAGAGTTGTCACACCCCTTTTTACCCCTCAAAAGATATGTATATGTATTTGTGGGTTAAAGAGTTTTTCCAATTAAAGTGACAAATTTGAGTAGGGATTATTTTATTTTGGAGTTAATTTTTCGGTGTTCCAAGTCACCATTTATTTGAATCCCTAGTCAAAGGAAGGTTTGACTCTATTTTATTGGTCCGCAAAAATAAAGTTCGGGTAAGGAATTTTATTGACCGGGGAGAAGGTGTAAGGCACTCCCCAAGTCCCGTGGTTTTAGCACGGTCGCTTTATTGGCTTAAACTTGGCTTTAATTAATTATGGACAAACTGTGATTTACATGATTTTTCATGTTTTATCTATCCGCTTTTATTTTTTAATTATTAGAATAAAAAAAGTAATTTGAATAGTATTACACTGTCATAACCACGTTATGCAAGCGAATGCGTGATCGAAAACAAAATTAATTAACTTGTCGTAATTGCGCCTCGCAAGCGAATCCGAAATCATGACAATCAATTTATTTGTGGTACTTTTGAGAATTTACTACATTAGAGAAAATTAATTATTGAAAGTCAACTATTGCGCTATGCAAGCGAATCCGCGAGTTTTAGCAAAGGATTAACTAAGTTAAAAATTAACTAAATTTAGTGGGTATGGTATGAGATTATTGAATTAATTGATTGAATGTTAAACATCACGCTACGCAAGCGATTCCGTGAGTTAAAGCGCGCCTACGAATTGCCTAGCGTTTAAATCAATTAATGAAGAAAGCGACTAAATTATTAAATTATTTTAATTATGGAGCAGAATCGGGTTGTGGTTGGTGTTGGTTTAAGAAATCAACAATTAAAAACTTGGGCTATCTCTTGGTTATGGATAAATAAGGCTAACTCCTAAAACTTTAATGGTATTGGGCTCCTTTGTTGATTTATCATGAAATGGGCCCAACGGAAAATATCTACAAAGAGTGGCCAGCTGCCTTTTATCATTATCATTATTTTATTTTATTTTTTAGAAGAAAGAAAAATGGGCCAGCTGAAACTACTTAAAAACGGGCCTGCTGGCATGCTTAACACTAAATGGGCCTAGCAGAAAATATTTAATTGGGCCCATTTATTCAATTCCAATCTTATTTCTCAGCCCCAAAACTATCAATTATACTTATTAACTTAACATAAATATTCAAACACTGCACTAATGTACGTGAGGCCAAACAGTCAATAAAATATTACTAGAACTTTTCCATTGTTCACATTATTGTTGACATTAATTCAATGGATTCTACAAAGATATCTTTTGAATAATATCACTTGTCAGAAAATGAACTTAACTAGAAAAGTATAACATTAGCGAATCACAAACCATATTAAGACAAAATTAATCCACCAACATAGCTTCTACTTTAATAAACTAAACAGAAAAAAAATCATGCTACAAGACTTCACTACTTGTTTTAATTCTTGATGTATTGCCATGAATTCCAGATTTTAAATCACTATTTATACCAACAACATAAAGATATCCAAATAAGATCACAATTATACACAAACACACAATTAAAAGGATTCAAGATAAACTAGCAGCATGGTCATTGAAAGCTAAGATATTACAGCTTTAAATATTGATACATGGAATAAGCTATTCATATTCCTTTTGTAAGCATGAACTCATACTCATAAAGCACTAAATGATCATAAACATCCCAAGATTATATTTTATTTCTTGTAACAACCATAGCTACACTAAAAGGTGAAAGGAATACCTACTAGGAGCAGAATAAACTCACGAGCAAACCAACGGCAACACACTTTAAGCAGCAGCAGCAGTATCCAGCAAATGAAACCGAGCCTATGCAAAAATTTCAACAGAAAAACTCAAACAGACTTTCAAGGAAAGAAGAAACAAGAGACTCGCGTCACAGGCCTTTGTATTTTTAAGATATTCCTTTCTCCTAGATACTCAAAAAGGCTCTCAAACTCTCTATTATTTTTTGTTCTTCTTTTGAGTATCCAGGATGTCCAGACTACTCCCAGATGATATGGAAAGACCTCCCTTTATAGGAGAGGACTTTTGGGACAGATTTTATTTTAGCCAAAAATCTGTCCTAAATGATAGATTTTTGACCAAAAATATGTCCAAAACCAGAAATCTGTCCGATGATCAGTTTGCTTTACCAACTGTGGATAGAATTTTGGAGTATTGTACTCCAAAACAGTTCGCAACATTGAAAAGCAAACAGATAAAGGTCCTACACTCAAGTACTCTCTATCTTTATCAACAAATAGCTGAATTTAACACTCAAACCTTCAAACTAACCAAACTATGGATTGATACAGCAAAAACAAGACTTAAAAGGTAACCGAACTAAGTATTCAAACAAACTAGATTCAAATCAATTTGATTTGTGCAAACTAACATGAAGCGATTGAGATTACAAACTATCGTGCGGAACAGAAACTAAACGAGCATTAATAAATTATCAAACATGACTAATAACAACTTAACAAACGACTAACTAAATAAACGATTCAACTAATCTTTTTGATTTTTTCATGAAACTAGCATAAAACACTTAACTATCGACCGGCTAGGTCGGAAAACTGAAAATTCAAACTTAACAAATTCACACAAAATAGTCGACCGGCTAGGTCGAAGGACCAAAAATCGGGACTAATAAACAATAACGAACCACTCAACCGGCTAGTTCGAACAACAAGAATTCCATATATAACTATACTAACACATAGAACGATCACATTCGAGCACTAATAATCAGTAAAGACTAATAATTGAATGACAAAATTACAAAAGATGAATTGAAAACCAAAGCATGGTATACTGGCCGAGAGTAAGAAAAAAAACTAAAACAAAAGGATGAGATTTGGTATTTACCACTGCTCGAGGCGACGATTCCCATCTTTGAGCACCCTTTTCTTGATGATAGATGATGGTTCGGCCATCCTTGAAATCACAGCCTTAGCGCCATCATCGTATCACAAAGAAAAGAACGCTTAAGAGTCGGGGAGGAAAACTGGAGGAAGGCGTGGCAGCTTGGTGGTGGTAGCCGGTAGTGGCGACGGTGGACGACGGCGTCGGGTTTCTGTTGGAGTTTTGGGGTAAAAACCAGCATAGGATGATAGATCATGTGGAGCTCTACACGCCTATGTAAGTATTTTATGAAGGAGAGGTCTAAAACTCGACGAATTTTCAAAATAAAGTGAGCTAGGTTTCGGATTTTGGTTTATTTGTAGAGTTTGGGAGGGATTCAAGGGATTTGGTTCGTGGATTCATGAAGAGGAGGAGGAGAAGAAGAGATTGGCGTTGGTTGGAGGATGTTTGGCCACCGGAGGACGGCGGCACCGCCGTGGGGGACGGGCAGCTGCGGTGGAGGAAGAAGAAGAGAGGAGAAGGGGTCTCTAAGGTTTGGGAGAGTGAAATGAAGCCAAAAATTTGATTATTGGGCCTTTTATATGACAGATAAAATTGATTGCAGGCCATTGGATCATGGATAATAGAAGGCTGAGGTTTAATCTTGAATACTTAACCAAAACGACGTTGTTTCGATATAAAACTACGTCGTTTCGACCCTCCTATGGCAGCCCCATTTGGACCGGATCTGGGATCTTTGGGCTTCTAATTTTGGCTCAATTTCAATTAAAATACACTAGCTCAATCCCTTAACCCCTAACTATCTTATTTAGTCCTAAGGAAAATATATAAGTAGAAAGAAAATCTTTTTGGGATATATAATTTAAAGATGCAAACTAAAATACACAAATAAAAGGTAAAAAAATATTTTTGGTATTTTTAATAAAGGAATGTAAATAAAAATGCACAAATAACTAAAAATCATCCAAATATTAGTATTTGTAGGAGAATTAGAAGCGAGCCAATATTTTGCATATCATTCATATGTATTTATATATGTCGTGTATACGTGACAGTATGTCTAGTGATACATTTTGGACATACAAATGGCATATACCCGATAAAATACATACAATTTATTTATACATTTGGATCTTAAAAAATAACATTATTCCTTTTCCTCTTCGAGTTTTAATATGAAATTTCAACCAAAACTAACTTTAATTTTCATCTAACTCCTTAAAAAACGAGATATAAACTCCAAATGATATTTCTAATCGTTCGCAACAACACCACCCAATCCAAAGTACATGCAAATAACAATTTCACATAACCCAATTTTCGAATTTAAAGCTTCAAAGCTTTTAATGACTGCAAATAAAGTTTTAGTGGAGTTTACATCTTTATTATAGTTTTAGAGCCATTTATAAAAAATGAAAAAATTGTAATTGCTTAACTAAATAAGAATTTCTTTGAATCTACTATAAAAGTTCGATTATACATATCATGTGCATGTGTAGCCAATCGTTTTGGTCTTGCTTCAAATTTAAAGGCTTAGGATCGGAACTTTTTTGCGCTCAAGTATGATTTTGAGTACTAAAAATTTATCACTACTAATATACGGTTGTGCTTGGTAAGAAAGAGAAAGGGAGAGAAAAAAAAAGATTGGAGCTTAATATATTACTTTGAGTGTAATTGGTAAATATAGTTATGTCAAGTAATTAAATGAGGACATAACTAATAAGGTAATTAAGTTGATCATTTTACATGTATGGTAAAAATATTCCTTAATTTTAACGGATACAACACTCTCATTTCAAGAGGAAGCGGATACCCAATCATCTCTCAGTCCAAAACACGGGCTAAATTAGCCGGTTAGCCATTTTTCGTGAAACGAAACGAGAAAAAGAAATAAAAAAGGGAATTTTTCATAAAACACCATCTTTTTGGTCTAATTAGCCATTTATAGATACCCTTTGCTATATTATATGTTATAAATACCTTTTATGTTTTTATACAATGTATTTCATGTATTTAAGCTGTTGTATTCATTAATACAATCAAAAATATAGGCGTAAAATCTGGAATTCCAGCTAAGTTTGACATGTATTTAGCTGTATTCAAGCGACATTAACATTAAATACAGTAACGTATCTGCGCTAAGAACGGAAGAAAATAAAATCACATGATATTCTCCTAATTTAACTCAACGAACTAAAACGATCCCTCATTAATCTGTATTTGAAAGATACATAATAAAGATTATAGCTGAATAAAGAGAAATACATATGAATAATACAGTTGAATACAACAAAATACACCTTAATTCATCTGAATAAAACACTTGAATACAACAAAAATACAATTGAATACAGCTGAATAAACTCTTGAATGCAACAAAATACAACTAACTTCTGCTGAATAAAATAGTTAAATACAACTGGTTAAACCTGAATACAAGTGAATACAGCTGAAGAATACATTCGAATACACTGAATACAAATAGGCGATTTGGGCGATCTAGATAGAGAAACAGCCCTATGGCTTCGCCGGCCGGCGGCCAGCCATTAATTCCGGCTGGTCAGCCATGAGGCAAATTCCTTATTTTTTTCCCTTTTCATATTACACTTACAAGTAAAAACTCAATCCTCAAGCTTGAACTCAACGAGAAAGTTGCTGCCAATTCCAGTCAAGAAGTGGAACGAAGCCAACAGAAGCTATGGTGAGAAGAATAAATCAATAGCTACTCCAATTACAAATGGGGTTTTGGTTACGTTCTTTCTTGACTCCAGCAGTGAATTGGGTCTCCGCTCAAAACCTCCACAAATACGGTTAGTAATTCCAATCTGTATTTCTTATCGAATATGCACATAGATAACGTTGGTGACGCGGAGCAGAAAATTGAGAATTTGGGTGGGAGAAGAATTAAGAAACTAGGGTTTGTGGGAGAAGAGAATCTGGTTGTATGCAAATAGAGAGAGATTGTATTGGAGTTTGCAGATACGCGGTAATTATGTGAGAGAAAATACAAAAAGGGAGAGAGAAAAATAATATTTAGCATATATGGTGCCTTAATTGTAGGATGTAACTATATTTAGATTTTTTGCAATAAAGGATAAAAGGTATTATAGGATGTAATATTTTAAAATGGTATTTATTTAAAATAAATAGGGTACTAAGGTTTTCTATAGGGTGTAAAAATTCCAATAAAAAATTACAAAAAATATGGGGTGATTTTTAACTTTTAACCCCGCGTGTCCCATGGACAGAATTTTAAAGTCAAAAATTAAAAGTGTTGCCCATGGAGTAAGCGAGGGGCAACACTTGTTAAACTTGAAGTTCTGCCCATGGAATAAGTGGAAATAAAAATTCAAGACTATTCACTTTGAAGGCTAATCGTGTATTTCACCCGAAAGAAAGGTTGGATTTACTCAAATGTCATCTTTTTAGGTTACCGTTTAAATTTTGCCTCCCCTTTTAAAAATTTGTGTAAATATAAGATTATCTTTTTTGAGCAATGTGAGACTTGGGTATAGTGTTTGCTAATATAATTTTCAGTTTGTTCACGAAATAATAAATTGTGATCTGATGTTTGCAATAATTTATAAAAAAAAATAGATTTTTTTCCCTGTAAGTAATTAATTTTATTACCAAAACTGGTTAGTACAGCCCAAAGAGAGAAGAAAATATTTATATTTTTATTTAACCTTTTCTTATAAAAAATTTTATTTGCCAAAAAAAAAAAAATCTTTATAGTCTAAAAGGTCATTAGCACAATATATTAAAAAAAGTTTTGGTAGCAATGATACAATAAGCTTTTGAAGAGGGTCTTTGTACTTTTTTCAATTCAAAATTATGAATCTATATCTATACTATATTAAAAGCACGAAGGCTCTTAGCGAAATATCGTTCGCCTTTTTTACCCTTCAAGAATAGATTTTATATTGGACAATACTGTAATTTAAGTTAATTTCCTATTATTTAGGACTTCAAAATCAACTAAAATTTTTATTATTAAATTTTCCTTATTTTAGACAAGAGGGGTTGCTCTGATGGTAAGCAGGGGTTGCTCTGATGGTAAGCAACCCCCACTTCCAACCGAGAGGTTGTGAGTTCGAGTCTCCCTAAGAGCAAGGTGGGAAGTTCTTGGAGGGAAGGATGCCGGGGGTCTATTTGGAAACAGTCTCTCTACCCTAGGGTAGGGGTAAGATCTGCGTACACACTACCCTCCCCAGACCCCACTAAGTGGGATTATACTGGGTTGTTGTTGTTGTTGTTGTAAATTTTCCTTATTTGAACTTTGAATAAATTCCTAACATTTAGATTACATAAATCTTTTTCTTATTTTACTCGTGTAAATTAATAGCTTCTCCTTACATGTACATTATATATTTACTTATCATAATAGATCTATTTTAAGTCTTTAAATATTGAAGTTGACTATATATACAATCTAAACGAAACATATAGAGACACATTAGTAAAAAAGTATCTTTTAGTAAGTATCAAACAACATGCCTACATTTGAAAATAATAATAATTTATTGTAATAATAAATATTACAATATACTTTAAGTTTTTTTACATGTTGTAATATATAGTTATATCAAATCAAAAGCTCAATTACAATATTGGATAAGTAAAGCATATATATGATACTCTAATTTATAAATTGAAATTAACAGCAATAAATTATACTGTAATTTATAAGAAATTTTAAGTTAGTTTTAAGTAAATCTTCCTACAGATTTCCTTATTTAATAATGTAGGATGTCTTAATATTTAAAATTTTAGAATTAATTAATATAATTATAATACCTTATATGTTACTCTTTAGAATATTGATAGAATTTTATCCAGTATAAAATTTATTTTTAAAGAGTAAAAAAGTCGATTAAAATTGTGTGAAATTAATTTTGAATGAAAATTCAATACAAAATATTGATCGATTTTTTTATCCTCTAAACATATATTTTACCTTAGACAAAATTATCATTTAATTACTTTGATATCAACTAAACTTTTGCTTATTAAATCTTTTTTTTATTTTGGCTATGTAGGAAACACTAATATTTACTCTTTTTAACCTAAATTATTGGCAGTATTTAACTGAGCACGAAGTTTAAAAAAGACGAATTTTTTTAAAATTTATTATCTAAACAAGCCACAAATATTTATGCAGGCATAAATCATCTTTTTAAGAGTAAATTAAAAAGTCTAACATTAAATTATTTTTAAATAAAGAAGTATGAATTTTATTTTTGGGACATATTAGAAAAGAAAGTATGACACATAAATTCATGAGAGAGAGAGAGTAGGATTTTAAAATCTAAGGTTTTAGCTTATATAAATCATTCATTTAATGAATTAGCGGTAACATAACTATAATTCTTTCCAAAAATGTAGTAAGCCAAATTAAACAACTTTTTTTATATAGAAAAATCATTAGAAAATATAGGCTCAACATTCTCTTAATTGTCTTCAGACAAAATTAAAAAGTACAATAATTTTTTATACCAAATTAAGCAACTAAGATAATCAATAAATTTGAGTTTCTCATTTCATGACAAAGCAAATATTGTGCTAGATAGATACACGAGATTTTTATCCGTTTAACTGAAGGATCAACATTTTTCACTTTCAGAAACTTACACTTTTTTCTTTCATTTTTTTATTTTATAACTCAAGTATATATTTTATAATAGTTATATAATTTTTCACATACATGAATATGGGTACACGCGCAACGCGCGTATCCTAAGATTAGTATATATTAAAAGCACGAAGGCCCTATCGAAATGTCGTTCACCTTTTTTACCCTTCGTAAGTGTATTATATGTTGGATATAATTGTAAATGTAATAACTATTTTCTTCAAAATAAATAAAAAAACTAATTATCGGCTAATTCAAATTCCATTATCTATTTGGTCTTAGTTTAGGACACGCCCCTTTTGATCAATTGGGATTCAAATCCATCTTAGTTTAGGACTCAAATTCTTCAATGTTTACTGATCGAATTAGGCTTATCCTTTCGTTTCTTTCAAAATAAATAAAAAAAAAACTAATTATCGGCTAATTCAAATTCCATTATCTATTTGGTCTTAGTTTAGGACACGTCCCTTTGGATCAATTTGGGATTCAAATTCCATTGTTTATTTGGTCTTAGTTTAGGACTCAAATTCTTCAAAGCTTACTGACCGAATTAGGCTTCTCCTTTCGTTCTTCAGATTGGAATCAATATCGTATTACGATTATCCTTTCCGTTTTTACTCTTTGTTTTAGAATCAATTTAGGTTTCTAGAATTTTACAACTATAATAGAAAATATTATTCTACATTCTTTGTCATAAACTGACGTCCCCATTGTGTATTTGCTTGTCACTTCGGTAAATTTCTATCTTGTACTATATTCTTGAAGTTATGTAATAATTCAACTATATGTCTCATATATGACATTGGTTTATGTCTCATGTATGATCATTGGTTTAAAGTCACTTATAAATGTTGTACAGGTTGTTTGGATTGTTGTATTCATCACATAAATTTGGTTATTTATTCTAACTTATATCAACTTAATATTTTATTAATTTAAATTTTTTATCACTCTATAGTTGATATATAATTTTAATTACTAATTATTATGCCACACTCTATGGTCGATATATAATTTTAATTACTAATTGTTATGCTAGCTGAAGTTGCTCATATTATCTCACAAAATCAAATTTATTACCTCGTCTAATTGAAATTTTACTTACTAATTATTATGTCACATTCTATGGTTGATATATAATTTTAATTACTAATTGTTATGCCAACTGAAGTTGCTCATATTTTCTCACAAAATTAAATTTATTACCTCTTCTAATTGACTATAGTATACATATCACAATTTTAAAATTGTGTTCTTAAAGAATAGCCCTTGACAATTGGCGTCGTTGAATCTACCCAAAGTTTTGACAATTTTCATTGGTTCAGGTAAACAATTGTCCTTATTAAAAGCATGAAGGCCCTTAGCGAACTGTCATCCGCCTTTTTTACCCTTTTAAAGTAGAGTTCACGTTAAATAAATTAGTCATTTGACTTGAAATCAACTAAAATTTAAGTTGTTAAATATTTTCTTATTTGAATTATTTGATTTAAGATGTCCTAATATATTTAGAACATTTGAGGTTTACTATAATTATCCAACTTTGACTTTTTCTACATCTTTTAACGAAGAAAATTGTATCTTAGACTAAACTAATAGTTAGGCATTTGTATTCCAACTTTAATTCTCAAATTTGCTTAAGAAGGAAAATATCTATTTTTGTTGTGAGAAACTTTAATTTGGTTGCTTATCAAGCAATAAAAGAAAAAAAGAGCCTTTAAAACTTCTCTTCCTTTCTGCTTACCAAAAGATGGCAAAAATAAAAATATCCTAAACATAAATAAAAATTTATCTTTTCAAGAAGGGAATGAATTATCCTCAAAGTATTTAGCAATTTTTAATTTAAATAAAAAAACATATACTGAGTGTAATTATAATTTTGTATAATATGAAATATACCTACTCCGAGTAAAAAAAATCCAAACAAGGTAAAAGAAAAATAACACGCTCCTAAATTACTAACGTAAATAAAAGAAAAATAAAAACATGCATTCCAAAAATTCATACATAAATAAATGAGAAAAATATGTTTTCAAAAAATAATTAGATTTTGTTCAATTCCTAAAATTGAAGCTAAATAAAGAAATATATATATGTTTTTGACAAGTAATCGAATTGTAAATAAAGAGTAAAATAATT
Organism: Nicotiana sylvestris; assembly: GCF_000393655.2. Taxonomy (NCBI): domain Eukaryota; kingdom Viridiplantae; phylum Streptophyta; class Magnoliopsida; order Solanales; family Solanaceae; genus Nicotiana; species Nicotiana sylvestris. The sequence continues at coordinate 19,316,763 of NC_091064.1, forward strand.
TATTAAAAAAGAAATTCTAATTAACTACTTTTGTTATGGGAATTTGTGAGAACATTGCTCCTTATAATCAAACAAAAACTTATGAGTCTTTTCTTAACCCTTTTGTATTTACGTTTTAAATTTTTAAGATATTATATTTTTTTTTTACTTGCTATTAGGGCTTTCTTCACCTTCTTTAGTCGAGAGTCTATCGGAAACAGATTCTCTACCTTTCTAGGGTAGGGATAAGGTTGCGTACATCATACCCTCCCCAAATCTTACTTGTGGGATTATACAGGATGGTGGTTATTGTTGTTGTTATATTTTTTTCTTTGAATACAACCTAATTTCTTCTTAAAATGTGTCAAGGTTCATGTTAATTTGACGTAAGAAATGAATCATCCTTACTTTTTTATAAAATTATATCTAACGTTAATTTGTCACTAATGTGAGCACGTGATTTTTGTTTTGCGCGACAGTCGCTCCAAAAGAATAAAATTGGTCATGCTGTACAATTTTTGGATTTCTGTGCGGCACCTTGTTGATTTATTTGTGACTTCGGCCCATTTCTATTTATTTACTTTATTAAAACAAAATTCAAAAAAAAAATGTGTGACGTGTCATGCATAATCTGAACCGTAACATGGTTTAAATAGAAAAGCATAAAACAGGCACCTTTGTCCGTGATTTTGTTTTGTTTAATTTTACTTGTTTTGAAATATTTTAGTGCGTGTGCAAATAATTGTATTGAGTGTGTATTTAATTTTAATTTGATTTTTTTTAGTTTTGTTTTAAAATAAATAAGAAAAAGGAAATAAATAAAAAGAAATAATAATAAAAAAAATAATATAAGGATCCCTTCCGGACTTGGGCCAATTTTAACAAAATTGGCCCAAACAAACAACCCAAGACCCAGGCCTGCCCGGTCCAGGCCACCTGATGCCCAGGACGTCCAAACGACGACGTTTTGGTCCAGTGTGATCTGGGCCGTTGATCTCAGATTGATCAACGGCCAAGATCAATTCCCCATAACCCACCAATAAACCCGACCCGTCTCACCCGGTCCGACCCCAACCCTTTACCTTTGAAACGACATCGTTCCACTTAAGCTATCAGATCCAGACCGTAGATCTAGATTGATCTAACGGTCAAGAACAATCCACCTATTAACTATATAAGGCCATAATCCTACCCTGCCCCCTATCTGAACCCCAGCCTTCGTCTCCAAACAAACAGCCCTAAAACCCTAGCCGCCCCTGCGTACTTTCGCCATGAAAGCCGGCGGCATGGATGCCGGTGACCTTCCCCTGAACACCATAGAACCCCCATGCCATCCTGAACCCAAATCTACCAACCCCATGCTTCGAATCTTATCCCACCTTCTCGAATCTTCATTTGAAGATTCGAGTCGGAACCTAATCTACACCGATCTGCTTCAAATTCATACCAGACACTCCCCAGACCCCCTCGTGACCAAACCATACTTGGTTTGGTCCGAATCTGATCAGGGAAGCCTGAATCCCAGATCTAAGTTTGAAAGTTTTGTGTCCTTCATCACTGGCCCATGCCAGTCCGAGCCAAAGAGATTAAGGTCTAATGGACCTTAATCGAAGTGTTTCTCATCTGAGAAACACTTCGATTAAAGTCCGTTCAGCCTTAAGAAAGGTCTGTCCAAATCCGAGTTCAAACTTTTAACTTTGCAAGCTTTAAGGTGAGTTTGTTTTCTTTCCTTTATTTGTTTTAGTCCGTGTGATTTGTTTTAAATATCTGGTCATGTTTTGTTTCAATTTGTGTCTTTAAATTTTACCACCTTCTGATTGACCACTTTGCCTGAACCACTGTGTTTTGTTTGAACCCCTCCTATTCTGATAAGACATGTGTATTGGTTGTATTCCAAATTTGTACTGACTAACTGATTCCTCAAAGTATAATCCTGCTTAATCAGTATAAGTCGAGTCATGTGTCCCATGCTTTTGAATGTCTGATTTGGCTACGTTTGTGTATGTTAATGCTAATATAGTCGAGTCGACATGTGTCGTCAATTAGTTTCAACTGTCTGAACAAAGTTAAATCGATTTGCTTCTATTGAACATTTGCCTGAATCAATTAAGAGCCAGTTTAGTTCACTTATAGCTGTTGGATTGTTTGTGTTTAGATTCTGAATTGGAAGGCATGTGCACTCGTGCACAACATGTGCATTGGTGCATCTCATGTGCTTTGTGCACAGCCTGTGGCCTGCATAAAGGTCCTTTGTTTAATTTTAAAATGGTTTGACAGCATATGCTGTCAACATATTCTACTGCCCATACCCTGCTTTAAGTTTAAAAAGTATTAAACCCTTTAAAAGTAAGTCTGCCAGGGAATGTTGATGGAAGTTATATACTTAAATAACTAATTGGGATCTGAAAAGGTAAAAGACACATGGGAGGGGTACTGTGACATTTTGAAAAACAGGCTGTTAAAAGAGATGGTGTTGAGGCTTATAAAAGAGGAGGACCTGGGAGATAAAGACAGACAGAATTGAGGGGAGAGACAGAATTGAGGGGAGAGACAGAATTGGGAGATACATACACTGTGAGGATAGAAAAGAAAAAGAGAGAGTTGACAGAAATAGAAAGAGAGCAAGAAAGAGATAAAACAGATTAGGAAATCAGAAATTTGGTTTCGTTTGTCTGAACTTCATCTATTGTCAATACATTAGGCAGTGTTGCTCCTCCTAAAATTCAATCGAGATTATTGTTAGTGTTTTGTGGCATTTGGTATATTCCGGAATTGGATTGTCTGGAGCATTGTTGCCATCACACTGTGTGCTATTTCGTTTGGCTGTTTTTTCCTTCAACTCTAGTTCCACCTCGCATCAGAATCCTTTTCTTTTGTGCTGTTCTGATTGCTGTTGCTATTCTGCTCACTATTGTTGCTGCCCTGTCCTGCTGCTATTACTAGTCCTGCTTCTTTCTGCTGCTGATTTCCACATCTTCTTCTTCTTCTCCTTTGCATTTTCAGCATTTCCAGGTACACATTTCAAGTCCCATATTGATGTAATTAAAACAGTTGGAAAGCATGAAATGAAAAAAAGGTTGAAGAAGTTCAAGTATTTGTTGTAATATTCATAGTACATTAACAGGCCTGTGAAAATTGATTTAGTTTATGATTCAACAGTTCGAAAGTATGTATTGATATTTGACTGAGTTTACCCTGTTGTATTTTAACTCTGTAGTTGTTTGTCAGTAGGGGCATGTATATTTCGGCCTTATACAATACTGTTCTTGTTTCATTTAGTTTTTGTTTAGTTAAGACTAGTCCACACAAGTTTAGTTAAGTTCAACTCGAGAAGTGTTCGGATTAAGTGTTGTATTTCGTTTAGCTCGTACATGATTCCTTACCAAACTAAAGTATTTTACTTTGCCAGTTATCCTTTAATCTAGGCCAAATAAGTTCAGTTAAGTTCAACTCAAGAAATGTTCGGATTAGGTATTGCATTTCATCAATCTCATATGTAGTCTTTTTGTTCGACTGAAACATCCTCGCAAGGCATGACGTTTTTACTTTATAAGTAGTTAATCAGAAACTGACAAAAATCCGGATTAGGCAAAAGCCTATAATTGAATTAGCATGTACCTTTTCTTCTAGTTTTAGAGACAAATGCATTAGAAATGTAGCCATTTTAGGATATCCTTTTCTAAAATAGAGATGAGCCTCGCCAAATAAAGATGCAAAATTGCGGGGCCCTCAATAAATAACCATGATAATTATTTAGAATTCAAGATAGGCCATTTAATAAATTTCATGGCCTTCTACAAAGATAATAACGCGTTTAGATTCTTTAGGCGCGACCTTTAGTAAATTATATTCTTAAAAATCGGGTGCACATTGATGTGACCCAAGTCCAAGTCCCAACGGAGTCAAAATGTGTTAACAACTACGGGTGCATTGATTGTGACGTGGTTCGAGATGCATTTTCACGACGTTGTAATTCTATAAAATAAATGATAATAATAAAAGCGGTTTAAACTTAATAAAAGCACATAAGTCACAACCTGTATTTAAATCAGATATTTAGCCATTATAACAATTTAAGCGACCGTGCTAGAACCACGGGATTCGAGGGTGCCTAACACCTTCCCTCGGGTCAACAGAATTCCTTACTTAGAATTTCTGGTTCGCAGACTTCATTTGGAAAAGTCGAAAATTTCCTCGATTTGGGATTCAAGATAAACCGGTGACTTGGGACACCAAAAGCCAAACCTTTCCCAAGTGGCGACTCTGAATTAAATAAATAATCCCATTTCGAATATTGTCACTTAAATTGGAAAAACTCCACCCGCGCATCTAACCCTTCGGGGCGGGGCGCGCAAAAAGGAGGTGTGACAGCTCTGGCGACTCTGCTGGGGAGGTAAGACCCAGAACCACGGGTTCAGGGTTCAAGAATTCGAGCTTAGAATAATTGTTATATTTGGCTTTATTATCTGATCTTTATTACATGTTTTTGCATAACGTGCTAAATGTTGTCTTTTACCGCTATGATATTATCTGAACTGTATATAAACTGTGCTGAAACCCTTCTCTTCTTACCTCCGGGGAGAAGCTCGCTGGTCGAGACTCCCTTTTCTGTTAGTGTCAATACCTGAAATAAGAAAGAGGTCGGACAAGTTACAAAGCCGGACGATCTCGCGGGTCCCCGGTACGTAGCCCCCTCCTCGACTCGAGCTGTCCGCTCGGGTACACAGTCTAGAACAAATACCAGGGTTTAAACCTAGTATAACGAAACTTCATGCCGGATCCCTAGTAGGAACGCTTATTTGCATCATATTGCATTTGACTTAGGGGACTCAACACAGGGGTTGGGTCCGTCTAGGACAGGCAACCTGAAATGGAAAAGACCATCATGCTGCATTCCTATCTGTGTTGTGCATTTATTTGCTTCGGTTCCGCATGTCGACCGGTTCCTAAAAAAAGGGGAAAATAACAGCGTAGGGGAGATAATTACTTATTTTTGGAAAATAAAACCGATGTCCAAGTAGTGTCAAAACCTCACCGGAATTTTTCTAAAAAAACAAAACTGTCTTATTTATTGAGAGTTATTAAAAAAAATATATAAAAATTTTCTTTTATCACTTTCAAAAAAAAAGGGGTATTTATTTAAAAAAAAAATCGAAAATTCATAAAAAAAATGTGTTGTTTCTTTCGTAGTACCCCTTTTATGAATTCAGACTAATAGTCCAAATTTTTCCTAAAAAAATAAATAAATAGTTTCTTTAATCTTTATCTCTTTTCAAAAAAAAATGTAAAAAAATACACATTCCTGATTTCTAGGTTTATTCTATTTTTTTCCTATTTTACGATATCCCGAACTACGCCGGTTTGATTCTCACCGGATGTGAGATACGTAGGCAACCCTCGTCGGGTTCAACCCCATTTTTCTAAATAGCCAAAAATCAGTAAATAAATAAATAAAAGATGTGTCAAATTTTTAAAAGAGTCGTAAATAAGTCAGGTGACGTTGTTTTATCATAAATAGCCGAATGTTCCCGAAAGGGACGCCGGAAGGCTGACTTTGCATAAATAGCCACCTTTGGGTCTTGTTTAGCATTTTTGTCCAGTTGACCCGCACAACCATAAACTCTTCATCCCCGAAGTGTTTAAAGGCCGTGTTCAAAACTTGATCCCCTCTGTTTAAAATATTTTGAGTCAAGTCGTTTTGTTAAAATCACCTTAATAAATGTGCAGGATGAGCACGATGCAAAATGAACATTTTTCAATAATGACCAAAATCCCTGTCAAGTTACGGCTATGGTGGAATGATCTAGGTGTGGAAGGACAAAATGAGGTTAAGAAATATCTGAAAGGTCTTGTGGGTCTGTTGGAAGTCCAGCCCCGGGGAGATATCATAAGAGCTTTGATTACCTATTGGGAACCGGCGCACAATGTTTTCCATTTCTCTGATTTTGAACTCACCCCGACTTTGGAAGAAATGGCCGGATACATCGGGAATACTGAGTTTCCCTTGAGGGAAAAATACTTGGTCGCCCCAAGAGTCGTCACGGTACATCGGTTCCTGGATTCATTAAAAATACCTAGAATAGTCCACAACCCGGATCTAGCAGCCGGATTCTGTACTCCATGCTTCATATATGATAGGTACGGTCACGAGGGGGATTCAATAATCCAATCAACAAACTGTGCAGCAAAGGAGTTCGTCAGAAGTGGGACAAGCACAGACGGGTAGCGTTCATGATAATGTTCCTGGGTCTTCTGGTATTTCCGAGGAAAGATGGAAACATTGATTTGAAGATATCTGGGGTCGTCAGCACTTTACTCACGCAAAGTGACAGTACTCTTCGCGCCTATGGTGGTATCCGACATCTGTCGAGCTCTCACAGCTTGTAAAGCTGGGGGAAGTTTCTTCGAAGGTTGTAATTTGCTCTTACAGATATGGATGACCGAGCACCTCTGCCATCATTCCGAGATTTTGAGCCATGGTTCCCCGGAAAAGACCCGCATAGAAGAATCTTACACGAGAACCAAAGAGATCATTTGGCCCAAAGGAGTTCTGGCATGGACCTCGTTCTTGCAAACTCTTACTGCCAGCCAAATACAATGGACGTTGGGATGGTTGCCTGTTGATGAGATCTTATATATGTCTGCAGCTAAAACTCATTTCTTACTGATGGGGCTTAAGAGCATTCAACCTTACGCACCCTGCCGAGTTTTAAGACAGTTCGGAAGATGCCAGACAGTACCTCATGAGGAAGATCTAAGCACTCAAGCAGTTGAGATAAGTCCTAACGGACAGTTCCCAGAAGCAAAGATTCGCCAAATCTGGAATGAGGGTCAATATTTGAAATCAGATACTTGCGTGCGGGATCAAGCCAAAGGAGAAACGGCGCCAGGTTACCTTGCATGGTACAGAAGGGAACTCGAGCATGAAAGGCCAGCTAAGAGACCCCACATCCGGAATTTTACCGAATCATCACAAAAGCAGTGGGATTGGTTAGCGAAAGAAAGAGGCTATTGCGCCGAAATCAGCAGGTTAAAGCAACAAGTGGAAAACTTGAAATATGAACACAACGTGCAAGTTGCTACCGATCTGGGAGAGCAGAACAGGTTGATTCAAGAAAATGAAAAGCTCAGAGCCCAGATCAAACAGATAAGGTTGGATGCAGATAAACAGCCAAGGCGTCGATCAGACGAGCACCTGATAAAAAGGCTAAAAAGCGAGATCAGAGAGTGGCGAGATGGTTTGGAGAAATCTGAAAACGTCATAGCAGAGCTCAAAGCACAGTGGGATACAAGAACAGATAAGCATCGCAGATACCTGTATCAATTGGAAGGCGACCACGAGAAGACTGTTGCTAAGATAAAGAGAGAGATGGCAGCACTCGAGATCAAAGCAGCTAGTCAGGCCAAGGATTTCCAAATTGAGAGCAGATACTGGTATGACTCAATAGCCCAGATGAAGTTGGAAGTACGGCGATTGGAGCATCAGCATATACAGGATATTCAAGTATTCGAGATATGCAGCGATCAGATAAAACGCCTACTCATAAAAAAGAAGCAAACCAGAGATAGGATCAAAGCCATTGCCCATGCCATCACCAGACGATGTCTGCGATGTGAGAACATGTCCAGTGTTACCTTCCCCTCGGCAGTAATGGTTTATGTCAAGCAGACTATGCACGAACTGGAGCAACTTGAGAGGGATCTCACGCCTAGGACCGCGGCGAGGCCGAACGATGCCCCGCGGAAACCAATTTTTAAAACCATAATGCATTCGTAGGTCAAATCTGTATTTTAGCATCTTCTGCCTGTTTTTTCATCAAGGTGATTTTCAGTCTATTTTGAGTCTAGGTTTATTTTCGAAGTTTGCTCTTTCTTTTGCAAAATGTAGCTTGTAATAGAACGTTTCAACAATAAAGAGGTTGTTTCTTTTACGCTCATTTGTGTTTTTCGAACTACGTAATGATCTGATTCACGTAGGCATCGTGATACGTAGGCAATCCTCATCGGATCCGGTCGCATTTCTTTTACTACGAAAATAAATAAAAAATAATAATAATAATAATAATAAAAGGAAAACAAAAGAGAAAAGAAAAGAAAAGAAAAAAGGGGAAAAACTAATAAGAGGAAAAAATGCCGGAATGACGCATGCTCTCGTAGCAAACATATAGTAATCCACTTAACTGTATAGGTGCATCATGCCCAACGTGAGATTAACTATCTGTTATTTGCTGCAAATTAACCGTGCGTTTGTCATTGAGCATTTCCAGGGTTTTTTGAAAAGACGGTTGGTTTGGTGAAAGTCTGGCCTCGCACTCATATTTCACGAGGTCAAGGAGAAGTGTTCAACTACCTGTTGTTAGAGCCAGAAGCAGTACTCACACTTACTTCACCAGGTCAAAAGGAAGTGTGGAAATGTCTTCAGAAATTCCATTACAAACGATCCCTGTTTCTGAGGAAAGCTCAATCTCAGCCGTCCTCACACCTGAATCCGCAACTGCGGAGGAAAATAGAATCCTACGGCTCCGCATGTTGGAAATGCTGGACGACTGGAACAATGGGAAAGAGCCGCCAAGTGTCGTCCCCGGATTCCCTGAATTATTCTCCAGGTCAAGTGGGACTTCTAATGTCCCCATAAATTATCCTGCTACCCCATTCGGGTACCCAGCCACCTCAGCCTTCTCCGCTGGATCGCCTTCTGAACCTCATCCCCGAATGTCGGCCACTGATGCAAGCATGAACATCTTTACTGCATCGCCTTGCCCGGTTACGGCACAACCTACCACATACAAGCCAAGCTTTGACTCATCCTCTTTTACATTCCAAGCACCATTGTTCTCAATGGAACCAACTAGGTTCGCTACCAGTACTAATCCTCTACCGCCTCTATGCGAGCTCGCACCAGGACAGGATCAGAACCCCAGAGTTGTAGAACAAAATGAGATTGCCAAGAGAATGAGAAGCCTTGAACAAAGTTTGAAGAATATGCAAGGATTGAGCGGACAAAAGAGTGTCTCTTACGCCGACCTGTGCATGTTCCCTCACGTGCACCTGCCAACGGGTTTCAAGACCCCCAAGTTCGAGAAATACGATGGGCACGGCGACCCCATTGCACATCTTAAGAAATACTGCAACCAATTACGGGGAGCCGGCGGAAAAGAAGAACTGCTGATGGCGTATTTTGGGGAAAGTCTAGTAGGGATAGCTTCGGAATGGTATATGGATCAGGAAATGTCCCGATGGCATATATGGGATGATCTCGCCAGAGATTTTGTAAAACAATTCCAGTATAACATCGACATTGCGCCAGACCGAAACTCTCTGTCAAATTTGAAGAAGAAGCCTTCAGAAAGCTTTAGAGAGTATGCTATTAAGTGGCGTGAACAGGCGTCGAGAGTAAAACCTCCCATGGATGAAGTGGAAATGGTCACTACCTTTCTCCAGGCTCAAGAGTCTGACTATTTCCAAAACATGATGTCGGCCATGGGTAAGCCATTCGCGGAAGCGATCAAGATTGGAGAGATGGTGGAAAATGGTTTGAAGACGGGAAGGATTTTGAGTCAAGCAGCCATAAGGGCAACCTCTCAGGCCGTCCAAAGCGGGTCTGGAGGAACAACAAGGGGAAGAAGAAAGAAGAAACGACTATGGCAGCCTCTGAAGCAAGGGAGTATCGTCATCCCAGGCCCCATTTTCCGGAAAGAGCCCCACGCCACTACTACCCCCACTCAAATTTGGCATATGCTCATCAACCTTACATGGTCATGAATGCCCAACCTTATAACCATCCACCACAACAAACCAACCGAGGCCCAGCTCCACCTCCCAGAAATCAGCCTCCTTACCGCAACCACTATAACCCACAACCCCCGCAGAATAACTACCGCCCCCAGGAGCCACCTCGACGGCGGACTTTCACGCCCATCGGTGAACAATACTCTACATTGTTCCCTAAGCTAGTCCAGTTGGGTTTCTTGCAACCAATTCCCCAAACGAGGCAAAACCCGACATCGCCTTCTTACAAAGCCGGAGTCAGATGCGCCTATCATTCAGGGGCTGAGGGACATGATACAAACGACTGCTGGTCATTGAAAAGAGTGGTCGAAAATTTGATAGAGCAGGGGAAAATAGTGCTAAGGGACGAAGAGATCTCGAATGTGACTAACAATTCATTGCCCGCTCACAATAATGGGCCGCTGATCGGCATGATTTGTGAAGACAAAGAGTTCGATCCTGCTTTGAAAGCTATAATCGCCATTGTCGACACGGGGAAGAGGCCCGAAATGGACCAGAAACTAGAAAAAGGGGAAGGGGTCAAGGCTATAAAGAACAAGCCTGAAAAGAAGGTAGAGAAGAAAGTGGTACCTGTAAAAAATGAAGTTCTTTACATACCACGAGGTCGAGCTGAGAAGACACAGAACTTCGGGATCAAAAAGACAAAACCTATGTACGTACCAAAAGGGGCCTATGTGGTCCGGGGGACGATTCAACCACCTCGGCTGAATGAGCCAGTGGTTATCGGACGCGTGCCACAAAAGCCAATGACCAACCCGTCCACAGTGCCGTGGAATTATCAAAAGACTTTGGTAATGTACAAAGGTAAGGAGGTCATGGAAGAACTTCCAGAAAATACTTTCGTTGGAGGGTACTCAAATACCCAAGAACTGAACAACGCCACGCAAAGGCGCTTCCCTCCAAAGAAGCCCGTGAGTGTTGAAGAAGCGGAAGTGTTCTTCCAACAAATGAAGATGCCGGATTACGAAGTGATAGATCAGCTGCGCAAGCACCCTGAGCAAGTATCCATGCTGTCATTATTAATGAGGTCAACCGAGCATTAAAAGATCCTGCTGAAAACCCTGAATGAAGCATATGTACCGGTCGAAACCTCGGCGGAGCAACTAGAGCGGATGACAGAAAGATTCTTCGCCGTCAACCAAATCTCTTTCAGCAAGAATGATTTACCCCCGGAAGGAGCAGCACACAACAAGGCCTTGCACTTAACAGTTAAATGCGAGGACTACTACGTCAAGCGGGTAATGCTGGATGGGGGATCAGGTGTTGACATTTGCCCGCTCTCCACGCTACAAAGAATGGAAATTGGGGCAGGAAGAATCCGACCCAACAATGTCTGTGTGAGAGCTTTCGACGGCATCAAGAGAGATACCATGGGAGAAATAGACCTGTTGTTGGTCATAGGACCAGTCGAATTTCGAGTAACCTTCCAGGTGATCGACATGGACACATCCTACAATTTTCTCCTCGGCAGACCTTGGATCCATGCGGCAGGAGCCGTGCCTTCCACTCTTCACCAGATGGTGAAGTTCGAGTACGAAGACCAAGAGATCGTGGTCCATGGGGAAGACGAACATGCCATTTATCGGGACCCATCCATCCCGTATCTTGAACCAAGAGAAGGGAGCGAACATACGGTCTATCAAGCTTTCGAGGTTGTGCTGGCAGAGCAGCACGAAGAGGGAATGCCTTGCCCCCAGCCTTTCTTGTCTAACGCCTCGGTCATGGTGGCCAAAGAGATGATCCGGCACGGATTTAGGCCAGGGAAGGGACTTGGACGAACCCTTCAGGGAATAACAGAACCCATTACTTTGCCAGTCATCAAGAAACCTTTTGGACTAGGTTTCAAACCTACTCCAGCAGACGAAAAATGGGCAAAGAAAAGGAGAAATGAGGGCTGGAAGTTGCCTCAACCACTGCCGGATTTACATGCGACTTTCGTCAGGCCAAGGTACGCTGAAGAAGAAGATGATGAGGTCTTCACAGCTGAGGAAATCGAGGAAATATGTGGGGCAATGAGGGAAATGCTCTACGAGGTCCACATGGTTCAACCAGGCGAAGGCACGAGCACTGCTGAGATGATGTACATGGGGCCAAACGCCAAACTCCAAAACTGGGAGATCACGCCATTCCCAACTAGACGGAAGTCCGGGTAGACCTGTCCTGCCACCTTTCCTGTATCACAAGTTGTCTCCGGGACATAACTTGAACGTTTTCTTCTTTTCAATTGTTGTTTTGAATTCCTAGTTGTAAACATTGTTGTCTTCCAACTTTCCAAAGAAAATATACAAAAAAAATCATCATTGCTTTCCTATTCTTTCTTTGTTCTGATTTTTATTAGTTTTCCTTTCATCTTCCTTTTCAGTCCTAATAATGCGGCTTTAAATATGACATGCTTGCGGACTTCACGCCCAGATCACAATGAGCTATTTAACTGCGAATTAATGAACCCAGAACCAGAATATGATGCGGAAGAGGCTTTTAGGGAGATAAACCGAGAGTTGGAATATTTCGAGAATAAACCTAAGCCAAATCTGAATGACACTGAACCGGTAAATTTAGGAACCCCGGAAGAAATCCGGGAGACCAAGATAAGCATTCACACGGACAAGAAAACGCGAGAGGCGATAATTCAACTTCTTCTTGAATTTAAAGACGTGTTTGCTTGGTCATATGATGACATGCCGGGACTAGGTGTTGATCTGGTGGTTCATAAATTGCCGATTCATCCTGACTGTCCTCCGGTTCAACAAAAGCAACGAAAGTTCAAAACTGAGGTCAGCGACAAGATTAAAGAGGAGATCACCAAACAACTGAAAACGGGAGTGATCCGGGTAGTCCAATATACAACATGGTTGGCAAATGTGGTTCCAGTACCAAAAAAGGACGGGAAAACTCGGGTATGTGTAGATTACCGAGATCTGAACAGAGCAAGTCCCAAAGATAACTTCCCGCTGCCCAACATCCACATCCTCGTTGACAATTGTGCCAAACACGAGATACAGTCTTTTGTAGATTGTTATGCTGGGTATCATCAGGTACTGATGGATGAAGAGGACGCCGAGAAAACTGCCTTCACCACGCCTTGGGGCACCTACTGTTACCGGGTCATGCCATTTGGTCTGAAGAATGCTGGGGCTACTTACATGAGGGCCATGACTGCCATTTTCCATGACATGATGCACCAGGAAATAGAGGTGTACGTGGATGACGTGATAGTCAAGTCCAGGACGCAGGATAATCACATCCAAGACTTGAGGAAATTCTTCGAGAGATTAAGGAAGTATGACTTGAAGCTAAACCCAGCCAAATGCGCTTTCGGAGTTCCGTCGGGCAAACTTTTGGGCTTCATCGTAAGCAGGAGAGGAATCGAGCTAGATCCAACTAAGATAAAATCCATCAGAGATTTACCTCCCCCAAGAACAAAGAAGGACGTGATGAGTTTGTTGGGCAGGTTGAATTACATCAGTCGGTTCATTGCCCAGCTGACGAGCACGTGCGAGCCCATCTTCAAGCTGTTAAGGAAAGACGCGGCGATCAAATGGACAGTCGAATGTCAAGAAGCCTTTGATAAAGTCAAAGAGTACCTTTCGAATCCCCCGGTCTTGGTCCCTCCAGAACCGGGAAGGCCACTTTTCTTGTATCTAACAGTCTTGGAGAACTCTTTCGGTTGCATCCTCGGGCAACACGACATAACCGGAAAGAAGGAGCAAGAAATCTACTACTTGAGCAAGAAATTCACCGGCTACGAGGCCAAATACACTCTGCTGGAAAGGACATGTTGCGCTCTCACATGGGTTGCTCAAAAGCTGAGACATTATCTCCAAGCCCACACTACATTCCTCATAAGCAGGTTGGATCCTTTGAAGTATATATTTCAGAAACCAATGCCTACTGGGAGACTGGCTAAATGGCAAATCTTGCTTACGGAATTCGACATAGTTTATGTCACTCGCACGGCCATGAAAGCCCAGGCGTTAGCAGATCATTTGGCCGAAAATCCGGTTGATGAGGAATACCAGCCATTGGATACTTACTTTCCAGATGAAGAGGTAAACACCGTAGAAGTAATCTCGGAAGAAGTTCATGTTTGGAAGATGTTCTTTGACGGAGCCGTGAACGCCAAGGGTGTAGGGATTGGGGCAATATTGATCTCGCATTCCGGTCAGCATTATCCCGCCACAGCTAGACTTCATTTCTTTTGCACAAATAATACAGCTGAGTATGAAGCCTGCATTATGGGCATGCATATGGCAATCGATCTGGATGTCGAAGACTTACTGATTATGGGAGATTCTGACCTGATCATCCGGCAGGCTCAAGGCGAATGGGAAACTCGGGATGTCAAACTTATCCCGTACCGACAACATGTGGAAGACCTCAGCAAGCGCTTTACATCAATAGAATTCAGGTACATTCCGAGGTGTCACAATGAACTGGCAGATGCACTTGCTACTTTGGCTTCAATGCTGCCCTACCCGGGCAACGCCCACGTCGATCCTTTGGAAATCCAAATCAAGGAAAGACACGGTTACTGCAGTGTAATCGAGGCAGGATCAAGTACGCAGCCTTGGTACCATGACATCAGGAAATTCCTGAAGACGCAAGAATACCCAGAGCATGCTACTGGAGATCAGAAGAGGACCATTAGGCGACATGCAAGTGGTTTCTTTCTAAGCGGTGAATTGTTATATAAGAGGACCCCGGACCTCAATCTCCTAAGATGTGTCGATATCGAGGAATCGAGAAAGATCATGCACGAAGTACACGCAGGTGTGTGCGGACCTCACATGAACGGGTATGTCTTAGCGAAGAAAATCCTCCGAGCAGGTTATTACTGGATGACCATGGAAAAGGATTGCTTTAGTTTCGTTCGGAAGTGTCATCAGTGTCAGGTGCACGGTGATTTGATTCATGCACCTCCCACGGAACTGCATCCCATGTCCGCACCATGGCCATTTGTCGCCTGGGGCATGGACGTCATTGGACCAATTGAACCAAAGGCCTCAAACGGACACAGGTTTATACTAGTTGCCATAGACTACTTTACGAAATGGGTAGAGGCTGTCACTCTCAAGTCGGTCACCAAGAAAGCTGTAGTGGATTTTGTACACTCAAATCTTATCTGTCGCTTCGGTATTCCTGCGACTATCATTACAGATAATGCGGCAAACTTGAACAGTCACTTGATGGGAGATGTGTGCGAGCAATTCAAGATAACACACAGGAATTCCACTCCTTATCGGCCAAAAGCCAATGGTGCTGTGGAAGCTGCAAATAAAAACATCAAGAAGATTTTGAGGAAGACAATACAAAGTTCCCGACAGTGGCATGAGCAGTTACCTTTTGCATTATTGGGGTACCGCACTACGGTACGCACATCGGTGGGAGCGACTCCTTATCTTTTGGTTTATGGGACCGAGGCTGTAATACCGGCAGAGGTAGAAATTCCTTCGCTTCGAATCATTGTCGAAGCAGAAATCGAGGACAGCGAGTGGGTTAAGACTCGGTTAGAGCAATTGACGTTGATTGATGAAAAGCGGATGGCTGCAGTTTGTCACGGACAGTTATACCAACGAAGGATGGCCCGTGCTTACAACAAGAAAGTCCGACCCCGGAATTTCGAAGTAGGTCAGCTGGTACTGAGGCGTATTCTGCCGCATCATGAAGAAGCAAAAGGAAAGTTTGCCCCAAATTGGAAAGGCCCATACATCGTAAGGAAAATATTGCCAAGAGGAGCATTGTATTTAGGTGATATCGAAGGAAATGACCCCGACACAGCAGTAAATGCAGATGCAGTCAAGAGGTATTACGTCTAAATCATACTCCAGTGGTCCTGACACGTTGAAAATGGCGAAGGTGTTTATTCCCCACTACTCCCCAAAAAACTACCCAATTCTCTCTACCAACTTTTGAGCCGCTTACAAAACAAAAACAAAAGAAGAAAACAAAAAAAAAGACAAAAAAAAAACAAAACAAAACATTGATTGAGGCCTGAACTACGTTTGACTTGATTCCGAAAGGATACGTAGGCAGCCTCTCCCTGAGGTTCAGTCACACCAACAATAAAATCCCATCCACCCTGAAATTGAAAACCGGGGCACGTCGAGCAGTTGAGAAGTTAGTATCACTACCTCTCTTTACCAAGCACAAGCCTTCAAATCAATTACCAAATATGGTGGGGAATCAATAAGCGTCACAAACGAAGACCATCACACTCTGAATTGAGAGAGATAAAATGAGAGAGTCTCGGCGGTGAAAACCTTCGGGCACCACGAGGCGACGGGAGAAGAGAAACCAAAATGAGAGAGCTTGTTTAGTAAAAACTCGCAAAGAGTGCTATCAAGCGATGACAGGAAGAGAAATGAGAGAGGTCAGCCAGCGAAAACCCGCAAAGGGCGCTGTTGGCCGAAAAGAATGACGCCATCCCAAGAAAGTTTCGGCAGAGTGCCACCAGTTTGGAATCACAGATCCGTTCTGGTTCAGGAAAACGCAAGCTCTTAGAAGGTCAGACGTCCAGTCCAAAAAGCATGTCATGTCATTTAAAGCCAGCGTTATCTTCCTCAGATAAGTCTTTCTCATCCCGAAAAGGGTATTCCTTTTCTGATTTGTTTTCCCCTTTCTTTGTTTCTTTTCGAATCCCTTTTGCATTTTAACCCCGAGTTCAGGACACACCGGAAAGGACAGGTGGCAGGTTTGTTTGCACGGAATCCCGTCTCATGAAGGAAAGCACCTCATCTCGTTGATATGATTACCCAAGCATGATGAATCATGACGTTTGATGGTGTTCCGGAGTAAAGAAGAAAGAGAGGAATCTTGAAATCTTCCCCCAGCAAGTCCACTTCGGACAAATCCCCATTGAGTCTCCCCCTGTACAGAGCCCCACAGAGTTTCTCTTTTGTGCATTCTCCCACAAAGTCTCCCCAGTATATACATAAAAAAAAAAATCCCCGTTGGAATTTCATCAGCACATCCCCAGCGAGTCCTTTTGTAAATATTCCCCAACAAGCTTACCCCAACAAACCCTGGGAAACCCGTTTTGAAACAAAAACCCAGCACACCCCATTGTATAGAATCCGCACAAAGGATCCACTTTGTAAATATTCCCCCTACATAGCTTCCTTTTGTACAGGTTCCCACAGAACACCTCCAATAAAATCCCCGTTGAGAACCTTCAATCAAAACAGGACACAAAAAAAAAAAAAAAAAAGAGGCCTTACGAGGCAAATCATCACAGAATCCGGAAATACAAGCCTGAGCAGTCTAAAGGTTTCGCCATTCGAATCAAATCAATGGCGGGACTTCGCAACAGAAATAGAGACGCAACAAAGCAATTGGGAACGATCAAGGTCACCGAACCAACCGTCGTTTCCGAACTAACAATTTTTTTTTCTTTGTCTGAAAAGTTGAAACAGGAATGATCCAAGACAACCATGCAAGAAGCGGGTGTCGCCCAAAGAAGAAGGTACACGGGTACAAGAAACATTTTGGCAATAAGGAATTCACTCAAAAGGTAAGTTCCCGCAAAACTCCCTTTTATCTTCTATTGAAACAAGAAAACTCAAAAATAGATCGTGTAGTATTCTCGAGCTTTATCTCCAGCCAATCAGCATTAGGGTTTTAAACCCTAAACTGAATTTTCCTTTTAGTCAGCATTAGGGTTTTAAACCCTAAACTGAACTTTTTCCTTTCAGCCAGCATTAGAGTTTTAAACTCTAAACTGAGCTCTTCCATGCAATCAGCATTAGGGTTTTAAACCCTAAACTGAATTTTCCTTTTAGTCAGCATTAGGGTTTTAAACCCTAAACTGAACTTTTTCCTTTCAGCCAGCATTAGAGTTTTAAACTCTAAACTGAGCTCTTCCATCCAATCAGCATTAGGGTTTTAAACCCTAAACTGAATTTTCCTTTTAGTCAGCATTAGGGTTTTAAACCCTAAACTGAACTTTTCCTTCCAGCCAGCATTAGAGTTTTAAACTCTAAACTGAGCTTTTCCATGCAATCAGTATTAGGGTTTTAAACCCTAAACTGAATTTTCCTTTTAGTCAGCATTAGGGTTTTAAACCCTAAACTGAACTTTTTCCTTTTCAGCCAGCATTAGAGTTTTAAACTCTAAACTGAGCTTTTCTATGCAATCAGCATTAGGGTTTTAAACCCTAAACTGAATTTTCCTTTTAGTCAGCATTAGGGTTTTAAACCCTAAACTGAACTTTTTCCTTTCAGCCAGCATTAGAGTTTTAAACTCTAAACTGAGCTTTTCCATGCAATCAGCATTAGGGTTTTAAACCCTAAACTGAATTTTCTTTTAGTCAGCATTAGGGTTTTAAACCCTAAACTGAACTTTTTCCTTTCAGCCAGCATTAGAGTTTTAAACTCTAAACTGAGCTCTTCCATCCAATCAGCATTAGGGTTTTAAACCCTAAACTGAATTTTCCTTTTAGTCAGCATTAGGGTTTTAAACCCTAAACTGAACTTTTTCCTTTCAGCCAGCATTAGAGTTTTAAACTCTAAACTGAGCTTTTCCATGCAATCAGCATTAGGGTTTTAAACCCTAAACTGAATTTTCCTTTTAGTCAGCATTAGGGTTTTAAACCCTAAACTGAACTTTTCCTTCCAGCCAGCATTAGAGTTTTAAACTCTAAACTGAGCTTTTCCATGCAATCAGCATTAGGGTTTTAAACCCTAAACTGAATTTTCCTTTTAGTCAGCATTAGGGTTTTAAACCCTAAACTGAACTTTTTCCTTTTCAGCCAGCATTAGAGTTTTAAACTCTAAACTGAGCTTTTCCATGCAATCAGCATTAGGGTTTTAAACCCTAAACTGAATTTTCCTTTTAGTCAGCATTAGGGTTTTAAACCCTAAACTGAACTTTGTCCTTTCAGCCAGCATTAGAGTTTTAAACTCTAAACTGAGCTTTTCCATGCAATTAGCATTAGGGTTTTAAACCCTAAACTGAATTTTCCTTTTAGTCAGCATTAGGGTTTTAAACCCTAAACTGAACTTTTCCTTCCAGCCAGCATTAGAGTTTTAAACTCTAAACTGAGCTTTTCCATGCAATCAGCATTAGGGTTTTAAACCCTAAACTGAATTTTCCTTTTAGTCAGCATTAGGGTTTTAAACCCTAAACTGAACTTTTTCCTTTTCAGCCAGCATTAGAGTTTTAAACTCTAAACTGAGCTTTTCCATGCAATCAGCATTAGGGTTTTAAACCCTAAACTGAATTTTCCTTTTAGTCAGCATTAGGGTTTTAAACCCTAAACTGAACTTTTTCCTTTCAGCCAGCATTAGGGTTTTAAACCCTAAACTGAGCTTTTCCATGCAATCAGCATTAGGGTTTTAAACCCTAAACTGAATTTTCCTTTTAGTCAGCATTAGGGTTTTAAACCCTAAACTGAATTTTCCTTTTAGTCAGCATTAGGGTTTTAAACCCTAAACTGAACTTTTCCTTCCAGCCAGCATTAGGGTTTTAAACCCTAAACTGAGCTTTTCCATGCAATCAGCATTAGGGTTTTAAACCCTAAACTGAATTCTTCCTTTGTTCGGCGTTAGGGTTTTAAACCCCAAACCGAACCTCTCCCCAGCTAGCCGGTGTTAGGGCTCCAACCCTGAACTGAGCATGCATATCCTCTTTCATCAATTTTATGAACTTCCTGGTGAATAATTAACGAAATTTTCCTAGTGAAACTGGGGCAGAAAATTTCGTTCGTTTGTTTGTTTTTTTTTCCCCCGCAGGTCTAACCTCGAGCCACACGGATCGAAATGACCCACGAGATGAGTCTCAACTCAGAATCAAAGAAGAAAAAGAGATGTCCCAAGATTCGGAGTAAATGGAAGGCGGATTGACTCCAGCATTTAATTGAGGTCTTGAACCCTGGCAATCGCACCTCACTCAGTATCCCAGAGATTAAACAGGTCACCGCAACTCGCAAGCATCAAGATTCAGATCGGAGTCTACAAGCAGAATCAGCTAAGACCCAAGATCAAGTCGTAAAAGAATCATAGATAGGAATCTTGTAACTAGCAGTTGACATACACATAAGTAGTTAGCTCAGTTTCCAATTTCCATTTGGTTGTAATAAGGCGGTCAGTAACGTAGCAGTGACAACAGCAGCAGTAGTAGCAGCAAGCATTGCAATCCCATGGTAGTCCCAGCTACCAAAACTTCCCGAACTACATTGACCTGATTTCTGTTTAGCCCAGGATATGTAGGAAATCTTTGAAGCAAGATTCGGTCAGATCTTTCAAAAAAAAACATGCTTCATACGGAGTGGTCTATAGGCAAAAATCGCTCATACACGCTCACTTTATCTTTGCACGAAAACCTTTCGTGTTTCCGAACAAAGAGGGGCAGCTGTGAGCACGTGATTTTTGTTTTGCGCGACAGTCGCTCCAAAAGAATAAAATTGGTCATACTGTACAATTTTTGGATTTCTGTGCGGCACCTTGTTGATTTATTTGTGACTTCGGCCCATTTTTATTTATTTACTTTATTAAACAAAATTCAAAAAAAAAAATGTGTGACGTGTCATGCATAATCTGAACCGTAACATGGTTTAAATAGAAAAGCATAAAACAGGCACCTTTGTCCGTGATTTTGTTTTGTTTAATTTTACTTGTTTTGAAATATTTTAGTGCGTGTGCAAATAATTGTATTGAGTGTGTATTTAATTTTAATTTGATTTTTTTAGTTTTGTTTTAAAATAAATAAGGAAAAGGAAATAAATAAAAAGAAATAATAATAAAAAAAATAATATAAGGATCCCTTCCGGACTTGGGCCAATTTTAACAAAATTGGCCCAAACAAACAGCCCAAGATCCAGGCCTGCCCGGTCCAGGCCACCTGATGCCCAGGACGTCCAAACGACGACGTTTTGGTCCAGTGTGATCTGGGCCGTTGATCTCAGATTGATCAACGGCCAAGATCAATTCCCCATAACCCACCAATAAACCCGACCCGTCTCACCCGGACCGACCCCAACCCTTTACCCTTGAAACGACACCGTTCCACTTAAGCTATCAGATCCAGACCGTAGATCTAGATTGATCTAACGGTCAAGAACAATCCACCTATTAACTATATAAGGCCATAATCCTACCCTGCCCCCCCCCCTATCTGAACCTCAGCCTTCGTCTCCAAACAAACAGCCCTAAAACCCTAGCTGCCCCTGCGTACTTTCGCCATGAAAGCCGGCGGCATGGATGCCGGTGACCTTCCCCTGAACACCATAGAACCCCCATGCCATCCTGAACCCAAATCTACCAACCGCATGCTTCGAATCTTATCCCACCTTATCGAATCTTCATTTAAAGATTCGAGTCGGAACCTAATCTACACCGATCTGCTTCAAATTCATACCAGACACTCCCCAGACCCCCCTCGTGACCAAACCATACTTGGTTTGGTCCGAATCTGATCAGGGAAGCCTGAATCCCAGATCTAAGTTTGAAAGTTTTGTGTCCTTCATCACTGGCCCATGCCAGTCCGAGCCAAAGAGATTAAGGTCTAATGGACCTTAATCGAAGTGTTTCTCATCTGAGAAACACTTCGATTAAAGTCCGTTCAGCCTTAAGAAAGGTCTGTCCAAATCCGAGTTCAAACTTTTAACTTTGCAAGCTTTAAGGTGAGTTTGTTTTCTTTCCTTTATTTGTTTTAGTCCGTGTGATTTGTTTTAAATATCTGGTCATGTTTTGTTTCAATTTGTGTCTTTAAATTTTACCACCTTCTGATTGACCACTTTGCCTGAACCACTGTGTTTTGTTTGAACCCCTCCTATTCTGATAAGACATGTGTATTGGTTGTATTCCAAATTTGTACTGACTAACTGATTCCTCAAAGTATAATCCTGCTTAATCAGTATAAGTCGAGTCATGTGTCCCATGCTTTTGAATGTCTGATTTGGCTACGTTTGTGTATGTTAATGCTAATATAGTCGAGTCGACATGTGTCGTCAATTAGTTTCAACTGTCTGAACAAAGTTAAATCGATTTGCTTCTATTGAACATTTGCCTGAATCAATTAAGAGCCAGTTTAGTTCACTTATAGCTGTTGGATTGTTTGTGTTTAGATTCTGAATTGGAAGGCATGTGCACTCGTGCACAGCATGTGCATTGGTGCATCTCATGTGCTTTGTGCACAGCCTGTGGCCTGCATAAAGGTCATTTGTTTAATTTTAAAATGGTTTGACAGCATATGCTGTCAATATATTCTACTGCCCATACCCTGCTTTAAGTTTAAAAAGTATTAAACCCTTTAAAAGTAAGTCTGCCAGGGAATGTTGATGGAAGTTATATACTTAAATAACTAATTGGGATCTGAAAAGGTAAAAGACACATGGGAGGGGTACTGTGACATTTTGAAAAACAGGCTGTTAAAAGAGATGGTGTTGAGGCTTATAAAAAGAGGAGGACCTGGGAGATAAAGACAGACATAATTGAGGGGAGAGACAGAATTGAGGGGAGAGACAGAATTGGGAGATACATACACTGTGAGGATAGAAAAGAAAAAGAGAGAGTTGACAGAAATAGAAAGAGAGCAAGAAAGAGATAAAATAGATTAGGAAATCAGAAATTTGGTTTCGTTTGTCTGAACTTCATCTATTGTCAATACATTAGGCAGTGTTGCTCCTCCTAAAATTCAATCGAGATTATTGTTAGTGTTTTGTGGCATTTGGTATATTCCGGAATTGGATTGTCTGGAGCATTGTTGCCATCACACTGTGTGCTATTTCGTTTGGCTGTTTTTTCCTTCAACTCTAGTTCCACCTCGCATCAGAATCCTTTTCTTTTGTGCTGTTCTGATTGCTGTTGCTATTCTGCTCACTATTGTTGCTGCCCTGTCCTGCTGCTATTACTAGTCCTGCTTCTTTCTGCTGCTGATTTCCACATCTTCTTCTTCTTCTCCTTTGCATTTTCAGCATTTCCAGGTACACATTTCAAGTCCCATATTGATGTAATTAAAACAGTTGGAAAGCATGAAATGAAAAAAAGGTTGAAGAAGTTCAAGTATTTGTTGTAATATTCATAGTACATTAACAGGCCTGTGAAAATTGATTTAGTTTATGATTCAACAGTTCGAAAGTATGTATTGATATTTGACTGAGTTTACCCTGTTGTATTTTAACTCTGTAGTTGTTTGTCAGTAGGGGCATGTATATTTCGGCCTTATACAATACTGTTCTTGTTTCATTTAGTTTTTGTTTAGTTAAGACTAGTCCACACAAGTTTAGTTAAGTTCAACTCGAGAAGTGTTCAGATTAAGTGTTGTATTTCGTTTAGCTCGTACATGATTCCTTGCCAAACTAAAGTATTTTACTTTGTCAGTTATCCTTTAATCTAGGCCAAATAAGTTCAGTTAAGTTCAACTCAAGAAATGTTCGGATTAGGTATTGCATTTCATCAATCTCATATGTAGTCTTTTTGTTCGACTGAAACATCCTCGCAAGGCATGACGTTTTTACTTTATAAGTAGTTAATCAGAAACTGACAAAAATCCGGATTAGGCAAAAGCCTATAATTGAATTAGCATGTACCTTTTCTTCTAGTTTTAGAGACAAATGCATTAGAAATGTAGCCATTTTAGGATATCCTTTTCTAAAATAGAGATGAGCCTCGCCAAATAAAGATGCAAAATTGCGGGGCCCTCAATAAATAACCATGATAATTATTTAGAATTCAAGATAGGCCATTTAATAAATTTCATGGCCTTCTACAAAGATAATAACGCGTTTAGATTCTTTAGGCGCGACTTTAGTAAATTATATTCTTAAAAATCGGGTGCACATTGATGTGACCCAAGTCCAAGTCCCAACGGAGTCAAAATGTGTTAACAACTACGGGTGCATTGATTGTGACGTGGTTCGAGATGCATTTTCACGACGTTGTAATTCTATAAAATAAATGATAATAATAAAAGCGGTTTAAACTTAATAAAAGCACATAAGTCACAACCTGTATTTAAATCAGATATTTAGCCATTATAACAATTTAAGCGACCGTGCTAGAACCACGGGATTCGAGGGTGCCTAACACCTTCCCTCGGGTCAACAGAATTCCTTACTTAGAATTTCTGGTTCGCAGACTTCATTTGGAAAAGTCGAAAATTTCCTCGATTTGGGATTCAAGATAAACCGGTGACTTGGGACACCAAAAGCCAAACCTTTCCCAAGTGGCGACTCTGAATTAAATAAATAATCTCATTTCGAATATTGTCACTTAAATTGGAAAAACTCCACCCGCGCATCTAACCCTTCGGGGCGGGGCGCGCAAAAAGGAGGTGTGACAACTAAAACAAAGAATATTATAACTCATGCAATTATTTATGGATGAACATATCCTTTAGCGTTGACAGATCCTCTTATCCTTCAATCATGTACTATTTCTTTAACAGCGTGTTTGGATGGTTACACATCATTTTATAATGTACCGTATTATATTGTATTGTACTGTATCGTTTGATGAATATAATGTTTGGATAGATTGTATCGTTTGCCGTTATTTCATGATATCATGCACCAGCAATATGAAGAATAAATTTGCAATATTATAAAGAAAAATTATGATACGGGGTAAATTTACTATATAAAAAGGTAGGGTAAATAATAAAATTAAATAATTTAATAATAGTAAAGGTGAGATGAGAGAAAAAGACAAGATAATGACGCAACCACACCAAATCGGTCGTTACATAAAGTGGCACATTCCGTCGTTACGTAACGACGAATTTAACGATACGATACAATAAAATTTAAGTAACAACCAAAATAAACATCATATTTAAAGTAACAATACGATACGATACGATACAATAGGTAACGACCATCCAAACAAGCTGTAAAACATAATACATACTCCCTCTGCCCTTATTTATATGACAATATTCGAATTTTGATAGTCAAACGAGTTTTTTTTTTTTTGTCGCAATTTTTATATGCCTTCTAAATATTTAGTTTTTTTAAAATAATGTGACTATAGTACTTTTAAAGTAGTTTTTAGATATGTAAATTTAAAGAATCTATCAATATCAATTATTTTTAAAACCTTTTTATTTTTATTTTTATTTATGTTAGGCAAGATACAACAACATAACATATTTTTATCTTATTTAACAAGATATTATAATTATAACTATTATATAACTAATTCAACTAAATTCATCATCTTTGTATGTTAAGAAGATATTGTTTCAATATATGCAATAATTTATTTTTCTTGTATATATTTTATATTGATTGACGCGAAACACACGTGCAACGCACGTACACTAAAGCTAGTATATTAAAATGTGAGATAAGCTGTCTTTTTTCTTTTTTGTATTGGAAAGAAAGAAGATAACATAATACTTTTTCTGTCACAATTTATGTGAAAATTTTTGCTTTTCGAAATTCAAATTATATGAACTTTAATCAATTTTTTAAAATATATATTAGCATATTGACACGAAAAGAATTACAACTTATAGTAGTACTTTTTATATAGTTTTTGGATATTTAAATTTTATTTAAAATATTTAGTGATCGATCTAATCCAGTTTAACTTTGAATATTAGTGAATTAATTCTTGAGAAGCGAAAAATTGCATATAAATTAGGACAAATAGAGTAAAAATCAACTTGCAGCAAAGTATAGGAACAGAAGTTAAGTAAATTAAAAATAAGATCCAAACCAAATATACTGACAACAAGTTAACAGTTTCGTTATCACTATATCATCTCACTACTCTTTTATTTAATAAGCATAACATTAATCTTTCAATCTCCATATAGTTTGAAAACTAATAAGAAGGGAAAAAAAACTACAATTAATCATTATGATCGAATTCCTGAATCATCATCAAAATATTTCCTTAAACACGAACGTAGAAGACCTAGGATCCCAATATAATCCAATCTCATCATCAACACTTAACCCTCGATCTTTATACAAATCCAAGCACACGAGTGCATAATCATCATTAGGCAAAATCTCAAAATAATTACTATCATACTTCTTAGGGTTATTCTCTTCTGTAACATCCCATAAACTAACATTAACCTTGTGCCCTAATACTACAAGGTTAGCCATATCCAACGTCCAATATCGAAAAACATGCTCAAAAACTTCAATAAATGGCAGCACTAGTTTTCCGACGATCGCCTCATCGTACGTGACGGTTTTCTTTGATTTGCCATGGATTTTTTAAATCAAGAACTGGAGGAGGGTATATATCTCGTATTTCTATTAGCTGACGAGTTACTACCCATGGCGTGTTGCTAGCTTTGCATGCTTCTTCTTCTGCTTTTGATGGGATGAAATTGTAAAAGAATGTCTTCTTCATTATAATATGGAAGTTTTTGATGAACTGATTGAATTCACGGACAAAGAAATTGTGGTACAACGTTGAGAGCAATTAAAGGTGTTTAGGATTTTATAGGGATATTTTCATATTGATTTTGGAAATTTAAGGTACTAGGAAAAGTTTTCCTAGTAAAATTGGGTTTCCTATTTCTACTGTATATAAGATAAACAACAATTTATGTCGGTTTATGAGATTTGCCTTGTATTATTATTATTTTACTACCATATCATATTATAGGCATAATACAGAGTAGCAAGAGCTACCAGAATCACATCCAAGTAATTAGTTAACGGACATCGAAGTTAAAACTGTTAAAACGCGTTCAAGTTTTCTATTTTCTTCATTTTTTTGAATCTTATTTTAAAAAAATATTTTTAGTATTTAGTTTTTTAACGCTTAAAGTCAATGGTATTACACCACTCCTACCTGGATTGTACAAATGACATCAGGTAGCCACTTTAAAAGGCTGTTATTTAGGAATTAGTCCGTGTATCTTGAATTTCAGTTTTTCAATTCAATTTTTCGGGACAAAAATATCCTTAATTCTCCTGAATATGCAATTTTTAGTTTAAAATTTTAGGATAAAATAAATACTGCCTAATTTCTAAATAACATCCCTCAGAATGGCTATATATACACTTGCCTACCTGGATTCGACTACTATTGGCCAGATGGACATGATGAGAGATATTTATCCTCAATTAGGGCAAGCACACAGATAACCAATTTGGGATCATCATGTAAGTCATAACACAGTGTATAAAAATTTACAAGTTTAGCCACTTGAGAGTCTAAGTTAAAAAAAATCGTGTTTTAATTTTGGCTCTCGGGTGAAATTCATTATCTTTTACTAGGAAAAGATAGCCACTTCTTGATCGTTGCGCCGTTCTTGATTCCTCCCTCTCCTTTCTCCCCTCAGAAATATAAGGGGAAAAAAGGATTCAGAGGAATTGAAGAGGTTAACTGATGATGTCCATCTCATTGAAGAAGTATTAGGTATGTGCCTAATAAAAGTTTCTTTGGTTTGGTAGCCAACTTTGTTGACTTGGATAAAAGGGTTGTTAGTGCAATCAGGTTGCACTTATCAGATGATGTGGTAAATAACATCATTGATGAAGATACTGCACGTGGAATTTGGACAAGGTTGGAAAGCCTATACATGTCCAAAACGCTGACAAATAAATTGTACATGAAGAAGCAGTTATACGCCCTACACATGAGTGAAGGTACAAATTTTTTGTCACATTTAAATGTGTTTAACGGACTAATCACACAGCTTGCCAACCTCGGAGTGAAAATCGAGGAAGAAGATAAAGCCATCTTTCTATTGAACTCATTGCCATCTTCGTACGATAATTTGGCAACAACCATCCTACACGGTAAGACTACTATTGAGTTGAAAGATGTCACATCGGCTCTTTTACTCAATGAGAAGATGAGAAAGAAGCCTGAAAATCAAGGATTTGCTCTCATCACAGAAGCTAGAGGCAGGATTTATCAAAGGAGTTCGAACAGCTATGGTAGATCCGGAGCTCGTGGGAAGTCAAAGAACCGATCCAAATCAAGAGCCAAAAATTGCTACAACTGTGATCAACCAGGTCACTTCAAAAGAGATTGCCCAAATCCAAGGAAGGGCAAAGATGAAACTAGTGGCCAGAAGAATGACGACAAGACAACCGCCATGGTGCAAAACAATGATAATGTTGTCCTCTTTATAAATGAGGAAGATGAATGCATGCACATGTCAGGTCCAGAGTCGGAATGGGTGGTTGACACAACGACATCTTACCATGCCACACCGGTAAGAGATCTTTTTTGCAGATATGTAGCAGGTGATTTCGGCACAGTGAGAATGGGTAACACAAGTTACTCAAAGATTGCGGGGATTGGTGACATTTGTATCAAGACAAATGTCGGATGCACATTGGTTCTAAAGGATGTGCGGCATGTACCTGATTTGCGGATGAACTTGATCTCGGGAATTGCTTTAGACCGAGATGGATACGAGAGTTATTTTGCAAATCAAAAGTGGAGACTCACTAAGGGATCATTGGTGATTGCAAAGGGAGTTGCTCGTGGCACGTTGTACAGGACAAATGCAGAAATATGCCAAGGTGAATTGAACGCGGCACAAGATGAGATTTCTGTAGATTTGTGGCACAAAAGAATGGGTCATATGAGCGAGAAGGGATTGCAGATTCTTGCCAAGAAATCACTCATTTCTTATGCCAAAGGTACAACGGTAAAACCTTGTGACTACTGTTTATTTGGTAAGCAGCATAGAGTCTCATTTCAGACATCGTCTGAAAGAAAATTGAATATACTTGATTTAGTATATTCTGATGTTTGCGGCCCAATGGAAATTGAATCAATGGGCGGTAACAAATATTTTGTTACTTTTATTGATGATGCTTCACGAAAATTATGGGTTTATATTTTGAAAACCAAAGATCAGGTGTTTCAAGTTTTCCAGAAGTTTCATGCTCTAGTAGAAAGGGAGACGGGTCGAAAGCTAAAGCGTCTCCGAAGTGACAATGGAGGTGAGTACACTTCAAGGGAATTTGAAGAGTATTGTTCAAGTCATGGGATCAGACATGAAAAGACAGTTCCTGGAACCCCACAGCACAATGGCGTAGCCGAGAGGATGAACCGCACCATTGTGGAGAAGGTGAGAAGCATGCTCAGAATGGCTAAACTGCCTAAGTCATTCTGGGGTGAAGCAGTTCAGACAGCCTGTTACCTGATCAATAGGAGTCCATCAGTTCCGTTGGCGTTTGAAATCCCAGAGAGAGTCTGGACCAACAAGGAGGTGTCCTACTCGCATCTGAAGGTGTTCGGTTGCAGAGCTTTTGCACATGTACCAAAAGAGCAGAGAACAAAGCTGGATGATAAATCTATTCCCTGCATATTTATCGGATATGGAGATGAAGAGTTCGGGTACAGACTGTGGGATCCTGTAAAGAAGAAGGTCATCAGAAGTAGAGATGTAGTCTTCCGAGAAAGTGAAGTTGGAACTGCTGCTGATATGTCAGAAAAGGCGAAGAATGGTATAATTCCTAACTTTGTTACTATTCCTTCTACTTCTAACAATCCCACAAGTGCAGAAAGTACGACCGACGAGGTTGCCGAGCAGGGGGAGCAACCTGGTGAGGTTATTGAGCAGGGGGAGCAACTTGATGAAGGTGTCGAGGAAGTGGAGCACCCCACTCAGGGAGAAGAACAACCTCAACCTCTGAGGAGATCAGAGAGGCCAAGGGTAGAGTCATGCAGGTACCCTTCCACAGAGTATGTCCTCATCAGTGATGAGGGGGAGCCAGAAAGTCTTAAGGAGGTGTTGTCCCATCCAGAAAAGAACCAGTGGATGAAAGCTATGCAAGAAGAGATGGAATCTCTACAGAAAAATGGCACATACAAGCTGGTTGAACTTCCAAAGGGTAAAAGACCACTCAAATGCAAATGGGTCTTTAAACTCAAGAAAGATGGAAATGGCAAGCTGGTCAGATACAAAGCTCGATTGGTGGTTAAAGGCTTCGAACAAAAGAAAGGTATTGATTTTGACGAAATTTTCTCACCTGTTGTCAAAATGACTTCTATTCGAACAATTTTGAGCTTAGCAGCTAGCCTAGATCTTGAAGTGGAGCAGTTAGATGTGAAAACTGCATTTCTTCATGGAGATTTGGAAGAGGAGATTTATATGGAGCAGCCAGAAGGATTTGAAGTAGCTGGAAAGAAACACATGGTGTGCAAATTGAATAAGAGTCTTTATGGATTGAAGCAGGCACCAAGGCAGTGGTACATGAAGTTTGACTCATTCATGAAAAGTCAAACATACCTAAAGACCTATTCTGATCCATGTGTATACTTCAAAAGATTTTCTGAGAATAACTTTATTATATTGTTGTTGTATGTGGATGACATGTTAATTGTAGGAAAAGACAAGGGGTTGATAGCAAAGTTGAAAGGAGATCTGTCCAAGTCATTTGATATGAAGGACTTGGGCCCAGCACAACAAATTCTAGGGATGAAGATAGTTCGAGAGAGAACAAGTAGAAAGTTGTGGCTATCTCAGGAGAAGTACATTGAACGTGTACTAGAACGCTTCAACATGAAGAATGCTAAGCCAGTCAGCACACCTCTTGCTGGTCATCTAAAGTTGAGTAAAAAGATGTGTCCTACAACAGTGGAAGAGAAAGGGAACATGGCTAAAGTTCCTTATTCTTCAGCAGTCGGAAGCTTGATGTATGCAATGGTATGTACTAGACCTGATATTGCTCACGCAGTTGGTGTTGTCAGCAGGTTTCTTGAAAATCCTGGAAAGGAACATTGGGAAGCAGTCAAGTGGATACTCAGGTACCTGAGAGGTACCACGGGAGATTGTTTGTGCTTTGGAGGATCTGATCCAATCTTGAAGGGCTATACAGATGCTGATATGGCAGGTGACATTGACAACAGAAAATCCAGTACTGGATATTTGTTTACATTTTCAGGGGGAGCTATATCATGGCAGTCTAAGTTGCAGAAGTGTGTTGCACTTTCAACAACTGAAGCAAAGTACATTGCCGCTACAGAAACTGGCAAGGAGATGGTATGGCTCAAACGGTTCCTTCAAGAGCTTGGATTGCATCAGAAGGAGTATGTCGTCTATTGTGACAGTCAAAGTGCAATAGACCTTAGCAAGAACTCTATGTACCATGCAAGGACCAAACACATTGATGTGAGATATCATTGGATTCGAGAAATGGTAGATGATGAATCTCTAAAAGTCTTGAAGATTTCTACAAGTGAGAATCCCGCAGATATGCTGACCAAGGTGGTACCAAGGAACAAGTTCGAGCTATGCAAAGAACTTGTCGACATGCACTCAAACTAGAAGACAGTGCTACCTCCTCTAGATGAATGAGACCGGAGGGGGAGATTGATGATGCCCATCTCATTGAAGAAGTATTAGGCATGTGCCTAATAAAAGTTTCTTTGGTTTGGTAGCCAACCTTGTTGACTTGGTTTGGTTAGGTAGCCAACCTTGTTGAATTAGTTTGGTTTGGTAGCCAACCTTGTTGAATTTCTTTGGTTTGGTAGCCAACTTTGTTGAATTGTGAAAAGCGTGTGTAAATTGTCAAATATTGTAGGCTTTAGAGAGTGGAGCTTTGGCTATAAAAGGAGAGCTTCAACTCTCATTTCTACACACCAACAAAGAGAGAAAGAAAGAGTGGGGTTTCACAGACAGGGTATAAGAAAATAGTCTGTGAGGAAAATAGAGAGTGAGCGATATTGTAGTGAGGTGGGAATATCAAAAGAAGGTTATTTCTTTTGAGTGTTGTAGTGGTCTTTAGAGTATTTTACTCCGACCTACAAAGTGTAAAATTCCTTACTATAGTGATATCAGTTGCTCCTCTCGGGGCCGTGGTTTTTTCCCTTATTAAAAGGGTTTTCCACGTAAAAATCTTGGTGTCGTTGTTACTCTTTTATTCTTGTTTACCGTATCTCGGTGCTATATTATTATTCCGCTTTTATTACTGTGAATATTATTTCTATGGGGGTTTATTCTCGACATTAACTTGTACTATGTTCCTTTTACAAAACCTTTTAGTAAATTAGAATATTGTATTGGTAAATTTCAATTGAAACGGAGAAAATTTTCAAATATGCTCTTGTACAATCTGAAATTGCTTAATATTTTTTGTCCTTCGTTACATTTTGCGTTCATTTAAATCTCACAATTACAAATTGCCTTATCATTAACAGAGTTCCCACGCGAATTAGATGAACTCTACGCCTCCAAATTCTTTGGAAACAAAAGGTTAAAATTTACCATTCAACTTTTGATTATGGTTTGAAATTACCTTTCATGTTAAAGGGAATTAGGAGCCCGTTTGGCCATGAATTTTTTTTCACTTTTTCTTGAAAAAGTTTCACTTTTTATCGAAATTAATGTTTGGTCATAAAATTTCCAATTTTCACTTGAAGATGAATTTTGAAATTTTTCGGAAATTTGAAAAACTTCAAAAGGCTATTTTTCAAAACTTTCACTCAGATAACTAACAAAAATTCAAAAACAACCCAAAATTATACCCATGTCTAAATACAACTCTAATTTTTAGATACCATTTTCTTTTAAAAAATTTCCCACTTTTTTCGGAATTTTACAATTTGTATGTCCAAACGCCCACTAGGTTTTAAAGGTAAAAATAAGACTTCTTTTCTAACTGCGAGGGTAATATTATCAAAGTCTAACATAGGACAAAGTTACTCAGATTGTACGTAAGCAAATTTGACCATTTCGATTAGAATTGTTCTTCCGTATCATCTAGGCTTATAGAAAGATATATGTAATAAACGTGTGATGTACTTAATACGAAGGACAATTTGTATGATTTTATCCTATTAATAAAAGCAAGAGATAATTAATATAGCATGTAGGACAAAGATTAATTAAAGAGGTGTTCAGCTCTCAATTCTACGACTCGACGTATGTATCACAACAAATCGACGTACATTTAATTTTTGTGTTCATCAACACGATATTCAAGATCAATATATGAATTCCTACAAAAGCTAGGCTATATATTTTATTTTTATTGTACTTTTTCTGGGGTGAGATGAGATTTTTTCTATAGAATATTCGGCAAAAAATCTGACTAAATCGAAGTGTTTGAGAAAATCGATATTTTATCCAAATTTAAAGGGGATACATAATCTTATTAGCCGGACAGCTATATGTCCCTAGTTTTGGTTGAAATATTTGGAGATTAAAGAGTAGAAGTGATTTTTGGAAAAATTCACATGCTCTCTTGTTATTTAGACTTGAAACTCTACCTAATAGTGTTGATTAATGGAAGAATTTATATGTTCGGAAACATAGGTGATAAAAGATTGTACAATTTTGTATTGAAGTATAATATAAATAAGAGTTTAACTTTTATATACTATTATATTAATTTTTTTATGATATTAGGTCACCTAATTAAAAGATAATAATTACATGTAATCGTCCATATATATATATAGAATAATTAATAAATTAAAATAAAGCAAGATAATTTATCTACTACATGCAACAATGTACACATGCATAGTTGACTGGAGACAAAAAGTCAGCTTCCACAAGATCATACTCGAAAACCCATGATATGTATCCAGAGCAAGAAACAGAAAAAGAGTTTGTTATACAAATAATCGATCGGGTTCAATGTTTATTTTTTGTAATAGATATACATAAATTATATATTAGTTATACACAATTATATATATTATATATGAATTATACATATATTCATTATATATCTGCCAACTATTTTTAATTTAAGAGATTAGGTGGCCGGCATGCATAAATTGAACATTGATTATATACATATAATTATACATACATTATACATTTACATGTTATTTTTTGTTTAAGTGATTAGGTAGCTGGTATACATAGATTATACATTGATTATACATAGTTAGACATATTATATACATGAATTATACATCTACCGGCTATTTTTGGTTTAAGAGATGATGTGGGTGACTATTTGGGTTAATTCTTTTTAAAAAAACAATCAATATCACAATATTACTATATATACGGTAGAAACGTTTTTCCTATTCATAATCTTGCAGGTTACTTGTATGGTATACTTGAACACCACACTTAGGCAAAATGGACCTCTTCCTCCTCTCTATTGCAATCACACTTGCTATAATCATCAAATTTTTATTCAAATATTCCCTTGCCAAGCCTAAAGAAAAACTCCCTTTAGCTCCAGGGACTTTTGGTTGGCCAATTATTGGAGAAACCATAGAATTCCTTGTATCACTTCGTTATGGTTTGGTCCATGAATTTGTTCAAAAAAGAACCAAAAAATACAAATCCAATGTCTTCAAAACCTCATTACTTGGCCAAAATGTAGCTATATTTTCAGGTCAAGAAGCCAATAAATTCATATTCAACAATGGCAACAAACTTGTCATTGGTTGGAGACCTTCTTCTATTCAAAAACTCTTCCCTTCTACATCATTTGTACCCATAGAACATGACACAAAAAGGGCACAAAATGTTATGAGTTATTTCTTGAACTCACAAAATGTAGATAGTCTCATTAGTACTATGGACATTATGTCACATTTACACTTAGAAAATTATTGGAAGGGAAGAATGAAGTGATTGTATATGATTTAGTGAAGTTATTTACTTTCTCTCTTTCTACTAGAGTATTTATGGGGATCGAAAACTCCGATAAAATCTTGAATCTTTATGAAAAATTCAATATTTTTTCGCGAGGTCTTTTGGTAATGGACATAAAGTTTCCTGGTACAACATTTTATAAGGCAATGAGAGCAGGGAAAGAATTAAGGAAAGAAATGAAGGCCATTTTTGAAGAAAGAAGAGTAGAGTTACAAGAAAATCCAGATCTTCCAAAAGTTGATGTGTTAACACAAGTGATTACTGAACAAGACGAAAACGGCAAGTACTTGACAGAAGTTGAAATGGCTGATAAATTATTTGGATTTATTGTTGGTGGTTATGATACTACTGCTACAACTATAACTTTGGTCATGAAGTACCTTAAAGAGAAACCTGAGTTCTTCAATGGAATAATGGAAGGTATTTCTTTCTCTTCGAATTAAATTGCACGATCTATAGGTTAAAGGTTTGAGTCGTAAAAGCAGTTACTAATACTTGCATTAGGGTAGGCTGTCTATATAACATTCCTTAGGGTGTGACCCTTCCTGAACCCTGTATAAATACGAGATACTTTGTGTATCGGGGTGCCCTTATTTAGTTAAGCAAAAATACAAGAGTTTTGAGTTGTAACAAAAATACCGGGCCTATTACATGTCATTATTTTATTTTCAATCTATCATATAAAGTTTGTTATGAAAATTTATGTTGTTGTAAGTAAACTTAACCCAACGGTGTAAAAAAATTTACACATAGTCATTTGTTATAGCATACCACCTGCCTTACCTTTAGTATCACAATCTCACTTTTAGATGAATATTTGTAGTTATCTTTTTGATTAAATTGATAGTGTAATTTTTTTTTATACAATTCCGTATATATATATATATATATATATATATATATATATATATATATATATATATATATATATAAGTAAAAGTAAGCTCTTCCATTTATGTATTACGGATAATTATCTATAATTAATTACCTTCTAAATGACCTGATAAAATTAAAAACTCTACCCGATTAGCGTACATAAGTTAAACTCCATTCTAAATTCTGCCAAAACAAAATTCAATCCCTCACAAAAAATATTGAAGAATTAACCTAAATATCTGACAATCTTATCGCTTAAACTAAAACTAGCCGGTGAATGCATAATATATGTATAAATCATGTATAATATATATATATATATATATATATATATATATATATATATATATATATATATATTGATTAGAAAAATAAACGGTGAATCCAAGCGGCTATTAATGTAAAGATCCCAAAAATGTAGCCAAAATAAAACATTGACCTTTTTTATCCAAACGTCTCTAAATGCTTGGGTTCTAGAAATGAAGTTCTACAAAACATTCCCTCTATAGCCTCTCAAAATTTTAATAGCCCTTATTTTTTCCTACTTACACGAAATGACTCTTCGGCCCAAACATATTACATCTAATAGCCTGAAATGTCTATTTTGTATATTTTTATATAGTGACAGTCTATTTTGTATATTTTTTGTATAGTGACAGTCTATTTAGTATATATTTTGTATAGTGACAGTATATTTTATATATTTTTTGTATAATGACAGTCTAGTTTATATAATTGTATAGTGACAGCCTATTTAGTATATTTTTGTATAGTGACAGTCTATTTTGTATATATTTTGTATAGTCACAGTCTATTGTATATAAATTATATAGTAATAGTCTATTTTAGTATATTTTTTGTATAGTGACAGTCTATTTAGTATATACATTGCATAAATTTGTATATAGAATGTATCTTTCATCTTGCAATGTATACATAATATATCATTAATGTATCCCGAGCGCTTTTATGTATCCAAAGTGTATATATAGACTGTTCTACAATATATAAATTTTGTATATATAAAGTGTATCGTGCATTTTACAACATAGTGATATAGCAAAATGTATATATGAAAGATGTTCTAGAATTTAATATTGTGTTAAAAATTATAATGATGGTAGTTATTGACAATTTATATCCATTATATAGTATTTATTTGAATGTACATTTATGTTCTTTGTATGTAAAGGAGTATCGATTTAAAGAGCGAAGAACATATTATTGTGTATTAAATAAATAAATAAACCTATGAAACGAAAACCATAACAATAAGAATATATTACTTTGAAGATGACGGACTGCTTTCGTTTACATAATCTTTTGATATGTACATAATCTTTACATAATCTACAACAACGAAAATTAAAAATAATTTACATAATCTTTTGATAATAAGAAAAAATTAGGTACCTAAAATGACATGAAAATTACTAAATGACATGATACAATTTTACGTTTTGACAAAATTACTAAAGTTGCTATTTCAACTTTAAAAATAGACTCTTTTGATATGTGTGGATATGGTGTCATTATATTGAAAATTGTATCCACCGTAACCATGGGATAAAATGATTCTTTTTTCTCGTTTATTGCTTTTCTTAGATACGGTCTAGCTAGAATCTTCAAATTGAAAATATCTTTGGATTCTGTTTCACCTGATCAGAGATTTGATTTGTGCGTTCAGTTTCACAACCATAAAGACAATGATTTCTGAAAATTTTGCTTTGGTTCGTTGAATCATAGCCACCGAATTTAGTGGCTACGGAGTTGAAAAGTTTGAAATTTGAAGGGGAAGTGGCAACGGTTTTGGGCTATTAATTGTATGGTTTATTTTGTGGCTACAGATTGTCATTAGTTTTTTTCCGGATGGCTACGAATTGATTCTCTTTATCAAAGGCGGATTCAGAATTTAATGTTTATGGATTCCTGTCACAATCTCAAATTAATATACATTAATAACTGAGTTCACAATTAGATATCTATGATATATAGTGGAATTTTTTTTTATAAAAATATAAGGTCTACACAAAAGTTACTGGGTTCTTGAAAACTCATACTATATACTCTAGATCCACCACTGCTCTTTATCATGGCAAACGAAATGGGGATTCTTTGTATGAATATTCTTAAAATTTTCTGACTTTTTCAAATTGGGGATCTAAAATGACAGAGCAAAATGAGATTGCAAGGAATATGATGCCAAGGATAGTGCTATGCTGGGATGACATTCAGAAAATGAGGAAAACTTGGAGCTTTGTGAATGAAGTACTAAGAGACACACCAGTTGTTCAAGGCCTTTTCAGAGAGGCCATAGAGGACATCACTTATAATGACTTCCTCGTACCAAAAGGATGGAAGGTACGTACTCTTCCACCTTTTAATGGAAAGTTTGATAGGACGGTGCAGAGATTGAGAATTAGGGTAGAGAGTTAGTTGGTACTCGAACGTTTTTTCGTTTCCATACGGCCAGCAATATTAGTGTTAGTCTTGTATTCCATAATTCTTAGATTTCTATTATTAAACGTTGTTTCATTCGCTTCGTTTTCTTATTATCTTTTAGTTGTTATTGCTTGTTGCTACTGGTTTCTTTTCATCTTTCTTTGAGCCGAGAGTCTATTGGAAATAGTCTTTCTACCTTTTCAAGGTAAGGGTAAAGGCTGCGTACATAGAGGGTGTTTGGCTAAGCTTATAAGCTGGTCAAACTGGCTTATAAACACTTTTTGGCTTATCTACGTGTTTGGTAAAATTGAAAGTGCTTATTAGCCAAAAATAAGCCAAAAGCCATAAGTTGGTCTCCCCCAACTTATCAAATTTCAGCTTATAAGCACTTTAGTTTTGACCAAAATATTTACTATTCTATCCATGAAATACTTCTTTTTAAAACAAAACTCTTCGTATACTCAATTCTTCAGCTCCTTATTATTAATTTCAACACTTTTATCCAAACAGGTAACTGTTTATTTTTTAAATCTGCTTCAGCACCTAATGCTTATCAGCTACACTAAATCAGCTAAGCCAAACAGGCTCATGCTACCTTTCTCAAACCCCGCTTGTAGCATTATATTGAGTTTTGTTGTTGTTGCTATTGGTGTTGTTGTTGTTGTTGTTGTTGTTCTGATTAATTTTTAGTGTATATAACTAAAGGGTCGTTTAGTTTGAAGGAAAGCTAAGCTACGATTAGTTCTACTGGGATTAGTTATGCTGGAAATTAGTTATATTGGTATTATTTCTTACTGACTGTTTGGTATGTTTTATTAATCCTGGGATTGTCAATTTCATTGCCTTATCCTGAGATTATTATTCCACCCTCTGGCAAGTATAAGTATCCCTGTATTATTTTTAATCATGCGATAACTTATTCCAGGATTAGTAACCAAACAAAGGATAAAGCGGTACTAACTTTTTATCACATGATTATTTTTGCTTATTCATCGTACCAACGACCCCTAAAAGTTTTAATATCCCATTTCAGTAACTCTTCTCTTCTTTTTTACCTATTGACTTTCTGAGCATTTTTTTCTCTCTAAAATTTGCAGATATATTTGAGTTTTGGAGTCACACAGAAGAATGGTGAATACTTTCCAAACCCTACACAGTTTGATCCTTCTAGATTTGAAGGAAATGGACAGTTAGTTCCTTATACATCAGCTCCATTTGGTGTAGGACACAAAATATGTCCAGGAAGAGAATTTGCAAGAATACTGATTCTTGTTTTCCTTCATAATGTACTGAAAAACTTTCAGTGGGAAGCTAAGGATCCTTCAGAAAAGATATTGTGGCCTTATTTCCTAGTACCCATCCCCACAGCTGGATATCCTGTTACCCTTTCTACTGTGTGAGATTTTTTTGGTGGTCTGTCCCTTGCTCGGACCCCACACATAGCGGCAGTTTAGTGCATCAGCTGCCTCTTTATATTTAAATTATGCAAAAGGATGTATCCTAGTTAATGCTGACAACCAAACACTAAATAAAATTATGCATGAATTAGTTTTTCTTATGACTGGTTGACTGTTAGGCTCAAGACTGCTTTGACTACGGCTCTAGCTTTGGTGTTGCCTTCAAGATAGGGGTTGTATACAGTTTATTGTGACGCTTCGCGTGTTGGTTTTGGGTGTGTGTTGATGCAGGATGGTAGGCTGATTGCTTATGTATCGCGCTAGTTGACACATAGGCATATACCATCAATCCTCAGCTCAAACACAGAGATGACCTCATAATCTTTTTTGTTGAAAAAAAAAATCTATTATATAGGGGATTAGGGAAGCGAAAGGGGGAAGAGCAGAGCGTGAGAATTGAACCCACACCTACTGTGTATGACGTTGTTATCAATATCTATATACATACCAAGATGCAGCTAGCCATATGATTCTATCAAATTTTAAGAATCTGGTCTTTTAAAATGTGCCATTACCAATAATCCATAACCAATCCAGTGCAACACCACACAATATTCCAGCCAGTAGGCATAACACCAGCAAGTTGCCCAATGCATTTTGCTCAGGCCCCTGATGAAGCAGAATCAGTAAGTTTAAAACTTTAAGCAAACACTAACTAATGAAGAAATTAGAGTTTTTGTTTGTGTTTTGTATAGACTCTGGAAATAATTTTTACCAACCTTGTATCCCTGAGGAGCAACTGTGAGGACACAAACAGTGAGATAACCGTTGGTCAATCCTAGGACGGATACGAGCATTATCATCCAGCCCTGATCACCATACTTTGCAGTGAAGTAAAAACAAGGAATGAACAAGAAACGAGATAGTGTTGCGATCATTAGGCCCTTTCGTGATTTCAACTTGATTCTCTCGATTAGTGGAATATATCTTGCTATCAGATCGAACATGTTGTAGACTGCTATTAGGACTAAAGCGTACCTGAAACAAAAAGACCTTTCCTTTTACTGGCATAATTCATGTAGCAGATCAACCCTTTCATATACTCTATGTAATCGAATGTTTCTTGCATGCATGAGTTTTCTACAAAGTAATAATAGTCTACTGGAAGCGTCTTCTTCTAGTAATTAGTTTATTATTCAAGTTGTAGTTAAACCAACTTAAGTTTAACTCAAAAGCAGGTATTATCTATTTTTGGTGAGAATCCTAGGAACCTAGTTGATTCTGCACGTGCTCAAAATTTAGACCATGAAATCAGAGGTAGAGCCAGGATTTGATGTTTATGGGTTTTGAATTTATCACCGAACCCATAGCTCGTCTTAGTTACTAGGTTTGCAAGTAAATATTTTTACATATCCAATGAACTTTTTAATACAAATGCAGGGTCTAAGCAAAAGCTATTTCTGAACCCGTATGTCACACATTGGCTCCGGCCCTGCATGAAATGGTGTGCTATTTAAGATTTCAAGTTCAAAGCATGTTATTCCAATGTACTTACACAAGAATACTACTTCAGATTGAAATAGTTGTGTGTATGTGTTTTTTGTACTCTCTCTGTATATTTGCTTAAAAAGCCTACTCTTTTATGAAGGGAAACAGTTCGAGCGAGAAACTGAAAGGTGTAGCAAAAAATTTAGCAAGAACTGAATGCAGGTCATAACAAAAACGCCAGCTGAGAAGAGACGAGCAAACTTACCATGAGCCTAATTTGTGGGTACCAGTATTCTCGTACAAGAATCCAGGAAAAATTGACAAAGTCAGGACATAGATCAAGAACAAATCCAATAAGTAATCAATGTTCTGAAAAAACAATTGTTTGTTGCTCAGGCGCTCCAATTGTTTAGCACTATTATCAGCCTGTTCAGTTAACAGGAGTAGATCAAACGTAAGGTCAGAAAATCAGTAACAAAGTTTTTAGTTAAGGATAAGTTATGTACTCTTTTGGTTGCTTCAGTCTGGATGCCTGCTGCAGCTAAGTCCGCTGCAACCGTTTTTGATCCCTCTGCTGCTGCCTTTGTGCGGTAGTACTTAACGATTGGTAGCTTAGGAAAGATGAATGCATACAGAAGAATGCATAGAAATTCAAAGAATGTGGAGATAGCCAGGAATAACACTGCAAAATCAACAACCGCAAGATTCTGACAAAGGAAATGGACCAATTTTTCAAATAGAAACCACGTTACAAGTATTTCCTTTTTTTCATTTGCTATCTAAGGACAGGATTTCAGATCACGTACTAACTCCTTTGCGAAGACCGTTACTAGCCTTTTCAAAAGCTGCTTTAGTCACTAGCCTTAAAGCAGAGGTGAGAGCCCCAGAGGCAGCCAAACCAGCTAAGTACGACTGCAAATTCATAACAATCGCAATAAAACATTTTGCAAATGTGATTCAAGAATTATAATAGCAACTTACTACGTAGAAGAAAAATAGAATTTTGAATCTTACTTGGATGAATTCAGGGCACATGAAGGATAAATCTCCTACCATCCCACCTTCAACAAAAGCATCTGCAACTCCAAAAGCAGCGACTATAGCACATAAACCGATATAATTTCCAAGACCACCCTTTCCTGATGTGGTCAAATCCAACTAGTTCAAGACGTGAAAAGTAAAGTCAAGCCTAGATAAACAAAAATTAGAAAAGAAAGAAGTGACTAGGAAAATCATTAGAACATACCACTAGGAGCGCGAATGTGGTTAAGAAGAAAAGAGTAAATCCAGCTAGGTTGCGCTTTCTTGTATCAATTCTTGCCTCATTATATGCAAGAATTGCCATTGTTGCAAGCGCAAACGGCTGATAAACGAGGGTAAGAACCCTTGAAGGATGGTATTTCTTCATTGTACATGACAAAATAAAACCAGTTAGCAGATATCTGAAATTTGGGGCCATTTTATTTGAAAAATTAATCAAGTCATTCGGGATTGCATCATTTCAACTTTTCTATGATTATACTGTAACGTAGTTATTACTAACCCATCTAACTACAAAATTTTCACTATTTGGAGGTCATAGGCTCACACAGCAACCTTGCTCTCACCTTTCATTCATACAAAAAGGGCCTAACTCTCCAAATGAAAGTCAATTAATAGAATCAATTCCAACAGCTTACAGTCTAGTGGTACTGGTGGGCAGTGGCAGAGCCAGGAACTTACACAACGTAATTCAAAAATATAATACGTTTAGGATATGAACCTGCAATGCAAAAGTAACCCTTTTGCCACTCTATAGAATCTTCCCTTAATAGTGTATATATAACCAAAAGAATTGTTTTTGCCCTATTATAGGGCATAATATTTCACAAATAATCGAACCCCTTGTCGGTAACCTAGCTCCACCTAAAATGGTGGTACTCTCTCGTACAATAGGTGTGTGTTCAATTCTCACTGTCCCTCTTCCACCTTCCCCCAATGTAACAAATTTTTTTTAAAAAAAATGTATATTGAAGGATTCAATGAAGATCTTTGCCCTTCTCTCTTCTTTGTATATATTCCAGTTACAACAACAAACACAGTGTACTCTCACAAGCGCGGGTCAGGAGAAGGTAATGTGTACGCAGACCTTATGAAAAGATAGAGAAGTTGTTTCTGATAGACCCAAATGTGTACAAATTACAACTCTATTGGAAGAATAGATAAAACAAAAAGATGATTAAAGGGACACTCACTGGAAAAATTGCATAATAGTAATCTCCAATTGTAAGCATACTATTCCAAGCAACAAGTGACCCAAGTCCAAGAATCCAACATACCACCATTCCACTATATTTCCCCTGAAAATTCAGATACATATCTCAATCAATAACAGCAATTTAAATTGCAATCCCATTAATAGGATTAACAATAATAAGGGTAACAAAAATTGAGAGTCTGAAATAAACCTCAAGCCTAGTTGGACTTGAAATTCTGCTTGAATCAGCAACAGTCATGGCTGAACAAAGTATTTTATATCAACAATTTCCAACAAAGACAAAAACCACTAATTTATTTCTTCCCGTCTAAGCTTTGGTGAGCAGAATTACTCGAAATGTTATACACAAAATATCAAGAAATCATCTACAGCTTAATGGGAATGAAACTAAAAAGTTACTCATGTTTATATCCAAAAGATATTTTCTCAAAACAAATGGGAATGTAAAAGGCATTAAACTGAAATTCAGAAGAATAAGGAGGAAGAGGAGGAGGTTGGAGTTGTAAAATATCTTAATATAAATCTAATGTGAAAAACTATGAGATTGAATTATTATTGTACAGTCCGACTGGTAATCTAAATGCCAGTTTGTTAGCACTTATAATGGACAAGATAGAGGAAAAGGGCTGGCCCAATAAGAATATCCTACATTCCCGGCCCAATTGTAGTTTCCTTATTTTTTAGTTTAGTTTTATAGTCTCATTACTGTAAATATAAATACAGGGTTGTAATATTCATATTAAATATAGAAATAAGAAAGAAATGGGTCCAAGGAAACAGACCCTTCTTTTCTCTCTTTCCACTCATCTGTTTTAGGGTTTTCCTTCTCTCATTTCTGCCATAGCTCGTAAATCTTCAAGTTAACATGGTATCAGAGCGGGAATTCTGATTTCTCTCATCACGAGCTTCACTCCGATGTTACTCTCCATCTGCGTTTCCATCTATTCGAGCTTTGATCCATCCAGAATGACGAAATTGTCGAACAACATTTTCTACCGTTAATTTTTGGGGATTTCATCACCGATCGACTCCTAGTATCTTCATGGTGCCGAACATCTCGGATTTCATCAAATTTCGCACTCGATTTCGCCAAATCTAGTTTTCTAGGGTTTATACTTCAGAGAAGACTCTTCTTCTTCGAGTTTTAGAAGAAGGCTGGTAATATCCTTCTCGCTTTCAACTATAAAATTGTTCGGATTTGGTTGCATGTACTGGGATACATTCAGAAAACTTTCTCTTTGTTACATTGTAGATATTATTGCTCATACTGTTCTGATTCAATTTAGCTAAGTTTCACGCTATGGGTAGTGTTATGGATAATCTAGGATCACCAAGTAGCACAACTTCTGATGGCTTCACACCTTTTACTTTGGATCCATCTCATCCACTGTATGTGCACCCTTCTGATAGTCCTGGTAGTCAATTAGTGGTTGTACCTTTCAATGGGTGTGGTTTTGTGCTCTGGAGAAGCAGTATGCTTACTTCTCTGTCTGCAAAGAACAAATTAGGGCTTTTAGATGGTAGAGTTCCCCAACCTACACCAGACTCCCCCTATTATCCGTATTGGGAGAGGTGCAATGACATGGTTAAGGCAAAGATCACTAATTCTGTGTCTAGGGACATTGCAACTAGTGTCATGTATCTTAAAACTACAAGGGAAGTCTGGAAAGACATTAATGATAGATTTGGTCAATCAAATGGTTCCAAGTATCTTCAAATTCAAAGAGAAATCAGCACAACCACTCAAGGCTCTTCTGATATTGCCACATATTTCACAAAGTTCAGGAGTTTATGGGATGAATTAAACTCTTCTTAT
Organism: Nicotiana sylvestris; assembly: GCF_000393655.2. NCBI lineage: Eukaryota > Viridiplantae > Streptophyta > Magnoliopsida > Solanales > Solanaceae > Nicotiana > Nicotiana sylvestris. The sequence goes on from NC_091064.1 coordinate 19,361,302, forward strand.
GTGGGTCCTGTCTGCTCTTGTGGAGCCCTTCCAAAGTTCATAGAGGATCAGCAGTTATTTCAGTTCCTCAATGGTTTGAACGAGTCATACTCTACTGTGAAGAGTTCCATTATGATGATGAACCCTCTTCCTCCAATAAGCAAGGCTTATTCCCTGTTGCAACAAGATGAGAGTCAAAAGGAAGCTCTCTCCAGTGTTTCTAACTTCTCTGGTGACTCTGCCTCCTTTTCTGTGTCAACTGGTCAATCAACCAATAATAAAAATTTCACTCAAAGGGTAAATTTTGAATCCAGAAAGAATGTCAGTGGTCTATCTTGCAAATATTGCAAAAAACTTGGACACACAGTGGAAAAGTGTTACAGACTTCATGGGTTTCCCCCTGAGTTCAAGTTCACAAAGAACAAGAAATCTGCATCATGTGTCCAAGGTGATACTTCTCCTGTTATCAGTCAGACTCCAGGGATTTCTTCTCCAATTCATGGGTTTACCAGAGAACAATACCAGCACCTCCTGACTATGTTTCAACAAGTTCAAGTCTCTCTTGGTCCTGTTTCCAACACTCCTTCCATTGAGGACTCTGGTTTTGCTCATTTTGCAGGTTTGTTTACTGTTTATGCTGTAGAATCTGTAGACTCTCATGTATGTGCATCCTCACAGGCTAATGTGGATTCTTGGATCTTAGATTCAGGGGCCACTAATCACATGACTCCACACAAACACTTACTTCATGATATTGTACCTTTAGTTAGACCTTTTCTTGTTACCTTACCAAATGGTTATAAAGTAAAGGTTATATCAACTGGGTCCTTGCACCTGAGACATGATATAACTCTTCTCAATGTTCTTCTTGTACCTTCTTTTCATTTCAACTTAATCTCTATACATCAACTCATTACCCAACTTGACTGTATAGCAGTACTTACCAAGTTCCATTGTTATTTACAGGGCCCTTCTCTGAAGAGGCCACTGGTAATTGGTAAGGCTGCTGGAAAACTCTACTATCTACATCCAGATGCAGATTTGTTTCCCATTTCAGCTCATGTTTTGTCTCCCAATGCTACTACATCTTGTATAGATTCTAGTCTTACTGTAGGTTCTATTAATTGTAATAGGCCTGCATCAATTCCTCAATCTATACTTTCTTCACCTAAATGTAAACAGACTTCTGTTGTCAATAAAATGGATTTGTTTTGGCATCAAAGACTAGGTCATATGCCCTTTCATAAGATGCAATCTATTACTTTCTTATCTGATAAAGTATCCAGCAAACAAAATTTTATATGTCCTATATGTCCTATGGCTAGACAACAAAGGCTACCTTTTCATGGCAGCACTATTCATTCTACTAAACCTTTTCAGCTAGTTCACATTGATATTTGGGGTCCTTATAACACTAAAACTTATAATGGCTTCAGGTATTTTCTCACCTTAGTTGATGATTTTTCTAGAGTCACTTGGGCTCATCTCCTTTCTTCCAAAAGCAATGCCTTATCTGTTTTAAAAGCCTTCACCTCTATGGTAAAAGTACATTTTAACTCTTCAGTTCACACTTTCAGATCAGATAATGCTTTTAAACTTGGGAGTAGTGTTGAGGCTTCCACTTTCTTTGCTTCTCAAGGCATATTGCATCAGACCACCATTCCACATACCCCACAATAGAATGGTGTTGTGGAGAGAAAACACAAACATTTATTAGAGGTTTCCAGAGCCCTTTTGTTCCAATCTAAACTACCTATGTCATTTTGAGGTGATTGTGTTTTGACTGACACTTATCTTATAAATAGGATGCCTTCACCTCTTCTGCTCAAAGTTTCTCCTTATGAAAAGTTGCATGGGTGTCCACCATCTTATGATCACTTGAGGTCTTTTGGTTGTATGTGCTTTGCAACTTCCCCTAAATTTGGTAGGAATAAATTTCAATCTAGAACTATACCTTCTATATTTCTGGGTTATCCTTGTGGTAAGAAAGGTTACAAATTGTTGAATATGTCCAATTCTTCAGTGTTCTACTCTAGGGATGTCATATTCCATGAACACATCTTTCCCTATTCTTCCTCTTCCTCCCCTTCTCTTTCTTCTATTTTCCCTTCACCATTTGTGGACATCTCATCTTCAGAACCTCTTATCTCTTCTCACCCTGCTCCTTCTTCTGTTGTTCCTCCTCCTGTTATCACCCCTATTTCAACAAAGGCTACCTCTCCTGTCATTAATCCACCTGAACCCATTCCTGAACCTATTCCTCCATATGCTACCCCTCCTTTAAGGAAATCCTCCAGAACTATCACTCAGCCTGCCTACCTCAAAGACTATGTCTGTTCTTCTGTCACCTCCAATCTTTCCTCCTCTACTATTTCTCTAGTTTTGCCTAGTGAAGCACACATGCATGAACCTCAGTTCTACCAGCAGGCTGCCTCTCATCCTGCTTGGCAGGAGGCTATGATAAAGGAATTCAATGCTCTTGAAGCAAATCAGACTTGGGACATTGTTCCCCTTCCTCCTCATAAAAAGGCTATTCCTTGTAAGTGAGTTTATAAGATCAAATAGAGGGCAGATAGTTCTGTTGAGAGGTACAAGGCCAGGTTGGTCATTAGGGGTGATACTCAGAGGGAAGGCATTGACTTTACTGAGACTTTTTTCCCTGTTATCAAACTCACCACCATCAAATGCCTGTTGACTCTTGCCATCAAAAGAAGATGGACTGTGTTCCAGTTGGATGTCAATAATGCATTCCTCCATGGTGATCTTCATGAGGAAGTTTATATGAAGATACCTCCTGTAAGCACGTGATTTTTGCCCTATATGAGAATTACTCCCAAAAATTCAAAAATAAAATGATTTTTCTTTGGTGTGCAATTTTGTGATATTTTGAATAATTATTTGTATTTGTCTGTGCATGTTTATTTGCTAAATTAATAAAAATACAAAAATATGTCGCATTTTGCATATAGGATTTAATTCTACAATTGTTAGTAATTAGATGTGTTTTACAAAAATTAAAAAAATTACAAAAAATAGGCATCGTTTGCATTTTTAGCATTTAATGTCCAAATATACAATTTTATGCTTAATTATTATTTAATTGTGCGTTAATTGATATTGGGAGTTAATTTGCGCTTTTATAACTTAATTTAGTTCTTAATAATAGTTTAAGTATTTTTATAATTTAGTTTTAGAAAAATAAAAGAAGAAAAGAGAGCGAAAATATAAAGAAAGTAGGAATTGGGCCTCTTCTTCGATTTCAAGCCACAGGCCCAAAAAATGGCCCAACCTTCCCTATGACCCAGTCCATTTCGAACTGGGTCGACCCAGTCCATAACCCAACACCCCTATTATCTTACAAGCAACACAAAACAAAACAAAAAAAAAGTAAGAAAACCCTAAAAATGCCTAAAGCATCCGCCCCCCTATTCTCCTTCTTCTTCCTCAAAACTTCCCAAACACCCCAACGTCCATGGCTGCTGCCATTCACCAGCCCCGTCAACCACCAGCTCCCCCCTGCGTCGTCACTCTCCCGTCGCCACCAGCTTCACCACCAAATAGACCCCTCCGCCTCTATCACCACCCGTCCAGCATCGTCAAGCAGCAGCTATTGCTGCTGCATCGTCCAAAACCACACAACCCTTCCACCTCCAGCTGCCTCCCCGTCATTGTCACGGCCCAAGCAGTCCAGCAAACACCACCTCCATCGTCACCTTCTCCTTCGTCCAAAACCAGTAACGCCCAAACACCACAGTTCCGACAACCACCCAACCCAGCTCCTTCCGTCGCGTCGTCATTGTCCATCGCCTTCTGTCGCATCTCCGCTGTTTCCATGGCCAAGCTCATCGTCCAGTTCGAAGCCCCCGTCCCCAGCTGTCGCATCTCCGCTGTCCGTCGACCTCTCATATGAGTCTGTACTGAAACCTCGTCGTCCATGAATGCCTTTGCTGCTTCACTTCTGCCGCGCCAACTGCCGGTATAGCTTCGGCGTGGATTCAGTTGTCAACTACCGATATTGCTTCGTAGGTTCATGTTCGTCGTCGTCTGCTCGTGTTCGTCATCGTTGGTTCGAGCTTTGGTCGAGGCTCGTCAAGTTCGTTGTTGGGTTAGTCGTTTGTTCGTTGTTTCGATCCGGTTAGTAGTTTTTGAGTTTTATTTTGTCCGTATTTTGTTTTGATATTTTCGAATCTAAAATCAACAAATGTTTGTTTTGTTTATCGTTTGAATTAATTTTTAGTTCATGTTCATGTGTTGTTTGTTAAATTAATTTTCAGATTTCAAAATGGAAGTTTAATTAGTTGTTTTCATGTTTATTTCATGTTTGTATTATTGTTTAAGTGAATATTTGTTAGTTTAATATTAGTTAGATACAAATTGAAGTTTAATTAATTGTTTCTTCAATTTGTTTCATGTATTTTATGTATTTTCCGGAAATTGTTAATATTGTTAAGTTCAAGTTTAAATTCATAATTGTTTCTTCTTAGGTTTTGTTTTGTCATTTGCCTAAAAGAATTTAGTTGTAATAAGGGAAGTATGTTGGTTTTAATCATTTGAATCCGTCGTTTTTATTTTTAGATTTAATTCATGTTCATATTATGTTTGTTGATCTTGAATCCGAAATTTGTATAGTTTGATTTCTTGTTTATCATTTATGATTATCTCTTGAATTTGTCTCATAATCTTGTTTAAGTTTGATATAGGAATTGTTGGTTGTAATGTTGTTATGGTTGATTTTAAGTTCAATATTATTGAATTTAGAAATCTAAATATACTTGTTTGATTGTTGTTGTTGTTTAAATCCGAAAATAGGTTTGTTGTTGCTAAAAATATTGTTCAATCAAATTTTAGTTGTTCTTGGTTGTTCAATTTGTGTTCATATGATTTGTGGTTGAAATCATGTTCATGTGATTTGTTATTGAAATGTTGAAGAAATCATGTTCATGAAATTTGTTGTTTGAACATTGTTAGAAATTAATCATATTGCCTATATTTTGGTTAAGTTTGATTAATTGATGTGTTATAGCTGATGGGTAGTTTGGTAATTTGTAGTACGTTCAGGGGTAGTTTGGTAATTTTTAGTAGGGTCGGAGGAGTAGTTTAGGAATTGTACATTTTGTAATTGTTTATATGAAGCATGGGGGACAAAATGAAATGGGGTGGGTTGTGATATAGTTATTTAATATAAAGGGGGGACAAGACAAATTTTAGTGTGGGGGAATCTTGTATTTGTTTATGTTAGGCATGGGGGACAAAATATAATGGGGTGGTGTGATATATTTATTTAATGTAATGGGGATGAGTGGGAAGATAATGGGTTTGGTAGAGAAAATGGGTTGATTTTAATTGATTAAAAGATTTATGGGTTGGGGGATATATAGAGAGGTCTTGAATCAGATTTCGGGGGGGGGGAAAATTTAAGAGAGGAAATTCCGAAAGAAAAAAAAATACTAAGACTTTAGAAAAACAAAAAGAAAAACATTCTGGAAATTCAAAAGAAGAAGAATATACACCTGATATATAGTCCAAATATTCTGAGATACGGATTGAGAAATTAAGGGTTAAACACTAACTAGTCTTTCAAAAATCTGAAAAGTTTCCCTTTGCTTCTGTCCGTTGGTTGTTGTTGTTTCCGGATTTTGCCTTGATTTTAAAATCTGTCACTAAGTTTCTCGTAGCTGGTTGTTACTAGTTGTCACACCTCCTTTTTCCGCACCCGCGAGGGTGCAAGGGAGTTTTTCCAATTAAAGGACAATCGAGACGGGATTGGTTTATTTATTTCAGAGTCGCCACTTGGGAGATTTAGGGTGTCCCAAGTCACCAATTTTAATCCCGAATCGAGGAAAAGAATGACTCCATATTACAGTCTGCGTACCAGAAATTCGGATAAGGAATTCTGTTAACCCGGGAGAAGGTGTTAGGCATTCCCGAGTTCCGTGGTTCTAGCACGGTCGCTCAACTGTTATATTCGGCTTGATTATCTGATTTTATACAAATATGAACTTATGTGCAAATTTTATCTTTTAACCGCTTTATTATTATTGTTTTTAAAAGAAATGTGAACATCGCTTAAAACACGTCTTTGGACTGCGTCACATGAAATGCACCCACAATCCGGAACACGTTTTATTTGATGTTTTGGGATTTGGATTCGGGTCGCATGAAATGCACACCCAGGCTTAAGAAAGTAAAATATTAAACACGCGCCTAAAGAGACTATCGCGTTATTATTTTGGGGAAGACCGTGAAATTCGCTAAACGGTCCTTCCGAATTCTAATTAAACCATACATTTTGTGAGGGCCCCGCAATCTATACGTTTTATTTGGCGAGGCTCGTCTCATTTTTATTTTTAAAGGATAAACCTACAATGACTATATTTTCTATTAAGTTCGTCTCTAAAATAAAAGAAAATCTCTTAATTATTTACATGCTGAAAAACGTAACTTATTAGTTATTAGTTTACGGCTAATGCGAATGGAAAATTGCGATCGAGTTTGTACAAAGAAAAACTGCTTTCATTTTATATTCTGTTATTCAATAATACTAGAACATGAGATTGACCATAATATCAAAACAGATTAATTATTCTCCGATTAATTTAAACTAACATTATTAGATGAAGAAAGTATACATATGCAACCTCATTATTCATTAATCATTCAACTACATCTTTATACGAAGAAAGAAAAATTATATTCAACCACAAATCTAAACAGGAGGAATTCAACAGGAACAAAGCCTGATTAATATTTCATTTTTTGCTTCAAGCCGAGATTGTACAAATGTGTACCTGGAAACAGCAGTACAAGAACAAAAGAAGGAGAAGTCAGCAGCAGTAATAACACAGCAACAACAGATTCAGCAACACCGCAAACCAGTACAGTAGGAATAGCAGAAAACCCAGGAGACTATAAACGACTCCAAGTATAGAGAAGAAGTAAAAGGCAGGAAGGTTCTGACTATTTCAGATCTTAAGCGAGGCAATGAAGCAGTAACTATTCTTTTTCAACTTCAAAACTCTCCAAAATGAATTCTGCCCCTGTATATTCAGTGTATCCAGAATGTATATCGGGTGTATACTTCTCACTCCGCCCCCTCTTTTTTTCTTCTCTCTATCTAGTTTTTCCTCTCTTTTTTTCCACCCCTTCTTCCTAAATTTTCTCTTCTATTTATAGCAAAATTTTCGAAATTTTCAGATTTGTTTTTTTTTATTTTATTATTTTTTTAATTAAAAGAAATCCCACTTACAAATTGCTTTTATTTTTTTAGAAAAAGAAATCCCACCTTTATTTACTTTTATTTTTAAAATTCCAACTTTAATTACTTTATCTTATTTAAAATCCCATTTTTTATTTTTTTAAAAGAGAATCTCACTTTATTTAACTTTTCTTTAAAAAACAAACCACTATCTTTTCTTTTTCTTTTAAAAATGCTACTTTCAATTACTTTAAATTTTTTAAATTTTCAGATACCTTTATATTTATTTTTTAATTCCAACCTTATTTTACTTTTAAATTTTTTAAAACTTTTTACTTTTTTTAAATTTTCTACATTCTTTTACTTTTTTTTATTTTTTTATTTTTTATTTTTTTAAAATCATTTCCGAAATTACTATATATATATATATATATTTTAAAATAAAAATAATAAATAAAATAAAATATTTTCGGATTTTTTTTATATATAAAAAAACAAAAAATAAAACTATTAATAGTGATAATTCACTTTTTATTTTTTATTTTTTTGGTTTTGTTTTGTGTTGGACAAAAATGAAGAAGGGGTGTTGGGTTAATGGAGCGGACCGGATCGACCCGGTTTGAAACGGACCGGGTCATGGGGAAAGTTGGGCAATTATTTGGGCCTGTGGTTTGAAATTGAAGAAGTGGCCCAATCCGATTTTTCTTTGTATTTTTGTTCTCTTTTCTTCTTTTATTTTTCTAAAACTAAATTATAAAAGTACTTAAATTATTATTAAGAACTAAATTAAGTTATAAAAGCGCAAATTAACTTCCAATAACAATTAACGCACAATTAAGTAATAATTAAGCATAAAATTGTTCATTTGGACATTAAATGCTAAAAATGCAAAAGATGCCTATTTTTGTATTTTTTATTAATTTAACAAATAAACATGCATAGACAAACATACAAATAGTTACACAAAATATCACAAAAATTGCACACCAAGAAAAATTATTTTATTTTTGAATTTTTTGGGAGTAATTCTCATATATGGCAAAAATCATGTGCTTACAGTTGCCCCTCTTTGCCCGAAGACACGAATGGTTTTCGTGCAAAGATAAAGCGAGCAATTTTTGCCCATCCGAGTACTCCGTGTGAAGCATTTTTTTTATTATTTTTTTATTTTGAAAAAGATTTGACCGAACCTTTGCTTCAAAGGTTTCCTACATATCCTGGGCTAAACAGGAATCAGGTCAATGTAGTTCGGGAAGTTTTGGTAGCTGGGACTACCGTGGGACTGCAATGTTACTGTTGTTGCATGCTATTACCACTGCTTACCGATCTCTTTGTTACACCGTGCTTAAAAGAAAACAAGAAGCTAGGCTAGACTGCAACTTGTTCTTGTTGCCTTCCTTTCTTGTCGGCTTGTGTTTCCTCCGGTGCTTTTCTTCCGTGAATTTGGGGATGACACTGGCCCTTTGCTTTTCTGAATACCAGTTTTCATCATTTTGTTCGGTCCGCTGGGGACATGACTTCCTTCATTAAGCTTTTTGGCGGTTCCTCTGGGGATACGGCTCTCTTCATCAGATCTGTTATGCTGGGCATAATTTAATGTTCACAGGCCGCTTCTTTCAAGACGCGTCTTTTCTTCCTTTTGACTCATGCGCTTGAACTTGTGTTGGGACCTCTTGTTGCAACTTTCTGCTTTCCGGTGCTGGGGATTTTTATTGTTTCCTGCTGGGGATTCCTGTTGTAACCTTCTACCTTCCGGTGGGTTACTGATTTCAAGATTTGCAGTATAAGACTCAAAAGTATTCCTCTTGTTATACAGGTGGGTGCCTGAATGCAAAAATATGAAATGTATGCCCGCATTATACTGGTGGGCGACCTAGAACAGAAATGAAAAGACAGAAATGTATTCCCGCATTATACTGGTGGGCGACCTAGAATAGAAATGAAGAGACAGAAAATGTATTCCCGCATTATACTGGTGGGCGACCTAGAACTGAAAGTATTCCCGCATTTTACTGGTGGGCGACCTAGAGCTGAAAAGTATTCCCGCATTTTACTGGTGGGCGACCTAGAGCTGAAAGTATTCCCGCATTTTACTGGTGGGCGACCTAGAGCTGAAAAGTATTCCCGCATTTTACTGGTGGGCGACCTAGAACTGAAAAGTATTCCCGCATTTTACTGGTGGGCGACCTAGAACTGAAAGTATTCCCGCATTTTACTGGTGGGCGACCTAGAACTGAAAGTATTCCCGCATTTTACTGGTGGGCGACCTAGAGCTGAAAAGTATTCCCGCATTTTACTGGTGGGCGACCTAGAACTGAAAGTATTCCCGCATTTTACTGGTGGGCGACCTAGAACTGAAAAGTATTCCCGCATTTTACTGGTGGGCGACCTAGAACTGAAAAGTATTCCCGCATTTTACTGGTGGGCGACCTAGAGCTGAAAAGTATTCCCGCATTTTACTGGTGGGCGACCTAGAGCTGAAAAGTATTCCCGCATTTTACTGGTGGGCGACCTAGAGCTGAAAAGTATTCCCGCATTTTACTGGTGGGCGACCTAGAGCTGAAAAGTATTCCCGCATTTTACTGGTGGGCGACCTAGAGCTGAAAAGTATTCCCGCATTTTACTGGTGGGCGACCTAGAACTGAAAGTATTCCCGCATTTTACTGGTGGGCGACCTAGAACTGAAAAGTATTCCCGCATTTTACTGGTGGGCGACCTAGAACTGAAAAGTATTCCCGCATTTTACTGGTGGGCGACCTAGAGCTGAAAAGTATTCCCGCATTTTACTGGTGGGCGACCTAGAGCTGAAAAGTATTCCCGCATTTTACTGGTGGGCGACCTAGAGCTGAAAAGTATTCCCGCATTTTACTGGTGGGCGACCTAGAGCTGAAAAGTATTCCCGCATTTTACTGGTGGGCGACCTAGAGCTGAAAAGTATTCCCGCATTTTACTGGTGGGCGACCTAGAGCTGAAAAGTATTCCCGCATTTTACTGGTGGGCGACCTAGAGCTGAAAAAGTATTCCCGCATTTTACTGGTGGGCGACCTAGAACTGAAAAGTATTCCCGCATTTTACTGGTGGGCGACCTAGAACTGAAAAATATTCCCGCATTTTACTGGTGGGCGACCTAGAACTGAAAGTATTCCCGCATTTTACTGGTGGGCGACCTAGAACTGAAAGTATTCCCGCATTTTACTGGTGGGCGACCTAGAGCTGAAAAGTATTCCCGCATTTTACTGGTGGGCGACCTAGAACTGAAAGTATTCCCGCATTTTACTGGTGGGCGACCTAGAACTGAAAAGTATTCCCGCATTTTACTGGTGGGCGACCTAGAACTGAAAGTATTCCCGCATTTTACTGGTGGGCGACCTAGAACTGAATGTGAAAGGACAGAAATGTATGCCTCTGTTATATGGGCGGGCTCCCAACTTCAATACTAACCTAGGAGGAAATGCCTCTCCTATGGGAAAAACTAAACTTAGGAGGAAATGCATCTCCTATGGGTAAAACAAACTTAGGAGGAAATGCATCTCCTATGGGTGAAACTAAAACAAACTTAGGAGGAAATGCATCTCCTATGGGTAAAATAAACTTTAGGAAAGTATTCCACTCGTTATTCAGGTGGGCGCCTGGTTTTAACAACAACTTAGGAGGAAATGCCTCTCCTATGGGTAAAACTAAAACAAACTTAGGAGGAAATGCATCTCCTATGGGTAGAACTCTAAAATTAACTTAGGAGGAAACGCATCTCCTATGGGTAAAAATTAACTTAGGAGGAAATGCGTCTCCTATGGATAAAACTAAACTAAGGAGAAAATGCGTCTCCTATGGGTGAAACTAAACTTTTAGGAGGAAATGCATCTCCTATGGGTAAAACTTAGGAAGTGCGTCTCCTATTGGTAAAACTTGACCTAGGAAGTGCGTCTCCTATTGGTAAAGGCATGGAATGTATCCCCTTGTTATAATGGTGAGCACCTAAAATATGCAATGGACAGACAAGAAAAGTATTCCTCTCGTTATTCAGGTGGGCGCACGGATGAACCCAAAATATCCTATTCGAGGGCGGATGAACCCAAAATATCCTATTCGAGGGCGGATGAACCCAAAATATCCTATTCGAGGGCGGACGAACCCAAAATATCCTATTCGAGGGCGGACGAACCCAAAATATCCTATTCGAGGGCGGACGAACCCAAAATATCCTATTCGAGGGCGGACGAACCCAAAATATCCTATTCGAGGGCGGACGAACCCAAAATATCCTATTCGAGGGCGGATGAACCCAAAATATCCTATTCGATCCTATTCGAGGGCGGATGAACCCAAAAGATCCTATTCGAGGGCGGACGAACCCAAAATATCCTATTCGAGGGCGGACGAACCCAAAATATCCTATTCGAGGGCGGACGAACCCAAAATATCCTATTCGAGGGCGGACGAACCCAAAATATCCTATTCGAGGGCGGATGAACCCAAAAGATCCTATTCGAGGGCGGATGAACCCAAAATATCCTATTCGAGGGCGGATGAACCCAAAAGATCCTATTCGAGGGCGGATGAACCCAAAATATCCTATTCGAGGATGGATGAACCCAAAATATCCTATTCGAGGGCGGATGATCCCAAAATATCCTATTCGAGGGCGGATGAACCCAAAAGATCCTATTCGAGGGCGGATGAACCCAAAAGATCCTATTCGAGGGCGGATGAACCCAAAAGATCCTATTCGAGGGCGGATGAACCCAAAAGATCCTATTCGAGGGCGGATGAACCCAAAAGATCCTATTCGAGGGCGGATGAACCCAAAATATCCTATTCGAGGGCGGATGAACCCAAAATATCCTATTCAAGGGCGGATGAACCCAAAATATCCTATTCGAGGGCGGATGAACCCAAAATATCCTATTCGAGGGCGGATGAACCCAAAATATCCTATTCGAGGGCGGATGAACCCAAAATATCCTATTCGAGGGCGGATGAACCCAAAAGATCCTATTCGAGGGCGGATGAACCCAAAAGATCCTATTCGAGGGCGGATGAACCCAAAAGATCCTATTCGAGGGCGGATGAACCCAAAATATCCTATTCGAGGGCGGATGAACCCAAAATATCCTATTCGAGGGCGGATGAACCCAAAATATCCTATTCGAGGGCGGATGAACCCAAAATATCCTTAAGACTTGAAAATGTCTTACCTCGAATACTTGCTGGGGATTGGGATGAATTTTCCCTTTCTACCTTCCCCATTTTTATTTTTATTTTTATTATTATTCTTTTTTTATTTTTATTTTTATTTTTATTAGCTTTTTCCTTTGAAGACTAGTCTTGCCTTAACCCTGAAAGGAAACGCTGAGGATACCGATTTTCACCAAACTTGTGTTGGACTCCTCAAACCTGCTAGGGATAGCACTGTTGGGGAATTATTTACTTACCTGTTTGGGGTAAAATGTTATCAGCGGGGGATAACGCTGTCTAGGATAACACTGCTGGGGGATTCTGATTCCTTCAGAACTAGTGCTTCACTGAGCTCAAGTTTCGTCCCTTTGTTGTCCGCTGGGGAACAACTTCCTCCATTGGAACTTATTATGTTGGGGGCAACACTGGTTCAAAGACCACTTCCCTTGAGATTTGTGTTATCTTTATCCTTCCCCAAATGGGTATCTAACTTTCAGAAAATTTTTTGCCCCAGTTTGACAATATCCCTTGCAGATTTCTGGCATCAATGCCATTTCTTTTACCTGTTTGAAATCAAACAAAATTTGTTAGTTTAAAACATGGTGGTTGGTTGTGATACTCCTGCTGGGATGGCTTTTCCCTTTCTCCTTCCTTGTTCTGTGCTCCGCCACTAGTTGGGGATGATGCTATTTGCTGGGGATAATCCCTTTCTGCTGGGGATATCCCTCTTCTTCTGTGGCATAGCTCGGAAACTGGCATTTCCCTGACCTTTTAGTCTAGTATGAATTTCCCACACCATGTCCATTTCTCTCCTTGCTTTGTCCACGGGCCTCGACCTTGAGGTTTATAACCTTTGATTTCGGCAAGGGTATCCCTCTTGACACTTGTCAATCCTTTTGTCGATTTTCTTTTGCTGGGGATATCTTTTGACACTGGCCTCGCGTTTGTTCCTTGCTGACTATACCATTTGGATGTACTAGTCAGATCTCATCTGGCATAATTGGAAAGCTGATGGCATATTTTGAAGTCAATTCACAGTTGATCTGACCAAACAGACTCTATTGGGGATTTTTCTATGAAAGGAAAAGATAAAAGGGAATAGAATAAAAAGACAAAGGGAAAAAAATGACTCTTTAACAAAAGGAACTATAAATAAAACCTATCAAACGCAGACACCGACTCTAATGGTCATGACATGCATATGTGGTCTATCATCTACCGTCAATCATCTTTCAAGATCTTCATTGGCAATTCCCCATCTGATTCTCAATCTTATTCGACTTGTAGTGCCCGAAGGGTTTTCACCATCAAGCCTCTCTCATTTTGGTTTTTCTCTCAGCTTTCATTACCTTATGGTGCCTGTGAAGGTTTTCACCGATAAGACTCTCTCATTTGTATCACTTTTCAGCTGGGGTTTTGGAGTGTTGCCGGTATGACTCTTTCTGTTGGAGATTAGAGTCCTTTCTGCTATGGAACAGAATGTTATGCTCACCGGTGAGACTCTCATTTGTCTGACTTGGCATCTTTTGAAGACTGATCAGAAGGTCTTTCTTTGGACCGTAATGTGGGTTTTGGATAGGGCTAGAAAAAAAAGGTATTAAAGGCTCAAAAATGCATTAATTTTTGGGTTATTAGTTACAACCTTCGGAATTAGATTTATTTACAACAAATGCAACATTTGCCCCAGTTTCTTGCTTGGGGATATTTTAATTGATTGATTTTTTTTCATTTTTTTCAAAACTATGACCGAGCCGTGAAGCGCCTACGTATCCTCTTTGAGGAATCAGGTCAAACGTAGTTCCCAATTCCTCTTTTTCATTTGACTTTCTTTTGTTTTTGTTTTTTTATTATCATTTTTCTCTTCTTTTTTTTTTCTTTTCTCTTTTTTCGTTTTGTTGTTTTTCTTTTCTTTCTTTTCCATGTTTTGCGTCTCTAACTTGTTGTTACCGATTCCGAATGAGGGGTATGAAAGAAAATAAACAAGGCTCAAAAGGGGTAACGAGGGATAAAGTGTTTAGGTAGCAGAACAAAATGCCTTCGTCATTCCAGTCTTCAAAACATGCCAAGTGCAAACAATACAATTGATCATAGATTTATAGTCTCTTCCGATGGTGCTGGACTTGACAATCATATTCATATTTGCTTTTTTATTTGTCAATTCTAAAACACCGTTGGGCGACACTCTTATTATCATGAATGACCCTCATGCCAATTTGGCGAATCTTGCTTTTAACGGTTTTATTTGTGTTTTACTTGCCCTAGTTCCACATGACTCGGGCTCCAAATAATCTTGAACCGTTCTTACTCCCTTTAAACGCTTTGATCACCTTCCCAGGGATTTATGATTAACTTTTAAGATTAGGCCCAAACTGGGTGCGCATGTCATGTCACTAGAATCGGCATTGAATAAAAATGATAAAAGGACTAAACAAAAGAAAACTGAAAATAATAGAAGACCGGATTTTGCATTTAGATTACCGGTGAAATGGTTTGAAAAGACAAAAACAAACCGGAATAAAATCCTAAACAACCTGGGCAAAACTTAAACAAACCGCTATGACAAAAAATGGAAAGATAAGCGGAAAAATATTGACACAAAACAAAATCCGAATTACAATCCTAATAATCCGAACAAACAGAAATGACAACAAAATAAGCCATCACAATCTTCTCTCTTGTTAACCAAAGAACGGAGCGTCCTCCCACTTTATCAAAACTGGCATCTTAACCACTGAGCTTCGCATCAATACTGCCAAGACCATTATCAGCTTCAGTATCATCCATCTTCGTCAACAAGTTCCCAATAGGATTCAAGTGCTTCTGTTATCAGGCCTGATCCCCGTAGAGTGTGTATCATGGGGTGCAAGTAAAGGAATCTGAGTGTCATCGTCCGGCTTACCACAAACCAACCACCTTAACTTTCTTTGCAAAACAAACAGGTTAGAATGGACTAAGTCGGTCCTCATTATTAACAACATCTTTTTTCTTTTTCTCTTTTTTCGATGTTTTTTTTTCTTTTTTTTTTCATTTTTCTGTCTCTTTTTTCGATTTTTTCGATTTTTTTTTCATTTTTCCTTTTTTGATTTTTTTCATTTTTTTTTCGTTTTTTTTTCATTCTCTTATTTCATTTTTTCCATTTTTGATTTTTTTTTTTTTGTTGTGGTCGAATCTTATGGAGATTGCCTACGTATCATGACCCCGCATGAATCAGACCTTGCGTAGTTCGGACAAAATGAAAGGTAAAAGCAATGAAACATTTTTTCTTTATCAATTTTCATAATAAAACAAATTGGGTTTCGAAGGTTTAAAGATGACCTACAAACTTGAAAATCAAACAACCCGCATATTCTAATCAAAAGATTTACAAAAACAACGGCCAACTTCCTTTCCCCGTTTGTCAAATACAACCAAACGGCTATTTTTGCAAATGTGGCCCATTCCAAATTTCACATGAATTTTGAGGTCGGGGAGGATTATTTTATGACACTTTACAAACCTGTCCGTTCTTTTACGAAAATAACCTTTCGACAACTGAAATATACTCTAAGGCTATTTCGGCAAGAAGGGTTTAGGACGCGGCCGAATCTGGCTCGGCTTGTCATGACAAAATTCAAACGGTATTCACCTGACCGCTGACTCTTTGTTTTTTTTTTCAAATTACAAAAAAAAATGGTGTTGCAAACACGGCCCTTCAGCGTCTCGGGGACGAAGATTTTTCAAGGCTGTGCGGGTCAACTAGACCAAATATAAAAAATGACCCAAAGGTGGCTGTTTATGCAAAGTCAGCCTTCCGGCGTCTCTTTCGGGAACATTTGGCTATTTATGACAAAACAGCATCACCTGACTTATTTAATGACTCTTTTTATCGTTTTTCAAATTAGCAAACTCAATATTGCAAACACGGTCTTTCAACGTCTCGGGGACGAAGATTTTTAAGGCTGTGTTGGTCAACTGGACCAAATCTTAAAAAATGACCCAAAGGTGGCTGTTTATACAAAGTCAGCCTTCCGGCGTCTCTTTCAGGAACATTTGGCTATTTATGACAAAACAGTATCACCTGACTCTTTTTATCGTTTTTCGAATTAGCAAACTCAATATTGCAAACACGGCCTTTCAACGTCTCGGGGACGAAGATTTTTAAGGCTGTGTGGGTCAACTGGACCAAATCTTAAAAAATGACCCAAAAGGTGGCTGTTTATACAAAGTCAGCCTTCCGGCGTCCCTTTCAGGAACATTCGGCTATGTCTTGATAAAATAGCGTCACCCGACTTTTTTATGACAAAATTAAAATTTGACATATATTTTTGGATATTTTTAGCAAAATGGGAGGTTGGACACCACCCGACTTATTTATGGCAAAATTAAAATTTTGACACATTTTTATTTATTTATTGGCTTTTGGCTATTTTAGCAAAAAGGTGGGGTTGGACCCGATGAGGGTTGCCTACGTATCTCACACCCGGTGAGAATCAAACACGCGTAGTTCGGGCAATCAAGAATAAGTAGATGAACTAACTTTTTTTTTTTTTAATTTGCGAAAGAACTACTTTAAAAGAAGAAAGGAAGTATTTTTTTTGATTGATTTTATTTTTTTTAAAAGAAAGACTTCTAAGATATATTTTTTTTGAATTTTCGTTTTTTTTTATTCTGAAGAAAAGAAGAAAATATTTTTCGAAATTTTACCTTTAATAAAAGAAATACTTCTCAAAATGTTTTTTGAATTTTGAATTTTCTTTTCAATTTTGAAAGAAGAATCAAAATATTTTCGGATTTATTATTATTATTATTATTATTATTTTTAAAAACAATTAGAAAGACTTTCTAAAGAAGTCCATAATGGAAAATATTTTTGGATTTTTTTTTGTTTTTGAAAATTGGGGGTCTAAAAACCTTTCTAGACTTTTTGGCAAGACAAATATTTTTGCAACAAGTAAAGACATATATATATATATATATATATATTTTTGAAAAAAATAAAAAAAAACTTTTGGATATATATATATATATATATATATATATATACTTGCGACAAATAATGAAAGACTTTTTTTTTTTTGTTGCATTTTCATAAACAACTAAGTAATAATAAAAAAACATTTTTTAAAAAATAAGACTCTTTTTCATTTTCATTTTCATGGCAAAACAAACTATTTTCTTTTCTATTTTTTTTGAAAAACAAAACAGAACAATGATGATTTTTTTTCTATTTTTCCTTTTAATAAAACAACTAATAAGACATTTTTTCATTTTCTCAAAATATCGGCAGAGTTTTGACAGTATTTGGTTTTTTTTCAAAATAAACAATCAATTCCCTAACCGCTATTTTTCGATTGCACAATATTCATAATATTCAAACACCGGTCAGCGAGACAAAATAAATGCACGGAAAACAAATAGGATGCATCAGGATGGTCTTTTCATATCAGGTTGCTAGTCCTAGACGGACCCAACCCCTGTGTTGAGTCCCCTAAGTCAAATGCAACGTGATGCAAATAAGCGTTCCTACTAGGGATCCGGCATGAAGTCACGTTATTCTATGTTCAAAAACCTGGGTCGGTGTTCTAGACAGTGTACCCGAGCGGACAACTCGAGTTGAGGAAGGAGCTCCTTTCCGGGAACCAAAAGGCCAGCCGGCTTAGAAACTTTCCGAGCCTCTTTTATTCAGGGTATGACACTAACAGAATAGGGAGTCTTAACCAGTAAGCACATCCCCGGAGGTAAGAAGAATATGTTTCGGCACAGTTTATATGTACAGTTCAAATAATATCAAAGCAGTAAAAGCAACATTTAGCACATTAGGCTCAAACATGTAAAAATCAGATAAAACCAAATATAACAATTTATCTAAGCTCGAATTTCTAACCCTGAACCAGTGGTTCTGGGTAATGATCCCCAGCAGAGTCGCCAGAGCTGTCGCACCTCCTTTTTCCGCACCCGCGAGGGTGCAAGGGAGTTTTTCCAATTAAAGGACAATCGAGACGGGATTGGTTTATTTATTTCAGAGTCGCCACTTGGGAGATTTAGGGTGTCCCAAGTCACCAATTTTAATCCCGAATCGAGGAAAAGAATGACTCCATATTACAGTCTGCGTACCAGAAATCCGGATAAGGAATTCTGTTAACCCGGGAGAAGGTGTTAGGCATTCCCGAGTTCCGTGGTTCTAGCACGGTCGCTCAACTGTTATATTCGGCTTGATTATCTGATTTTATACAAATATGAACTTATGTGCAAATTTTATCTTTTAACCGCTTTATTATTATTGTTTTTAAAAGAAATGTGAACATCGCTTAAAACACGTCTTTGGACTGCGTCACATGAAATGCACCCACAATCCGGAACACGTTTTATTTGATGTTTTGGGATTTGGATTCGGGTCGCATGAAATGCACACCCAGGCTTAAGAAAGTAAAATATTAAACACGCGCCTAAAGAGACTATCGCGTTATTATTTTGGGGAAGACCGTGAAATTCGCTAAACGGTCCTTCCGAATTCTAATTAAACCATACATTTTGTGAGGGCCCCGCAATCTATACGTTTTATTTGGCGAGGCTCGTCTCATTTTTATTTTTAAAGGATAAACCTACAATGACTATATTTTCTATTAAGTTTCGTCTCTAAAATAAAAGAAAATCTCTTAATTATTTACATGCTGAAAAACGTAACTTATTAGTTATTAGTTTACGGCTAATGCGAATGGAAAATTGCGATCGAGTTTGTACAAAGAAAAACTGCTTTCATTTTATATTCTGTTATTCAATAATACTAGAACATGAGATTGACCATAATATCAAAACAGATTAATTATTCTCCGATTAATTTAAACTAACATTATTAGATGAAGAAAGTATACATATGCAACCTCATTATTCATTAATCATTCAACTACATCTTTATACGAAGAAAGAAAAATTATATTCAACCACAAATCTAAACAGGAGGAATTCAACAGGAACAAAGCCTGATTAATATTTCATTTTTTGCTTCAAGCCGAGATTGTACAAATGTGTACCTGGAAACAGCAGTACAAGAACAAAAGAAGGAGAAGTCAGCAGCAGTAATAACACAGCAACAACAGATTCAGCAACACCGCAAACCAGTACAGTAGGAATAGCAGAAAACCCAGGAGACTATAAACGACTCCAAGTATAGATAAGAAGTAAAAGGCAGGAAGGTTCTGACTATTTCAGATCTTAAGCGAGGCAATGAAGCAGTAACTATTCTTTTTCAACTTCAAAAACTCTCCAAAATGAATTCTGCCCCTGTATATTCAGAGTATCCAGAATGTATATTGGGTGTATACTTCTCACTCCGCCCCCTCTTTTTTTCTTCTCTCTATCTAGTTTTTCCTCTCTTTTTTTCCACCCTTCTTCCTAAATTTTCTCTTCTATTTATAGCAAAATTTTCGAAATTTTCAGATTTGTTTTTTATTATTTTATTATTTTTTTAATTAAAAGAAATCCCACTTACAAATTGCTTTTATTTTTTTAGAAAAAGAAATCCCACCTTTATTTACTTTTATTTTTAAAATTCCAACTTTAATTACTTTATCTTATTTAAAATCCCACTTTTTATTTTTTTAAAAGAGAATCTCACTTTATTTAACTTTTCTTTAAAAAACAAACCACTATCTTTTCTTTTTCTTTTAAAAATGCTACTTTCAATTACTTTAAATTTTTTAAATTTTCAGATACCTTTATATTTATTTTTTAATTCCAACCTTATTTTACTTTTAAATTTTTTAAAACTTTTTACTTTTTTTTAAATTTTCTACATTCTTTTACTTTTTTTTATTTTTTTATTTTTTTAAAATCATTTCCGAAATTACTATATATATATATATATATATTTTTCAAAATAAAAATAATAAATAAAATAAAATATTTTCGGATTTTTTTATATATAAAAAAACAAAAAATAAAACTATTAATAGTGATAATTCACTTTTTATTTTTTATTTTTTCAGTTTTGTTTTGTGTTGGACAAAAATGAAGAAGGGGTGTTGGGTTAATGGAGCGGACCGGAACGACCCGGTTTGAAACGGATCGGGTTATGGGGAAAGTTGAGCAATTATTTGGGCCTGTGGTTTGAAATTGAAGAAGTGGCCCAATCCGATTTTTCTTTGTATTTTTGTTCTCTTTTCTTCTTTTATTTTTCTAAAACTAAATTATAAAAGTACTTAAATTATTATTAAGAACTAAATTAAGTTATAAAAGCGCAAATTAACTTCCAATAACAATTAACGCACAATTAAGTAATAATTAAGCATAAAATTGTTCATTTGGACATTAAATGCTAAAAATGCAAAAGATGCCTATTTTTGTATTTTTTATTAATTTAACAAATAAACATGCATAGACAAACATACAAATAGTTACACAAAATATCACAAAAATTGCACACCAAGAAAAATTATTTTATTTTTGAATTTTTTGGGAGTAATTCTCATATAGGGCAAAAATCACGTGCTTACAGCTGCCCCTCTTTGCCCGAAGACACGCTACTGAATTTCTGCTGATCTCTCACTTTTCTTTTGCTTCCAATATCAGGTACACAACTGACACGCTGATTATTGTAAACTGAAACAGGAAGCATGAATACGAAAAATGAAGAATTGAAGTTCTAAATTTATTTTGAATTATATTCTTAATTTTATTTGTATATATAAATTATTTAGCTTACAAAAATCGGAATCATGTAGCTATTTAATGTATATATAGTGGAACATCCAACGATAGCTTAACGGATGAACTATCTATATATTGCTTAAAAATAAATAAATGGTGTAGTAACTCCGTCTAAGTTAAAAATCAAACGAATAGACCATTTCGGAACTTGTAAGAAAATTGTTTAGTTAAATAATATTGGTTAATTCCAGCATGTAATTGTTTTAGGATTAAAATTAGATTGCCAAGTAAATAAATAAATGGTGTAGTAACTCCGTCTAAGTTAAAAATCAAACGAATAGACCATTTCGGAACTTGTAAGAAAATTGTTTAGTTAAATAATATTGGTTAATTCCAGCATGTAATTGTTTTAGGATTAAAATTAGATTGCCAAGTTTTTTTTTAATTTGACAACATGCCTAGTATAATATAATTAGGTAGTAATACGTGAGCCTGTGCCCATATTGGCAACGGACTGCCTTGCTTGTATCATTTTTCAGAATTTACGAAACATATTCGAAACTCAACTATAACAACTCAAACATGTAAATAAATTAAGACTATTTCTCTTTCATTTTTGTAGAGACAATTTTAATAGAAAATGTAGGTACTTTAGGATTATCCTGATAAAAATAAATGAGATGAGCCTCGCCAAATAAAACGCACAAATTGCGGGGCCCTCGATAAATGTTTAATTAAAATTACTTAGACTTCGGGATGAGCCGTTTAGCAAAATTCCACGGCCTTACCCAGAAATAATAATACGATAATTGCTTCAGGCGTGCATTTTAATAATCTTACCTTCTTAAATTCGGGTGCGCATTTATGTGACCCAAATCCAAATCTCAACGGAGTCGGAATGTATTAACAACCATGGGCGCATTGATTGTGACATGGTTCGAAATGCATTTTTACAATGTTGCAATTCCATAAAAAATAAATAATAATAAAAGCGGTTTTAAACTTAATGAAAGCACATAAGTAATAACATGTAATAAATCAGATATTTAGCCATTATAACAATTTAAGCGACCGTGCTAGAACCACGGGATTCGAGGGTGCCTAACACCTTCCCTCGGGTCAACAGAATTCCTTACTTAGAATTTCTGGTTCGCAAACTTCATTTGGAAAGTCAAATATTTTCCTCGATTTGGGATTCAAGATAAACCGGTGACTTGGGACACCAAAAGCCAAACCTTTCCCAAGTGGCGACTCTGAATTAATTAAATAATTCCATTTCGAATATTGTCACTTAAATTGGAAAAACTCCCTTGCGCATTCAACCCTTCGGGGCGGGCGCGCAAAAAGGAGGTGTGACAGCTCTGGCGACTCTGCTGGGGATATTCGAACCCAGAGCCTTTGGTTCAGGGTTCAAGAATTCGAGCTTAGAATAATTGTTATATTTGTCTTTATTATCTGATCTTTATTACATATTTTTGGCATAACGTGCTAAATGTTGTCTTTTACCACTTTGATATCATCTGAACTGTATATAAACTGTGCCGAAACCCTTCTCTTCTTACCTCCGGGGAGAAGCTCGCTGGTCGAGACTCCCCATTCTGTTAGTGTCAATACCTTAAATAAGAAAGAGGCCGGACAAGTTACAAAGCCGGACGATCTCGCGGGTCCCCGGTACGTAGCCCCCTCCTCGACTCGAGTTGTCTGCTCGGGTACACAGTCTAAAACATATACCCAGGTTATAAACCTAGCATAACGAAACCTCATGTTGGATCCCTAGTAGGAACGATTATTTGCATCATGTTGCATTTGACGTAGGGGACTCAACACAGGGGTTGGGTCCGTCTAGGACAGGCAACCTGAAATGAAAAGACCATCCTGTTGCATCCCGTTTGTTGGCGCATTTATTTGCTTCAGATCTGCATGCTGACCGGTTTCTAAAAAAAAATTCAAAAAATAGGGAGAAAAGAAAAAAATAGCAGCATAGGAAGACAATTACTTATTTTGGAAAAGATAAAACTAATGTCCAAGTAGTGTCAAAACCTCACCGGAATTTTCTTTAAAAAAAAATGAAAACAAAATTTGTCTTTTAGTTTGATTTATATATATAAAAAAAAAAATTCCTTTTAATCACTTTCAAAATCCAAAAACGGGTATTTATTTAAAAGTAAAAAAAAGGGAGAAAAATCAAAACTCAAAAAAAAAAAAAGGTATTTGTTCCGTTTTAAAAAAAAAGATTTTCGAAATTTAAAAAAAAAAGGGTGAAAAGAAGTTTAAAATTCATAAATATTTCCTTTTAAAAAAAAATCGAAGTATAAATAAATAAAAAAAATTCCAGAAAAATACTTTTTTTTCCTTTAAAAGATTGTAGTCAGAAGGGGTTTAGTTTATTTGTACTCTACGCTTGATTGACCGAACTACGCCGGTTTGATTCTCACAGGGTGTGAGATACGTAGGCAACCCTCATCGGGTCCAACCTCCCCTTTTTCTGAAATAGCCAAAATGTCAGATTTTTTTTTTTAACTTCATCATAAATGAGTAGGGTGATGCTGTTTTGTCAAGAATAGCCGAATATTCCCGAAAGGGACGCCAGAAGGCTAACTTTGCACAAACAGCCATTTTTTGTCATTTTGAACTTTGACCAATTTGCTTGACAGCCTTGGAATCCTCGTCCCCGAGGCTCTGTGAGGCCATGTTCCCAATGTCGTGTCACCATTCTAAAAAAAAAAAAATCAAGTGATGTTTTTGTTGTAAAAAACAGCCGAATGTTCCCGAAAGGGACGACGGAAGGCTGGCATTGCATAAACGGTCATCTTTGGTCATCGTTTTTATTTTTGACCGGTTGATCCTCGCAGCCTTAAAATCTTCGTTCCCGAAGTACTAAAAGGCCGCATTTGAAAACCGAGTCCATTATTTTGAAAAGAAAATCTTAAAAAAAAAAAAACATAGATAGTTTTATTTTTTTTGAGTCTAATAAAAGTTCTTCGTTGGCATAATCACCTTAATAAATGTGCAGGATGAGCACAATGCAAAATGAGCACTTTTCGATAATGACTAAAATCCCTGTCAAATTACGGCTATGGTGGAATGATCTAGGTCTTGAAGGACAAGATGAAGTCAAGAAATATCTGAAAGGTCTCACGGGTTTACTGGAAATCCAGCCTCGGGGAGATATCATAAGAGCTTTGGTCACTTACTGGGACCCAGCGCACAATGTTTTCCACTTCTCCGATTTTGAACTCACCCCAACTCTGGAGGAAATGGCTGGGTACATCGGAAATGCTGAACTTCCATTAAGGCAAAGATACCTGGTCGCCCCAAGAGCTGTCACGGTGCATCGATTTCTAGACTCACTAAAAATACCCAGGACGGTCCATAACCCAGATTTGGCCGCCGGTTTCTGTAATCCATGCTTCATATACGACAGGTATGGTCATGTAGGAGGATTCAACAATCCGATTAATAAGCTATGCAACAAAGGAAGTCGTTAGAAGTGGGATAAGCACAGACGGGTGGCTTTCATGATAACATTTTTGGGCCTTCTGGTATTTCCGAGGAAATATGGGAATATTGATCTGAAAATATCCGGGGTCGTCAGTACTTTGCTCACTCAAAAGGACAGTACTCTCGCGCCTATGGTGGTATCCGATATCTTTCGAGCTCTCACAGCCTGCAAAGCCGGAGGGAATTTCTTCGAAGGTTGTAACTTGCTGCTACAAATATGGATGACTGAACATCTCTGCCATCGTTCCGAATTTTTGAGCCATGTTTCTTCGGAGAAGACTTGCATAGAAGAGTTTTACACGAGAACCAAAGAGATCAGTCTACCCAAAGGAGTTATGGCATGGACTTCATTCTTTCAAGCTCTTACTGCCAGCCAAATACAGTGGACACTGGGATGGTTGCCTGTTGATGAGATCATGTATATGCCAACAACTAGAACTCATTTCCTACTGATGGGACTTAAGAGCATTCAACCTTACGCGCCCTGCCGAGTCTTGAGACAACTCGGAAGATATCAGATAGTGCCACACGAGGAAGATCTTAGTGCTCAAACAATTGAGATAAGCCCTGACGGACAATTTCCTGAAGCAAAAATCCGCCAGATCTGGAATGAATGTCAATATTTGAAAGCAGATACTTGTGTGCAGGATCGGGCCAAAAGTGAAATGGCGCCAGGTTACCTTGCATGGTACAGAAGAGAACTCGAACACGAAAGGCCAGCTAAAAGACCCCACATCTTAAATTTCGCCGAGTCATCGCAAAAGCAGTGGGATTGGTTGGCAAAAGAAAGAGGTTATCGTACCGAAATCAGCAAGTTGAAGCAACAAGTGGAAGGTCTAAAATACGAGCACAACGTGCAAATTGCTACCGATCTGTAATTGTTTTAGGATTAAAATTAGATTGCCAAGTTTTTTTATTTTTTTTTTAATTAACTGAGAACATGCCTAGTATAATATAATTAGGTAGTAATACGTGAGCCTGTGCCCATATTGGCAACGGACTGCCTTGCTTGTATCATTTTTCAGAATTTACGAATCATATTCGAAACTCAACTATAACAACTCAAGCATGTAAATAAATTAAGACCCTTTCTCTTTCATTTTTGTAGAGACAATTTTAATAGAAAATGTAGGCACTTTAGGATTATCCTGATAAAAATAAATGAGATGAGCCTCGCCAAATAAAACGCACAAATTGCGGGGCCCTCGATAAATGTTTAATTAAAATTACTTAGACTTCGGGATGAGCCGTTTAGCAAAATTCCACGGCCTTACCCAGAAATAATAATACGATAATTGCTTCAGGCGTGCATTTTAATAATCTTACCTTCTTAAATTCGGGTGCGCATTTATGTGACCCAAATCCAAATCTCAACGGAGTCGGAATGTATTAACAACCATGGGCGCATTGATTGTGACATGGTTCGAAATGCATTTTTACAATGTTGCAATTCCATAAAAAATAAATAATAATAAAAGCGGTTTTAAACTTAATGAAAGCACATAAGTAATAACATGTAATAAATCAGATATCTAGCCATTATAACAATTTAAGCGACCGTGCTAGAACCACGGGATTCGAGGGTGCCTAACACCTTCCCTCGGGTCAACAGAATTCCTTACTTAGAATTTCTGGTTCGCAAACTTCATTTGGAAAGTCGAATATTTTCCTCGATTTGGGATTCAAGATAAACCGGTGACTTGTCACACCAAAAGCCAAACCTTTCCCAAGTGGAGACTCTGAATTAATTAAATAATCCCATTTCGAATATTGTCACTTAAATTGGAAAAACTCCCTTGCGCATTCAACCCTTCGGGGCGGGCGCGCAAAAAGGAGGTGTGACACCTCCTGGCCTTGATATTACTTCTTCTTCTTCTATTCCATTGGCTTGCAAACTTAAGAAGTCTTTATATGGCCTTCGGCAAGCATCCAGACAGTGGTTTTCAAAACTGTCTGAAGCCTTGCTCTCTAGAGGCTACATTTCAAGTTTGAATGATTACTCTCTTTTTACCAAGTCTTCTTCTGGTTCTCTAGTGGTTCTGGCAGTGTATGTTGATGACATACTTTTGGCTGGAGATGATCTCACTGAAATGAACTCTTTGAAATCCTATTTGGATGATCAATTTAAGATTAAGGATTTAGGATCAGTCCATTACTTCTTGGGGCTGGAAATCACTGCTCATACTCAGGGTTATCTCATGAGCCAACACAAGTACCCCTCTGATCTCCTTACTGAGTTCAATTGTCATTATATTTCTCCAGTTGTGACTCCTCTAGATCCTTCTGTCATGCTCACTTTGGACATGGGGGATCCTCTTCCTGATCCTAGCCTTTACAGAAGACTCATTGAAAAACTCAATTTTTACAGCATACAAGACCTGATATTTCCTTCTCTGTACAACACCTGAGTCAATTTCTTCAGCATCCTCAGGTCCCTCACATGCTGGCTGGCCTACATGTTCTTAGATATCTGATGATTGATCCTTCTCAAGGTGTTCTCCTCTCCAACTCTTCTGATTATTCTCTTGCTGGTTATTCTGATTCTGATTGGGCATCTTGTGCTATCTCTCGAAAGAGTGTTACTGGATTTTATGTGACCCTTGGTGGCAGTCCTATTTCTTGGAAAAGCAAGAAGCAACCCACTATTTCTTTATCTTCAGCTGAAGCTGAGTACAGGGCTCTTAGGAAGGTGGCTGCTGAGGTATCCTGGTTGACTCGACTGCTTGGGGATCTTGGACTCTCTATTACCAGCCCTGTTCACATCTATTGTGACAGCCAGGCTGCTCTTCATATTGCCAAGAACCCTATTTTCCATGAACGTACTAAGCATATTGAGATTGACTGCCATTATGTTCGTGAATGCTTGAATTCTGGTCTTATTTCTCTACATTTTGTTTCCAGTCACAACCAGTTAGCTGACATCATGACAAAGGCTTTGGGTGGTCAACTTTATCTCCACATTCTTGGCAAGCTTGGTGTGTGTTCACCCTCCAACTTGAGGGGGGGTGTTAGCACTGATAATGGACAGGATGGAGGAAAAGGGCTGGCCCAATAAGAATATCCTACATACCCGGCCCAATTGTAGTTTCCTTATTTTTATTTTAGTTTTATAGTCTCATTACTGTAAATATAAATACAGGGTTGTAATATTCATATTAAATATAGAAATAAGAAAGAAATGGATCCAAGAAAATGGACCCTTCTTTTCTCTCTTTCCACTCATCTGTTTTAGGGTTTTCCTTTTCTCATTTCTGCCATAGCTCGTAAATCTTCAAGTTAACACAGTTATTGTATAGAATCAGACTGGTAATCTAACTACCAGGATTTAAGAAAGATAAGGTAGCTTTCACCGGGAGTAGGAGTAGGGGTGTCCATGGTTATTGATTTTTCCCTAAAAAGAAATCAAATCAAATAAGTCGGTTTTTCAAATATTAGAACCAAACCAAACCAATTAAGTCGGTTTTTTCTCGATTCGGTTTATGTCGGTTTTTCGGTTTTTTCGGTTATTTGTCGGTTTTTTCTTAAATATAAGACATACACTACCAAACACATATTTCGGTGACCACATTTTCAACGTAACACTATCAAATCAATTGCCCTTTGAGAAATCTATTATTTACCAAGATATATTGATGATAATTGAATCAAATAGTGATGAATAATTTAAGGACTCAATTAAAAATATATTATTTTTAACATGAAATAGATTCTTACATTAACAAAAGAAAAATATCAATAAAACTAGAATGTAAAAGGTAAAAAGCTGTACTAAAAGTGCAAACGATTAACATTTAGTATAAAAAAATTTGAAACTTTATATAAAAGTATACATATATATAAGTGTAATAATAAATTTAAAATAGCTACTCCTATATTCGGTTTGATTTGGTTTATTTTTGATTAAAACCAAAACCAAATCAAATTTGATCGATTTTTAATTTTCAAAACCAAAATCAAACCAAACCAAAAAGTATCAATTTTTTTGGTCGGTTTAGTTTGATTTTCGATTTGGTTTGGTTTTTCAAATTTTTATGAACACCAAGGAGAGCGTGAACACTGGTGTTGACAGCCAAGTATTAAAAGAATGTGAAGTGCAATTTAGTTAGTAATCTTTTATGGATTTTCTTCATGTTTTTTTTTTTTTGGGTCAATCATTAATGATTATAGCGGAGATATCAAAACCTTATAAAACGGCAAAAGAGGTTGGTCCCAGACACTTTTTTATTTTTCTAATCTATTGAAAAACGGAAACGGCCAAATATACCCCTGTATTATGATAAAAGTTTTAAATATACCTTTCATTATACTTTGGGTCCAAATATGCTCGTGTCGTTATATTATTGGTTCAAATATATTCCTCTTCCATTAAGTTTATTGAAGGTGGATATCCAATCTTACGTGTCATCCACCTCATCAAATGTCATTGCCACGTAGGATTGGATGTCCACCTTGAACAAACTTAATGGAAGAGAGGTATATTTGAACCAATAGTATAACGACAAGGATATATTGGACCAAAGTATAACGAAAGGTATATTTAAACATTTTATCATAATACATGGGTATATTTGGCCATTTCCCGATTAAAAAATCATGTTTTTATATTTAAAATAAATTTTAGATTTTTTATTTTACCCCTAATATCATATGCTTTATAGCCATAATTTGTGTAAATGCACAAGTTTTAATGGAGTGTCTTTTTTTTTTTTTAAAAAAAAAAAACTTTATGTAATAAAAAGTCAAACAACCAAACGGAGAGAGTATGCATAATGTGTGGCATTATTATGAAAATGTCAGTATAATAGAGTTTTAATATAATATATGAAGATAGTTGAGTCTAACCTATATAATTTCTTTCTTTTTAAATCACATTGCATATTGATTATTCAAATTTTCTGCACAATTAGAAGCTCATCTTTCTTAATTCATGGTGTTATGTTCAGAGTACTAAGTGTACTTCTTCTTTAAAAATAAAATCCTTTCGTTGAGTCAAATTGTCAAATTACTTAAAAGTGTTAATAGTTAAATGGCTATCAGTTACAGTTAGGACTTGCTCTTAATCTGGACTAGAATATTAAAGGGTTATTTTAACATTTTAGATTAGTACTTTAGTAGTACTAATTTTAGAATATGAGATGAAAATATTTGTAATTTTAATTTCTTTTATTACAGAAAAGACTAAATTAGGAGGCTACGGTGGATGTTATACCAAGAGTGTTCATTATTTATTTTTATGAAAGTCAAAACCTACCCCTGTGTTTCAGTTTATGTGAACCTATTTCCTTTTTTATTCGTTACAAAAGGAATGACCTCTTTTTAAATTTAGTAATAATTTAGCTTAAACTTACAATTCTACCCTTAATGAGATACTTTTATAACTACACAAATACTCTTAGACTCTTTTTAATTTGTTTAGGATCACAAATTCTAAAAACATTTATTTTTTCTTAAACTTCGAACTCAATCAGACAGGTTGATATAAATTGGAACGAACGGAGTAATAATTTCAACTATTGATATTGGGAGGGCAAGAAAGTGGTCAACATCTTACTTGAAATAAAGGACAAATATCGAATTTAATAGTAAAAGGTGGTTTTAACTTTTAAAGGGAAAAGAAGCCAACTTTCCTAATTTGTAAATCAGATAGCGAAATAGTACATTAGTTGGTTAAAGATGGCTGAATACATCTCCAGCCCCTTAAACTTGCACCTATGAACACTTTATCTTGTTAAAAACTGTATCTATTAAACCCTTTACAAACAACCTACCCTAAAATCTAAACGCGTAAAGTATACATGCGGATGACATGGAATAAAACCAATAAAGAAAAGGCACATCAGCAAAAAAAAAATTGAAAGAAGAAAAAACGTGGATCTTCTTCTTCTTATTCAGGGAATACAACCCACATAAAAAACTACAGAAACTTCTATGGTGATAAGTTTTGAGGCGACGATGCCACCGGTAAAGGCACTTGACGGAGCGGCATAAAAGGATCACAACCGACGACCTCCAACCACACTATCGCTAATTAGAACTCCGCCTCCGGCATCCACCACCCCTGTTTTGTCCTCCAGTAGACACCACCTCCACCAACAACAAATGCTCCCTCTAGCACTGATCACATCCCATTCAAACTCGTCTTCTATATTTACAAAAGTTGGGGCAATTTCAGAAGACCCACTTATCAAATTGCCCCTTGACATATAAAATGTGAAGAAGAATCAATTATTAATGAGATCCTACTATCAAATAGCTTTCTTTCAATTCTCCAATTGGGTTATTGATCTTCCTACAATTTTTTTTTTTTTTGGTGTATCTAACTTGGTTCTTATTAGATTCCAATTTGGTTTGAATGTGAAATATTGTTGAAATTGAATCCATGTGGCTTTCCCAATTCAGCCTACACATTTGCATAATAAATTTTCCTGCTTTTGTTCTTTTCACTTTTTGCTTCTATGTTTTTTATTTTCTTGATGAATAAAAATGGTGATGGTGGAGTTGGACGGTAGTTTCCATTGTTGGTGGACAGTGGCCTTTTTGGTGGTTCAAAAAAATGGGAATAATGACTATAATAGTGGAGGTGGGCAAGATGATGTTGGAGCTAGTGTTATGGAAGCGTAGAGATGCAGCACATCGGAGATG
This sequence comes from Nicotiana sylvestris, assembly GCF_000393655.2. Lineage (NCBI taxonomy): Eukaryota > Viridiplantae > Streptophyta > Magnoliopsida > Solanales > Solanaceae > Nicotiana > Nicotiana sylvestris. The sequence continues at coordinate 19,392,419 of NC_091064.1, forward strand.
GAGGAAGGAGAAAGAGAAACATCAACTTCACGCTCTCAAAAGAGGTGAATTATACTCATTTTAACATGTCAGCAATTTGTGTCTAATTGATATATTTTTAATTGAGTTCAGGTGTTCAAAAAAGGGAGAAGGGCTCGAGATGTATTCAGCCGTTAAAGATCTTAATCATTAGTGTAAAGCTTTTGACCAGAGGATCCAATGAGAAGACAAATATTATACGATGTGATGTCGGGTAATATTTTTTTTAAAATAACTTTTAACTTTTTTTATTTATATACTTGGTTGATTTAAATATTTAAAAATGTGATGTCAACTCATATTTATTTGCCATCGTGGCTCTTATGAATTGAATTGGATCCAATGGAGCACAGCTTTAATCGAGTTTAACATTTAAAGATAATAAAAAATAATCATTCGCAATAAGTAAAATTAGTAGTTTGTATTAACAAAAGATAATTTTGTAATAACATATTAAGTTAAATTGAAATTAGAATTAATACAATAGCTTTTCGGTGAAATATTTTTTTTAATACTCCCTCCATTTTATATTAGATGAGGTAGCTTAACTCGGCACAGAGTTTAAAAAAAAAGACTTTTAAAACTTGTGGTCTTAAAAGCTTGAGGGATAAAAGGTTTATGGGGCCATGACATTTGTGTGGCTATAAAAGCATCTCATTAAGGGTAAATGGTAAAAATGAAAGAGTTTAAATTTGAATTATTTCCAACTTTAGAAATGTGTCATTTGTTTTGGAACAGACTAAAAAGAAAAGTACCTCATCTAATATGAAACGGACGGAGTAATTTTTTTCTTTTTTCAATAGATAATTTTTAGAATAACCAAGTTCTTTCATTATAGCCAAAAGCTTAATATATGACAAACAATTAGGACCTATATAATATATGGAGTTCCCCGTTAGCCTTTTCCTGCATAGTTTAAGATATGATGTAATGTAAAAATGCCTCCATAATAAATTTTTAAATATGACATTATCAACTATAATTTTTGTTCAATAAAGATATTTTCAAACTAAGTAAAGTTTAATAATTGCTTTAGGATAATATTTTTAATATACAAAAAATACATAAATAAATTAAAATTCATAGTAACAATTCTTTCATCTAATATATGTAAGAAAATTGACTATTTCGGTGTATTTTTTTCCCTTCATGGAATGCCAAAGCATCAATTGTGAATGTGCGTTCAACATATTTCTTGAATTTCGTATGCAAATTTTTTTTATTGCAAAAAATTTAACAATGACCTCAATATAATAGAAAAATATCTTAAATTTTACAAGCAAGAAAGATAATTCAAATATTGGTTTGGATGAAAAATATTATACTTCACCGTAGAAAGGATAGAGAGTAGAAAGATCTTTACTATAAAAAAGAATTTCTCACCACAAAAAAAAAATTGCATAAGGAGGATTTCCTTTCCCATTCAAAATGTGAGGGGGGTATTGTTTCCCAACCCTTAAAAAATAAGGGGGCAAAGTGGATTTTACTCTTTTTAATCAGTCCCAATTCACAAAACAATGATATTTTTCTATATCTCGTAACAATTTAAATTAAGACTTCTTATTTTATCTTTATGAAATAATTTATAGCTGCACAATCTATAACTTGCTTTAGATTACACAGGTGTTGGACATAAAAATATTTTTTTATGAATTCGAATTTAGTCAGCTCCCAATATGTGTATGATACCGAGTAAGAAACTAAATAAATAAATATTTTTCATTCATGTTCAACTTGACACGTGCGAAAGACTTATTCTACTAGTAGTTCAGTTTGATCTCGCTCCCTTCCCATACTATTCTTGCCCTTTTTGTTGATTATTAATTTTTTCTTGATTTATTTTATTACTAAAAACGTATTTGTCAATTAATTTATTTGTTGATTCAAGAAAGAGTTGTATATTAATTGTGGAAATATTAATGATAGATAAAAATAAATTTTTAATATGGCTGTGTTTGAAAAGTAATTTTGAAACAATTGGTATTTGAAAAGTAATATGGCTGTGTTTGATAAGTAATATGGTTGTGTTTGATAAGCTAAAAGCTATAAGCCATAAGTTGGTAATACCCAAATTTTGACTTTTGGCTTATTTTTATTTTTCATGTCTAAAAATAAGTGTTTTAAGTATTTTTTATCATTGCCAAACACCACAAAAACTAAAAAAATACTTACAAACTAATAAGTACTTAAATTAAGTCAATCCAAACACCCTAGTCCTTGAGGAACTTCCCATTTCTTCCTTGAGAAAAGAAGGTAGCAGCTCTGTTTTCACATCCGTTCCATATTAGTATTCGTTATTAAAATTATCACATCGTGTAAAACCCTTTATTTAACTGCTGGGGTATACGCAGGAATTTTTGTAAGCGGTGTCGAAATTTATAAAAGAATGAGAATAATAATTTCAAGGGAAAAAGGTCATTTCTCTGTACTATTGTAAACAGTACACGTTTGTCCTCCGTTTCACTTTACTGCCAAAACCCACCCAACCGCTAATAAACTTGATGGAACTGCCTCTATTCTTAACGGATGGCTACTGTGGCACTTGACCCCGCAATATTTTGCCAATAGGATTTTAAGTCAGCTTTCCATTAAGTTGAAAGCCCCAATTTTACTCCAAAATTGTATTGAACAAATTTTACTTCCAAAATATTGGCCCTAACCCGTAGACGTTTGCCCACTAAATAAATAGAAATAACCGGGTAAAATGAGTAGAGGCCTTCATTTGGTCGAACCTTTTAGTACTTGAAAGAAAACGAGAGAACAAAGACCATTTGTAGATTACTTGTGTTTCAGTGTCGATTTCAACCAAAGGTAAGAAATTATTCCAAAAAACTTGATGTTTCTGTTAGTTTATCTCTTTCTTATATGTAGCTAAAATGAAGTTTTACTGGAGTTTCGAATCCCTTTCAGATTTGTTCTTGGTTGGTTAGGGCTTTCAGTTCCCCCTTTCTTTATCGATTATTTCAAGCTGATAAGTATGTGTAACCGAAGTCTAGTTGTCATAGGGTTTCGAATTTGTTGTTTATTGGAGTTACGGTTTTCAAAATTGTTCTTGGTTGGTTAGGGTTTCCACTTCTCCCTTTCTTTATCGATAATTTCAAGCTGCTAGGTGTGTGTTTTTGCATTTGTATTCACTTGCATATGATTTTTCATTATGAAACCCTAATTTTATTCTTTTTGTTTGCATGTGACTCATATCTGATTTATTCTTTCTTAGTATTGAAAAGTCCTTTAGTAGTTTAGGCTTTCATTTGTTCTTTTCTACGTTTTTTGTTGGAGAGTGGGGGGTAAGGGACACTTTATATGTTACTTTAATGTATGGTCCCCCATATCCATTGCTGCATCTATTAGTTTATTAAAGTTGACCGACTTCTTCAATATGTGGTGCCTCACATTTTTTTGATTCTTTATGCCTTTATCTCTGTATCTTATCTGATTTGTTTGTGGGGTTTCCAACTGTACTTTATGTAGTATAACTATTATTTTGATTCTTTTATTTGTTTTTGTTTGTTTATGTTGACTAGTTTTAGTGTGTATTTTATACTGTTTTTATATTTTTACTTTATGTGATTTTAGTGTGTCTTCAATATATATATTATTTATTATGCGGTTTACTGACAATGGTCTTGCTGGATTTGGTCTTTCATCATGGTGGAGAGGGGGTCAAGAAACCACTGGTGGCATACTCAAGAAAATTTATGCACACCAAACAAGGTTTTGACTCTGACTTGCTTTCCAATAATGATTTAGTGGATGAATATATTTCCAACTTGGGGTATATATGAGTCCAAGAACTGATAGTTAACTGTCCTTTTGGTACATACTATATAATAGAAGGAGATTATGGTATTAGGACTTTATTGGACTTTGTTAATAGCCAGTTTGATGTTATTAATATATTTGTTGTAGAGGAATGTGAGCTAAGTATTAATGTACCTAATGTAATCCATCACAATGAACATGATGAACTTGAAGCTGCCACTAATTGTGATAAAAGTGGTAATTGTGATGATAATAAATATGTTGTTTCTTCAGACTATGATTCTGATGGACTAGAGGAACTTTTTACACAAAAGAAGAGAGACATTAATGATAAATTGACTAACTATAAAGAGTTGGATATGTCCATGACATTCAAAGATATTGCTGAAGCTAGGAAAGTGATAAATATGTATTCACTTGCAAATTGTTATGGGTTAGGGCAACTTAAAAGTGACCCAACTAGGCTTAATCACATTTGTGAAGGTGGCTGCTCTTTTGTATGTCACATATCTAGGAATTCTTTAGGGGGTCAGGCTGCATTCAGGACCTTAAATTCAGAGCACACTTGTGAACCTACATATGAGAATCGTATAGTTAATGTCAAGGCCATTGCTGCATACTTCGAGAGAGGGTTGCAAGATGATCTAAAAATTAATGTTAGAGAGATGAGCGCAAGCTTGAAGGCTGCATTTAATGTTAATGTTAGTGAGGAAAAGTGAAAGAGGGCAAAGAGAATGATTTTAGAGAGTCTTGAAGGTAGTTTTACTGATGAATATAATAAGCTAGTGGCATATGTTAATGAATTAAAGTTTAGTAATCCTGAAAGTGATGTGATAGTTAACTTATCAAAGGATGCTCTTGCTGAAGGCAAGAGAAGGTTCCTAAGGATGTACATATGTTTTCATGCAATGAAGTCATCCAAGTACTCATACATCACATCATTCATCAGGTTGCAAAATGTAGCAGGAGCATTTGTCAACCCGAACGGCATAACAAGAAATTCATATGAGCCATACCTCATAACACATGTAGTTATAGACTCATCACCTTTAGCTATCCATATCTGCCAATAACTAGACCGTAAATCAAGCTTCGTGAACCAGCAAGTCTTGCCCAAGCGATCCCTAGCAAGCCAAGATGCATTGCCAGGTAAGAACTGGTCCTTCATTTCCTTCCATAGTTTCTCCCACGTATCGATCTTGAGTCTGCCCGCACTTTCGTAATCAGCCATGCGAGTTCTCCACCACAATTTAGAATCTTTCGTCAGGTACGTGCTTGTAATTGTGACTTTCTCTCCATCTGGAACTTTGGCAGCAACAAAGTATTGCTCCATATCCCACAGAAAGTTCTCCAATTCTTTTGCACTATGCGCTCCACCAAACGCCTTCGGATCAGGGATCTTAACTTTTGAACGTTCTTCACTACCTTGGCCAGGAGCAGCCAATGCCCTTCGAAGAATAGTAATTTCAGTGTTCAAATTTTCGATCTCCATTTTCAGATATTTAACTTGAACATTCTTAGCCTCACAAGTTTGTTGAATACCTTCACGAAACTGATCAATTCCATCATTTAGACGGTAGATCTCAGTAATTAGATCAGCCATATCCAAAGGATCATCAGTCACACCGATCAGCGCCTCCAAACTTTGCACACGATCATGCAAGTCTGAAGTGGATCCACCAGCCATGGCCATAAATCACGACCAAAGTTGGGTTCATATTCGTGGGAAGGGTTTGAATTCAAATTCAAACAGATTCGTTGTGCTTGTTTCTAGGCTATCATGCGCAAGGCATATTGTGTAAAACTGCCCCAATAACTGTCCCCTTGTAAACTGCCATATGCAGTCCCCTTTAAGTTCTGTAATTTTGTTGGCTAAGGTAGTGTGACATTTTGTAAGCCTTTCCAACTGAGTCCTTTTTGTGTTCTGCGAGAATAATAAAGGTTGGATGATTTTACCCATATATGTGTGTTGCCTACTTCAGAGAGTACCAACTTTATGTGAAGATGGAAAAGTGTGAGTTTGCTAGACAGGAGATCAAATTTCTTGGGCACTTGGTGAGCCAAAATCAAGTGCAGATGGACCCGAAAAAGGTGCAAGTCATTGTGGAGTGGTAGACGCCTAATTCTGTGAAAGAGTTGAGATCTTTCCTCGGGTTAGCTAACTATTATCGGAAATTCATTACTGGATATTCAAAGAAAGCTGCTCCTCTGACAGATTTGTTGAAGAATAATGTTAGGTGGGCTTGGTTAGAAAAATGCAGTGTTACGTTTGATGTGTTGAAAGAAGCCATTGCCTCAAAACCTATTTTGCGGCTTCCTGATTTTGAGTTGCCCTTTGAAGTCCATACTGATGCTTCCGACAAGGCTGTTGGAGGTGTTCTGATTCAAGAAGGTCATCCTATAGCCTTTGAAAGGAGAAAATTGAATGAAGCGGAGCAGAGGTATTTGGCTCATGAAGCTGGTAACAACTGGTTACATGGTCAATTTTAGCACGATTAACACTGCACGACAGTAGCCAAACGCCCAGTCACTCAGCCTCACTTTTTTCGCACACTATTTAGGACTAAGACAATTTCAGACTTTGTAAGAATGTAGGCAACACACACATATACAGGTAAAATCACCAAACCTTTATTATTCTCACAGAATACAAAAAAGACTCAGTTGGAAAGGATTACAAAATGTCACACTACCTTAGCCAACAAAATTACAGAACTAAAAGGGGACTGCATATGGTAGTTTACAAGGGGACATTTATTTGGGCAGTTTTACACAATGTACCTTGCACATGACAGCCTGGAAACAAACACAACCAATCTGTTTGAATTTGAATTCAAACCCTTTCCACGAATTTGAACTTGTCTTCAGCATTTTAGCCAACTGCACATGTGCTTTGCACATGCCTTTAACTTCCACAGCACATGCATATCACACCTCTTCCGTCACAAGACTTGCACACTTGTTTTCCAGCTTTTGCCCATACTTAGTCTTCCTACCTTTCCTTGTTTTTGGACCATGCCTCGCCCATAAGCTCATGACCACGTCTTTCCACAAACTTAATCGTCCTACTGATCCGCACGCATGCCTTAGCGAAGTGCCATGCGCCTTCGTTTGCCATAGCCATTGCCCACAATCAAGCTGCCTTGCCAACACTCAACACACCTTGCCAAGCTGACTTGCCTAAGTCTATGCACTAACTTAGACACATCTTCAGCCCTACACATTGCTTACTAACACCCGCACAAATCTATGCAAAGGGACAATGTACAAGCCCTTGACATAGATTCTGCCCGACAGCCGTCATGTCTCAATATTAGGGGCTAACAAACCACCCCCACTAGTTGAACTCGACGCCCTCGTCGAGGCTGATTTCAAGTAGTCCTCAATTTGATTTTCAAATTGCCATAATGAATTACCCTTCTCCCAAGTTGCATCTGCCTCTGGCTTGACTTTACATTGAATCAAAAAGTTTTTCCACCTATTCTTTTTGTGCATCCCAAGTACCCGGTGATCCAGAATCTTTTCAATCTCGTCCTCAATCTGAGTGTGCACTTTCAGAGGAGCTCTCTTGATTTTTTGCCTGTCCGGATCTTCAGGATCTTCCACATAAGGCCTCAAAAAACTCACATGGAAAGCTGAGTGTATCTTTATTCTTTCCGGTAACTTCAAACGGTAAGCAACTTCACCCACCTTTTCAATAACTTCAAAGGGACCATCATATCTTTAAACCAATGCTCTATTCCTTACCTTTCTATAAATATTCATCTAGATTTAAGGAGTAATCTTCAACAACACTTTGTCGCCCACTTTGAACTCTAATGGACGCCTGTTCCGATCAGCATATTTCTTCATCCTTTTCTGTGCCATGTTTAAACTGTCTGTTGCTTCTTCCATCATGGCTTGTCGATCCACACCATAGCAATAGGCAGCTGGACACTTCCCTCCAGTTTTTTGTTGCGCAATCGCCGTTGGTAGTTTAGGCTATTTCCCTAAAACAATCTCAAATGGACTCATTTCTATTGCCGAAAACTTATGCAAATTATAGGAGAATTGTGCACAATCTAATAAATCTATCCAGTTTCGCTAACTAGCAGTCATGAAATGCCTCAAGTATTCTTCCAGCAAATGATTAATTCTTTCGGTTTGGCCATCAGTTTGGGGATGACTTGCCGTCGAGAACTTCAAGTTTGTACCCATCAGATTGAACAAATAAGTCCAGAACCAACCTGTGAATCGTACATCCCTGTCACTAATCACATCCTTCGGCTTTTCGAAATACTTGACCATGTTCTTGAAGAATAACTCAGCAACAACCTTTGACGGACATTCAGTTGGGGCAGCAATAAAAACGGTATACTTTGAAAACCTGTCGACCACAACCATAATTGAAAACATCCCATTAACCTTAGGAAATCCGCTGATAAAATCCATTGAAACAGATTGCCATGTTTCTTCTAGAATAGGCAGAGGGTTGTAGCAAACCCGCCTCCTTCTTCCGTTCAGTTTTATCAAGTTGACACACAAGATAACTTTTCACATAAGCTTCTACATCTTTCTCCATCTTTAGCCAGAAATAATATCGGGACAGCAGCGCCATCATCCTTTCAATACCTGGATGACCAGCCCAAAGTGTATCGTGCATCTCCTTTAGTAATTCACGACGCAACCCATCACTAAGTGGTACCACGATTCTCCCCCCCCCCTTTGAAATGGAGACGATCGTCCTCGATCTAGGACCTCATCACTGTACCTTATCTCACATGATTCATTGTTTTTATGTACAATGGATCTTATCAAGAAAATCTAACTCAAGTCGTGCAATGGAATAAACAACAGCAAAAACTTCTTTCCAACTCAATGCATCCGCAACCTGGTTGTGTCTTCCTGGCTTGTGCTCCCACACAAAATCATATTCTGCTAAAAATTCTTGCCAACATGTTTGCTTTGGACTCAACTTTTTCTATATTTTGAAAAATGTATTAGCCATATTGTTTGTCCTCATGACGAATTTTGTTCTGAGCAAGTAAACACGCCAGATTTGCAAGCAATGAATAACAAAAACCATATCTTTTTGTTAAGATAGGTTCTGAGGCAATGGTTTCTTTCAACACATCAAACGCAGCATTTCATTTTTCTAACCAAGCCCACCTAACGTTCTTCTTCAACAAATCGGTCAAATGAGCAGCTTTCTTTGAATAGCCATCAATAAATTTTCGATAATAGCTAGCTAACCCGAGGAAAGATCTCAACTTTTTCACAAAATTAGATGCCTGCCACTCTACAATGAACTACACCTCTTTCGGGTCCATCCGCACTTGATTTTGGCTTACCGATTGCCCAAGAAATTTGATCTCCTGTCTAGCAAACTCACACTTTTCGATCTTCACATAAAGCTTGTACCCCCTCAAGCGAGATAACACCTTTATGAAGTGTGATTTATGTTCATCCAGGGTCCGACTATAGATAACAATGTCGTCTAAGTAGACAATGACAAAGTCATCCAAGTACTCATATAGCACATCATTCATCAGGTTGCAAAACGTAGCAGGGGCATTTTCAACCCGAACGGCATAACAAGGAATTCATATGATCCATACCTCGTAACACATGTAGTTTTAGACTCATCACTTTCAGCTATCCATACCTGCCAATAACCAGACCGTAAATCAAGCTTTGTGAACCAGCAAGCCTTTCTCAATCTGTCCATCAAGTCTTGCACCAATGGAACCAGATATTTGTTCTTTACAGTCACACTATTCAATGCCCGATAATAAATACACATCCGAAGCATCCCATCCTATTTCTTTTGAAATAAAACCGGTGCACCAAATGGAGCTTTTGATGGCTGAATCAGTCGCGCATCAAGTAACTCGTTCAATTGTTTCCGCAATTCAACCAACTCTTTTGGCGCCATCCGATAAGGAGGTTGAGCAGGATGCATTGAACCCGACAGTAATTCTATCTTGTGATCAATAACCCTCCGTGGCGGCAGATTTTTAGGCAACTCCGGTGGCATCACATCAGTAAAGTCACTCAAGATTTGAGAAATGTAGTCCGACACTTCAACCTTCACATCAGGCTTCACCTCAACCATAGAAGCAAGGAAAGTATCATCTCCTCTTTTCAACCCTTTTTCAACCATCATGGCAGAAACTAATGAAGCCCTCTATTGAGTCTCTTCTTTCCCATTAGGATGAACAACCTTCACAAAACCAAGAGCCATTTCATTCATGATCATCACTCCGTCCAAGTGAGGCATTGGAACAAAGCGATGTTTCCGCATAAAGTCAATTCCGAGGATCACCTCAAAATCTTCTAGAGGAATCACCATCAAATTAACTTTCCCCTTCCAGTTCCAACAAACATAGGAACTTTGTAAGCCATACCCACAATGGCTAAGTCCAAAGGTCCTATTTATAGCATATAGGTAGCCTTTAGGACTTGACAGCACATTGACACTTGTTGTCTACAACTTTTGCCACTTGTCGGGCTAATGCTAAATTAGTTCCTAACTTGTAGTTGACATCCCCAACTACTTAGGTCATGTTGTGCACGAAATTATAATGGATAAAAGCATAAATCAGTCATGGGTACAAGAGGTTATGAAAAGGTAATCGCCAAACTGCTTGGGCATGTGCATTGCATATGCCATCTTGACTTGGCTAGCTGATTCACGCCCAAGGCTGGCATTGCACCCAGCCTTGGCTAATTTTCACATTGCTCCACACCAATGCCTTGCCCCCAATCCGCCGCCCATGATTTTGCCGCACACATACGATGCCACTGCCGCCCGCACATGTCTTGGCTGAGTTTCTGCCTTGCCCATGTCAACCTTAGCCCACATTTGTTGCTTCCACAACCCGAAGTGCCTGTGCCACTGACTTTGGCGCACATGCCATGCCATGCAGCCCCAACATTGCCCACACTGCCTTGTCAAGCCTTTGCTAAGCGTGTCTTGCCTGCCCCAAGACCTTGGACAATATTTGCCCATAACATTCCTTATGACAATGTCTTGTCCGTAGCTCGCATGATTGTTTTGCCAGCACATAGGCCAATGATAAAGTCATTACGCCCTAATCCTTACCATAGTCGTGCCACGCCCAATGACAAAGAGTCAGGACTTAACAAATCACCCACACCCTATGAAATCGACGTCCTCGTCGAGCCAACTCAATTAATCAGCCCCAAGGGGTTGTTGACATACAACGCTGCTGGTGGTCCATTTACATCTGCCACAATTGCATTTGCCTCCGCCACTTGTTCCTATTTTTTTATAGCTAGCATAACATTCACCCTAGCCTACACTGAACAATCCTTCTTCAAGTGTGGTCCACCACAAGTAAAACGGCCTTTGAACTTGCCGCTTCTTTCCATTCCATTGTGAATCTCCTGTCTCACATTCTTGTGAAATCCCTCATCTTCAGCAACTTGGTCCTTCCCACTTTTCTTCCATTCCTTTACTTTGTCTTTCCTTCCGTCGGACTTTGAATGTGAACTTTCAGTAGGGTCATCACCTATGTTTAAGTTAGCCAACGCATCTGCCGCCGCAATAGCAGTAGAGAGGCTTTGAACATTTTGCCTTCTCAACTCCAATTGCGCCCAACCCTTCAATCCACTCATAAAGTAATGCATCTTGTCTTTCTCTACCATATTACTTACATTCAGCATCAAGGACAAAAATTCCTTGACATACTCCCTCACCGTGCCACTTTGTTTCAAGCGACACAGTCCATCTCGTGCAACCCATGACGAGTTAGTTGGAAGGACTTGAGATTTTAATTCCTTCTTCAGCATCTCCCAAGTTTCAATCTTGGGCAGTCCAACACTTTCCACTTCTACCACTCGTGTACACTATCACACTTGCGCATCATCAGTCAAGTACATAGGTGTGATGGTCACCTTTTCATTATCCGGCACACGAGCAACCTGGAAATACTGCTCCATATCTCACAAGAAATTTTCCAATTCTTTGGCACTTCTTGCACCACCATAAGCCTTTGGCTTCGAAATCCTCAACTTTGTGCATTCATCACTTCTAGGGGTAGTAATTTGTAATGCTCTTCGAAGTTGAACCAACTCTTTGCGCTGTTGTTCCTTTTCCTGGCATACCAAGGCCATTTCTGCCAGTGCAGTTTCATGTCTCACTGCATAATCTGCCTCTAAACATGCCATTCTCGCAAGAATAGAAGAATCAGTACCTATTTCAAGAGCCTGCCCAATGAGTGCTTCCAACTACTCCACCTTTTGACGCAATTCAGCATTTGTGCCACCAGCCATTTTGGTGGTAGTTTGTCAAGACTCTGCAAACCATTTTTATCCATTAGCTTGGGCTATTGTGGATAAAAAAATAAAAGTCACATGGAACTGATTTTTAAGTCATCTGCAAGAATCAGTCAGCGGATAATAACTCGATTGAGTCCTTCAATGCATGGATATTGCAAGCCAGACACAAGATAATTATAAAGATTCTAGAGGAGATCAAAATCAGGGTTATGAATATGTTGAGTGATAATGAAGCTGAAGTGGTGGGGTGGGGAAGTGAATACAGTCCCAAGACTCTAAATTTGTATAACCAATTCATGAGGATTGCACAAAAGTGTCATGTGAATGGTAGTGCTGACCAAGGTTATGAAGATAATGATAGGCACATTGTGAATCTGGGGGAAAATGCACTTGTAAGACATGGAACCTTTGTGGAATCCCATATTATTATGCAATTTGTGCCCTATTATACAAGAAGGTTGACCCTTTAAGTGAGATTCACTGGTACCTTTCCAAAGAGGCATATTTCCAAACTTATTCTCATAAGTTACAAACTGGGAGAAAAGTTTTGGAAGATAGACCCCTCACAGGATATGGAACCAACTGAGTTTGTAAGAATGGCTGGCAGTCCAAAAGTAAAAAGAACAGAGAGTCAAATGAGTCCCTTAATAGGTAAGGGCAATGGTCTCAATCCAGGAAAGGGAGAGTAATGACATGTAATAATTGTGGAGAACCTGGACATAATGCTTGGGTATGTACCAATGTAATCTGTCTCTTCAATAATAAATTTATGCTTCTATTTTAATCTGACTTGATCTAACAGCTGATTGTGTATGTTGATAATAGCATTCTAAAGGAAAATAGCCAACGGGTGGCAAAACAAATGGAAAGTAGAAAACAAAACAAAGAACTTTGGTTAATAAACCTGATGATTAATAGCCTATATCCCCAGCTGCCGCAAATATCCCAACTGAAGATAACTTTCATTTATCAGCACCTCAGCCAAGTCAAAACAGTCAAGCTAGTGAATCCAGCAACTTTGTGTTTATGCCAACTACCAATAAATGTCCAGATTTTGAGATCCCTAATTTTGAACCTGAGCCTGACAAAGCTATAAGACCAAAGAGTATCTCAGAGTCAAGGACAAGACTCCAGCTGAGGCAGCAAAGTGTACCGGTTGTAACTAGGCAAATTGGACTTGTTGTTGATTCAAGCGGTGTAAGTCATCCATCAAAGCTTACTTTCTCAGCAAAAGGGATAACATGGCTGGGAAATTCTTCCATCACTGAAAATCAGTTGAACAAACAAAGGTTGACCAAGTTGCAAGCAAGAAAGGGTAGTGATAAGGAGTAGAAGTGATGAAAATTTGCTTCTAGTGAACTTCTTTTATGATGTAAGTTTTTGGAAGTGTTATTATTAATGCCATGATAGTAAACTTTATATTTTGGTTGTGGTTCTTTGGTTGTGACAATTGGATGCCATGTTATAACTAGGTGTTGACATCTTTTTGGGGGTAATAATATGGTATCCACTTATCTTATTAAATGCACTTTATGAATTGTAACAACCCGGCCGGTTATTTTGAGAGTTGTATCCCCGTTCCCCCACTTTCTGCGCATTTTGTGCTTTACTGTTATTTATGACTTATCGAGTTGGTTGGTTCGGATCCGGAGTGATTTCAGAGTGAATTGAGACACTTAATCTCATAACTGAAAGCTTAAGTTGAAAAAGTTGACAAGGTGTTAACTTATGTGTAAACGACTCCAGAATGGAGTTTTGATGGTTCTGTTAGCTCCGTTAGGTGATTTTGGACTTAGGAGTGTGTTCAGATTGTGATTTAAAGGTCCTTAGTAGAATTAGGCTTGAAATGACGAAAGTTGAAATTTTGGAAAGTTTGACTGAGAGTGGAATTTTTGATTTTGGGGTCAGAAGGAAGTTGGAAGGTTCGTGGTGTCATTTAGGACTTGTGTACAAAATTTGAGGTCAATCAGACATGATTTGTTAGGTTTCGGTGTCATTTGTAGAATTTGGAAATTTCAAAGTTCATTAGGCTTGAATTGGGGTGCGATTTTTTGTGATGTTGTTTGAAGTGATTTGAAGGCTCGACTAAGTTCATATCGTGTTTTAGGACTTGTTGGTATGTTTGGTTGAGGTCCCGGGGGCCTCGGGTTGATTTTTTGTGGTTAACGGACTTGGAAGTTAAGTTGAGAAGTTGCTGAAGTTTGAAGGTAGCTAGTGTAATCACACCTGCGGATGGGGGAACCGCAAGTGCGAGCTCGTAGATGGGGAGAGGGAAGTGCAGGTGCGTAGTTTGAAGTGAGGCAATAGATGGTCGCAGGTGTGATGGTTTTCCCCCAACTGCGTGACTGCAGATGCGATAGAAGGACTGCAGAAGCGAATTTGGCCTGTATAGCTGAGCTCCGCAGAAGCGGAGATTTGTCTAATAGAAGCGGGCTCTGAGGCACACCTGTGATGCCGCAGAAGCGACTAATTTGCCGCATGTGCGAAAAGCCTAGGCAGAACCTATATAAGCGAGCATTCCGAGATTTTCACCATTTCTAACATTTTTGATCTTGGATTTTGGAGGGTTTTGAGAGGAATTTCAAGGGGGTTCTTGAGGTAAGCTCCTTGTGTTCATTTTTCTTCAAAAAATATATTTCCCTACTGATTTCCCACTGAGTTGGTGTATTTTTTAGGTGAAATTTGGGAGTTTGAGGCTAGGGATTTGGAAGGTTGATTTTGGGGGGTTGAGTGTAGATTTTGTTGTCGAATTTTGATAAATTTAGTATGGTTAGACTCGTGATTGAATGGTCTATCAGGTTTTGTAACTTTTGTCGGGTTTTGAGACGTGGGCCCGAGGCTGACTTTTGGCCAATTTTGAATTTTTGCTTATAATTTCGTATTTTTCTTATGGAATTGGTTCATTTTGCCCGTATTGATTGTATTGTACTACTTGTGACCAGATTCGGGACATTTGGAGGCCTACTTGCGAGGCAAAGGCATATTGGAGTAGAGCCTTGGCTCGGATTGAGGTAAGTAAAAGTTCTAAATATGGTTCTAAGGGTATGAAACCCTAGATTATGTATTATGTGATTGGTTTAGAGGTGGTGCACATGCTAGGTGACGGACATGTAGGCGTGCATCGTAGGAATTGGGACTTAGTTCATTCCATTGAATTGTAAAGTTAAATAACTTGTTGCTAGCTATATGATTTCCATGTGTTATAGAAATTTGATTGCAAATCATGTTAGAAATCCTGTTTAGGCTATGTGTCGGTACTGTTGGGACCCACAAAGGCCATAATACATGTTGAACTACATGTTAATTGTTGTTTGTACTCAGTTTCAGTTCTATTTACATATCATATCTCAGTCTCTATTATTACTTGTTATTACATCATATCATTTCTGTTTGGGCTGATTTTCATGATTTCTGAGAGCTCGAGAGACTGGAGAGATTGATGATTGAGTGAGGCCGAAGGCCTGATTGTGAGGATGATTATGGGATCGGGCTACACGCCGTAACATATTTTATTGATTTTATGCCATGATTGGTCTGATATAGTGCTTGGGCTAAAGGAGCCCCGCCGGAGACTGTACACCCCCCCATGAGTGCAGGTACCTACTGAGTGCGAGTGCCTAGTGCCGAGTGACTGTGAGGAATGAGTGATCGTGAGGTTGGAGAGAATGGGAGGACTCAGTGATTGTTGCTCTGAGAGGCTGTATATGATTTCATCATTGATGCACAATGTTGCCATATATCATTGTTTTGAAAACTTTTGAGAGATATTTATCCGGTTTTACCTGAAATTGACACATATAAACTAATTTGACTTAAATTTTTGGATTTGAAAGCATGTCTACTTTCTTTGTTGAGACTACTAAAAAATTGAACTATAACTGTGTAGCTCGCCACTATCTTTCAGTTCTTTATTTAGTATTGTTACTTACTGAGTTGGTTGTACTCTCGCTACACCGTATACTTTGTGTGCATATCTAGGTGTTTTTGGATACGTGGGCATTGATATCGTGCACGGTCGATCTTTGGAGACTACGAGGTAGTTGTCCGATGTTCGCAGTCCTTGTTTTCTCTTTCTTTATTGTTGCTTTTATTGTATTTTGATCCAGACTTTCACAGACATTTCTTTTCTAGACTGGTGATGTATAGATGCTCATGGGCTCAGTGACACCTCGATTTGGGAGATATGTTCCACATTTGTATTTTGGGTTTTACCCATTTATGAGAATTTAGCCATTTAAAATTACTTTTATTCATTTTCTGTTAATTTTGGAAATGTCGGCTGGTCTAGTACCTCGATAAGCGCCATCACGATGTGTTGAGATTATGGGTCGTGACAAGTTGGTATTAGAGCCTAGGTTACATAGGTCTCACGATTTATGAGCGGGTTTAGTAGAGACTTTTGGATTGGTACGAAAATGACTGTACTTATCTTCGAGAGGCTGCCGAACCCTTAGGAAAACTTCACATTCTTGAATTCTTGTTGTGTGAATCTGTTATTTCTGATAACTAAAGTTTTGTTATTCTCTCACAGATGGTGATGACACATACTACTGGGTAGGATGGACATCCATCAGTACCACTAGCTAGGGGAGCGAGGGGTCAAGGTTGCAGTAGAGGCCGCGGTAAGGGTAGAGGTGCAACCTGTACATCAGCTAGGGTAGCACCTACCGACCCACTAGTCGCCCCAGTTCCGGAGCAGGTTCCAGTTGCAGATGAGCCAGTGATGCCAACTCAGGCACGAGTTGTGCCTATTGTGATTCCAGGCCTTTAGGAGGCCTTAGCTCAGATTTTGACTGTGTGTACTAATCTTGCTCAGGCGGTCTCTGTTCTGGCCGTAACAGCCATTTCTCAAGCCGGGGGAGGTACCTAGACTCCCGCTGCTCGTACACACAAGCAGGTGATGCAGGAACTCCAGACACTAGAGGCACTACCAGCCTAACCAGGTACACTTGCTCAGGCCCGTGTGGTTCCCACTATGACTGAGGATGAGCAGAAGAGACTAGAGAGATTTGGGAGGCCCAGGCCTCCATCTTTCGGTGGGGCTGATTCGGAGGATGTCCAGGGCTTCTTAGACAGATGTGAGCAAATTCTTCACACAGTCGGAATTTTGGAGACCAGTGGGGTCTTGTTCACAGATGTGAGCAAATTCTTCACATGGTCGGTATTTTGGATACCAGCGGGGTCTTGTTCACTATTTTCCAGTTCACCGGGGCTGCTTTTAGTTCGTGGGAGTCTTATGAGAGGCGCATGCCGGACGGTGCAACACCACTTTCTAGGTAGGAGTTCTCAGTTCTCTTTTTGGAGAAGTTCATGTCGCAGTCTCGTAGAGAAGAGATGCGCAGACACTTTGAGCAATTACGCTAGGATGGCATGTCAGTGACACAGTACAAGATGAGGTTTTCGGAGTTGGCTCGTCACATAGTTTGGGTTGTCTCCACTGATAGAGAGAGGATTAGGAGGTTCATCGATGGCCTCACATATCAGTTGCGGTTGCTTATGATTCAAGAGAGGGTATCTGGTGCTACTTTTGACGAGGTAGTCGACATTGCTCGGCAGATAGAGATGGTCCGCAGTCAGGAGCAGGGAGAGAGGGAGGCCAAGAGGCCTCGTAGATCGGGTGGTTCTGGCAGTGTTCCTTTTTAGGGGTCAGTTCTACCACAACAGAGGTCGTCCTTTTAGGTATGCTCAGACGATATGTCCAGTTCACCGTGGTGCGTCATCCGGCCATGGATCTTATAGTTCTCATCAGGGCCAGTCATCTCTCAGTGCCCTTCCAGCTTAGAGTTCATCCCGTGCTCCATTGGTTCAGGGCTCATATATGCCAGGTCCTTCTAGCAGTTATCTCGATGCTCGGGGCTCCCTTCAGTCCTTACCACCAGCTCTAAGGAGTTGCTTTGAGTGAAGGGAGTTTAGGCATGTGTGGAGGCAGTGTCCTTATCGCCAGAGAGGTCCAGTGCAATAGAGGAGTCAGGGTGCAGCTTTAGTACTAGTTACTTTACCACCCGCTTAGCCAACTCAGGGTGGGCCCCCATCAGCTAGAGGTCGTCCTAGAGGGGGAGGCCGATCAGGTGGCGGTCAGGCCCGATTCTATGCTATTCCCGCCAGACCAGATGCTATTGCTTCAGGTGCAGTAATCATAGGTATCATCTCAGTTTGCCAGAGGGATGCTTCTGTATTATTTAACCCTGGTTCCACTTATTCGTATGTCTCATCATATTTTGCTCATTATCTGGATATGTCCCATGATTCCTTAGTTTCATCTGTTCATGCATTTACGTCGGTGGGCAATACTATTATTGTGGACCATGTATTCGGTCGTGTGTAGTGACTATTGAGAGTTTGGAGACTAGAGTTGTTCTCTTGTTGTTTAGTATGGTTGATTTCGATGTGATCTTGGGTATGGACTTGTTGTCTCCATGTCATGTTATTCTAGATTTTCACGCTAAGACCGTGACGTTAGTGATGCCAGGATTGCCATGGATTGAGTGGTGAGGCTCTCTAGACTATGTTCCCAGTAGAGTGATTTCATACTTGAAGGCCCGTCGGATAGTTGGGAAGGGTTATTTATCTTATTTGGCCTTTGTGAGGGATGTTAGTGCTGATACTCCCACTATTTATTCTATTCCGGTGGTGCAGAAGTTTTCGAACATGTTTCTTGGACCTACCGAGCATGCCGCCCCACAAGGATATTGACTTTGGTATTGACTTGGTGCCAGACACTCAGCCCATTTATATTCCACCATATCGCATGACACCATCTAAATTGAAGGAATTGAAGGAACAGCTTCAGAAACTTCTTGATAAGGGGTTTATTAGGCCCAATGTGTCACCTTGGGGTGCATCGGTATTGTTTATGAAGAATAATGATGGTACTATGAGAATGTGCATTGATTATAGGCAGTTAAACAAAGTCACAATCAAGAACAAGTATCCTTTGCCGTGTATTAATGATCTGTTTGACCAGCTTCACAGGGAGAGGGTGTTCTCCAAGATTGATTTGAGGTCTGGGTATCACCAGTTGAAGATTCGGGACTCAAACATTCTCAAAACAGCTTTCAGGACCCGTTATGGTCATTATGAGTTCCTTGTGATGTCTTTTGGGCTGACAAACATCCCAACAGTGTTCATGCTGTCACACCTCCCTTTTTACCTACCTCGGAAAGGGTATAAGTGAGGTTTTTTCCAACTTAAAGTGACAATCGAAACAGGATTATTTATCTAAGAATCAGAGTCGCCACTTGGGATAATTTATGGTGTCCCAAGTCACCGGTTCAAATCCCAAATTGAGGAAAAATTTGACTCTATATTACAGTTCGCGAACTAGAAATCTGGGTAAGAAATTCTGTTAACCCGGGAGAAGGTGTTAGGCATTCCCAAATTCCGTGGTTTTAGCACGGTCGCTCAACTGTTATTATTGGCCTATTTATCTGATTTTTAGAACACTTTCAAACCTATGTGCGTTTTTACCTGCTTTTATTTAATTTTAGGAAGATTTAAATGTTATACAAAACACATCTTTGGATCACGCCACATGAAATGCATCCACGATCCATGACATATTTTGCTTAACGTTTTTAGGATTTGGATTTGGGTCACATGAAATGCACACCCGACAGTTTAGGAAGGTAAGTTATTAAAGTAACGCACCTAAAGCAACTACGCATTTACAACTTTGCGAGGACCATGAAAATTGCTAAATGGCGTGCCTCAAATTCTAAGGATCAACACAAGATTAAATTAAATGAGGGCCATGCAATGGTCATTTTTGTTGGGCATGGCGCACCTCAGTTCTAAATTAAAGAGGCATTCAAACTAAGCTTTGGAGAGCTATAAGCTATTTTGCGTTATTTAGTATGGCTAACCTCACTCTAAAAAAATATTAATGGAGTAAAGAAAACTGCAGAATTCCTAATTATTCAAATATTGCCTAATGGATTTGTTGAAGGCCAAAAGAAAGTACTACTTTATTTTAAAGAAAAACTCAAGCCCAATTAACGAGCCCAGTCCGTATGGGTCATGTGCAAATAGAATATTCTGAGATACACACGTCGAACCTCCACAACAACTGAAAACAGTCAGATTTTTAACGTGCCAAATTAACATTAAACCAAAAGCCATTGCAAGCTTTGGGGCTCGAAGTAGGCCCGTCATGATGAAGGTCGAGAAAACCAAAACAGCTCAAAGCTGTGCATTCGTACTTGAGAATGCTTTCGCCACTTGGGCTGGCTTTAAGCCCAGATTTTACAAACTAACAATTAATTTAGATTAAAAGCTAAGTGGGTATAAACCTACAATTATTCCTGACTCTTAGCTAAGGGACACAAATTGCCTAATTAACTTCCATATTTACAATTGTCTTAACATAGAATAATTGACCAAATGTTCCCAAATCAAACCATCACTAATCCATTATGGCTCATGAGTAAACATGCTGGAACTATGGACATAAGTCCTTTAAATAACTTCACAAGAACAGTCATACAAATTTCAAATTCATTCAAACCTTGGCTTAATCCATGTACATGATAAATGGAGACTTGTAAAGGGGCCTAACGAACAAACAAGATCTCCAACCTTAGGCTCATGGGAAAACATGCTTATAAAACAACATCAATACACGTACAAGCCAAACACCTAACATTTTAATGGATTCAGATAAACATTAGAACCAAAACCTTCAGATAAACATTAGAACAACATCAATCTCCTAGGTCTCTCTCTTATTCTGTCCTCCCTCTTAAACTTCTATATTTCTGTTTCTTTTTCTGTGGACTCTATATTCTGTCCCTTCTCCTTCAGTCTTTTCCTAAGCAAGCTTTATATAGGATCTCTTAAGGTAGCCTAAAATCAATTCCCTATTCACAAATGCCCCTTCCCCAATTTTTTAATTGATTCCACTCAATTCTTTGGTCTTTATTTTATTCAATAATGCACTCATAAATCCTACCACTATTAGAAGATTCTTAATTAGTTAGGTAAGGTTCACATAACCTAAATAATCCCTAGGCTACCCTTACAACCCCTGTTAATTACTCAAACCTAACAAACAAGTCAAATTGACCCAAAGTCCTTGAGCTACTGTCTGTGATCCAAACCAATTTTTGCGATTATATGAAAGGCAAAAAACAAAATCGACTACTTAAATGGATTCAACATATGACTGATTAATAACAACTATTATATGACTGATTAATATCAATAAACAAACATGAAATCAGTTAGGTTATTAAAACAAATGACCTAATTAGATGAACTAAGTCAGCGGACCAATAAGAATCATAGAACAACTTTCACAAAAAGAAACAAAGGGGACAACGAGCAGAGAACAGTTTGAACTCAACAGATTGGTCGAGTTTTCAAAGGGTGTAAAAAAATCGAACTAAAGAAAGGGAGAGGAAAAAGGAGATGAAATGGATTAAAAGAATGAAAACACTTACCATTTCAGAAATCAACAAACTGTTGCAGACCTTGATTTAACGAGACTGATGTTACACATTTGTTCTTTGTCAAGAACAACTGAGCAACATCAGTTTTCGTCGAATCTATTCTTCAAAACTTAGATAGAAACAACATCATATGACCATGCATGCCACTAGGTTTTATTGAGGACAATCTTAGATTTTTAGGGCTCGACATCGAATTTAAGATTCGAGAGATTTTGGAAATATTCGAGGGAAAACAATAATGGATTTGGTACGAGGGAGATATGTGGGTTAGGTGGTGTTGATTTGGGGTCGATTGGGTAAGTTAGGGTTTAAGGGTCTGACCTTCGATCCCATATTCGAAGAGTTCAACTGTGATTCGAAGGTAATGGGTTGAGGATTCGGAACGGAGAGATGAAGGAGAGTCGATGGTGTGAATTTGGGGTTGTTTGGTGGTTGCCCGCCGCCATAGGCGATTTTCGGCAGGCGGTCAACGGTGCTTTGAGGCGGCGATTTTGGCTGGTCTCTGAAGAGAGATCAGAGACGATGGGGGGGTAAGGGGTTTGAGGTTTTGAGTATATTAAATTGACGATTTAATTAGGGCCGTTGGATGATTGGAATCCAACGGCTCTGATTAAATCATTAACGGAAAATAGGATCGTTTTATTTCACAGGGGGGAACCAATTTGGTTCTGGACCAGGTCGGGGTTTGGGAAATGGGCGAGAATTTGGACCGTTTGATCAAACTAATTCAACGGTCCAGATTAAAACGCCTGAAACATCATCGTTTGGATTAAGCTGGAGACGGACCAGTTATTGGGGCGGGTCTGGGCCGGTTTTGGTTGGGTTTTGGGGACAATTGTCAAGTTTGGACCAAATACAACCTTTTCTATTTCCTTTTATTTTCATTTCTTTTCCTTTCCCAATTTCTTTTAAATTAAACTAAAATAAAACCTAAATTAATTCCTAATCCGAATTATCTAATTAATTTAATTAACTCTAAATTATGACTACCACAACTAAGTTAAGTACCAAATTAAAGGGAGAATTACCAAATAATCAAAAAGTAAAAAGCAACAATAAACTATTTTTGTGATTTTCCATTTTTGTAAAGCTACTTAATTAATTCTTAAAAATGCAAAGTTAAATCCTAAATGCAAAAAAAAATGCAACATATTTTTTTAATTTTTAAATAATTTAAATTAAATAAACATGCACAGACAAATGCAAACAATAACAGAAAATGCCACAAAAAATCCGCAAAATTGCGAACAATGGAAAAAATTGTTTTGTATTTGAATTTATGGGAATAATTCATATAGGGCAAAAATCACGTGCTCACAGCTGCCCCTATTTGCTCGGAAACACGAAAAGTTTTCGTGCAAAGATCAAGTGAGCGGATACGAGCGATTTTTGCCCATTTGAATACTCTGTGGGAAGCATCTTTGAAAGAATCTGACCGAACTTCTACTTCAAAGGTTTCCTACATATCTTTGGTTATAAAGGAATCAAGTCAGTGTAGTTCGGGAAGTTTCGGTAGCTGGGACTACCATGAAGTTGTGATTTCACTGTTGCTGTTGCTGCTACTGCTTACTGACCTACTTATTATACCGTGACAAAATAAAAGAAGCTAGACTAAGCTATGAACTATGTATTACAAAGATTTATTTTCAAACTTGATCTTGTGATTGTTGTTGCCTTGTTGACTTGTATTTTCCTATAGAAGTTCCTTTGTTGCTGACTTGAATCGTAATTTTGTGATGCTTTACCTTTCCTTCAATTACTTTCCCTTGTTTTCCAGGTGGATACCTGATTGCTGAACTTTAACTCCTTTGACAGTTATTTCCTTTCCTTGAATTGCTTCCTTCTGTTCTTCTTCCTTTCATTTTTAGGTGGTTTCTTGATTGCCAATACTTGAATTGTGTTCCCTTCCTATGAAACTCGAATTGCTTTCCCCTTTCAACTTGAACTGTCTTCTTTTGACCATTGTTGCCTTCCCTCTGTTCTCCAGGCGGGCTCCTGATTACTGAAACTTGAATCGTACTCTTTTCCTTCATTCTTCAGGCGGGCTCCTAATTATTGAAGTTTGATTTGTACTTCTTCCCTTCGTTCTTCAGGCGGGCTCCTGATTTCCAACATTTGAATTGTAATTTTTCCCTTCGTTCTCTAGGTGGGCTCCTGATTACTGAAACTTGAACTGTATTCCCTTGCTCTCCAGGTGGGCGCCTGACTGCTGAAACTTGAATTGTATTCCCTTGCTCTCTAGGTGGGCGCCTGATTGCTGAAACTTTAACTGTTTTTTCCTTGATTGTTCTCCCTTGTTCCTCCAGGTGGGTGCCTGATTACCAATACTTGTGTCAATCTTCCATGAAACTTGATTTGTTTTCCCTTGTTCTCCAGGTGGGCTCCTGATTACTTGATCCTGAACTGCTTTTTATCCTTAACATCCGTGTTGTTCTTCTTTGTGTCTTCAGACGCGCACCTGACTTCAACAAAATAAACAAAACAAAGAAAAATTTCTACCCCAATTTGGTAGTCGAGAACCTTTGTGAGTGTTAACTGAATCATGTTACTTAATATCTCTAACAATCTGTAAACTAGATCCCATTATCCAGGAGAGTCCTGAAAAATTCTAGTAAAATGCCCGTTTCAACGCTGCATTATATTTTCTTCTATTGAACCTTGTTATCTGACTTGGTCCTAAAACTTTATCCCATTATCCAGGAGGGTCCTGAAAAGTTATTAATTAAATCTTATCTTACAAGTGACGCTTTTAAAGCTAAACTATACTTCCTTATAGCCGAACTTACGCTAAAACTTGTTATCTAATGGAATTCTTAGTGCTACGTCCCATTATTCAGGAGGGTCCTGAAAATTTCTAGTGAATCCTATCTCAAGCATGCAAACTTCAAAGTTCCGCTTATATTCATTTGGGGTACATTCATGCTAGATTCTGCTACTCATGATTATTTTGAATTTTAAACTAAGTCCCATTTTCCAGGAGGGTCCTGAGAACTTTGCGATCAAACCTGCTTGGTGCTTGATCTTTCTTCACGTAGGATTTCTCCGAAACAAATGAATTTTTTGCCCCTGTTTCAAATCAAAGAAAAATCTTGTCAGTTTAAAACGTGGTGGTTAGTTGTGGCATTCTTGCTGAAGGTGGTTCTTCCTTTGCCATGCTTTGCTTTGATTGGCTACCTTGAGCCGGTCGAGAATTGTTTGACCTTCTGATTGATCCTTAACCCTAGGACCCTAGATGATCTGAGTGCTCTACACCCCAACCGTTGTTTTTCATTTCTGACCTCTGCATCTCCCACGACATTACTGAACCATTTCACCGATTTAACTTTTTCTTACACTCTATGTCCCACTTTTCATCACACTATCTCTGGCATGTCCTAGCCGCATTTTGCTTTGTGCAATTTTGAAACTGGTAGTAAACTTTGAAATTCCTTCTTATTTGTTGAAACAAGGCTAACCTTGGAAGAGCTTTAGAGGAGTAAAATTAATAGTAATGAAATGCAACGATTTTGAGAATTGAGAATAAAGAAGAAAATCCAAATTTGGATGACTGTTGGAGAGAGAAAAAGAAACTTATTTGAGTAGAGTAACTGGCACCATTAATCATGGTATACATTTTGGATTAATCAACCCAGTCTATTTAACCAATAACTTTTCCAATTGTTTTACTTTGTGCTCCAAGATCTCCGCAACCCGATGTTTACTTTCCGCCAACTTACAGACCTTGTTCGGCTTGCAGTGCCCAGAAGGGTTTTCACCGACAAACCTCTCTCATTTGTTCATTCCTCAATTCCTTGTCGCCTCATGGTGCCCATGATGGTTTTTACCAATAAGACTCTCTCATTTTTACTTTCTCTCAGCTTTCGTCACTTCATGGTGCCCACGAGGGTTTTCACCAATAAGACTCTCTCATTTTTTGATTTCTCTTGCTTAAACCGGGAGTGTTGCCCCTGATATAAATCCTCTTTACTTGCTTGACTTGGCATCTCTCGAAGACTGATCGGGAGGTCTTTCTTTGGACGGTAATGTGGGTTCTTTGGATATGTTTGGAAAGAAAAGGGTATCAAAAAGGCTCAAAGCAATTTAAATGGGTCAAAATTATAACTTTTGGAATTTGATCTCTTACCACAATCACAACTTCTACCCTAGTTTCTTGCTTGGGGATTTTTGATTTTTATTTTGATATGATATGACCGAGCCGTGAGGCTGCCTACATATCCTTAACAGGAATCAGGTCAAATGTAGTTCATACCTGAATTTCTTTATTTTCTTGTACTTTTTCTTTTCGCTTCTTTTCTCTCTTTTTTTCTTTCTTTTTCTTTTCTTTCTTTTCTCTCTTTTTTGTTATTGATTCTAAAAGAGGGGTATGAAATAAAATAAATAAGGCTCAAAAGGGAAAACAAAGGGTAGAGTGTTTAGATAGCAGAACAAATTGCCTTCGTTATTCCAATCTTCGAAACAATGCCAAGTACAAACAATCAACAATTGAACCAAAGAAATCATACATAATATCTCTTGAATGCATCAGAATTGATAGCCATGTCTACACATTTGCCTTCGATATCTATTAGATACAAATCACCATTGGACAACACTCTTGTTACAATGAACGACCCTTGCCAATTTGGGGCGAACTTGCCCTTCGCTTCGGCCTGGTGTGGAAGGATGCGCTTTAATACTTGCTGACCCACTTCAAACTTTCGGGGACACACCTTTTTGTTGTACGCTCTTGCCATTCTCTTTTGATATAACTGCCCATGACACACTGCTGCCAATCTCTTCTCATCGATCAAACTTAACTGCTCCAAATGGGTTTTGACCCACTCATCATCCTCAATATCGACCTCAGCAATAATCCGAAGTGACGGGATTTCAACTTCCACAGGTATCACTACTTCAGTGCCATATACCAACAAGTAAGGAGTTGCACCCACTGAAGTGCGAATAGTGGACATCTATGTTTGCAGCTAGCCTTAAACCCAAAATGCATGCTTCATACTCAACCATATTGTTGGTACAATAAAAATGAAGTAGAGCCATAACAAGATAGTGATGCCCTGTTTCAGAAATTAGCACGACTCCTATTCCAACTCCTTTCATGTTAGCATCCCCATCAAAGAAAAGTTTCCAACCTGGTTTTTCAGTCTGCTCTAGCTCGTCAATATCCATCACCTCTTCATCGGGAAAATAAGTCCTCAATGGCTCATATTCTTCATCGACCGGGTTCTCGGCCAAATGATCGGCCAACACTTGGGCTTTCATTGCGGCCCGAGTCACATAGACGATGTCAAACTCTATGAGCAAAATCTGCCACTTCGCAAGCCTCCCTGTGGGCATAGGCTTTTGAAAAATATACTTCAACGGATCCAAGTGCGAAATGAGGTAAGTAGTGTAGGATGACAAATAATGTTTCAATTTCTGTGCTAACCAAGTTAGGGCGCAACATGTACTTTCCAGGTGAGTGTACTTAACCTCATAAGCTGTGAACTTCTTGCTAAGATAGTAGATGGTCTGTTCCTTCCTGCCAGTGATATCATGCTGACCCAATACATAACCAAATGAATTTTCCAGGGCTGTCAATTAAAGAATCAAAGGTCTCCCTGGTTCTGGTGGAACTAGCACAGGTGGGTTTGACAAGTATCCTTTTATCTTATCAAATGATTCTTGACACTCATCAGTCCACTTGACTACAGCATCCTTCTTCAGCAACTTGAAAATAGGCTCACAAGTTGTCGTGAGTTGAGCAATAAACCTGCTGATATAGTTCAATCTCCCTAACAGACTCATCACCTCAGTCTTGTTCCTTGGAGGTGGCAATTCTTGGATAGCTTGGATCTTTGATGGGTCCAACTCAATGCCTCGACGACTGACTATATATCCCAACAATTTTTCAGATGGAACACCAAATACGCACTTGGCAGGGTTAAGCTTGAGGTTGTACCTGCGAAGCCTCTAGAAAAATTTCCTCAAATCTCTGACGTGGTCGGCCTGCTGCTTCGACTTTATGATTACATCATCTACGTACACCTCAATCTCCTTGTGTATCATATCATGGAACACAGTAGTCATTGCCCTCATGTCTCATGTAAGTTGCCCCAGCATTTTTCAAACCAAATGGCATTACTCGGTAAAGTTCCCCATGGCGTGATGAATGCTGTTTTTTCCGCATCTTATTCATCCATTAAAATCTGATGATACCCTGCATAGCAATCTACAAAAGATCCAATCTCATGCTTGGCACAATTATCGATCAAAATGTGGATGTTGGGTAGTGGGAAATTATCCTTTGGACTTGCTTTGTTGAGATTGTGGTAATCAATGCATACTCTGATCTTGCCGTCCTTCTTTGGTACTGGCACAACATTAGCTAACCAAACGGGATATCGTGTGACCCGAATGACCTTTGCGTCCAACTGCTTAGTGATTTCTTCCTTAATCTTCACACTCGTATCAGTTTTGAAATTTCTCAATTTTTGCTTGACGGGAGGGAATGTCGGGTCAGTGGGTAACTTGTGGACCACTAAATCAATTCTTAAACCCAGCATGTCGTCGTATGACCATGCAAAAATATCTTTGTATTCAATCAGGGCTTTGATCATCTCTTCCCTGATCTTTGGTTCAAGATGGACGCTTATTTTAGTCTCTCTGATATTATCTGCGTCCCCTAAATTGATGGCTTCTATATCATTCAGGTTGGGTTTGGGTTTTCCTTCAAAGTGATTTAATTCCTTACTAATTTCTTCAAAGGCCTCTTCCTCATCATATTCTGATTCGTCATCACACTCTACTTCTTGAATTATTTTTTCAGAATCAGATTGATGTTTAAGACTAGGTTGAGGATTCCTCACGCATGCCATGTCATTAGAACCAGCGCAAAAAGAACTGTATAGAAAAGAAAAAAAAAACAAAAGGGAAACTATCAGGAATGATGAAGAAAGGGAAATTGCATTTCATTGAATGACAAAAGATAACAAGGTTTGCACACTCAAATAGACTGAAAGATAAAAATCTGGATTACAGCCCTGGAATAACCCAGACAAATTGAAGGAAAATCAAAATAGACTACCAAGACTCCTTTCGAGTGGGGAGAGGAGTGACTTTCTAATTATTAAGCTTTGTTTTTGGCCCGACAAATTGAATTTCTGCGTTGCTAGAACCTTTACTACTTTCCACCATGTTCACACCGTCGAACAACTTCTCAAATCTTTCAATTAACTCCTTATCAAATCAATCACAGGACTGGGAATTATTATTACCGGTCGTTTTCTGGTACCGAACTTGACAAATGATCTGGAGAGACGTGGGACTGGCTTTGGAAGGAC
Organism: Nicotiana sylvestris; assembly: GCF_000393655.2. Classification (NCBI taxonomy): domain Eukaryota; kingdom Viridiplantae; phylum Streptophyta; class Magnoliopsida; order Solanales; family Solanaceae; genus Nicotiana; species Nicotiana sylvestris. The sequence goes on from NC_091064.1 coordinate 19,421,247, forward strand.
CCATGGCCTCTATTTTAACTTTCTGGCTCTTTTTATATCTGCGGCAGTGGGCTTGAATCCCAGACCAAATGTTCCCAAGTTTTCAGGAAGAGACACCGACTGTATGATGCCTTGCAAAGATGAGCCCAAACCTTTACCAAGTACAAAACCATTCTTTAACATCTCATAGGCCACCATGACTGATGCAACGGTTATCTTCGGATATGGAATGTATTTCCCCTATGGAACTTTCTCTACCAACATCGTGTCAAAATCCTGGTTGACCTACGATCCCTTGTCATCTTCCACTTCAATGAATGGTACAATGGCATCGCTGTGAGCGCATAAACTGTCTTCGCCATGCATAACTATTTCCTGTCTATCCCATTCAAATTTGTCCACCTGGTGTAGTGTTGATGGGACTGCTTTAGTGGCGTGAATCCACGGTCGACCTAACAACATATTGTAGGAAATTGCTATATCCAGCACCTAGAATTCCATTGTGAACTTAACTGGTCCTATCGTCAGCTCTAGCATTGTATCCCCAACTGAATCTTTGCCTTCGCCATCAAATCCCTGGACACAGATACTGTTCTTATGAATCCTCTCATCTTCCACTTTCAACTTACTCAGAGTGGAGAGAGGGCAAATGTTCACACTGGAACCATTATCGACCAATACCCGGGTAACCACAGAGTTCTCATATTTCACCATAAGGTAAAGGGCTCTGTTATGCTCAGTACCCTCTACGGGCAATTCATCATCGGAAAAAATGACTCTGTTAACTTCAAAGATCTTGTTGGCTATCTTTTCCAGATGGTTCACAGTGATTTTATCGAGAACATGAGCCTCATTCAAGATTTTCATTAAAGCTTGACGGTGCTCGTTTGAGTGGATTAACAATGACAATAGTGAAATTTGAGCAAGCGTCTTCCTTAATTGTTCCATGATAGAATAGTCCTGCACCTTTATATTCCTCAAGAATTCCTCTGTCTCTTCTTCAGTTATAGCTTTCTTTACCAGCACTGGGTTATCTTTGAAAGATGAAAATAGCTGCTAGAAACTCAGAAAGAAGCCAAGCGGATGAAAGGCTTATAAGCAGTCTGAAAAAGAAAGACCTTGAGTGTCAAGATGACCTGGAAAAGTCTGAGGCCAACTTAGCCAAAGTCCGGGCACAATGGGCAAAGAAGGCGAAAGAGCAGGCAAAGTTTGTGCAGCAAATGAAAAGAAAGTATGAAGGGACAATCACCATCCTGAAGAGAAAAATGACTACCTTCGAGAATGAAACAGCCAAGCAAGCCAAGGACTTCAAAGTTGATAGGAAACACTGTTATGATTTGATGGCTCAGATGGAGGAAGGAATGCAACAGTTGCAAAATCAACATCTCTACGACACTCAGGTGTTAGAAGCCTGGAATCAACAGGTCGGGCGTCTGCTTCAGGAAAAGGGTAGAATCCGAGAGCGGGTCAGAGTCATCACCAACTACATTGTTGTGAAATGCCAAGCTTGTGAGGATATGACTCACAACACTTTCTTCGCGGTAGTGATGACGTTTGTCTGACAGATAATGAGTGACTTGGAGAGGCTTCAAAGGGATCTTGCATATAGGCCCGTGACGAGACCGAATGATGTCCCGCGGGCCCCAGGTGTATTTGAGGCATTAATGTATTCGTGATTTTTTTTACTTGAGTCTATATTTTCTTTCTGTTAGAGTCTGTTAGTTTCTTTTGAGTCAGTTAGTTTTTGAGTCATTATAATCAAAGTATTTTGCTTTTTGAAAATCTCAAAAATGTTTTATTACTTATTTTTACACTTATACCCCAGAACTACGCTCAGTCTGATTCATGCGGGGTCATGATACGTAGGCAATCTCCATTGGATTCGACCATAACCAAAAGAAAAGAGAAAGAAAATAATAAATCGTGAGAACGAAACAAAATAATAACGGGAAATGAGAGAATAACAAAAACAAAGAAAGGCAAGAATGAAAAAAAAAAGAATAAAAAAGAGAAAAAGGGAAGTTGCACATGGAAATAAGGAAAAGCCGGTTGACACAAGAAATCGAGCAAATACATGATAGAAATGATTAATTACTTAGGTGCATTGCGTTCCACAAATATGCGGTTACCAATCTGTTAAGCTCTAATCACTAACGAGTTTGTTGTTGATGCTCCAGAACTAAAGCAGGTGGTTAGTTTGTTGAGCATTCTAGCAACCCATCCATATAACACCAGGTCCAAAGGCGAATTGATCATGTCTAACCAAGAACTTGATGCGAGTAGCATCGATCCTTCAAGAGAGGTGGAATAATTGGATGTTAATTCGATGAAAGAAGAGATGTATAAGTTGAAGCAGCAGATGGACGAAATGTACTAGGCCTGGGCAAAAGGGCAACCACCACCAGCTTACCCCGCCAACCCTGCTTTCATCCCTCCTTTGACTCAAACCCAGGAACATCCTACTGTTGATTCATCTGCAGGATTTCCTATTTACAATCACTACCAAGGCACCACCTCCCAAACCCTGCAAGCTCCACCACCCAAACCAGTTCCATAGCCTCCTCCCCCAATCACTCTTGTCTTCGTAGCATCCCCATCTGCTACACTACAACAATCTTCCAGTGAGCCTGTGTTCCAAGCCTAGGATAACCAATACTACCCCCCAAAGCCCACTTTCAAAGCTTCAGAAGTTTATACTCCTCGTTTTGATCTCCCTGCGGAAGCTGAAAAACCATCCAAAATTCCCAAACAGGAGGAGATGTTCAGAAAAGTTAAAAGCTTAGAACAATCATTCAGAGACATGTTGGGGTTAGGAGGTCAAGTAAGTGTGGCTTACAAAGACCTTTGTCTATTTCCAAATGTGCAATTACCGGCAGGGCTTAAGATGCCCAAGTTTGATTTGTATGATGGTCACGGTGATCCAGTAGCACACTTGAGAGGTTTTTGTAGCAAGATGAGGGGAGCTGGAGGAAAAGATGAATTGCTGATGGTATATTTCAGTCAAAGTCTGAGTGGATCGACGCTGGAGTGGTACACCCGGTAGGATCATGGAAGGTGGTATACATGGGATGATCTGGTGCAAGCATTCACTTGTCACTTCCAATACAATTTTGAGATCGTTCCAGATCGACTGTCCTTGACAAAACTGGAGAAAAAGTATAGTGAAAGTTTCAGAGAGTATGGTTTCCAAAGGAGAGAGCAGGTAGCAAGAGTAGACCCTCCAATGAAAGAAAGTGAGATGGTGGATTATTTCCTACAGGCCTTAGAACCTACTTACTATGGTCATTTGGTCTTAGCTATAGGAAAATCCTTTAATGAAGTAGTGAAGATGGGAGGTATGGTAGAAGAGGGGCTCAAGTCGAATAAAATCATGAGCTATTCGGCTATTAAGGCAACCACTCAAGCTATTCAGGCGGCACAGGAGGAATTAGGAAAAAGAAGAGAGAGGACGAGCAATGGTTGATTCAGGAACTTGGTTCGGACCCATAGGCTCATCTCACCACTATAATCAGCCTCGACCCCACCACCATAGTTACCCTCATAGCCCATATAATCCACCCCAACACTACTACCCTCACCAGAACCTCATTTTTCTGTCCACCATGCCCAAACATACAATCAACCTCCCACCCACGCGCAATGGCGTGCGATTATTCCCCAAAATACTTATCCACCCCCACGAGCCTACCGAAACCCTCCTGGACCAAGTTTCCGACCTAATCAAGCATTTAAGGATGAAAGGTTGCAGAAAAAGAAAACCTTTACTCCATTGGGAGAGTCATATACTGGTTTATTCCACAGGCTAAGACAACTGGACATACTAAGGCTGATACAGTCCAAATTGCCAAATCCGCCCCCAAAAAATCTTGATTATTCCGTAAGTTGTGAGTATTGTTCTGGTACTCCAGGTCATGACACGGAGAAGTGCTATCCAGGAGCTTATTGATACCAATCGGATTGAAGTTCAAGCTCCCGAGGCGCCCAATATCAACCAGAATCCAATGCCAGCCCATCAGGAGGCAAATATGATTGAAATAGTGCATGAGGGAGGGGAGCCCAGGAAGCCATCATAGACCGTCATGATGATTCGGTCCAGTGGGGTCAAGACAGTCGAACAATCAACAAGTGAGAAATCAGTGCTCAAGTCAAGCGAAAGGAGTAGTGAACCATTCGTAATAGTTAAGAAGGGGTCTTCGAGTGAAGTTGCAGCAAAGTAAGAAAGGATGAAAGGGGTTGTGCCAGGAGTGGCAAGCAAATCTGTCATAATCGTGGAGGGAACCCGCACAGATCATGTCATTATCAAGCCGGTAACCCAGTTACCAATAGTCAACAGCAGGGCTATTCTATGGAATTACGAACGGGTGATAGTGACTTACAAAGGGAAAGAAATCAAAGAAGAAGTTTGCGAAACCCAGGGTTTGACTTGCTCGGGAAGATGTTTTGCCCCCGAGGAGTTGAGAAAAGCTAAGATCCCGGATTTGAGCTTTGAGGGTTTAATATTCTTGAGTTAGTTTTTTCTTTTCTCCCTCATCTGCGGAAGCTTGCAAACCATTTTCAAACTGAAGGTCCAAGACTTGCCTTTCCAATTTGTTTATGGTAGCCCTGTACTCGTTTTCTATGGTCAACCAGTCCCATTACACCTGTGCTCCGTCAGTGAACTGTTGGACATGGGGTCTTTTTGTGGGCTTTTCAAGATCCTGATGAACTCGGGATCTTTTACCATACCAAGTAGGGTAACTAGGCTCCAACTCACCTCTAGATAGATCTCGTATTTGAGTTTTAGGCTCTAAGAATCTGCATTGATGCCAAATCCGACACACTTTTTCTTCTGGAAAGGCAGCATTTATTTCTAACTCAATGACCTGCCGACTCAAATCTTCATCATGTGGGATGGTCTGGTATCGGCCTAACTGATGCAGGACTCTATGTGGAGCATAATGCTGGATACTCCGAAGACCCATCAACAGCAGGAAACACACCTCATCCGACATATAAATTACTTCACTGACCGAGAACCACCCGAACGTCCATTCGATCTTGCTTGCAGTCAAGGATCTCAAGTGGGTGTGCCATGCTTTTGTACCCTTCGGGAACTCATAACCCTCTACTCACTTTTCCTTTTTTTCAATGCACTCGATGCCAGTCATACCACAATTCAAGTATCCGGGACGGTGACAAAGATGTTCCTCCATCCATAATTGTAACAACATATTTCACCCTTCAAAGAACTTTCCCCCTTCTCGGCAAAGGGTCAGAGCTCGGTAAATTTCTGCCAAGATCAGCGGCATTATAGTCCTATTTGCTTTTTTCATCATAAAGTCAGCTATCCCCACGAGCCCCAACTCTATATTCCCATCTTTTTTAGGGAAAATCAAAATACCCAGGAACACCGTTATAAAAGCTAATCCTCTCTGAGCTTCCCACTTATCTTGGTTTCCTACGTGAGTAAGACCGGTATCTGGCGTCTCGAAGCCACGGGGATTCCCGTAACATCGATACAGGAAAAAGAAGGTACATAATCCTTTGGCTAAATTTCTATCTCGGATGTCCCGAGTGATGCTTAACAGGTCCAAAAAATTGTGAGGGGTTACTGCTCTAGGTGCCACCGGGTATTGATTTCTAAGATTCCCGTCGAAACCGGTGTAGCCTGTTATCTCTTCCAGTGTAGGAGTTTACTAGAAATCAGCGAAGTGGAATACATTATGTGCTGGGTCCCAAAATGGTATCAAGGCCTCAATTATGTCCTTTCTCGGCTTAACCTTCAAGAGCCCGATAAGACCACCCAACGGTTTTGTCACAACCTTCCTGCTGTCGTCCCCCAAATCATGCCACCACATATGTAGCTTCAAAGGGATCTTTTCACGGACTGAGAATGATTCATTTTAAATTGTGCTCATCCTACACATTTATTAAGGTGATTTCAATTAAAAGAAAACTACTGTAAGCACGTGATTTTTGCCCTATAAGAGAATTACTCCCCAAAAAAATTCAAAATAAAACAATTTTACTTTGTGTGCAATTTTGAGAATTTTTCGTGGCATTTTCAATAATTATGTGTATTTGTCCATGCATGTTTATTTGTTAAATTAATAAAAAATAAAAAAATACATCACATTTGCATTTAGGATTTAAGTTTACAATTAGAAGTAATGTAGTTTGTTTTATAAGAAATGAAAATTGCAAAAAATATGCATCGTTTACATTTTTAGCATTCAATGTCAAATTGTGCAATTTTGTTTTTAATTGGTGTTTAATTATGTATGATAATTGTTGTTAGGAATTAATTAGTATTTTTTATAAGTTAATTTAGTTTATAACTTAATTTAGAATTTTAGTTTTATTAATTAGAAAGTAAAAGAAAATAGAGCAAAAAATATAAAGAAAATCGGAATTGGGCCTCTTCTCCAATTTTGAACCTAGGCCCAAAACACCTCTACCCAACCCAAAACCCTTGACCCAAGCCCAATGTTGTACCCATACCCACTCCACGACCCGACCCGCTCCAATTATAACACAAATATACACAACCATAAAGCCTAAGTTTGGTTTCTTTCAGCTGCTACAGTGCAAAAGGCCCTCTTTCTCTTCACATCTTCATCTTCCTCATCTCACACCCCTTCCAACGCCAAAGAACCTCCCCCTCCTCCATTGACGCAGCCAGCAGAGCTGCTCGTCGACCACCCTGGCTGCTCCTTCTTCTTCGTCCAACAGCCTCCGCCCCTATCCGCCATTGACGAGCTCGTCGAGTTCCCATGGCTGCCCCGTCTTCAGCTTCTTCATCCCAAGCTTCATCTTCATCAATGAACAACATCCGCCATTGACGAGCTCGTCAAGCTCCCATGGTTGCGCATCTTCTTCTTCTTCACAACAGCCCCACGACCAGCTCCCTCTCGTCGACTCCATCTCCGAGCAGCCATAAACAAGCGACGCAACAACAGTCAGTCCGTCACCTTGATGCTTCTTCATCGTCTTCGACAAAACGACCCTACTGCTGCTGCTCCGCCACTGCTGCTACCCGTCGCTGCTGCTGCTCCGCCACTGTTGCTTCCCGTCGCTGCTGCTGCTCCGCCACTACTGCGTTGCTGCTCCTTCTTCGTCCCAACTCATCCATGAACATCACCCATTATCCATGGCTGCTGCATGGTTGCTTCTTCAGAACAAGAACGTGATGTTCAGAAGAATTATTGGTTCTAGTTCATCGTCGTTCCGGTCCGGTTAGTTGGTTTAACCAATTCGTGTTTATCATTTTTTTTATTTTTTTTCAGTTTGTTTCATTTTTCTTGTTTATTTTTAGGTAGAAATTGTTAGTTTAATTATAATGTTGTTAGATTTAAGTTGAAGTTCAATTAATTATTTTTTCAGTTTGTTTTTGTTAATTTAAAAGGATTTAGTTTTAATATAGAAGAGTGTTAGTTTAAATCGTTTGAATCCGTCATCTTTGTTGTTTAATATAGATTTAATTCGTACTCATTTTTGTTTGAAGTTCGTTTTTAATCTAGTGATTTAATGTGAGCTTATGTTTTGGTTTTTAATTTTTTGATTTAGTTTGAATCATTCATCTTTATTGTAATGTTATTGGATTTAATTTGAAGATCAATTGATTATTGAGTTTAGTGATTTGAATCTGTTTAGTTGTTCTGTTTAAGTTTAATTTGAATTTGAGCTCAATGATTTGAATATACTTGTTTGTTATTGTTGTTGAAATCTGAAAGTAGATTTGTTGTTTAAAAATATTGTTCAGTCAAAATAATTCCAGTTGTTTCTTTGTTGTTCATCATTTAGTTTGAGTTTGTTCATAAAATTTGATTAGGAATTGGTTATAGCTGCTATATTTTGGTTAGAATTGATTAGGTGAATTGGTTATAGCTGACGGGGTAGATTGGTAAATTGCAGTATTTTCAGGGGTAAAATGGTAATTTCAGTAAGGTCGGAGGGGTATTTTTGGAATTGAAAATCTGAACAATTATTTATTTTGAGTGCTCTATCCATTAAGATTAAATAATATTTAAATAATATTAAAATAGTACATGGTGGGGGACAAGACATAATGTAGTGGGGGAATAATATAATTATTTGAGGTAGGCATGAGGGACAAGATATAATGGAGGGGATAATGTATTTGTTTAATGTAGTGGGGGACAAAATATTAAGTAGTGGGATTAAAAGGGGGATGAGTGGAAGATATTGGGATTTAATTTTAAAATGCTGAAAGTTGGTAATAAATAGAGGGGACTTGGAGAGAATTTGAAAAAAAAAGGGAGCTGGATATTAAAGAGAGAGAAAAATTCTGAAAAATATTAAGACTTCAAAAAATAAAAAATAAAAACATTCTGGAAATTTAAAGAGAGAGTAGTATACACCTAATATACAATCTAAATATTCTGATGTACGGATTCAGAAATTAAGGGTTAAACATTAACTAGTCTTTCAATCTGAAAAGATTCCCTTTACTTCTGCCCGTTGATTGTTGTTGGTGTCTCTGGATTTTCGTTTGATTTGTTTCTGGAGTTTGGTTGGTTGTTTGCCACTACTTCACTGGTTTGCTGGATTTTTATCTTGATTTTAAAATCTGTCACTGGTTTCTCGTTGCTGGTTGTTACTGGTTGCTGGGTGTTGCTGTTGTTATATGCTACTGCATTTCTGCTGATCTTACTTTTCTTCTGCTTCCAATATCAGGTACACAACTGACACGCTGGTTAATGTAAACTTAAACGTGAAGCATGAATTTGAAATGAAGAGTTGAAGTTCTGAATTTATCTTAATTATATTCTGAATTTTATTTGTATATATACATTATTTAGCTTACTCTAATTAGAATCATGTAGCTGTTTAATATATATAATGGAACATCTGACGGTAGCTTAGCGGACGACTGTCTATGTATTGCCCTAAAATAAATAAATGGTGTAGTAACTCTGTCTAGTTAATTCGTTATTGTTGGATGATTATCATATCTCAAAAAGCGTGTTAGCTGATTTAGACTATTCTTAAACATTCAACAGTTAGTTCATTAAACGAATAGATCATTTCGGAACTTGTAAGAATATTGTTTAGCTAAATACTATTGGTTAATTTTAGCATGTAAATGGTTTAAGATCAAAATTAGATTGCCAAGTTTTTTTTTTAATTTGACAAACTGTGAGCATGCCTAGTATAATGTAACTAGGTAGTAACATGTGAATGAGATGGCCCGGGCCCAGTTTGTGCCATACACATTGGGTCTGGGCCCGCATTGGCAACGGACTGCCCTGCTTACATCATTTTCAGATTTTATGAATCATATTCGAAACCCAACTATAACAACTCAAGCATGTAAATAAATTAAGACCTTTTCTCTTTCATTTTGTAGAGACAAATTTAATAGAAAAAATGTAGGCACTTTAGGATTGTTCTTTTAAAATAAATGAGATGAGCCTCGCCCAATAAAATGCACAAATTGCGGGGCCCTCAATAAATATTTAATTGAATACTTAGACTTCGGGATGAGCCGTTTAGCAAATTTCACGGCCTTCTCCAAAGTAATAAAACGTTAGATTCTTTAGGCATGATTTTAATAATATTACATCCCTAAACTCGGGTGCGCATTTATGCGACCCAAATCCAAATCTCAACAGAGTCGAAATATGTCGATAACCACGGATGCATTGATGTGACGTGGTTCGAGATATATTTTCACGATGTTGCAATTCTCGATAAAAATAATAATAATAATAATAATAAAAGCGGTTAAAAGTTAAAATTTGCACATAAGTTCATAATCGTATAAAATCAGATATTTAGCCATTACAACAGTTTAAGCGACCGTGCTAGAACCACGGGATTCGAGGGTGCCTAACACCTTCCCTCGGGTCAACAAAATTCCTTACTTAGAATTTCTGGTTTGCAGACTTCATTTGGAAAGTCGAATATTTTCCTCGAATTGGGATTCAAGATAAACCGGTGACTTGGGACACCAAAAGCCAAACCTTTCCCAAGTGGCAACTCTGAATTAAATAAATAATCCCATTTTCGAATATTGTCACTTAAATTGGAAAAACTCCCTCACGCGCCTACCCTTCGGGGTAGGCACGCAAAAAGGAGGTGTGACAGCTCTGGCGACTCTGCTGGGGACCCAAACCCAGAACTTCGGTTCAGGGTTCAAGAATTCGAGCTTAGAATAACTGTTATAGTTGGCTTGTTTTATCTGATTTTTACATGTTGAGCCTAAATGTGCTAACTAACTGCTTTTACCGCTTTGATATTTTGTGAACTGTATATAAACTGTGCCGAAACCCATCTCCTCTCTGAGTCTTCTAAATCATGAAGAAGGGTGCACTTCGTGTGACTTCTTTTCTGTTTAGAGTCAATCCCATTTTTGGAACGAGGTTCGGATAAGTTGCAAAGCCGGGTTGAGCTTCTGTATCCCCGGTACGCTGCCCCCCCCCCCCCCCCCCCGGCTCGAGCTGTCCGCTCGGGTAAGCCAGGTCTAGAACAAACAACCAGATTCTGAACCTAGAATAACTCAACTTCATGCCGGATCCCTAGTAGGAACGCTTATCTGCATCATGTGCATTTTTGACTTAGGGGACTCAACACAGGGGTTGGGTCCGTCTAGGAATAACAACCTGAAACAGAAAAGACCATCCTGATGCATCCTACTTACTGCTTGTGCATTTTATTTGCTTTGGACTTGCATGCTGACCGGTTTTGAATATTGGGAAAATTTGAAAAAAAGAGAGAAAGAAAAATAGCAGTGTATAGGGTTAATCTTCTGCTTTGAAAAATAACAATGTCCAAATAGTGTCGAAACTCTGCCGAAATTTTAAAAAAATATTTTTATTTTTAATAGTTTGTTTTACTAAAAGCAAAGGAAAAATAGAAAAAGAATCTTTATTTTTGGAAATTGTTCGCGGAAAAAGAAAAAAAAAAGAGTCTTTATTTTAGTTTGGGAATAGGTTGTCTTATTGTTTGTTGAAAATTAAAAGAAAAAAAAAGAGTCGTTATTCTGTCTTGTTTTCAAAAAATAGAAAAGGAAAATAGTCTGTCTTGCCATGAAAAATGAATATGAAAAAAGTCTTGTTTTTTTAAAAAATAATTTTTTTTATTTGTTTATGAAATGCCCAAAAAGAAAATGAAAAGAGTCGTGCTTTGAAAGTGGTTTTGTTATTTGCTTATGAAATGCCAAAAATGAAAATGAAAAAGAGTCTTTTTAAAATAAAAAATAAAAATAATATAGTTTGTTTTATTACCGAACTACGCTGGTATGATTCTCACCGGGTGTGAGATACGTAGGCAAACCTCATCGGTCCGACCCCAATTTTCAAAAAAAAAATCCAAAAATATTTTCTTCCAGTCCCTTCTTTGAAAATATTTCCTTAATTTTTTTTTTTTTAAAAAGAAGTAGTTTTTAAAAACTCAAAAAAAAATGGTTTCCTTCTTTCTAATATCTTTCATACAAAAAAAAAAAAAAATCAATAAAAATCAAAATCAAAATACTGGTTTCTTTCATTCTGAAGTATTTTTCCAAAAAAAATATCAGAAACAAAAATCCAAAACAAATTGCTCTTTAGGTGTCTTTATTTTGTAAATATCCATAAAAAATTTGAAAGTATGAGTCCAAAAATATTTTCGCTTTTCTTTAAAAGTGCTTTTGTAAATAAAAAAAAAACTTAAAAATCCAAAATATTTTCTTAAAAGTGCCTCTTTCAAAAATTAAGAGGCGACAGCCAAAATCCAAAGAAAATATTTTCTTTCTTAGAAAAAGAGAGAACAAATGAAAATTCAAACAAAAGTTTTTTTTTACTTCTAAAATTCTCAAAGTTCCAATCAAAAGAAAAGGAATTTTTAGAAGTCTTTCTTTCAAAAATAAAAATAGAGTCAAATTCAAAAATCCAAAAAAAAGATATCCTATTCTTCTTTTAAAAGCATTTTTTTTAGAAAAATCCAAAAGAAACAAAATTCCAAAAAAAAAACCTTTATTCTTTTAAAGCATTTTTTTTTTAAAAAAATAAATTTATTCCAAAAAGAGAAAAAAAAGAGTTAGTTTACTTATTCTATTCACGATCTCCCGAACTACGCAAAATCTAATTCACGCGGCGCCGTGATACGTAGGCAATTCTCATCGTATCCGGTCACGTTTTTAACTTCAAATAAAAACAAAAAATAAGAAAATATAAATAAAAGGGAGCCGAAATGACGCATGCCATCAGTGCAAACATGTAGAAACTCACTTAACTGTATAGGTGCATCACATCCCAACGTGAGATTACCTGTCTGTTATTTGTTTCAAACTAACCGGTTGCTTGCTGCTAAGTTCGGGTTTTTAGAAAGGTGGTTTCGTTTTGTGGAGGTCTGGCCTCACATTCATACTTTACGAGGTCGAAAGGAAGTGTTCAGCTGCCCGTCACTAAGTCGAGAGGAAGTATTCATACTTACTTCACAAGATCAAAGGGAAGTGTAGAGATGTCTTCAGAAATTCCTTTGCCAACGATTCCTATTTCCGAAGAGAGTTCAATCTCGCCCATCCCAACTTCCGAATCAACGACTGCTGAAGAAAACAGAGTCTTGCGGCTTCGCATGTTGGAAATGTTAGATGACTGGAACAATGGAAAAGAGCCGCCGAGTGTAATCCCTGGATTCCCCGAGCTGTTCTCTAGGACAAGTGGGACTTCCAACGTCCCCATAAGTTATCCAACTACCCCATTCGGGTACCCTACCATTTCAGCCCACTCCGCTGGATCACCCTATGATTCTTATCCCTGGATGTCAATGACAGATGTGGCTACAAACATATTCACTGCACCGCCCTGTCCAATTGCGGCACAACCCGCTATACACAGGCCTAATTTTGACTCTTCTTCATTCACATTTCAAGCACCATCCTTCTCGCTGGAACCGACTCGGTTTACTACCAGCGCTCACCTTCAGCAGCCTCAATACGAGTTTACGCCTGGGCAAGACCGAAATCCCAAAGCTTTTGAACAAGATGAAATGGCGAAAAGAATGAGGAGCCTCGAGCAGAGTTTAAAAAATATGCAAGGTTTAAGCGGGCAGAAGAGTGTCTCCTATACTGATCTGTGCATGTTCCCTCTCGTGCACCTGCCCGTAGGGTTCAAAACACCGAAGTTTGAGAAATATGATGGACATGGCGATCCCATTGCTCACCTCAAAAAATATTGCAACCAATTGCGTGGGGCTGGCGGCAAAGAAGAATTGTTGATTGCATACTTCGGAGAAAGCTTGGTGGGCATAGCCTCAGAATGGTATATGGATCATGACATATCTCGATGGCACATTTGGGACGATCTTGCCAGAGATTTTGTAAGGCAGTTTCAGTATAATATTGACATCGCACCAGATAGGAATTCTTTATCAAACTTGAAGAAGAAACCCTCAGAAAGCTTCAGAGAATACGCTATTAATTGGCGCGAACAAGCATCAAGGGTAAAACCTCCCATGGATGAAATAGAAATGGTCACTACTTTCCTCCAAGCTCAAGAATCAGATTACTTCCAAAACATGATGTCGGCCATGGGAAAACCTTTCGCAGAAGCGATTAAGATCGGGGAAATGGTAGAAAATAGGCTAAAAACGGGTCGAATTCTAAGCCAATATGCTATCAGAGCTACCTCCCAAGCCATTCAGGGTGGGTCTGGAGGAATAGCAAAAGGAAAGAAAAGGGAAGAAACATTCATGGCAGCGTCGGGTACAAGGAGAAACTATACTCCCAGATCCTTTTTCTCAGAGAGGACCCTGCAGCATTATTACCCTCACCAAAATTTGGCCTATACTCCTCAGCCATACTCGGTTATGAATACTCAGCATTATGTCCGTCCACAACAACAAGCCAACAGAAATCAAGCTCCACCTCCTAGAAATCAGCCTCCCTACCGACACCACTATAATCCACAACTACCCCAGAATAACTTCTGTCCTCAAAAATCACTCAGAAGACAAACTTTCACACCCATTGGTGAACCGTATTCTACCCTATTCCCAAAACTGGTCCAGATGGGTTTCCTGCAACCAGTCCCTCAGACAAGGCAAAATCCAGCATCACCTGCTTATAGAGCCAGTGTCAGGTGTGCTTATCATTCGGGAGTAGAAGGGCATGATACCAACGATTGTTGGACTTTAAAAAGGGCGGTAAGAGAACTTAATAGAACAGGGAAAGATAGTATTAAGGGACGGGGAGGTCCCAAATGTGACCAACAATCCGTTGCCCACTCACAATAATGGGCCATTGATTGGGATGATCTATGAGGACAAGGAGTTTGATCCTGCCCTGAAAGCTATAATCGCCATTATCGATGCAGAGAGAAAGCCTAAAGCAGCCCCGAAACAAGAGAAAGGGGAAAAGAAGACTAATGCTGTCAAGGCTGAGCTCGAAAAGAAGGCTAAGACAAAGACGGAGACGATGTTGCCTTCGAAGAATGAAGTTCTCTACATTCCACGAGGTCAATCAGAGAAGCCACAGATTTTCGAAATAAAAAAGGGAATACCGATGTACGTGGCGAAATGGGCCTATGTGGTTCGGGGGACGATTAAACCGCCTCGGCTGAATGAGTTAATGGTTATCGGACGCGTGCCACAGAAGCCAATGACGGACCCATCTACGGTACCGTGGAATTATCAACAAACATTGGTTACGTACAAAGGCAAAGAAATCACGGGGGAACTTCCAGAAAAATACTTCTGCTGGAAGATATTCAGACATTCAAGAAGTGAACAATGCCACACGAAAGCGTTTCCCACCCAAGAAGCCTGTAAGCGCTGAAGAAGTAAAGGCTTTCTTCCAGAAGATGAATATGCCTGACTATGAAGTGTTGGATCAGTTGCGCAAATACCCTGAACAAGTGTCTATGCTATCTTGCTAATGAGGTCCGCCGAGCATCAGAAGATCCTGCTCAAAACTTTGAATGAAGCGTATGTGCCGGTTGAGACTTCAGTTGAACAACTTGAAAGAATGACGGAAAGGTTCTTTGCGGTTAATCAAGTTTCTTTTAGCAAGAACGATTTGCCTCCGGAGGGAGTAACTCACAACAAGGCTTTACATCTAACAGTCAAGTGTGAAGACTACTACGTCAAGCGAGTAATGTTGGATGGGGGTTCGGGTGTTGACATTTGTCTGCTCTCTATGCTGCAAAGAATGGAAATTGGGACCGGAAGGATTCACCCCAATAATGTTTGTGTAAGAGCTTTTGATGGCATCAAGAGGGACACCCTCGGAGAAATAGACCTGATATTGACTATCGGGCCGGTGGAGTTCGAAGTAACTTTCCAGGTACTGGATATGGACACATCTTACAACTTTCTCCTCGGAAGGCCTTGGATTCATGCTGCAGGGGCTGTACCCTCCACTCTCCACCAAGTGGTGAAGTTTGAATATGAAGATCGGGAAATTGTGGTCCACGGAGAAGGCGAACAGTCTATTTATCGGGACCCATCCATCCCATATCTTGAAGCAAGAGAAGGGAGCGAGCACACAGTTTATCAGGCTTTTGAAGTTGTGCTGGCGGAGCAGTATGAAGAAGGGAGCCCTTGCCCCCAACCTTTCTTGTCCAACGCTTCAATCATGGTTGCTAAAGAAATGATCCGACGGGGATTCAAACCGGGAGAAGGACTTGGAAAATCGTTGCAAGGAATAACTGAACCTATCACCTTGCCTTACACTAAGAAACTCTTTGGGATAGGCTTCCACCCTACTCCAAAAGATAAAGATTGGGCAAAGAAGAGAAAAAATGAGGGATGGAAGTTGCCTCAACCATTGCCACATTTGTACGAAACTTTCGTCAGATCAAAGTACATTGAAGAAGAAGATGACGAGGCCTTTACGGCCGAAGAGATTGAAGAAATATGTGGGTCAATGAGAGAAATGCTTTACGAAACTCACATGGTTCAGCTGGGAGAAGGCACAAGCACCGCTGAGGTGCTATACATGGGGCCAAATGCTAAGCTTCAAAATTGAGAGGCTACACCGTTCCCAGTCAGGCAGGAGTCCGGGTAGACTTGTCCTGCCACCTTTCCTGCATCACGAGTTATCCCAAGGTGTAACTCGAATGTTTTTCTTTAGTTTCCTGTTTTAATTTCCTGAAATATAAACCCTGTTATCTTCCCAATTCCAAGGAATAAAATCAATATTTCATCATTTTTCTTTATTCTTTCTGATTTTTGCTATTTTTCTTTTATCTTTTCCTTTCAGTTATAATAATGCGGCTTTAAATAATATGACATGCTTGCAGACTTCACGCCCAGATCCAAACGAGTTGTTTAACTGTGAAATAATGAACCAAGAACCGGAATATGACGAAGAATAGGCTTTTAGGGAAATAAATCGAGAATTGGAACACTTTGAGAATAAACCTAAGCCAAATTTGAATGACACCGAACCGGTTAACTTGGGAACTCTTGAAGAAATCCAAGAAACCAAAATAAGCATTCACACAGATGAGACAACGCGAGATGCAATAATTCAACTCCTCTTTGAATTTAAAGATGTGTTTGCTTGGTCATACGATGACATGCCAGGATTAGGTGTTGATCTAGTGGTGCATAAATTGCCAATTTACCCTGATTGTCCTCCAGTTCAACAAAAACAAAGGAAGTTCAAGACTGATATCAGTGATAAGATCAAAGAAGAAATCACAAAGCAGTTGAAAACATGAGTAATTCGGGTAGTCCAGTATACTACATGGTTGGCTAATGTAGTTCCTGTACCGAAGAAAGATGGGTAAACTCGGGTGTGTGTGGATTATCGAGATTTGAATAGGGCAAGTCCCAAAGACAATTTCTCGTTGCCCAACATCAACATCCTTGTTGATAACTGTGCTAAACATGAGATACAGTCTTTCGTAGATTGTTACGCTGGATATCATCAGGTGTTGATGGATGAAGAAGATGCCGAGAAAACCACCTTCACTACACCTTGGGGTACTTACTATTATCGGGTTATGCCATTCGATTTAAAGAATGTCGGGGCAACTTACATAAGAGCCATGACTGCCATTTTTCATGATATGATGCATCAAGAGATAGAGGTGTATGTAGACGACGTAATAGTCAAGTCCAGGACTCAGGACGATCATGTTCGAGACTTGAGGAAATTTTTTGAAAGGCTGAGAAAGTACGACCTGAAGCTGAATCCGGCTAAGTGCGCCTTCGGAGTCCCATCGGGCAAGCTTCTGGGTTTCATAGTAAGCAAGAGAGGTATCGAGTTAGATCCAACAAAGAGAAAATCTATTCGAGATCTACCTCCTCCAAGAACGAAGAAAGACGTGATGAGTCTATTGAGCAGGTTAAACTATATCAATCGATTCATTGCCCAACTGACTAGCACATGTGAGCCCATATTCAAGCTATTGAGGAAGGATGCAACAATCAAATGGACGGTTGAGTGTCAAGAGGCTTTTGACAAGATCAAAGAATATTTCTCAAATCCTCCAGTTTTGGTCCCGCCAGAGCCAGAGAGACCCCTGTTCTTGTATCTGACGGTCTTGGAAAATTCTTTCGGTTGTGTCCTCGGACAACATGACATAACTGGAAAGAAAGAGCAGACGATCTATTACTTAAGCAAGAAGTTCACCAGCTATGAGGCCAAGTACACTTTGTTGGAAAGAACGTGTTGTGCTTTGACGTGGGTCGCTCAAAAATTGAGACATTATCTCCAAGCTCATACTACTTACCTCATAACCAGGTTGGATCCTTTGAAGTACATATTCCAGAAACCAATGCCTACTGGGAGATTAGCAAAGTGGCAAATCTTGCTTACTAAATTCGACATAGTCTATGTCACTCGCACGACAATGAAAGCCCAGGCGTTAGCGGATCACTTGGCTGAGAACCCAGTTGATGAGGAATACCAACCATTGAGTACTTATTTTCCAGATGAAGAGATAAACACCATAGGAGTAGTCTCGGAAGACGCTCATGCTTGGAAGATGTTCTTTGATGGGGCTGTAAATGCTAAAGGTGTAGGAATTGGGGCAATCTTGATCTCACCCACTGGTCAACACTATCCGGCTACAGCTAGGCTTCGTTTCTTTTGCACAAACAATACAGCTGAATATGAAGCCTGCATCATGGGCATGAATATGGCGATCGATCAAGATGTTGAAGATTTGTTGATTATGGGGGATTCTGATCTGATTATCCGACAAGCCCAGGGTGAATGGGAAACTCGAGATGTCAAGCTTATTCCTTACCGGCAGCACGTGGAGGATCTCAGCAAGCGATTCAAATCGATAGAGTTCAGGTATATCCCGCGGTGTCACAATGAACTAGCCGATGCACTTGCCACCTTAGCTTCAATGTTGCCTTATCCAGGCAATGCCCACATCGATCCCTTGGAAATCCAAATCAGGGAAAGACACGGTTACTGTAATGTAATCGAGGCGGGACCAAGTACCCAGCCATGGTACCATGATGTTAAGAGGTTCTTGAAAACACAAGAATACCCCGAACATGCTACTGGAGATCAAAAGAGAACTATTAGGCGGCATGCGAGTGGATTCTTTTTGAGCGGCGAGGTATTGTATAAAAGAACCCCGGATCTCAATTTGTTGAGATGTGTTGACGCAGAAGAGGCTGGAAGAATCATGCATGAGGTACACGCGGGAGTATGCGGCCCCCACATGAACGGGTATGTTTTAGCAAAGAAAATCCTTCGAGCGGGTTATTACTGGATAACCATGGAAAAGGACTGTTTTAGTTTCGTTCAAAAGTGTCATCAGTGTCAGGTGCACGGTGATTTGATTCATGCACCTCCCACAGAACTGCATCCCATGTCTGCACCTTGGCTATTTGTTGCTTGGGGCATGGACGTCATTGGGCCAATCGAGCCAAAAGCCTCAAATGGACACAGATTCATATTGGTCGTTATTGATTACTTCACAAAATAGGTCGAAGCTGTCACTCTCAAATCGGTCACTAAGAAAGCGGTGGTGGATTTTGTACATTCAAATCTTATCTGTCGTTTCGGTATTCCTGCAACTATCATCACAGATAATGCGGCAAACCTGAATAGTCACTTGATGGAGGATGTATGCGAACAGTTCAAAATAACGCATAGGAACTCCACTCCTTATCGGCCCAAGGCCAATGGCGCTGTTGAAGCAGCAAATAAAAACATCAAGAAGATTTTGTGGAACACAATCCAGAGTTCCAGACAATGGCATGAACAGTTACCTTTTGCCTTGCTGGGATATCGCACTACAGTACGCACATCAGTAGGGGCAACCCCATACTTGTTAGTTTATGGGACCGAGGCTGTGATACCGGCAGAGGTAGAAATTTCTTCGCTCCGAACCATTGTTGAAGCAGAGATTGAAGATAACGAATGGGTTAAGACTCGATTGGAGCAGTTGACCTTAATTGATGAAAAGCGAATGGCTTCGGTCTGTCACGGGTAGTTGTACCAACAAAGAATGGCCCGCGCTTACAACAAGAAGGTGCGACCCAGGAATTTTGAAGTAGGTCAACTAGTGTTAATACGCATTCTTCCACATCACCAGGAAGCGAAAGGAAAATTTTCTCCTAATTGGAAAGGTCCGTACATCATCAGGAAGATATTGCCAAGAGGAGCGTTGTATCTGGGTGATATTGAAGGAAATGATCCTGAAACAGCTGTGAACGCGGATGCAGTCAAAAGGTACTATGTCTGAGTTTACTTCAGTGATGAGTTGGCACATTTGAGATGATGAAGGCTTTTTATTCCCGCTACCCAAACACTATCAACTCTTTCTACAAACCCTTTGAGTCGGTTACATTTCTTTGGCTACCCTCTTTGGAATCCAAAAGCACTGTTGAAAAAAAAAATGATTAGCCTGAACTACGTCTGACTTGATTCCGAAAGGATACGTAGGCAGCCTCTCTCTGGGGTTCAGTCACACCAAAATAAAAATCCAAATTCCCTCAAAATGAAACTGGGGCAGATGTTATAATGATCCCGCGGTAATCCCGTTTTGAAGGGTTCCAAAGTTGTAAATCGATCCAAATCATTTTTACACAAATCCTTTCAAGTCCTTATGATCAATCAGTGAGAGTGGTCAAGGATCAGAGGATACAGCTATTTGGATCCAAGGCAAGAAAATGAGAGAAATAAAACGAGAGAGTCTTATTGGTGAAAACCCACACGGGCACCGTAAGGCAATGGCGAGCAGAGAAATCAAAAATGAGAGAGCTTGTTTAGTAAAAACTCGCAAAGAGTGCTATCAGGCGACAGTGAGGAGAGAAATGAGAGAGGTCGACTAGCGAAAACGCGCAAAGGGCGCTGTCGGCCGAAAAGATGATTTCACCTCAGAAAGTTCTGGCAAGGTTCCCTGGTTTGGAAGCATAGATCCGTTTGGTTGATGAGAAATGCAAGTTCGTGAGGGTCGGGCATCCAGTCCGAAAAGCATGTCATGTCAATTTAAAGCCAGCATGCGCCTCAGATAAGTCTTTCTTTTCCCCCGAAAGGGACACTTCTCTTTTAAATTCATTTTTTCGCTCTTTGTTTACCTTTCTTTGAATCCCTTTCGGCTTAACCCTAAATTCCAAAACGTGCTATAAAGAAAAGGTGGCAGGACCGGTTTCACAGAGCTCCGTCAAGCAAGAGGTAAAGAAAATACCCAGCCTCAGTGGTGCGTCAGTCCAATCCCGACTGATCATGATATTGATTACCTCCAAAGTAAAAGCATTAAAAAAAATCCCCAATGAGATCTGCCCCAGTAAAAATCCCCAAGCAGAATGAGATGGAAGAACCAAAGCCTTACACGGGCGAATCATCATGAAATCCTGAAATCCGAGTCTTATCAGTTTGAAAGGGGGTCGCCTTTGAAGCCAATCAATGGCAAAGTTTCTCAACAGAAATGAGGCCTGGACCAAGCAATTGGAATGATCAAGGCCACCGAACCAACCACCGTTTTCAAACTGACAATTGTTCTTTGTTTGGAAAATTGAAACAGGTGCAATCCGAAACAACCGTGCAAGAAGCAGGTGCAACCAAAGGGAAAAGAAATGCACAAGTGCAAGAAACAGCTTTGCAGCAAGGAGTCAACCCAAAAGGGAAGTTTCCTCCAAATTCTTTCCTGCATTTTTACTGAACAAAAAAATAATTAAAAAAAAATAATAAAAAATAAAAACGAAAAGAGAAATAAGAAGAAAATTCCAAAAAAAGGGGTTAGTTTAGAATCCCCAATATCAACCTATTTTTCGCCAACATTAGGGATCCAATCCCTAAGTTGAGATTTTAGACATAGGGCCTCCATTCCCTAGTCACCTTTGCCAACATTAGGGCTCCAATCCCTAAGTTGAGATTTTAGACATAGGGCCTCCATTCCCTAGTCGCCTTTGCCAACATTAGGGCTCCAATCCCTAAGTTGAGATTTTAGACATAGGGCCTCCATTCCCTAGTCGCCTTTACCAATATTAGGGCTCCAATCCCTAAGTTGAGATTTTAGACATAGGGCCTCCATTCCCTAGTTGCCTTTGCCAACATTAGGGCTCCAATCCCTAAGTTGAGATTTTAGACATAGGGCCTCCATTCCCTAGTTGCCTTTGCCAACATTAGGGCTCCAATCCCTAAGTTGAGATTTTAGACATAGGGCCTCCATTCCCTAGTTTCCTTTACCAATATTAGGGCTCCAATCCCTAAGTTGAGATTTTAGACATAGGGCCTCCATTCCCTAGTCGCTTTTACCAATATTAGGGCTCCAATCCCTAAGTTGAGATTTTAGACATAGGGCCTCCATTCCCTAGTCGCCTTTGCCAACATTAGGGCTCCAATCCCTAAGTTGAGATTTTAGACATAGGGCCTCCATTCTCTAGTCGCCTTTGCCAATATTAGGGCTCCAATCCCTAAGTTGAGATTTTAGACATAGGGCCTCCATTCCCTAGTCGCCTTTGCCAACATTAGGGCTCCAATCCCTAAGTTAAGATTTTAGACATAGGACCCCCATTCCCTAGTCGCCTTTACCAATATTAGGGCTCCAATCCCTGAGTTGAGCAATTTTCTTTTAGCCGACATTAGGGCTCCAATCCCTGAGTTGAGCGATTTTTCCTTTAGCCGACATTAGGGTTCCAATCCCTGAGTTGAGCAATTTTTCTTTAGCCGACATTAGGGCTCCAATCCCTGAGTTGAGCGATTCTACTTTAGCCGACATTAGGGCTCCAACCCCTGAGTTAAGCGGTTTTTCTTTTTAGCCAAATTAGGGCTCCAATCCCGGAGTTGCGCCTTTTGGACTTGAGGTTTCCAATCCCCTCATCAATTCCGTAGATTTTTATGGCAATTAACTCGCGAAATTTTCCTAGTAAAACTGGGGCAGAAAAATTTCGTTCGTTTGTTTGTTTTGTTGTCTGAGTAGGTTTAACCCCGAAGCACAGGGATCGAGATGACCTACGGAGTGAGTCTCAATCCACAATAAAGAAAGGAATAAAAGAACAAAAGAAGATGAGCCCAAATACTGGACCAAACAAAGTGCAGATCGCTCAAAATCTGATTGAAGTCACGAGCTCCGCCAATCCCGCTTCACTCAATGCTGCAAAAATAAACAAGCACCTACAACTTGCAAGCATCAAGATTCAGATCGAAGTCTACAAGCAGAATCAGCTAAGACTCAAGATCAAGTTGCAAAAGAATTATAGATAGGAATCTTGTAACTAGTAGTTGATAGGCATAGCTAGCTTAGTTTTAATTTTCCTTGGATGAAATAAGGAGGTCGGTAAAGCAGTAGTAACAACATGCAACAACAGTAACAGCAACATTACAGTCCCATGGTAGTCCCAACTACCAACTTCCCGAACTACATTGACCTGATTCCCCTTTAGCCAGGGATATGTAGGAAACCTTTAGAAGCAAATGTTTGGTTAAATCTCTTTCAAAAAAATGCTTCACACGGAGTACTCGGATGGGCAAAAATCGCTCACTTTATCTTTGCACGAAAACTCTCCGTGTTTTTGGACAAAGAGGGGCAGTTGTAAGCACGTGATTTTTTCCCTATAAGAGAATTACTCCCAAAAAAATTCAAAATAAAACAATTTTCCTTTGTGTGCAATTTTGAGAATTTTTCGTGGCATTTTCAATAATTATGTGTATTTGTCCATGCATGTTTATTTGTTAAATTAATAAAAAATACAAAAATACATCACATTTGCATTTAGGATTTAAGTTTACAATTAGAAGTAATTTAGTTTGTTTTACAAGAAATGAAAATTGCAAAATATATGCATCGTTTACATTTTTAGCATTCAATGTCAAATTGTGCAATTTTGTTTTTAATTGGTGTTTAATTATGTATGATAATTGTTGTTAGGAATTAATTAGTATTTTTTATAAGTTAATTTAGTTTATAACTTAATTTAGAATTTTAGTTTTATTAATTAGAAATTAAAAGAAAATAGAGCAAAAAATATAAAAAAATCGGAATTGGGCCTCTTCTCCAATTTTGAACCTAGGCCCAAAACACCTCTACCCAACCCAAAACCCTTTACCCAAGCCCAATGTTGTACCCATACCCACTCCACGACCCGACCCGCTCCAATTATAACACAAATATACACAACCCTAAAGCCTAAGTTTGGTTTCTTTCAGCTCTTACAGTGCAAGAGACCCCCTTTCTCTTCACATCTTCATCTTCCTCATCTCACACCCCTTCCAACGCCAACGAACCTCCCCGTCCGCCATTGACGCAGCCAGCAGAGTTGCTCGTCGACCACCCTGGCTGCTCCTTCTTCTTCGTCCAACAGCCTCCGCCCCTATCCGCCATTGACGAGCTCGTCGAGTTCCCATGGCTGCCCCGTCTTTAGCTTCTTCGTCCCAAGCTTCATCTTTATCGACGAACAACATCCGCCATTGACGAGCTCGTCAAGCTCCCATGGCTGCACGTCTTCTTCTTCTTCACAACAACCCCACAAACAGCTCCCTCTCGTCGACTCCATCTCCGAGCAGCCATGAACGAGCGACGCAACAACAGTCAGTCCGTCACCTTGCTGCTTCTTCATCGTCTTCAACCAAACGACCCTACTGCTGCTGCTCCGCCACTGCTGCTGCCCGTCGCTGCTGCTGCTCCGCCACTGCTGTGTTGCTACTCCTTCTTCGTCCCAGCTCATCCATGAACATCACCCATTCTCCATGGCTGCTGCATGGTTGCTTCTTCAGAACAAGAACGTCATGTTCAGAAGAATTATTGGTTCGAGTTCATCGTCGTTCCGGTCCGGTTAGTTGGTTTAACCAATTCGTGTTTATCGTTTTTTTATTTTTTTTCCAGTTTGTTTCATTTTTCTTGTTTATTTTTTAGGTAGAAATTGTTAGTTTAATTATAATGTTGTTAGATTTAAGTTGAAGTTCAATTAATTATTTCTTCAGTTTGTTTTTGTTAATTTAAAAGGATTTAGTTTTAATATAGAAGAGTGTTAGTTTAAATCGTTTGAATCCGTCATCTTTGTTGTTTAATATAGATTTAATTCGTACTCATTTTTGTTTGAAGTTCATTTTTAATCCAGTGATTTAATGTGAGCTTATGTTTTGGTTTTTAATTTTTTGATTTAGTTTGAATCATTCATCTTTGTTGTAATGTTATTGGATTTAATTTGAAGATCAATTGATTATTGAGTTTAGTGATTTGAATCTGTTTAGTTGTTCTGTTTAAGTTTAATTTGAATTTGAGCTCAATGATTTGAATATACTTGTTTGTTATTGTTGTTGAAATCTGAAAGTAGATTTGTTGTTTAAAAATATTGTTCAGTCAAAATAATTCCAGTTGTTTCTTTGTTGTTCATCATTTAGTTTGAGTTTGTTCATAAAATTTGATTAGGAATTGGTTATAGCTGCTATATTTTGGTTAGAATTGATTAGGTGAATTGGTTATAGCTGACAGGGTAGATTGGTAAATTGCAGTATTTTCAGGGGTAAAATGGTAATTTCAGTAAGGTCGGAGGGGTATTTTTGGAATTGAAAATCTGAACAATTATTTATTTTGAGTGCTCTGTCCATTAAGATTAAATAATATTTAAATAATATTAAAATAGTACATGGTGGGGGACAAGACATAATGTAGTGGGGGAATAAAAGGTAGGCATGAGGGACAAGATATAATGGAGGGGATAATGTATTTGAATAATGTAGTGGGGGACAAAACATTAGGTAGTGAGATTAAAAGGGGGATGGGTGGAAGATAGTGAGATTTAATTTTAAAATGCTGAAAGTTGGTAATAAATAGAGGGGACTTGGACAGAATTTGAAAAAAAAGGGAGCTGGATATTAAAGAGAGAGAAAAATTCCGAAAAATATTAAGACTTCAAAAAATAAAAAATAAAAACATTCTGGAAATTTAAAGAGAGAGTAGTATACACCTGATATACAATCTAAATATTTTGATGTACGGATTCAGAAATTAAGGGTTAAACATTAACTAGTCTTTTAATCTGAAAAGATTCCCTTTACTTCTGCCCGTTGATTGTTGTTGGTGTCTCTGGATTTTCGTTTGATTTGTTCCTGGAGTTTGGTTGGTTGTTTGCCACTACTTCACTGGTTTGCTGGATTTTTATCTTGATTTTAAAATCTGTCACTGGTTTATCGTTGCTGGTTGTTACTAGTTGCTGGGTGTTGCTGTTGTTATATGCTACTGCATTTCTGCTGATCTTACTTTTCTTCTGCTTCCAATATCAGGTACACAACTGACACGCTGGTTAATGTAAACTGAAACGTGAAGCATGAATATGAAATGAAGAGTTGAAGTTCTGAATTTATCTTAATTATATTCTGAATTTTATTTGTATATATACATTATTTAGCTTACTCTAATTAGAATCATGTAGCTGTTTAATATATATAATGGAACATCTGACGGTAGCTTAGCGGACGACTGTCTATGTATTGCCCTAAAATAAATAAATGGTGTAGTAACTCTGTCTAGTTAATTCGTTATTGTTGGATGATTATCATATCTCAAAAAGCGTGTTAGCTGATTTAGACTATTCTTAAACATTCAACAGTTAGTTCATTAAACGAATAGATCATTTCAGAACTTGTAAGAATATTGTTTAGCTTAATACTATTGGTTAATTTTAGCATGTAAATGGTTTAAGATCAAAATTAGATTGCCAAGTTTTTTTTTAATTTGACAAACTGTGAGCATGCCTAGTATAATGTAACTAGGTAGTAACATGTGAATGAGATGGCCCGGGCCCAGTTTGTGCCATACACATTGGGTCTGGGCCCGCATTGGCAACTGACTGCCCTACTTGCATCATTTTCAGATTTTATGAATCATATTCGAAACCCAACTATAACAACTCAAGCATGTAAATAAATTAAGACCTTTTCTCTTTCATTTTGTAGAGACAAATTTAATAGAAAAAATGTAGGCACTTTAGGATTGTCCTTTTAAAATAAATGAGATGAGCCTTGCCCAATAAAACACACAAATTGCGGGGCCCTCGATAAATGTTTAATTGAATACTTAGACTTCGGGATGGGCCGTTTAGCAAATTTCACGACCTTCTCCAAAGTAATGCTGCTCGGTGGGCCGGGCCTGAACCGGACCGGACCGGACCGGGCCCGCGGTCCTAACGGGCCTGGTGGGCCTGGTGGGCCGGTCCTAGGTGGGCCGGTCTTGGTGGGCCTCCTGAGCCCGTCACGGGCTGGTCTCCATGGGTGAGCCCACGAGCCCGGGACCGTTTAGCCCGGGACCGGCAGGCGGGCCTGGCGGGCCCAACGACTATTTTTAAAAAAAAAAAAAAAAAAAAATCTGCAACGGCCATATTTAAAATCTAGCCGTTTGGGCTGAAAATATGACCGTTTTTTAAGTTAAAAAAATGGCCATTTGGCCCCCAAACTTTATTTTAACCCCAAACTTTATATAATTACACTTTTCCCCATTTCTCAACTATAAATACCCCCTCATTCTTTCATTTTTATTCACCAATTCATCAATATCTCTCAATATCTCTCAATCTCTCTCAATCTCTCTACTACAATTACTTAATTTATTGTTGAAATTTCGTGAAAAATTGTGAAGTTGTTGAATTGAAGTTTTCAAGTGTTCAACGATTTTCAATTTTCAAGAAGTTGTTCGGCAATCCGGTAAACTCGTTTCAACTCTTACGTTTTTAGAATATATTTTTGTGTGGTTTAGTTTGCATAATTATAATTAATATGGCATTTACTTTGAAAAAAATGTTTGGTAAAGGAAAAGATAAAACCGGTGAAAGTAGTGGCCAACCAACTACCCTTCCCCCGGCTCCCCGACCTAGAAAAGATAAGCAAGTTGAAAGTAGTCGCCAACCTAGACGTCCTCCTCCTTCCGTAATTCTTGATAGTGATCACCCTTGTTTTCAATTTACCGATAGTGAATTTTATCATAATGTTGCACCAGGTGATAGATTAGATGATGAAATTATGAATGCTCTTTATCCTAATGAAACCATCTTAGAAAATAATGAGGAAAATGAGGATGATGATGAAACTCAAGCACCGGATTTAGATGATACACCTACTAGTCCTCTTAATAACCCAAGTGATGCACCGGTCGACCCACCTGTAGAAACTCCTACTTTTAATAGAGAACCTGCTAAACGCTTAGAAACATCATTAGTTTGGAATTTTTTTACTCAAGTAAGAGAAAAAAATAAGGCTAAGTGTAAAACTTGTGGGAAATTAATGTCGCATAAATATGTAGGAGACCGTAGCGGCACAGGTAGTTTGACTAGGCACATAAAAACACACCCTAGAGATAAGGCTAGATTTTTTCAAATGAAAGCGCATCTAGAGGGGACAAGTGTAGATTCTGCGATTAACCCTAGTACAGGTTCAAATCTAGTTCAACCAGGAATTAACACTGTCACTGGAGGTATTTTATATTACGATCCAAATAGAGATCGTGAAGAATTAGCAAAGATGATTACTGTTATGTGCTTACCTTATACTTTTGCTTCTAATCCTAATTGGGTTCATTATATTAGAAGAGTGTTTAATCCTACTTATAAAGGTTGGCCTCGCGCAACAGTTAAGAGTGATATTTATAAATTCAAACATGAATATGAACAATATTTGCGTTATTTATTTACTCATATACCTAATCGGATTTCTATTACTACTGATATTGGTAGAAGTGGTAATGATTGTGATTACCTAACTGTTACAAGTCATTGGATAGATGAGGAATGGATAATGCAAAAACGCATAATTGCATATAGAATAATTAATTCGCGTCACACAGGTAAATTTATAGCTAACACTGTTGCAGATATTTGTAGATATTTTTGCTTTAGCGATAAAATAATGGCAATTTCAATGGATAATGCTTCTAGTAACACCAGTGCTATAGGCATGCTTACAACAACACTAAATCCTGCATTTACTAATATTTTCCATGTTAGATGTATTTGTCATATTTATCATTTAATTGTCGGTGATGGTATGCGAATATTAAACATAGAAATTGAAAAGGTTAGAATGGCTCTTAATTGGCTTTTTTATTCAAACCGTAGAAGTAGACTTAGAGAGTATTTTAAAAAATGTGATGAATATGGCCTTAGAGAAAGAAAGGTTCCTAAACCTTGCCCGACTAGATGGAATTGTATGTACGAAAGTTTAGTAGTAGCATATGAATATAGAAACCCAATTAATGCAACGTTTAATTCTCGGGTAGGTGGTGAAGATGATGATGAAATTATGATGAAACTTCACATCTAAATGAGCTTCAAGTTTATTTGTCTCAGGGACTTGAAAAGGAGAATCCAGACGGCTCTTTTGATCTTTTGGAATGGTGGAAGGCAAGGGAAAAACATTTTCCTGTTCTTGCAAGGATGGCTCGGGATATTTTATCAATTCAAGCTTCAACTGTTGCATCAGAGAGCGCTTTCAGTCAAGCAAGACTGCAAATAGGTGATCATAGAGCGTCTATGAGGGATAGCTTGGAAAAATCAGTATTGTTTAGAGATTGGATCCGCTCGGAAAGAAGAAACTTTGGAATTGCAGAAGCACAACCGGCGATAGATGAAGCTTATGAAGAAATGATAGCGGAACTTGCGGAGGATTCGGCTTCGCCCGGAAGTGGTGATGAACAAGCTTCTTTTCCACCACCACCAACGCAACCTCCTCCGAACCTTGAAGGATTTATGAGATTTGTTAGAGATAATACATAGAATAATATGTAACTTGTATTTTGGCACATCTTCCTTAGTTTTTTTCCTTCTAATGGTGGTATTAGTACCTTGTTGTGCTCATTCCATTGGGGGAAGGATGACTAAGAAAGATATGTCATTTTTTGGTAATAAAATTTATTGCTTCTACCCATGAGCTTCTTTTCGCAATATTTCTTTGTCTATACTTAGAATTATTTATAAGCTACAATATATACATAATATACAATATATATACTACAAGAAAATATATAAGAGAATATATATACATAAGATACAATATAATATACTACAAGAAAATATATTATGCGAAAATATATACATAATATACAATATATATACTACAAGAAAATATATTATGCGAACATATATACATAAGATACAATATATATACATAAGATACAATATATTATGCTACAATATATACATAATATACAATATATATACTACAAGAAAATATATTATGCGAATATATATACATAAGATACAATATATATACTACAAGAAAATATATAAGAGAATATATATACATAAGATACAATATAATATACTACAAGAAAATATATTATGCTACAATATATACATAAGATACAATATATATACTACAAGAAAATATATTATGCGAATATATATACATAAGATACAATATATATACTATAAGAAAATATATAAGAGAATATATATACATAAGATACAATATAATATACTAAAAGAAAATATATTATGCTACAATATATACATAATATACAATATATATACTACAAGAAAATATATTATGCGAACATATATACATAAGATACAATATATATACTAAAAGAAAATATATAAGAGAATATATATACATAAGATACAATATAATATACTTCAAGAAGTGATATTTATGCATGACAATTTAGTGTTTTACTATTGTTTTGTTATTTTCTTTTTCATCAAGCACTTTAATAATTAGATATACATATATACTACATATATATTTTTAATATAGCCATGATACTGCAAGAAATTGTCTAAAAAAAAAAAAAACCCCCGCTAGGCCCGCGAAGCCCACGAGCCCGGCCCGTTAAGCACAGGACCATGTGGGCTTAGGCCCGTCACGGGCCGGTTCCACCCATTAGGCCCACGAAGCCTGGGACCGCCAGAGCCCGGGACCACGAAGCCCGGGACCGCGAGGCCCGGCCCGTTAGGCCCACTAAGGCCCGGGCCCGGGACAAAATACAGCATTACTCCAAAGTAATAAAACGTTAGATTCTTTAGGCATGATTTTAATAATATTACATCCCTAAACTCGGGTGCGCATTTATGCGACCCAAATCCAAATCTCAACAGAGTCGAAATATGTCGATAACCACGGATGCATTGATGTGACGTGGTTCGAGATATATTTTCACGATGTTGCAATTCTCGATAATAATAATAATAATAATAATAATAAAAGCGGTTAAAAGTTAAAATTTGCACATAAGTTCATAATCGTATAAAATCAGATATTTAGCCATTATAACAATTTAAGCGACCGTGCTAGAACCACGGGATTCGAGGGTGCCTAACACCTTCCCTCGGGTCAACAGAATTCCTTACTTAGAATTTCTGGTTCGCAGACTTCATTTGGAAAAGTCGAAAATCTCCTCGATTTGGGATTCAAGATAAACCGGTGACTTGGGACACCAAAAGCCAAACCTTTCCCAAGTGGCGACTCTGAATTAAATAAATAATCCCATTTTCGAATATTGTCACTTAAATTGGAAAAACTCCCTCACGCGCCTACCCTTCGGGGTAGGCGCGCAAAAAGGAAGTGTAACAACTACGACTCATTTTGACTCAAGAAAAATGACCATTTTTCAAAATTTTCATAAAAATATCTGGCTTTGCCAATACGGCCTTTCAGCACTCCGAAAACGAAGATTTTAAGGTTGTGTCGGCTCACCAGCCAAAACCTTGAAAAATGACCAAAGGCGACTATTCTTGAAAAAACAGCCTTCCGGCGCCCTTTTGAGAGACATTCAGCTATTTTTGACAAGAGTGGCATCACCTTACTTATTTGCAACAAAAATAAAATTTTTGTTCTTTTCGGGCTATTTTTGCAAAAAGGAAGTTGAACCCGATGGGGGTTGCCTACGTATCTCACACCCTGTGAGAATCAAACTGGCATAGTTCGGGCAAATAAAATAAAACCAACTATTTTTAAAAACAAAACCTCTTTTTTTTTTCCTTTTTTTCATTTCATTTTTCTCAAAAATTCGGCAGAGTTTCAGCACTATTTGGACATTGGGTTTTTCAAAACAGGTGACGAACACACTTAACCCTCACATTGCTATTCTTTTTTTTCAACCTTCTCCCATTATTTATAAGCTGATCAGCATGCAAATACGAAGTAAATAAATGCACAAGTAGCAAGTAAGATGCATCAAGATGGTCCTTTTCATTTCGGGTACACTTGTCCTAGACAGACCCAACCTCTATGTTGAGTCTCCAAAGTCAAATGCACGTGATGAAAACAAACGTTCCTACTAGGAATCTGGCATGAGGTTTTGCTATACTAGGTTTAAAACCTGGGTTTATTGTTCTAGACCTGGCTTACTTGAGCGGACAACTCGAGCCGAGGGGGCAGCGTACCGGGAATACAGAAGCTTCACCGGCTTTGCAACTTGTCCGAACCTCGTTCTAAATTTGGGATATGACTCTAACAGAAGAGATATCACACGAAGTGCACACTCCTCCATGATTTAGAAGACTCAGAGAGCAGATGAGTTTCGTAGCAGTTTATATACAGTTCACATAATATCAAAGCGGTAAAAGCAACATTTAGCACATTAGGACCAAACATGTAACAAAATCAGATAATAAATAAAGCTAACTATAACAATTCATCTAAGCTCGAATTCTGAATCCTGAACCAGAGATTCTGGGTTTGGTCCCCAGCAGAGTCGCCAGAGCTGTCACACCTCCCTTTTTACCTACCCCGGAAAGGGTATAAGGGAGTTTTTTTCCAACTTAAAGTGACAATCGAAATGGGATTATTTATCTAAGAATCAGAGTCTCCACTTGGGATAATTTATGGTATCCCAAGTCACCGGTTCAAATCCCAAATCGAGGAAAAATTTGACTCTGTATTACAGTCCGTGAACCAGAAATCCGAGTAAGGAACTCTGTTAACCCGGGAGAAGGTATTAGGCATTCCCGAATTCCATGGTTTTAGCACGGCCGCTCAACTGTTATTATTGGCCTATTTATCTGATTTTTAGAACACTTTCAAACCTATGTGCGTTTTTACCTGCT
Source organism: Nicotiana sylvestris (assembly GCF_000393655.2). Classification (NCBI taxonomy): domain Eukaryota; kingdom Viridiplantae; phylum Streptophyta; class Magnoliopsida; order Solanales; family Solanaceae; genus Nicotiana; species Nicotiana sylvestris. The sequence continues at coordinate 19,453,596 of NC_091064.1, forward strand.
TTTATTTAATTTTAGGAAGATTTTAACGTTATACAAAACACGTCTTTGGATCACGCCACATGAAATGTACCCACGATCCGTAACATATTTTGTTTAACGTTGTTAGGATTTGGATTTGGGTCACATGAAATGCACACCCGACAGTTTAGGAAGGCAAGTTATTAAAGTAACGCGCCTAAAGCAACTACTCGTTTGCAACTTTGCGAGGGCCATGAAAATTACTAAATGGCGCGCCTCGAATTCTAAGGATCAACACAAGATTAATTAAATGAGGGTCATGCAATGGTCATTTTTGTTGGGCATGGTGCACCTCCGTTCTAAATTAAAGAGGCATTCAAACTAAGCTTTGGAGGGCCATAAGCTATTTTGCATTATTTAGTATGGCTAACCTCATTCTAAAAAAATATTAATTATTTAAATAAAACTGCAGGATTCCTAATTACTCAAATATTGCCTAATGGATTTGTTGAAGGCCAAAAGAAAGTACTACTTTATTTTAAAGAAAAACTCAAGCCCAATCAATGAGCCCAGTCTGTATGGGTCATGTGCAAATAGAATATTCTGAGATACACATGTCGAACCTCCACAACAACTGAAAGCAGTCAGATTTTTAACGTGCCAAATTAACATTAAACCAAAAGCCATTGCAAGCTTTGGGGCTTGAAGTAGGCCCGTCATGATGAAGGTCGACAAAACTAAAACAGCTCAAAGCTGTGCATTCGTACTTGAGAATGCTTTCGCCACTTGGGCTGGCTTTAAGCCCAGATTTTACAAACTAACAATTAATTTAGATTAAAAGCTAAGTGGGTATAAACCTACAATTATTCCTGACTCTTAGCTAAGGGACACAAATTGCCTAATTAACTTCCATATTTACAATTGTCTTAACATAGAATAATTGACCAAATGTTCCCAAATCAAACCATCACTAATCCATTATGGCTCATAAGTAAACATGCTGGAACTATGGACGTCAGTCCTTTAAATAACTTCACAAGAACAGTCATACAAATTTCAAATTCATTCAAACCTTGGCTTAATCCATGTACATGATAAATGGAGACTTGTAAAAGGGCCTAATGAACAAACATGATCTCAAACCTTAGGCTCATTGGTAAACATGCTTATAAAACAACATCAATACACGTACAAGCCAAACACCTAACATTTTAATAGATTCAAATAAACATTAGAACCAAAACCTTACTGATTTTGAGAGAAACTTAAGCAAAAAATCTATGATCCAGAGCACAAATCAAAATAAACTGAATAATTGAGGCCTACAGTTCATTTTCCATACAAACAATCCACAAACCTGCTCATACACCTTCTAAACATGTTATTTAATGTTGAAACTAAACAATTGGCTAAAACACAAACCCCATTTTATAATACTAGTACCAGCTCATTTAACATCTACCATTACCAATCTACTACATGGTATTTAAACAATAAGGAAAAAACAAAGAGAAACTATGGCAAATACAACCTATATTCCATCGGATTCCACTTGATTCTCATAACCAGTAGTCAATCAGTATTTCTAGACTAAGGAAATACCTAGAAATGAAAGTAAAAGGGATAAGTCAGCAATAGCAACAACAGTATCCAGCAGCAAAAAGAAACCACAGAAAAAACAGCTTTAAAATAAAGACTGATGCTCAAAAATCAAAAATCCACAACTAGAACTTCAAACCAAGCTTTTAAACCACCATATTCAAATCATTTGAGCCCAGATAAGTTAGAAACTATTTCAGGAATTAGAAACAAAAGAGATCACAGAAAGAATTCAATCAAATAGTGAAAAGCAGCCGTTTGTATTTTTGGATTTCTCTCTTATTCTGTCCTCCCTCTCAAACTTCTATATCTCTGTTTCTTTTTCTTTGGACTCTATATTCTGTCCCTTCTCCTTCAGTCTTTTCCTAAGCAAGCTTTATATAGGATCTCTTAAGGCAGCCTAAAATCAATTCCCTATTCACAAATTCCCCTTCCCCAATTTCTTAATTGATTCCACTCAATTCTTTGCTCTTTATTTTATTCAATAATGCACTCCTAAACCCTACCACTATTAGAAGCTTCTTAATTAGTTAGGTAAGCTTCACACAACCTAAATAATCCCTAGGATACCCTTACAACCCCTGTTAATTACTCAAACCTAACAAATGGGTCAAATTGACCCAAAGTCCTTGAGCTACTGTATGTGATCCAAACCAATTTCTGCGATCATATGGAAGGCAGAAAACAAAATCGACTACTTAAATGGATTCAACATACGACTGATTAATAACAACTACTATATGACTGATTAATATCAACAAACAAACATGAAATTAGTTAGGTTATTAAAACAAACTACCTAATTAGATGAACTAAGTTAGCAGACCAATAAGAATCATAGAACAACTTTCACAAAAAGAAACAAAGGGGACAACGAGCAGAGAACAGTTTGAACTCAACAGATTGGTCGAGTTTTCAAAGGGAGTAAACAAAAATATAACTAAAGAAAGGGAGAGGAAAAAGGAGATGAAATGGATTAAAAGAATGAAAACACTTACCATTTTAGAAATCAACAACTTGCTGTAGACCTTGATTTAATGAGACTGATGTTACACATTTGTTCTTTGTCAAGAACAACTGAGCAACATCAGTCTTCGTCGAATCTAATCTTTAAAACTTTGACAGAAACAGCATCATATGACCATGCATGCCACTAGGTTTTATTGAGGACAATCTTAGATTTTTAGGGCTCGACTTTGGATTTAAGATTCGAGAGATTCTGGAAATATTCAAGGGAAAACAATAATGGATTTGGTACGAGGGAGATATGTGGGTTAGGTGGTGTTGATTTGGGGTCGATTGAGTAAGTTAGGGTTTAAGGGTCTGACCTTCGATCACATATTCGAAGAGTTCGACTGTGATTCGAAGGTAATGGGTTGAGGATTCGGAACGGAGAGATGAAGAAGAGTCGATGGTGTGAATTTGGGGTTGTTTGGTGGTTGCCCGCCGCCGTAGGCAATTTCCGGCAAGCGGTCAACGGTGGTTTGAGGCGCCGATTTTAGCTGGTCTCTAAAGAGAGATCAGAGACGATGGGGGGGGGGGGGTAAGGGGTTTGAGGTTTTGAGTATATTAAATTGATGATTTAATTAGGGCCGTTGCATGATTGGAAACGGCTCTGATTAAATCATTAATGGAAAACAGGGTTGTTTTATTTCACTAGGGGGAACTGATTTGGTTCTGGATCGGGTCGGGGTTTGGGAAATAGGCGAGAATCTGGACCGTTTGATCAAACTAATTCAACGGTCCAGATTAAAACGCCTAAAAAGGCGTCGTTTGGATTAAGCTGGAGACGAACCGGTTATTGGGGTGGGTCTGGGCCGGTTTTGGTTGGGTTTTGGGGACAATTGTCAAGTTTGGCCCAAATACAGCCTTTTCTATTTCCTTTTATTTTCATTTCTTTTCCTTTTCCAATTTCTTTTAAATTAAACTAAAATAAAAACCTAAATTATTTCCTAATCCAAATTATCTAATTAATTTAATTAACTCTAAATTATGACTACCACAACTAAGTTAAGTACCAAATTAAATGGAGAATTACCAAAAAATCAAAAATCAAAAAGCAATAATAAACTATTTTTTGTGATTTTTCATTTTTGTAAAACTACTTAATTAATTCTTAAAAATGCAAAGTTAAATCCTAAATGCAAAAAAAAAATGCAACATATTTTTTTATTTTTAAATAATTTAAATAAAATAAACATGCACAGACAAATGCAAACAATAACAGAAAATGCCACAAAAAATCCGCAAAATTGCGAATAATGGAAAAAATTGTTTTGTTTTTGAATTTATGGGAATAATTCATATAGGGAAAAAATCACATGCTCACACATGCATCTGATGAACAGTGTGTTTCAGCCTTACCTCGACTCGTTTGTTATAGTGTTCATTGATGATATCCTAGTGTACTCTCGTAGCGAGGAGGAATACGCCCAACATTTGAGGATTGTGTTGCAACGGTTGAGGGAGGAGAAGCTTTATGCCAAGTACTCCAAGTGTGAGTTTTGGCTTAGTTCAGTGGCATTCTTGGGGAATGTGGTGTCCAGTGAGGGGATTCAGGTGGATCTGAAGAAGATAGAGGTTGTTTAGAGTTGGCACAAACCGTCCTCAACTACGGAGATTCGGAGCTTTTTTGTCTTGGCCGGTTATTATCATCACTTCGTGGAAGGTTTCTCGTTTATTGCATCTCCCTTGAACAAATTGACTTAAAAGGGTTCTCCTTTTAGGTGGTCGGATGAGTGTGAAGAGAGTTTTCATAAGCTCAAGACTGGCTTGACCACAACTCCAGTTCTAGTTCTACGATCAGCTTCTGGTTCTTATACAATGTATTGTGATGCTTCTCGGATCGGTATCTGGTATGTTTTGATGTAGAAGGGAAGAGTGATTGCTTATGCTTCATGTCAGTTGAAGCCTCATGAGAAGAACTACCATGTTCATGATTTAGAGTTAGCTGCCATCGTTCATGCATTGAAGATTTGGAGGCATTATCTCTGTGGTGTGTCTTGTGAGGTGTTTACGGATCATCGGAGCTACCAGCACTTGTTCAAATAGAAGGATCTAAATTTGAGGCAGTGGAGATGGTTGTAGTTGCTAAAGGACTATGATATCACCATTTAGTAACACCCCGGGAAGGCCAATGTGGTGGCAGATGCCTTGAGTAGAAAGGCGAAGAGTATGGGTAGTCTTGCATTCATTCCTGTTGGTTAGAGACCTCTTGTAGTTGATGTTCAGGCCTTGGCCAACTAGTTCATCAGATTAGATGTTTCGAAGCCCCGTCGGGTTTTAGCATGTGTGGTTTCTCAGTCTTCCTTATTTGATCGCATCAAAGAATGCCAATATGATGATCCTTGTTTGCTTGTCCTCAAGGACAAAGTTCAGCACGATGATGCTAGAGATGTGACTATTGGGGATGATGGGGTATTGAAGATGTATGATCAGATTTGTGTGCCCAACGTGGATGGCTACATGAGTTGATTCTTGAGGAGGCCCACAGTTCACGGTATTCCATTCAATAGGTGCCGCAAAGATGTATAAGGATCTGAGGCAACATTATTGGTGGAGAAGAATGAAGAAGGATATAGTGGGATTTGTAACTCGGTGCCTTAACTGTCAGCAGGTGAAGTATGAGCATCAAAGATCGGGTGGATTGGTTTAGAGGATAGAGACTCCAGAGTGGAAATGGGAGTGGATCACCATGGATTTTGTAATTGTGCTCCCATGGACTTCGAGAAAGTTCGATGTTATTTGGGTGATTGTGGATCGGCTGACCAAGTTCGCGCACTTTATTCTAGTTGGTACTACTTATTCATCGAAGCAGTTGGCTGAGATTTATATCCGCGAGATTGTTCGTCTTCATAGGATGCCAGTGTCTATCATTTCAGATTGAGGCACTTAGTTTACATCACAGTTCTGGGGAGCAGTATAGTGAGAGTTGGTACCTAGGTAGACTTGAGCACAACATTTCACCCTCAAACAGACGGACAGTCCTAGCGTACTATTCAGATATTGGAGGGCATGCTACGCGCTTGTGTCATTAATTTTGGGGCTTTATAGGACCAGTTTCTGCCGCTCGCAGAGTTTGCCTATAACAACAGCTATCAGTCGAGCATTCAGATGTCTCTATATGAGGCTTTTTATATGAGAGGCGGTGTAGATCTCTGGTGGGTTGGTTTGAGCCGGGTGAGGCTAGACTATTGGGAAGTGACATGGTTTAGGATGCATTGGACAAGGTTAAGATGATTCAGTAGTGGCTTCGTACGGCGCAGTCTAGACAAAAGAGTTATGCCAACAGGAAGGTCCGTGATGTTGCTTACATGGTTGGGGAGAAGGTTTTGCTGAAGATTTCACCCATAAAGGGTGTTATGAGGTTAGGGAAGAAGGGCAAGTTGATCCCTCGGTTTATTGGTCCGTTTGAGGTACTTCGGAGGATTATAGAGGTGGCTTACGAGCTTGCTTTGCTGCCTAGTTTGTCTAGTATGCATCCAGTATTTCATGTTTCTATGCTCTAAAATTATGTCGGTGATCCATCTCATGTTTTGGATTTTAGCACGGTACAATTGGATGGTGATTTGAATTATGATGTGGAGTCGGTGGCCATTTTGGATCGGCAGGTTCGAAAGTTTAGGTCAAAGGATATAGCTTCAGTGAAGGTACAATGGAGAGTTCAGCCCATGGAGTAGGCTACTTGGGAGACCGAGCGGGAGATACAAAGCAGATATCTACACCTATTTGAGACTCCAGGTATGTTTCTAGACCCGTTGTATGTTTCTAGACCCGTTCAAGGACGAACGTCTTTTTAAGAGGGGGAGGATGTAATGTAACGACCTAGCCGGTCGTTTCAAGAGTTGTAGTCCCGTTCCTCCATTTTCTGCTTATTTTGTTCTTTACTGTTGTTTTATGACTTATCGGGTTGGTTGGTTCGAGTCCGGAGTGATTCAGAGTGAATTGAGACACTTAGTCTCACAACTGAAAGCTTAAGTTGGAAAAGTTAACTGGATATTGACTTTTGTGTAAACGACTTCGGAATAGAGTTTTGATTGTTCCGTTAGCTCCATTAGGTGATTTTGGACTTAGGAGCATGTCCGGATTGTGATTTGGAGGTCCATAGTAGAATTAGGTTTGAAATGACGAAAGTTAGAGTTTTGGAAAGTTTGATCGGGAGTGGACTTTTTGATATGAGGGTCAGATTGGATTTTAGTTTGAGCAGGCTCGTGGTATCATTTGGGACTTGTGTGCAAAATTTAAGGTCAATCTGACGTGACTTGTTAGGTTTCGGCATAGTTTGTAGAATTTGGAAATTTTAAAGTTCATTAGGCTTGAATTGGGGTGCGATTCGTGTTTTTGACGTTGTTTGAAGTGATTTGAAGGCTCGAATAAGTTCTTATCATGTTTTAGGACTTGTTGGTGTGTTTGGTTGAGGTCCCGAGGGCTTTGAATTGATTTCAGGTGTTTAACGGACTTGGAAGTTAACTTGAGAAGTTGCTGAAGTTTAAAGGTTGCGTGTGTAATCGCACTTGAGGATGAGGAACCACAGGTGTGAGCTTGCATATGCGAGCTAGCAGATGCGGAGAGGGCAGTGCAAGTGTGGAGTTTGAAGTGAGGCAGCAGATGGTCACAAGTGCGATGGTTTTCCCGCACCTGCGTGACCGCAGATGCGGCAGAAGGATCGCAGAAGCGTGTCCGCAGGAGCGGAAGTTTGGACGCATGTGCGGTGTTAGCTGCAGAAGCGGGCTCTGAGGCGCACCTACGAAGATGCAGAAGCAGCTAAGTTGCTGCAGGTGCGAAAAGCCTGGCAGAACCTATATAAGTGAGGGTTCCGAGATTTTCACCATTTCTAGCATTTTTGAGCTCGGATTTTGGATGTTTTGGAGAGGAGTTTCAAGGGGATTCTTGAGGTAAGTTTGTTGTGTTCCTTTTTCTTCAATAATTATGTTTCCCCACAGATTTTTCACCTAGTTGGTATTTGTTTTGAGGTGAAATTTGGGGGTTTGAGGCTAGGGATTTGGAGAGTTGATTTTGGGGGTTTGAGTGGTGATTTGATGTTGGATTTTGATAAATTTAGTATGGTTAGACTCGTGATTGAATGTTCTTTCGGGTTTACTGACTTTTGCCGGGTTTCGAGACGTGGACTCGGGGGTCGACTTTTGGCCAATTTCGGATTTTGGCTTATAATTTCGTATTTTTCTTGTGGAATTAATTACTTTTGACTGTATTAATACGGTTGTACTGCTTGTGGCTAGATTCGGGACATTTGGAGGGCGACTTGTGAGGTAAAGGCATATTGGAGTAGAGTCTTGGCTCGGATTGAGGTACGTAACAGTTCTAAATTTAGTTCTGAGGGTATGAAATCCTGAATTATATATTATGTGATTAGTTTGGAGGTGGAGCACATGCTAGATGACGGGTGTGTAGGCGTGCACCGTAGGAATTGGGACTTGGTCCATTCTGTGGAACTATAAAGTTAAATGACTTGTTACTAGCTATATGCTTTCCATGTGTTATAGAAATTTGACTACAAATCATGTTAGAAATCCTGTTTAGGCTATGTGTCAGTACTATTGGGACCCACATAGGCCATGATACATGTTGAACTACCTGTTAATTGTTGTTTGTACTCAGTCTCAATTCTATTTACATATCATATCTTAGTCTCTATTATTACTTGTTATTACATCATACCATTTCTGTTTGGGCTGATTTTCATAATTTCTGAGAGCCCGAGAGACTGGAGAGATTGATGATTGAGTAAGACCGAGGGCCTGATTGTGAGGATGATTATGGGTTCGGGCAGCACGCTGCAACAAATTTCATTGATTTTATGTTATGATTGGCTTGATATAGCGCTTGGGCTGAAGGAACCCCTCCAGAGTCTGTACACAACCCCAGTGAGCGCAATTACCTACTGAGTGCCGAGTGCTAAGTGATTGTGAGGAATGAGTGACTGTGAGGAATAAGTGATTGTGAGGTTGGAGTGAATAGGAGGACTGAGTGATTGTTGCTCTGAGAGGCTATATATGATTTCATTATTGATGCACATAGTTTCCATATTTCATTGTTTTGAAAACTTTTGAGAGATATTTTATCCGGTTTTGCCTGAACTTGTCACGTATAAACTAATTTGGCTTAAATTGTTTGATATGAAAGCATGTCTACTTTTTTTTATTGAGACTACTGAAAAATTGAACTATAACTGTATAGCTAGTCACTATCTTTCAGTTCTTTATTTAGTAGTGTTACTTACTGAGTTGGTTGTACTCTCGCTATAAACTGTACTTCGTATGCATATCCATATATTTTCGGACACGGTGGACATTGATATCGTGCACGGTCGATCTTTGGAGACTACGAGGTAGCTGCCCGACATTTGCAGTCCTTGTTTTCTCCTTCCTTATCTTTTCTTTTATTGTATTTGGAATTTTTTTCTACACTGGTGATGTATAGATGCTCATAAGCTCAGTGACATCCCAATTTGGGAGATATGTTCCGCATTTGTGTTTTGGATTTTACTCTTTTATGATAATTTAGTCATTTAAAATTACTTTTATGCATTTTCTATTAATTTTGGATATGTCGGCTGGCCTAGTACCTCGATAGGCGCCATCGCGACGGGTTGTGATTTTGGGTCGTGACATGAATGTTGATAGTTGGTACATTATGAATCAAGGTGAATATTTATTGATGAATGTACAATTCATTGTTGTCTATTTTGTTCTCTTTTCAATTTCAGTTTTCCGGTTATCTAGTTATATCCAGTTTTGCGACTGGAATGTAAATTTTTCATTTTTACACTTGTTGTTGTCTTTTATATCAAATGAATTGTATTAAAAGTAATTAAATGACTTACTTCAATATTCAACATGACATTTAGAATATTCAAATATGCATAACATATACAACTAAGGGAAAGTAACAAATACTACTACACCATCATCATACAATAAGGGAAAAAACTAACCAACAAATACTCCTACACGAACATCATCGAATTTGCAGCACATGGATAGAAAGCAAATGCTACTACTTCCCAAATTACTATTACATCATGGCTTAATTGACCTAAAAGTCAGCTACACATATATAACTCAAAATCAGCAACCTTGTCTTTGGAAAAATGTCACTTCATCATCGACGCTATAAAAAAATCAAGAAATAGTCCCCAAGAAATTATAAGCAAAATCCTTATCTTTGCAAGTTTATCTTCTAACTTGATGACTTTATTCACTTCATATTGGTGTATAGCCTTCATAGCAATTACTTCTTCCTTCAATTTCTCACTTTCCATCTTAACCTCATCCATCGATGATATTACATCTTTAATATTAGTTCAATCACTTTACGGAAAGATTTCATCTTCCCATTCGTAAAATCCACATGAACTAGACTATCAAACATAATTCAAAAAGATCATTTAGCTAATCTTTACAAAACTCTAAACTTGTAGATTTAATAATTATAATAAACTTCAAAAAAAAAAACTGAAATTAAACAACGTTAGGCCTCGAACATTTGTAGAATTTTCTTCCGGAGTTATATGGAGTAGACGAAGTGAAGTGGTTGGCTATAATGACACAACGACACCTAATCTGTGATGAACAACTACCGTGCGACATTTATGAACCAAAGATACAAGTAGAATGAAGAAAAGAGAAATTTTGGGAAGATTACAGTCGAACCCTAAGTTCTCAGCAATGGAGTATCTTTTGGGGGAGAAGAAGAAGCCGTTGGGTTACGGGTCAATATTTTGGGAGTGAAATTGGGTCAATATAATTTGAGAGTGAAATTTGGGCTTTCAACTTAATGGAAATCTGACTTGGAATCCTATGTGGCAAAATATTGCGAGGTCAGGTGCCACAGTGGCCATCCGTTAGGGTTAGGGGTAGTTCCGTCAAGTTCGTTAACGGTAGGGTGGGTTTTGGACGTAAATTGAAACGGATGACAAACGTGTACTATTTACAATAGTACGGGGAAAATAATGGCTTTTTTCCCTAATTTTAATTATCATATTTCTAAATAAGAAATAACCTTAGTTTATTGGTTTTGTTGATTCTTAAATTAGAAAAGGTCCCGAGTTTAATTCTGCTTCATCATAATTTTTAACCACAAAGGCTCTATCAAATATTTAAAAAAAAGTGTGCTAGTTGAGGTTCGAATCTTTAACTTTTTATAGCAAAATCAAGCACATGACCGACATGCCGAGAGACAATTTATGTCAAGTAATATCATTTTTTCCAACTTAACCGTTTCGTTACAGTATTAATACATATACTTAATAAAATATTTCAATGAAGCGATATCGCGTGACATCGCTTCGTTAAAGATGCATCCGCCCATGTTTAAATGAGTGCGAACTAGCATAGGCAGAGTTGTGTAATAACTATAAAACTGTTACCTTTTTAAACCGATGTAAATTCGCGATGTATTTTGTCCATTTGTTCAAAACGATGCTTTGAGATGTGTGAACTACAATCATGGATAAATTATATGGGGAAATCGTTCCTACCTTCGAACATGGTTCATAATTATGTACATTTAATGTTAGGGTTCTGAATCACTACACCATCAAACTTAAGTGGCCCCAAGAAAGGTCAAGAGGAATGTGGACCTCTCAATACAAGTGATATTTTTCATTTTAATTGGTCATTTTCATTTATTGTAACATGTAACTTGCCTAATTTTTCACATTAAAATTTTTACTTTTTAAGAGAAGTTACATATAGATATAATTGGCAGACCTGGACCTATAAAAATTTCTTTATACTATTATACTACATATAGGTTTTCAAAGTAAATATGCAGAACGCACTTGCTCAATCCTACATCTTCGGCCTTGGCAATTCTTATGGAAATCGGAAGTCAACTAAAGAACATGAAGTCAGAGTATTCTAATTTCTTTCGGTTTATGGTTCTTTTATTTATGTGAGGTACTCTCAGAAAAAGTTGCGCGTCTAGAACGGCCTGTCTTGGATTACTTGACGTTGCGCGTCTAGAACGGCCTGTCTTTCAAGCTTATATTTCAGAACTAAGGATGATAAAACATTAAGTGAATTCTGGATTTTAAAAATTTAGAAGATATAAAATCTTTTTGATTAATCTTTCCAGTCCAAACTATTGGTATGTTGCTGATCCATAGAAATTACTGAAATCCTGTCTGGGAGTTATGCATAAGTAAACATGAACACATATATATCGAAGGAAAAATAAATCCAATTACTCGTATTTAAAATTTAAACTTGATGGGTTCAGCATTTTAGGTTCTTAACAATTATGGATTCAGAAATTAATCTATGATAAAATTAATTTATTCTGTCGCCTCTACTAATGGTCAGCTCAGGCAGCTCGAATAAGGCTTCCGGTCTGCTATGTGTTGGGGTAAAATGGTCCAAATATACTCTTAACATAACGTAATATTGTTCACTTTGAGTCAAGCCCGCACGGTTTTCCCAAAAGACCTCACACCATTAAGAGTATCTAACTCCTTATAAGTAGTTTCTTTTTCTTTTCTACTTTTTATGTGAGACTTTGTTCACACGCACCCAACAATCTCCCCTTGAAGCTTGTTCGGATGGTTGTTACCTATTGTATCGTATCGTATTGTTACTTTAAATACAATATTTGTTTTGATTGTTACTTAAATTTTATTGTATCGTATCGTTAAATCTGTCGTTACGTAACGATGAAATGTGCCACTTTATGTAACGACCGATTTGGTGTGGTCGTGTCATTTCCTTGTGTTTTTCTCTTAATCTCACCCTTCATTATTATTATATAATTTTATTTTATCATTTACCCTACCTTTTTATATATTGTATCATAATTTTTCTTTATAATATTGCAAGTTTATTCATCATATTACTGGTGCATGATATCATGAAACGACGACAAAACGACACAATCCATCCAAACATTGTATTTATCAAATAATACAGTACAGTACAATACAGTACGATACGATACATTATGAAACGATGCGCAACAACCATACAAACAAACTGTAAGTCCACATGACCCATCACTATTCCATGGGCTAATTTGGAGATTAACTGTGTGTCACCCACATGATCTTGAGTATTTAGAATCACCAAAGCGCAAAGGCTGTGTATGCGTCTTCAAAGCTACCAGTAAATGTCGTAAACCACGTAAACGGGCAAAGGCACTAAGTCGGACCCCCACGCGACACTCTGTTATCTCTATAGTCTCACCAAACCATTGGCTTGTTGGGAAAATTATCCCTACAGAAATAATATTCACGATATACAATTGTAATAAATATGGATTATTAAAATATAGTAACCAACGGTAATAATAAGAGAAACAAGGACACTAGATTTTTTATATGGAAAACCCTTCTGAATAAGGGAAAACCACGGCCCGAGAGGAGCAACTGATTTTACTATAGCAAGGATTTTACAGTTTGTCGTACCGAGTAAAATACTTCAAAATTACTCCACACTCAAGAGAAATAACCCTCTATTAATTTTTTCACCTCACTACAATATCGCCAAACTCTCTATATTTTTCCTCACAGAGTATTTTTCTTCTTACTCTGTGAACTCTCTCTTACTTTATCTGATTGGTGTGTTTACAAATGAAAGTAGAGGCACCTTTTTATAGTTGCAGAATGCCCATGATGATGCACGTAATAATATCAACATCCACTGCAAAAGTCAGTTTCTACATGTGCAATTAAAGAATAATTGCCAGCCCAAATCTTTTCTATTGTTGATTTGGTTGGCTTGAAATCTCAAAGCCAAAGGAAATTTCTCTTCTTTCACATGGCCCATGGGATAGACCCAACAAATCTCCCCCGCCACTCCCATGAACCTGAAGGAGGTAACTCCAGTTTTCATATAGAGTTCATGCCGACAAATTCTTTGCATCACTCGAACTTGTCTCTTGGTATTGTCTTGGTCAACATATCAGCATGATTTTCACTCTTGTGAATCTTTTTGACATGTAAAGATTCGCTCTCCACCTGCTCACGAATCCAATGATATCTCACATCGATATGCTTTGTTCTTGCATGGTACATGGAGTTCTTGCTCAAGTCTATTGCACTTTGACTGTCACAATAAATGACATACTCCCTTTGATGCAATTCCAGCTCTTGAAGAAACCGCTTGAGCCATACCATCTCTTTGCCAGCTCTTGTAGCGACAATGTACTCTACTTCAGCTGTTGAAAGTGCAATGCACTTCTAAAATTTAGACTTCCATGATATAGCTCCCTCTGGAAAAGTAAATAGATATCCAGTAGTGAATTTTCTATTATCAGTATCAGCGGCAATATGAACATCGGTATAGCCCTTCTAGACCGGATTTGATCTTCCAAAACACAAACATTCATCTGAGGTTCCTTTTAGATACCGAAGTATCCACTTCACAGCTTCCCAATGTTCTTTTTCGAGATTATCAAGAAACCTGCTAACAACACCGAGAACATGAGCAATATCAGGTCTACTACATACCATTGCATATATTAAGCTCCCGACGGCAGAGGAATTTTATCCATGCTTTCTTTATCTTCCTTCGTTGTAGGACATATTTTCTTGCTCAACTTCATATGACCAGCAAGAGGCGTATTAACTGGTTTAGCACTCATCATGTTGAAGTGTTTAAGCACATGTTCAATGTACTTCGTTTGTGACAGCAACAACTTTCGATTTGTCCTATCTCAGACAATCTCCATTCCTAGAATTTGTTGTGTTGGACCTAAGTCTTTTGATGTCAAATAACTTGGACAAATATTCCTTCAACTTGGCAATCAACTTCTTGTCTTGTTGTCTTACAATCAGCATGTCATCAATATATAACAACAAGATGATAAAGTTATTGTTAGAAAATTTCATAAAGTATACACATGCATCTAAAAAAGTCTTTGTGTATGTTTGAATTCTCATGAATGAGTCAAACTTCTTGTACCACTGCCTTGGCGCTTTTCTCAGCCCATAAAGACTCTTTTTCAACTTGCACGCCATATGTTTCTTCGCTTTTACTTCAAAACCTTCTAGCTGCTCCATATAGATCTCTTCTGCCAAATCTCCATGCAGAAATGTAGTTTTCACGTCCAACTGCTCCACTTCAAGATCTAAACTATATGCGAGGCTCAAGATTCTTCGAATAGAAGTCATTTTGATGACAAGTGAGAAAATTTCATTAAAATCAATACCTTTCTTCTGTTCGAAACCCTTTACCACCAATCGAGATTTGTATCTGGCCAGCTTGCTGTTTCCATCTTTCTTAAGCTTAAAGACCCACTTGCACGTGAGCAGTCTTTTGCCTTTTGGAAGTTCAACAAGTTCGTACGTATCATTCTTCTGTAGTGATTTCATCTCTTCTTGCATGGCTTCCATCCACTAGATTTGTTCCGAATGAGATATAACCTCCTTGAAATTATGTGGCTCCCCCTCATCAGTGAAGAGGATATACTCCGAAGAAGGATACCTTGTGGACTCTACCTTCTCTCTTTCAGATCTTCTCAAAGGTTGTTTTCCTTCTTCTTGTTGTTATTGCTCTCCTTCTTTCTCTTATGGACTAGGGTGCTCCCCCTGCTCAACAACCTCTTCATCTACACCTTCCATGTGCCATTCTTCACATGTGGAAGGATTACGTACAGGTACAGTAGGAGTAGTAACAAAGTTAGTAACTGTACCATTATCATTTTTGGTCTTTGTTGATTGATCACTATCAGTCCCGATCACATCTTCTCTGAAGATCACATCTCTGCTTCTGATGATCTTTTTCCTTTCTAGGTCCCACAATCTGTAACTGAACTCTTCATCTCCATAACCGATGAAGATGCAGGGAATAACTTTGTCATCCATCTTCATCCTCTGCTCCTTCGGCATATGTGCAAAAGCTTTACATCCAAACACTTTCAAATGGGAGCAGGACACCTCTTTATTGGTCCAGACTTTCTCTATAATGTCAAACTCCAACGGAACTGATGGACTACTGTTAATCAAGTAACAGGTTGTGCGAGCTGCTTCACCCCAAAATGACTTAGGTAGTTTTGCCATTTTGAGCATACTTCTCACTTTTTCGATAATGGTGCGATTCATCCTTTCAGCTACACCATTGTGTTGTGGGGTTCCAGAAACTGTCTTCTCATGTCTGATTCAACTCTTTTGAAGTATACTCTCCTCCATTGTCTGTCCTGATACCATTTAATTTTTGACCTGTCTCCCTTTCCACCAGAGCATGAAATTTCTGAAAACCTTAAAATACCTGGTCTTTGGTTCTCAAGAAATAAACCTACAATTTTCATGAGGCATCATCGATAAATGTGAGAAAATATTTGTTACCTCCCATTGATTCTACATTTATTGGACCACAGACATCAAAATTTACTAAATCAAGTATATTCGATTTTCTTCCATGAGTTGGTTGAAACAATAACATGTGTTGTTTTCCAAATAAACAATAATCACAAGAATTCACAGTTGTACCTTTTGCAAATGAGACGAGTGATTTTTTGGATAGGATCTGCAGTCCCTTCTCACTCATATGGCCCAATATCCGGTGCCAAAAATCTGCAAGCGTATCATTTATAGCGGCATGTAATCCATCTTCACATATCTTAGCGGTTGTCTTGTAAAATATGTAGGGAGCAACTCCTTAAGCAATCACCAATGATCTTTTGGTGAGTCTCCACTTCCTATTGGCGAAGTGATTCTCGTACCCGTCTCGATCTAGAGCAATCCCTGGAATCAAATTCATTCGTAGATCTAGTATGTGTCGCACATCTTTTGAAAATAATATGCATTCGACATTTGTCTTGATACAAATGTCGCCAATCTCCACAATCTTTGAGTGAATGGTATTTTCCATCTTGACTATTCCAAAGTCTCCTGCTTTATACCTACAGAAGAACTCTCTTACCGGTGTGCCATGGTAGGATGCTGCTGTGTCAACCACCCATTCTGACTCTTGGCTTGCTAAGTGCATGCATTCCTCCTCCTCGTGAACGAAGAGAACCACCGAATCATCATTGTGCACTACAGTAGTTGTGTTGTCATCATTCTTTTGGTCACTGCTCTCACCTCGACCTTTCTTTGGGCAATCTCTTTTGAAATTGGCTGCAACTATAGCAATTTCTACCCTTTGACCGGTTTCTGGACTTTCCACGAGCTTTGGATTTATCACGGCTACTCGATGTTCTATAAAAACTTCTTCCTCTGTTTCCATGATAAGAGCCTGCCCCTGATTTTCGGGCTTCTTCCTCATCTTATTATAGAGTAGGATGGCTGATGTGACCTCTTTTAACTCGAATGTAGCTCTACGCCTCTACCATGCAGGATGGTTGTTGCCAAATTATCATAGGAAGATGGCAACGAGTTTAGAAGCATGATAGCCTTATCTACTTCAGTGATTGTTTCTCCAAGGTTTGCCAGCTGCGTGATTAAGCCATTCAACATATTTAAATGGGATAAGAAATTCGTACCTTCACTCATATGGATGGCATAAAGCTGCTTTCTCAAAAACAACCTGTTTGTTAAGGATTTGGACATGTATAGACTTTATAGTCTTTTCCAAATACTACATGCACTGTTTTCATCCCCGACATTATTGAATACTTCGTCGGACAAGTGCACTCTGATTGCACTAGCCGCCTTCTTATACATGTCTGCCCATTTCTCGGCTTTCATGGTTTCCGGCTTTGTCTCTTGTTCATCTAGTACAATGTATAACCCTTGTTGGATGAGCAGGTCCTTCATCCTTCTTTACCATATAGAGAAACCGTCATTACCGTTGAATCTTGTTACTTCATACTTTACTCCTGACATTTTTTTTGTCATAGAGTAAAATTGACTGTAAATAATATTTCTATGAATGAGCAGAACCTGTGCTCTGATGCCAGTTGTTAGGAAAATTACTCCTACAAAAGTAATATTCACAGTATACGATTGTAATAAATGCGGATTACTAAAATACAATAACGAGCGGTAATAATAAGGGAAATAAAGACACCAGATTTTTTACGTGAAAACCCCTTCTAAATAAGTGAAAAATCACGGCCCGATAGAAGCAACTGATTTCACTATAGCAAGGATTTTACACTTTGTGGTACCGAGTAAAGTACTCCAAAATCACTACACACTAAAACGAAATAACCCACTATTAATTTTTTCACTTCACTACAATACCACTCAAACTCTCAATATTTTTCCTCACAAAATATTTTTCTTCTTACTCTGCGAACTCTCTCTTACTTTATCTGATTGGTGTGTTTACAAATGAAAGCAGAGGCACCTTTTTATAGTTGCAGAATGCCCATGATGATGTACGTAATGACATCAACATCTATTGCAATAGTCAATTTCTACATATGAAATCAAAGAACAATTGCCTGCCCAAATTTTTTCTACTGTTGATTTGGTTGGCTTGAAACCTCAAAGTCAAAGGAAATTTCTCTTCTTTCACATGGCCCATGGGATGGACCCAACATGGCTCTGATACCAGTTGTTATGGCGAGGAAGAGACAAACCCGAAAATAGAGAAGATAAAAACACCAAATTTTAATGTGGTTTTTACTTTCAATCGAAGAGTTTTCCACGTTAAAATTTAGTGTTCTTTATCTTCTTTATTTTCGGGTTTACCTCTTCTTCGACACAACACTATGCACTGTGAATTAGAGCATAGGCCTATAACTAATGTATTCACAAATATTGGAATGCATAAATTTGTGTCTTTATTTTACATAAGATGGTAATCAAAGTGCAGAGCTTGTGTCATTCAGTCGTAGTGCCAAGACTTACAGACTTTTTATGACTAGATGAATCCATTATTCAGACTTTGGACTTGCGAGAAAGTTTCCAAGTGAAACAAGGTCTAGCAAATACAGAGAGGATTGATGGAACATCTTACAAATGATGAATGGTTATACAATAATGGTCCTAAATGAACTAATTGTTCTACACTTTTTAAATACTTTCCATAGTTTGTTACACGGATTATAAGTGAGAACATAGTTTCCATCTGGTTGTGCAACCTTGATTTGTTGCTTTATCTTCTTCTTTTTTTCTTAACCAATAGTTTGTATTAGGGGTGTTCAAACCGAACCGAAAAACCGCACCAAACCGATTAAAAAACCCAATTAGATTTGGTTTGACTTGGTTTGGTATTGAGTAAAAAAATTCGAACCAAGCCGACATATAAATATATAAATTTTATTTATATTTTTAAGACTTTATAGTGAATTTTCTTTAGAAAATGTAGAAATATTTGGGATCCTCTCATGTATTAACCTTGAAAGCGTAAATTAACGAAAAATTATTGTTAGACGACTAAGAAAATAACTATCATGTGTTACTAAAAAAATTCTCCCATTAGAATATTTTAATAGATCATATGTTTGTCAATTTTTTTCCATATTTACTAAACATATATTCACTTATCAAAACTTTATCTATAATTTTAACAAAGTAAGATTGGCATAATATTCATGTAACAGAAAAACCCGAAAAACCCGACAAAACCAAACCAATCCAAACCGATATAGTTGGATTGATTTGGTTTTAATAAAAACCGAATCAACCCGGTCCATGTACACCCCTAGTTTGTATATAGTTTGATGAGGTAATATGAAAGTTATAGCAAAATGTTCATGACAAAATAAATGTAGTACATAATCGAGGATAAGCATTAATGCTATGCTTCTTCACTAAATCTCACTCAGGCCTAGTGTAGGAAATAGTGGAATACTTTGTTCATATCTGAGCAAAAATGATTGGATACCATACTCTTCACTCTGGCTAAACCTCGCAAAGTTGGCATTGAAATAGTTTTTACCCCAGATTTTTAACCTTTGACTAGCTATAGTCCTCTTGGTTGTTCCCAAAATCAAGATCCCTATAATTGAGACAGGTAGTTGTTGGTGATTTTGCAACATTCTTGGATTTCTCTTTTGGTATTTTTTTTTTAGGGGGGGGGGGGGGGGGGGTGCACGATAGCAGATTTTGGGGCCTCATTTCAGGTATAGCCGAAGTGTATAAATTTTTTTTCAACTTTATAACATAAATTCAAACGTTGCAACAAAAGTTAGACATTTTTTAATCTAAAATTCAAACTATGCGACTAAAGTTTGGATTGAAAGTTTCACACTTCATACATGTATGTTTGATGTTTGAATTACCAATCTGAAGTTTCAAACATATATATTCCAAACTGAGAGTAGTTTATTTGGAGTTTGAAATACCATTTTTTGTCACTGCCAAGGTTTCAAAGTTTTTCCAATAACATCCATTTGGTTTAAACTCGCCTTTTAAATTCTGACATTTAAACTTGCAACAATGGTAATTTTCAAATGGTACTTTAAGTTTCTTTATAAGTTTGTCTATAGTGACTATAATTAAATATTTTGTAAAAACTGAATATAGCTAAATAGTATGGTGGAAAGTGGCCACCCAATAAAACATTTACATTTCTCTTCCTATTCTCATAACATTTCAGATATTTAGTGGCAGGATCTTTGAAAATTTCGAGTCGGCCCAAGTATCACGTGTGTAGGGGGTGATATGCCCAATAGGACATTTCGGTCTTCCTATTGATTTTTTATTCCATTTGTCCCATGGGCAAAACGTCAAATTTAACAAGTGGTCATATTTATTAACCTTAAATAATGAGTTATATAATTACTTTCTTGTCCAGTGATAAAAATAGCAAATGCTAATCAGTTTTCGGACATCATTTAAAAATAGCTAGCGTTTACAAAATTATTGAAAATATAATCACTATTTTGTTGCAACAGGGACAGGTCCAGTATAATATACTGGAGATCGTTGCACTTGTGTATAAACTTCCAACATATTATGCTGGAACTCTAACACGCGAAAAGTTCCAGCATAAAATATTGGAGATTGGAGCACCTGTGTATGAACTTCCAGCATATTATGCTGGACCGGTATATTATACTGGAATTCCAGTATATTATGCTGGAGTTCCAGTATACTTATGCTGGAACTCCATTATAATATGTTGGAGTTCCAGTATATTATGATGGAGTATTTTTCAGATTTTGAACAGTGTTTTCGTTCAAATTTATCATTACATGAAAAGTGGCTAAATTTCGATTACTTTTGAAACTGTGGCTATTTTTGAATGACCACTTGTAAATCTGGCTATTTTTGAATTCTCCCTATCAAGTGTTACTGAAATGCATCAATCTCTTTGTTTTTTCATATTCATATGTCAAGATCCATTATATTCTTATATCTTTTTCGAATCTGAAGTGGTTATTATTATTTAAATATCACATTGATTTTTATATTTAATTATTACATTCGGTTAACCTTGAAAGTGTACATTAATTAAAAATTGCTGTCAGACGACTAAAAAAATTACTATCATGTGTTACTAATAAATTATCCCATAAGAATGTTTAATAGATAATATGTTTGTCAAATTTTTAAATTTTTACTAAACATATACTCCCTCCGTTTCAATTTATGTGAACTCATTTGACCGGGCACGGAGTTTAAGAAAAGAAAGAAGACTTTTGAACTTGTGGTTTAAAATGAGGCACATATATTTTGTGTGGCTATAAATCATTGCATAAAGGTAAATTGTTTCCAAATAAGGAAAGGGGTCGTTCTTTTTGGCACGGACCAAAAATGAAATAGGTTCACATAAATTGAAACGGAGGGAGTATTTACTTATCAAAAATTTAACAAAGTAAAATTGAAATAATATTTTAAGTAACAAAAAAATTCGAAAAATCTGTCAAAATCGAACCAATCCAAACCAATATAGTTGATTTGATTTGGTTTTGATAAAACTCGAACCAACTCGATCCATATACACCCCTGGCTTGTAATGTATAGGTCCCGGGACCCAAAACTTCAATCAGCTACGCATGAAATAAACTAGGGTCAAAAATCAAGACCATCCATTTTCTAAGGCCGATTGGTGTAGTGTAGAGGTCCCGACACTCAAAACCGCAATCAGCCCTTACCTAAAAATAAAATTAAAAAAAAAAGTCAGCCCCTACCTTAGAAGGCAATTGACATTGAACAGCACGTGTTGCTTCACTGTTTTGTCACCATAATCACAATCACTGTACCAATATATTCACACGTTTCTCACAACTCATGAGCCGCGAAATATTTCCCAAATTATCCAATAAAACCTGAATTAATTAACAATTTCAAAGTTTTAGACATAGCAAGATTAAGGCAATTACATATATAGATTCATCTCTCATATTCATGTACAATTGTTTGTGTGATAAAATATGCAATAGTAATACATGTGTTGGCAATTCATGGATAAAAAAAATTTAAAAAGATAGTCCGATACACAGAGTATTCCGCGTTTACGCAGGGTCCGAGGAAGGGCGATAACCTACTCTAATTCAAGCATCTTTGACTAATTCTACGGATAAATATTTCTACATAGATATTTACGGTATAACATTTATATATTACTATTATTTTTCACATCAACGATTCATGCATTATAATGTCTATCAACCAAACAACTCATGAGTGTATTTTCAGTTAAAGTCTTTTCGTTTTGGTTCTTAATACCATACTGATTTTAATACAATCACTTACAGATCATACTTTGAGATGTGGAAAACTTCAGTACGAATACAACTGCTTACAGATCATACTTTTAAGATGCTGAACACTTAGAGTAGCATAAAAGATTAATGTAAACACAAAATAACGTAAAGATAGAAGTTCGTATATAATAACACCTTCGACCAAACATTAAAGGAGGATCCAAAATTTGAAATTTACGAATTTCTATAGCAATTTCAAAGTATATAGTATAATAATAATAGTTGAATTTACTTTCTTAAATGTATATATATAATTCAGATAAAAGTTATCGGATTCACATAAACACATAACTGATATTGTTGACCTGCCCCTGTTGATAGGGGGCGAACGCACGTTCAACAAAGCGGTGTCATGCGATATCGCTTCGTCGAATTTTTTATTAAATATATGTATTAATACTGTTAGGAAACGGATAAGTAAAACAAAAAGATGACACCACTTAACTTAGCGCCTCTGTGGTTAAAAATTATAATTAAGTAGTATTGAACTCAAGACTTTTTCTAACTTAAGACTCCACAAACCAATGTACTACAACTATTTCTTTTTTAAAAATATAATAATTACAGTTATTTATACCCGTTCATTTATAAATTTCGACATCATTTACAAAAATTCCTTCGTGCGCTCCAGTATGCCAATCAAATTCGAGTGAATAAAATGAAGGACAAAAAATGTCATTTTCAGAGTATATTTCTGCAATAATTACAGCAAGTCATATTTTGGTCAATGTGAACTCTAGTGTTTGTTGCGCCAAATGTGTAGAAGGAAAAAAAAAGAAAAGAATAGTGATTACCAGTACTATTATAAGTATTATTTTGCACGAATAATTATGAGGAAAAAAAGAAAGAACGATTAAGACTCAAGTTAACGGCGTTTCCACTGATTGTAAAATCGAGTTAGAGAATTCTGCAGTTAATAAGTAGCAAAATTACAAGCAACATCAATATAGTACACTCTTTCACATAATCTAATTATCTGAATTTGTTATTCTATAACCAGAGTAAATCATGATATAATTAAAGGGATAGTCAAATCTATGCGTATTATGTAAATTAATTGTCCATATTTTATTAATCTATGTGTTAATACTTTGAGAAATAAAAATAGATGATATATACTATATGGAAAACATATACATGGACCAAAATGTGTTAATAAATCGTGATTAAATAATTTAAGACATAAATACATATTAATTAATAATGGAGAATTTCGAGTAAATAGATACAAAGTTTTATTTCTAAGCAACTGCACTTTTTTATTTAAAGGAGAAAGACGGAAGGAGAAAAAAGCAAGTAGGTGACTTGTATTTTTCATTTATGTGAAACATATTTTCATTTCGGCGATACGTTTTTCTGCTTGCACGTTGTCAAAATACAGAACATCTCTGTCCCTCTTTTCGTTTGACGTGACTCATGTTTTTATTAAGAAACAACTTATCTTCTACATTGATAACATAAAAATAATTATATTATCAAAATTCCTAAAAGATAATTACAAACAGTTTTCATAAGATGAAATTGTAACTTAAAAAATAAGATAAATAAAATATTAACAAATCAAGTATAAAAGCAGTCTGATGCATTAAGCTCCCGCTATGTACGGGGTCCGGGAAAGGGCCGACCACAAAGATTTATTTTACGCAGTCTTAACAAATCAAGTATGATTAAAAAAATTATTTATTTTGACTGTATTAATAAATTAAAAATTTAAGAAAATACTACCAAAAGGATGTGATTGACATCTCTTCGTCCCTAGCTAGAGGTTTCGAATTCTGAAACGAAAAGAGTGATTTTCTCTTTAATAGGTTATACTCA
The DNA here is from genome assembly GCF_000393655.2 of Nicotiana sylvestris. NCBI lineage: Eukaryota > Viridiplantae > Streptophyta > Magnoliopsida > Solanales > Solanaceae > Nicotiana > Nicotiana sylvestris. Next base: position 19,477,530 of record NC_091064.1, read on the forward strand.
ACGTGACTATGAATTAGTCGGACACTGTGAATCTGAACTAGTTGGACCAATGCATATATATTCAGTACCATATGTTTAATACCTAAAAAAAACTTTTCAATTAAAATACAAAAGTGTAGTGGTGGGGGCAGAGGGAATTTGGTCAGCCAAGAATCTATAAAATCAAAGTTTTTCAAGTCAATCTATCTCGGCATCACATTAAATTGGTACTCAGCCAACCAGAAATAGCCATCAGAAATTTCTTCTTTCTCTAGTCATTATATACTTTGTGCTCGTTCTTCTTCTTCTTCTTCTTCGGATTGCTCGTTCAAATCCAATTCTTTTATGGCCAATGGTCTGATTAATTTCCATTGGTTTCTTGTTTTGTTCATTGTTTATTATTTCTCTTTACTATGTTCTGCATCCAATAAAATTAGACAAGGAGAGATTCTAAGAGATGGTGATAACATAATTTCTCCAAAAGGGAAATTTAACTTAGGATTCTTTAGTCCAAATGGTTCTAAACAAAGGTTTCTTGGTATATGGTACGCTGATGTTCCAGTTATATCAGTTGTTTGGGTTGCAAACAGAGACAAACCAGTTTCTGATCAAAATGGTGTATTTACAATTGAGAAAAATGGGAATTTGGTCGTTAAAGATGGACGTGGCGATTTACTATGGTCGACGAATGTTTCTGTTGTTGAGACTACAAATTCTACAGTGTCCCTTTTGGATACTGGCAATCTTGTTATTTTGAACGATAATAATAAGGACTTGTGGCAGAGTTTTCAGCATCCTACAGATACATTTTTGCCAGAAATGAGAGTTTATATGGATGGAGTTTTGAGGTCTTGGACAAGTGAAAGTGACCCTTCACCTGGAAGGTAATGTTGCGTTGTTGACGATCTCATCTAGAAGTTTAAACTGTTACAGATAACATACTTTCTATTTACTTAATTTATATCTTCAACATGTCACTTCACGTGCGAGCCTTATTCTCTTTTATGAGCCAAGAACTCTGTCTATCTGGTACCATGTTGCATTCAGTGGTGGAACTAGTTTTGATGAATGAAGTTCAATTGAATCTCATTCGTCCGAAAATATAGTGTGCAAATAGGGTAAAAATAAAAAATTTCTATACAAATATATTTTTTTGAATCCTCTTGATATAAGGAAAGATTTAACTGTAATGGCAAATGTGGCTCAAAAATTGCTTTAGGTCGTAGGTTCATACTCTTGCATACTTTTAGAATCCTTTACCAGGATTTCTGGCTCCGCCACTGGTTGCATTGTATGACCATATCATTTAAAAGCTCTAACTATTAGGGCGAGCACGCGTTTATTACGTAATTATATCTTCAACAGGTACTCCTTGGGTGTTGATCCTCGCGCATCACCACAGATTGTGATATGGGATGGATCAAATAGACGTTGGCGAAGTGGATATTGGGATGGACTCTCATTCACAGGTGTACCAGATATGAAGGCTTTGTATTTTAATGGTTTCAAGCTTTACAATGAGGGGAATAGGCTACACTTCACTTACACTGCGGCAAACACTTCTAATTTGGTGAGGTTTCATATTAGTCCTAGTGGATATGAGCTGCAGCAAATGTGGGATATAGATAAGAGGCAATGGAACATGATACAATCTCATCCATTGGGCGATTGCGACGTATATAACTCATGTGGGAATTTCGCAAAATGTGATATCTCAAAGTCACTAAGATGTACTTGTCTATATGGATTTGTTCCAAAAGATTGGGAGCAGTGGAATGCGAGGAACTGGTCAGGAGGGTGCGTTAGGAGGACGCAATTGGAATGTGGGAGAAATAGCAGTGTCTTGTGGAGTGATAGTGGAAATGGGGACGGATTCCTGGAGATCAAGGGAATCAAGTTGCCAGATTTCGCGGATACAGCAGCTGCAGAAAACATCGACGAGTGTAAAAGCAAGTGCCTGGAAAATTGTTCATGTACTGCTTATGCTTTTGTTACTGGAATTTACTGCATGATTTGGAGTGGAGATTTAGTTGATCTACAGCAGTTCAACGAAGGCGGGAACACTCTCTATGTTCGCCTCGCTCATTCTGAATTTGGTGAGCATTACAATCTGCTGAAATAGTAAAATGTTTACTAATTCATTTGGTATTTATACAATCATTACTGATTTTTGGATGTTCCTATTTCAAACTTTCTTTAAACAGGTAAAAAGAGCAGGACAATCAAACTTGTGCTAATATCCATACTGGTAGCTGTAGCTTTTGTTATTTGTATAGCGATTTGGCTACTATGCAAGTACAAAGCCAAAAGACGAGGTAAAATTTCAAAAATAGCTGGTGTTTTCAACTAGGCACATAACATAGTGTATTTATATCTTCAATTCCCCATTTTAAGGGTCTATCAGGATCAATGAAATGCCCATACGCGATCCAATTAGGAGCGGAGAACTCCCTATAGACTTATCAGGACCAGGAGACCTGAGTGTTGAAGGGCATCAAGGAAGTGGTTCAGAACTAAAATTCTTCAGTTTCAGCAGTATAGTAGCAGCTACGCGCAACTTTTCTAATGAAAACAAGCTCGGACAAGGGGGATTTGGCCCCGTCTACAAGGTTGATTTCTATCTTATTTTGATAAGTGTATTTTTTTTCTAGGGAAATACGGCCTTATTTTCTTAGAATAACGTCGATGTTAATTATTTTATCTTAGGGAAAGCTACAAAGTGGCGAAGAAATTGCAGTGAAGAGGCTTTCCAGAAAGTCAGGACAAGGTGTGGAGGAATTCAAGAATGAGATTATGCTAATTGCAAAGTTACAACATAGAAATCTTGTTAGACTTTTGGGCTGCTGCATTGAGGGAGAAGAAAAGATTCTGCTATATGAGTACATGCCCAACAGAAGTTTAGATTCATTTCTATTTGGTTAGTTCTGGAATGTTAAATTTTGTTATATAGTTTTCCCTTGGATGAATATGTATCACTTACAATTATTTTGGTAGATCCTGCTAAGCAAGCCCAATTAAACTGGAGGAAGCGCTTCAACATTATTGAAGGGATTGCACGGGGACTACTATATCTCCATAGAGATTCGCGACTCAGAATAATCCATAGGGATTTAAAGGCTAGTAACATTTTGCTGGATGAAGAGATGAACCCGAAAATTTCAGACTTTGGTATGGCCAGGATATTCGGAGGAAACCAGAATGAAGCCAATACAAACAGGGTAGTCGGCACATAGTGAGTATCAATTGGTGTTATACCTTTAAGAGATGGTACAAATTGTCCATTAACTTGATCAAAGAGCTAACTCCATCTCATATGCTTTTTTACTTAAAAATCAGCGGATATATGGCTCCTGAATATGCAATGGAAGGCTTGTTCTCTGGAAAATCAGATGTTTACAGCTTTGGCGTATTATTGCTGGAGATCATCTGTGGCTGGAGGAACACAAGCTTTCGTGCAGATCAGCACTCAAGCATTATTGGTTATGTACGTCTATTCAATTTTCTCATGAACTACTTTTTAATATTTACTGTGAAGCTAAAGGCTTTAAGTCTTGTAAGAATAGTACGGTTATAAACTATGAGCACGCAAATGATGGTTTTCCCTTTATTACTTTTTTTCCTTTTTTCGTATGGAAATATTTCAGGCATGGGAGAAGTGGGACGAAGGTAGACCGATGGATCTAGTGGATCGTTCTATTTGGGACGAGTGTCAACATAATGAAGTATTGAGATGCATACACTTAGCACTACTTTGTGTGCAAGACATGGCAGTTCACAGACCGAATATGTCTTCTGTCGTGTTAATGTTGGAGACAGACAATATAAGGTTGCCCTTGCCTAGGCAACCTACTTATACCTCAATGAGAAAATATGAAGATGCAGATATATGGAATGAGAAACAGGATTTTTCCTCAAACGATGTCACAATTAGTGTTATAGTCGGTAGATGACATCTGCTATTTTGCAGAAATATGGGATCAAATTATATACTTATTGTAACATTCTTTCCAGAAGTTGAGTTTGACTATTATAAAGTCATCGCATTTACCATACTTTGTAAGCAAATCAGTGTTCTCATCATGTGTTGAAAGTCAGTAAAGCGAAATAACAACAACACAATAAAACAGTAAATATTGTTAGTCAAAAATAGAAACAGAAAATAAATCTGAGCCTACAATTTGCTTGTATGTATTTAATGTCAAACCAGTAAAACAAGGTCAGAAATTGAGGTTCATCAATGGAGGTTGGAGGTTTTCTAGAGAGTTCTTCATCGCAGAAACACAAGGGAGAGATATGATGAAAATAACCGGCCAACCTTTAACAGTTGTGGCCTCCTTGTATGTATAATCTGTCCATTACAATGTAAAGAATGACTAACTACTAAAATAACCACTATGCTATGTTGACAAAGAATAAAGGCTAACTAGTACAAAAGACTACAAAAGGCTAAGCATAAAATAAATATCTGGGCCAACTTAAGTATTCTACTTTGGGCCTGAGTAGTGCAAGCTGGAGGCCCAACACCCCCTTCAAGTTGGAGGGGGAAACAACCTTCAACTTGCCAAGAAAGGAGTGATGGAGGACACCAGTTAGAGGCTTGGTGAGGATATCTGCCAGCTGCTCAGAGGTAGGAACATGTGACAGCTGGATGAACCCTTCAGTCAACTTACTCTGGATGAAGTGACAGTCCACTTCAATATGTTTAGTGCGCTCGTGGAAGACAAGATTTTTGGCAATGTGAATGGCTGCCATATTGTCACAAAAAACAGAAATAGGGAGGGAAACATCAATAGTAAGATCATGCAACAACCTGGACAGCCAACCAATTCAGCAACAAGTCTTACTAACAACCCTATACTCAGCTTCAACAGAAGAAAGAGAAATCACAGGTTGTTTCTTCGATTTCCATCCAACAAGACTATCACCCAGGAAAATACAAAAACCAAAAACAGATTTGCGAGTGTCAGGGCAAGCAGCCCAATCACTGTCAGAATAAGTCTTGATAGAGAAATTAGTAGAGTTAGAGTAAAAAGGGCTAAGGTCAGGAGTACCCTTAAGGTACCTTAGCAAACGAAGAGCAGCAATCATGTAAGGAACCCTGAGAGTCTGCATAAACTGGCTCAGATGTTGAACACTAAAGCAAATATCAGGTCGGGTGTGAGGCAAGAACAATAGCTTCCCCACAAGGCTTCTGTACTTCTCAGGACTAGGAAGGAGATCCCCAGCATCAGCCTTAAGCTTCTGATTCAAGTCCAATGGGTTAACAACAGAATGAACATACATGCAATCATACTCTTTGAGTAAATCAAAAGTGAACTTCCTCTGATTCAATGCAACTCCATCAGGTAAGGTATTGACCTCAATACCCCAAAAATAATGAAGAGAGCCCAAGTCTTTTATCTTAAACTCAGAATCTAGAAAGTGTTTCAAAGCTGAAATCTCACGTAAATCATCACCAGTAAGGATAATATCATCAACATAAACAGCTAGGATGACAAGATGACCTGGGGACCCTTTGATAAAAAGAGAGTAATCATTGAGTGAATGATGAAAACCTTTAGAATATAAAGCTTGAGACAATTTGGCATACCATTGCCTCGAAGCTTGTCTAAGACCATAAAGGGACTTTTTCAACTTGCAAGCCAAAGGAGCAGAAGAAGAAGGAGATGAAACAGAAAGGCCAGGAGGTAATTTCATATAGACCTCCTCGTCTAACTCACCATGAAGAAATGCATTATTAACATCAAGCTGAATGTCGCGCCCCTTTTTTCTCGAGCGAAATCGAGTTTATGATATTTGGGAGGACAACTCATTCCCTTTTGGGAATTGGGTTTGAATTTGAAGAGTCTCCACCTAATGATTATGGTGTATTAGGACACCAAGAGAGTTTGATTTGAGTAACCAGAGATTGGGTAAGGCCTTGAAATTATTCCAAGGGAAAGGTGTTAGGCACCCTTCAGGATCCACTAGTGTGGTTCCCGACCAGACTATTGGTGTGAACTTAGGTGCAAATAACACGTAAACAAACAAAGCTTCAAATAAGAGGGGATTTTCACATAAGGATTTACAAACAAATAAAGTTGGAAAGAACTAAAAGAAAGCTGATTTTTCTTAAAAAAAGAGTTTGAAGTTCTTTAAAAGAGATAAGAAATAAAGGAAAGGGGGTCCTAGGTTTATTACTAATATGGATCACCCCACACAATGCCCGGTAATCACTCCTCAATGAGGGTTTACGCGTGGCATTATCACGTGGTCATCATATCCATATATACCCTTCCCACCCTGTTAAGGTATTAAAGCGTAGAATGGTCTTGTTTACTCATTGCATGCTATTACCCGCCCCAATCCTGTCAGTCCCGGATGCATTTAGGACTACTAATCCTAAAGGAGAGGGATATCGACTTATTTTTAGTTTCAAAGGCAAAATTCTAAGGCGACATGCAAGAACATATATAACAAATTGGGGGAAAGCACATAACAGGAAAAAGGGCTGAGATATACCTCCTTTAGTCAAAGAAGCACGTAATTTAGCATGTCTTGCACGTACTGTTTAGGGTCTGATTAAATACTGAATGTGAAAGAACTTAGAGGTTGGGGCAGACTGATTTATTACATATTTTAGATAAGAAGCCCGAATCAGGCCTGTCTGCTGGTTGTAGTTAATAGAACAAATTCAGTTTATAGTTATCACCCTAAGGCTTGCCTAAGTGTTAGGACAAAGATCCTATAGGCATGATTCAAAAGATAGTAAAGCTTGAAATGAATTATTTGAAACCCTATATGTGTACTCGTTAAACTGGCTAAGTGAGAGACTCAGATTATTAAAAGAAAGGCAGAATTCAAACAAATTGATTATAAGTTTTGCAACTGACAATATCTATTGTTACTGATTTTTATATCTAACATTAAGTAATGCGAATCAGATTTAATTAGAAACTCCTATTGGCATGCTTTCTAGGCATTACTGATTTTAAAACCTTGTAGACGTAGTATAAAAATGCAGAAAACTCATCTTAAACCTATGAACATGATATCTAGATGTTGAATCCTGTTTAAGACATGATACCTAAGTGCAATTGAATGTTTAAGTCCTATGAGCATGGTATCTAGATGCAGAAATTTGTTTAGGACCTATGAACACGATTTCTATATGAGAAAAATGGATATACAAGATTCAAAAAGACCTATAGGCATATTTTCTACATACATATGCAAAATTCAGATTAACTTATAGGCATGATTTCTAGACGAGAGTAGCAGACTTATGATTATGATTTCTATATGAAAATGGACATTCAGAATTCCCTATAGACATGCTTCTATATGCATTTGAATGTGCAGAATTCAAAAACCTATAGACGTGGTATCTATGCAGAATTCAGAATTTCTATAGACATGGTATCTACCCTTTTTTACATACATAATTACCCGCCGTTTTTCACTAATCAGCCCAAATGTTTATTACAAAATTATTTCAGCCCAGAATAAAGTAAACGAATACATTAGAAAATAAAAGTACAACTAAGGAGAGGCTGATTCAAACTTCATGTCTGAAATATGAGGTAAACCAACTCCAAGAGATTCATGATCCAAAGCCTTTCTCCTATTTGAGCGTGTCAGAGTTCCCTAAGAGTCTCAAATGAACTCCGTACAGTGCTCACACCCAAACGTATTACTAGATTAAGACAAGTGCAGTGTGGAAAGGCCAGCCCTCAAGTATCCAAGTTTAGAGGGAACTCAAGGTCCCAAAGCAAGGCTCACAAGAGTGGGGAGGGGGGGAGAACTTAAAGACTAAGAGAGAGTGCAAGTGCAGGAATAGAATTTGAGAGGGGGAAAGGGGAAGGGAAACAATTATAAATAAGTACACATAGGGGTTCAGGGGAATGGGAAGAGTGTAAAGAGGCAAGGGCAGGTTGTGGGCATACCCAACAATGGAGAATGCTAGCACACCCATAAGCCTGTTAGAACACACTATTTAGGGCCTAGGATCCCAAGGGATCAAATTTAATTCATAGACAATAATTTGCATATTGCCATGCCTTAAACCGTAGCTCAAACACATAGGGGGCAGGAGTTTGGGATTCATAACAGAAACATGCAGAAAGAAATCAGCATACTAATTTAAGTGTTGAACTATACAGAAACAGTAAGTAGACATGGATACAAAAGCGTAAATAAACACATTGTTATGGTGCTAAAGCTTAAATCAGGACATACCAGTTTCAAAGAAACAAATAGAGAAAAGTAGTAGGTCTTGTAAATAGGCCATAGTGCAGACAAGAAGGGAGAATATTATTGCGTAGAAGTGTGAGTTCAGAAAGACTATGACTGAGTGATTTTTTATGTCAATGAAAGAGTCGTGTATTTATAGTGTGAAAAACAGGCAGAAATAAGGTAAGAAAACAGTTAAGAAACTGAATATCAATTAAGAATCAATCACACAAGACTTGCTTTAATTAAGGAACTCAGATTCAAATGGAAAAACTATTTAAGGGAAGAAATCAAATAAATATCTTGTGCAAAGTATGCAATTAGGGGTAAATACATAAGAAGTTACTTAAGGGCAGAATTTTGAAATACACGGTTACATAAATAAGGTAAGAAAAATCAATTAGTAGCCAGTAAATCAAGGATCAAAGATTTTGTAATCAATGGTCCATGAATGAACCGAGTCAGAAAAGTTAAGGAAAGCCAAGTAACTTAAATCGAGTCATAGGGAAATCAGCAAATAAGGAAAGAAATCAATCAAACCTATACAGATAAAAGTCTGAAACTAATCAAGACTTGAAAGCCATTTTAGAGGGAAAGTCCAGCACATATAAAGAGCATACAAACATGTTAAGCTGAAAGGATGTCGTGTCATTGCAGAACCAGTAGATAATAGACTATAGGAGCATGGTTGTCACATAGGTTAGCAATGTAAAAGAGAAGTAGCATACAAAAATCCAGTGTAAAAGACCTTAGAAGAGTTTAGCAAAAGTCAGAATCATATAAAAAACAAGGACTTCAAAACTCAGTTTAGAGACTCGAAATAGGTCTGAAAGAGTTAGGGTTTCTTTTGAGATAAAACCAGTTCAAGCAAATCACATAGCCAATGGTTTCCAAACTTGGAAAACCCCCCAAAATTCTAGGGCTTCTACCATCAGTCGAGTGCGGAGATGAGAGGGCAAGTAATTAAGTCGAAACAGGTTCAGAGGTCTCAGAAAAGAACTGAAACCTTTAACATGTTCCTTCAGCAACAAAAACTCATGAGAAACATGGTAGGAGAGTAACATGAGAAACACAGTAAAAGTGCTCAAAGAAAACATAGTAGAAGAAACTAATACACAACATAGTAGAAGAAAACTAATCAGAACACAGTAGAGGAAACTTAATAAGAAACACACAAGACCATAGTAAAGAAAAATACAGTAGAAGAAACACACGAAAGAAAGAGAAAATCGGAGAAACATCTAAATAACTCAGAAAACCCTAGATCAAAAAAAAAAAGAAATGGCTTTGAAAGAATAGTTTTTTTTTCAAAAGAAAATCGTTTAAAAACTTAAGGGAAAGCATAGATCTGGAATAGATCTAAAGAGATTAGAAAAACCTCAAAAGCTAGGGCTTTCAGAGGAACCCAAACAATGAGAAAGGCTTGGATCTAAGCAAGAGGAGTCGAGGCTAGGCTCGAAATAGGCATGACTCGCCGGAGCAGGTCGTAGATGGCCGTGGAACTTGAATCAACAGAGGTTTAGACCCAACTCTTCGTGGTCGAGTCATGAAGCTCTAGTAACCAAATGCGAGGAGCCATATGTGGCTTGGTGGGTGGTGAAACCACCATGGATTCAGGTCAGAAGGTGGCCGGAAAAGATGAAGGAACTCATCAGAGAGGAGGTGAAAGGGGGAAGGTTCTAGAGAGAACCAGAGGTAGAGAGATATAGACGAGTGAGGAAATGAGGGGTATTGGGGGGGGGGGGTCGTTTAGAATTAAAAATGGTAAGAACGAGTGAGGGCCATTGATCTTTTAGATCAACGACCGGGATTTAATAAGGTTTTGGGTCGGGTAGGGGTAATTGGGGCCTGGGTCGGGTTTTAATTGAAATTGGGCTGGAAATTGGGGTCCAATTTGGGGTCAGATTTTAGGCTAAAATTGAAACGAATTGGGCTATTATTTAAATAGCCAATTTTTTCCTTTTAAAATTATAAGAAATAGTAAATTAATTTCTGGGAGTAAATTAAAGGTACTAAAATGATTAATAACATATAATGATGAAAAATAAAAATACCGAAGTCAATTTTATAAATATAAACACAATTAAATCTTGAAATAGGCTAATACTGCAAATATATGCAATTTTAGCTTAAAAATACTAAATAAATTTTGTAAAAATATGCAAAAATTATGTTAGCTACATTTTGGTATAAATATGAGAATCTGATAAGTAAATTACCAAAATGACAATTTTGAGAATAATTATTGGGCTTTTCTTGCTAAAATAAGGCAATAAATTGATTAAAACAAATCTTAAAAAATAAGAGAAAAATATTGAAATCTTGGGACATACTTATATATGCATATAAATGCTATTTTGAGAGTATTTTGCATATTGAAAATATACAGGGGAAAATTGGGTATCAACACTAAAATAAAGACCAATTCTTCTTAATAGGAGCAACAATCAAACACTTGACAGTAGACATCTTCACTACAGGAGAGAATGTCTCATTGATATCCACCCCCTCAACCTGAGTGTCCTCTCTAATAACAAGTCTAGCCTTGTATCTTTCTACTTCACCATTAGCTTTGTATTTAATTTTATAGACCCACTTGCAGCCAATAGGCTTCTTACCTAGGGGTAACTCAACTATATCCCAAGTGTTATTAGCTTCTAGGGATTCAAACTCTTTTCTCATAGTATCCTGCCAAGCTGGAATAGGGGCTTCCTGAGAATAAGTATATGGCTCAAATTCTACAAGTTGGACAGCAGAACAGGAAAGGGAATTAGGTAATTTATAAAGATAGTCCTTTAGATAAGAGAGATGAGTATGTGTTATGGTAGATTTTCTTAGTGGTGCAACAGATGTGGCAGGAGAAGAAGTAGATGGAATAGAGTCAAATAGAGCATCAGTAATGTGAGGAGAAGGTGAGACATCAGAAGGTGAAGGTGAAGGTGAAGCATTAGAAGGTGAATGGTGGTTGTCAGAAGCATTAGGAAATGATGGATCATCAGAAGGGAAAGGAACTGAAAGAGGACTAGAAGAAGTGGTAGCATTAGGAGGCATGAGAACTGATGATGAGGTGGTTGACAATTGGGACTTTGACACAACTGGAAGGGAAAAATCTAAGGAGAAAGGGAAGAGTTGTTCATGAAAAATGACATCTCTAGAGACAACATTGTTTTGACTGAAGGTTATACAACTTATAACCTTTCTTTGCAAAAGGGTAGCCAAGAAAGACACATGGAATAGCTCTTGGTTTCAGTTTGTCTCTCTGAGGAATGGGAACAATAGCAAAACATAGGCAACCAAAAGTTCTTAGGTGTGAATAGTTGGGTGTCTTGCCAAACAACAATTCATAAGGTGATTTATTTTGTAGTAGTCTAGAGGGGAGTCTATTAATGATATATGTGGCTGTGAGAAGGCAATCTCCCCAAAACCTGATTGGTACTTTGGATTGGAAAAGCAAAGCCCTGGAAGCTTCTAGGAGGGTTCTATGTTTCCTCTCCACTATACCATTTTGTTGAGGTGTGTGTGGATAACTAGTTTGATGAATGACTCTAATTCTAGAGCATTATCAGATCTTATGCTTTGGATGGTGACATGAAATTGAGTTTGAACCATCAACACAAAAGCCTTCAAGAGGGGAAAGGCATTACTTTTGGACCCCATTAGATGAGTACAAGTGCATCTAGAGAAATCATCAACAATGGTAAGGAAATATTTGGAGCCTGAATATGTAGAAGTGTGATATGGTCCCCAAGTGTCAACATGAACAAGTTGAAAGGGCTTAGAACTATGAATAGAACTATCAGGAAATGACAATCTAGTTTGTCTAGCCATGGGACAAATAGAGCATGGAAAAGACCGTGTAGAAGAAATATTAGAGGAAATTTCAGAAATAGTTTTCATCTTAATAAAAGGAACATGTGCATGTCTATTATGCCAAACAATGTCCATCTTATTCATAGCAACTTTATTACAAGAGGGATAAATAGTATTTACAATACAAGGAAGATGGTCAGAAACAGATGAAGATGACAAGCTGCTGCAGGCATTTGACACAGTAACTTGAGGTTGATAAGGCTTTTCCCACACAAATTTGTACAACCCACTGTCCAGTTTACCAAGATCCAGAGGCTTCTTCAGATAAGGGCCATGTATGAGACATGAAAGTCTAGTAAACTAAACTATACAATCAAATTGATCTGTGAGTTTGTGTATAAAGATGAGATTGTGCTTAAAGGAAGGTAGATAAAGGACATTGTGAAGAATTATAGACTCAGTCAAAACAAAGGAACTTGTGCAAGTAACTTTTACTTTATAACCATTTGGAAGTGACACTAGAAAAGGAATAGGTAAAGGTGTGATACTAATGAGATATTCTTTATTAGCAGTCATATAGTCAGAAGCATTAGAGTCAACTATCCAAGTTAAGGAATCAGATTGGTTTAGCAAAGTAGAGTTGAAACTATATACTACATTCTTAGGCAATAAAGTACAAGCAAAATTGGCAGAACTCATGATATTGAGTTGAGGACCAGGATCAGAGACATGAGATTGTTGCAAAAGAGAGAGTAGTTGAGAGTATTACTGCTTTGTAAGCCCAGGCACCACCGAAGCATTTTCAGCAATAGGCACAATAGAAGTCTAATTGGAAGAGGTGCACTTAGAAGCAGAGAATTCAGAATTTGTCACCATATTAGCAACTGCATTTCTACCCTTACTAAACTTGAAGTTAGTAGGAAAGACATGAAGCTTGTAACACTTATCAATTAAGTGTCCAGGCTTCTTGCAATACTTGCAGAAGAGATTAGAGGTCCTAGACTGATTATCAAAATTGACTCTTTGAGTAAACTGTCTCTGCTACCCCATGAATTGCATATTCAGCTGAGGTTGAGTAGTTTTATTAAGGGAATTCACATTAAAGGAGGCTGCTTCAGGAGTAAATTGAGAAGGCGGGTTGACTTGTCATTGCTTTTCATCTTGAAGAAGAATGTTATAGACATTATCGAGGGATGGCAGAGGTTGCATCATCAACAGATTGCTTCTCACACCAACATAAACCTCATTCAATCCCATGAGAAACTGATGGAACTTATCCTCCTCTTTCTCATTTTGGGGACTCTCTTTAGCAGCACAATTGCAAGAATTTGCATGACTACTGCACATTATTCCCAATTCATCCCAGATTCTCGTAAGTTTTGTAAAATATGAAGCAATATCAAGGGATCCCTGATAGGTAGAGGCAAGTTCCCTTTTTAATTCAAAAACTTTAGTCCCATTTACACTACCATACCTATTATTTAATTGTTTCCATATACTTTCGGCTGTCTCAGAGTATTGAACATTTTCAGCTATATCCGGTGATAATGAACTTGTTAACCAAGATATCACCATATTATTACAACGGTCCCATTGTTTATAATCAGGGGAAGTTGTAGCAGGTTTAGGGCATGAACCATCTATAAATGCTATTTTGTTCCTAGCAGATAATGACACTATCATACTACGCTTCCAACCTCCAAATCCACTCCCCTAAAATGGTACAGGAACCAGGGACACACCAGGCACATCAGATGATAGAAGAAATAAAAGGGATATAGGGTCAGGAGTATACGCAGAAGAGGAAGTAGAACCAGTCATGGTTAGAACAACTAAATCACCAACAAATACTGTAGACTGAAATCAAAATCCAACACATGCAAAAGAGAGATACAAATACCAACCTTCTTCGCAACCTGAAGAAGTAAGGCCTTGATATAGTAAAATAGCTACAACGAACCAATGAAAATGGAGGAAACCCTAGCTCCGAAAAAAATTGAGGAAAACCTTAGCTCGAACAAAACTCAAATTCCAGCGACCACACCGCAGAGATTCAGTATGATATACCGTAAAATGGACTCAAACACGAAGCAGCAAAGTGTTTTTGCCGGAAAATCACAAAAAAATCATGAAGCTCCGACGAAGACAAATCTCGATGAAAATTGGATGAAAACATACAGGGGTAACACCGCTCTACGTAGATAAGCAAGATCTAACAAACTCCCGCTCTGATACCATGTCAAACCAGTAAAACAAGGTCAAAAATTGAGGTTCATCAATGGAGGTTGGAGGTTTTCTAGTGAGTTCTTCATCGCAGAAACATAAGGGAGAAAGATGATGAAAATAAACCTTTAACAGTTGTGGCCTCCTTGTATTTATAATCTGTCCATTACAATGTAAAGAATGACTAACTACTAAAATAACCACTATTCTATGTTGACAAAGAATAAAGGCTAACTAGTACAAAGGACTACAAAAGGCTAAGCATAAAATAAATATCTGGGCCAACTTAAGTATGCTACTTTGCGCCTGAAGTAGTGCAAGCTGGAGGCCCAACATTTAAGGAATTTAATTCTCTCATTATTGCCCAAAGCTTTATAGATTAATTACTCCCAGGATAGAACGAAAAATTATTATATGATAGCGGCAATTCAAATCGGCAAACTCAAATGGCGGAGCAAATCATACAGTGGACACTTACATTTTGCTTTTGAAAATTATTGCAGATTTTCGATGGTAAAAGATGAGGCCAAGCATCTTAATTTATAGTCAACGAGATTGAGTTCCAACAAGTGCGAAGATGCTTGTTCATTTGACAAGGTGTCTATTAGGTGGAAATTATTTAAATTTCAGTTAAGTGAAAAAATATTAGGAAAAAAAAAATAGCGGAAAAGGAAAATAAATTTGGGGTGTGTTTGGTATGAAAGAAAACATTTTTCGGAAAATATTTTCCAATTTCCCATGTTTGGTTGGCTTAAATGTTTTGGAAAACATTTTCCTTATGAACTCATTTTCCTCCAATTGGAGGAAAATGTTTTTCTTATCATGATAAGGGAAAACATTTTCCAAAACTCATTCTCAACCTTCCCCACGCTCACCAACCCACCCCACCCCCTCTCTCCAAAAAGGTATTTTTTTCATATTTTAGTTTTTCCATTACCACCCACCCTACTATCACTCCACCCCACCCCCACTCCCGCAAATTTTTTTTACCTTTTTTTTTGCAATTTTAAATTTCTATTTTTCGTTTTTCTACACCCCCTCACCTGCCCCCTCACCTGCCCCCCACCCCGCACAATTGTTTTTACTTTTTATTTTGTAATTTCAAATTTCTATTTTTTTCGTTTTTTGTCCTCCCCCGCCCCTCCCCCCCTCCTCCTCCCATCCTCCAAATTTTAATTATATTTTTCAGTTTTAATTTTTTTTATTTATCAGTTTAAAGGTTCAAAATTTTAAAAGTTCCAAAGTTATGAGTTCAGAGATTTATGTGTTTAGAAGTTTACGGCTTTAGAAATTATAAAGTTTACGAGTTCAAAATTCCGCGGTTTCAAAAGTTTAGCGGTTCGAAAGTTTATGAAATTTGTGGGTTCGGAAGGTTGTTGGTTTGAAAGTTTATGGCTTCATGTTTATTATATCTAAATTATTTATGAATATTCTTGAGAAGTCATTTTCCTTAATTTGCGTACCAAACACTAGAAAATGAATAAGATTACTACTTGTTTGGAAAATATTTTCCACGGAAAATAGTTTCCGTTATACCAAACACACCCTTGGTCCATAATACCTCGATAATTTTCGCCCATTAATACATAGAGTCCAATAATCATATCTTGCCTTAGTACCAAAATGGGATCCCCAATAGCCGGAGACAAAAGATTCATATGAGAAATTATAAGTAAACGAGCATCTACTTGGCCAAATCCAAATTCAAGTCTAAAGCCAAGCGACGATGCGAGACATCTCTCTTCTCAACTCTTTAAGAGCTAGAAGAAGTGATTTTATATATAAGGATAACAATTTTTCTCTTCTTACTCCATAAGGAAAAAGTTCCTTTGTAAAATGAACCAATTCAAATTTTTATTTTCCTTCATTTCCCATTCACAACTTTACTCAAAAACCCAACAATCATATCCACTAATGCCTTTTACAAGAAGTGCATGAATATATTTTTAGTTTCAAGAACGTCGCGAAACCATTCAAGTGCTATCGAAACTGACCTTTTGGAATTACAACATTACAATGAGCTTCTTCTTCCATCCAAAACCGTTTTTTGTTTCTTAAGATTTCGCTTATGGCTATTATGCACTAATATTAAAATATCATCATCAAGGATAAAGTAAGAGCGAGCTGGGCACGTTCTCGAAACATGGTAAGATATTATCCAAATCTAAGTTATTCAAAGAGTAACTCCAAGTACGTGGAAAGGAAACTACTAGTCATGACTTCTTTGCTGAGGTAGCAAGCATACAATAACACAGTAGAAGAATAATTTTTCAAGTTTTGTAACTAATAGTTCAACGGTGGAGTTAGACTAGACTCAACAAGTACGACAAAACTTACACCTTGTCTCGGACAATATATATGTATAGATGCGTCTGTAAGCATTTAATTGTTTGACCTAAAATTTAGATCTAGGTTTAAAAAAATTTCTAACAGATTTGAATTAATCTTAGCCAATAATAATATCCAAAAGATAGTTCGGATGATTTTTGTGATAAAATGGTTCAAGTACTGTCGGGTAATAATTAGTAGTTAATAAAGAAAGCATTTAATGGCCCAAGAACAAAGAAGATAGCATTCATGGGTAACAAATGAAATATAATGGTATTAAAGTAAATAAATACAAATGGGGTAACCGAAAAAGAGTTGGATTCAATGATATTCCTCCTGACAATGATAAATGATTGATAAACCTTTGAATATTCGTATTCTTCTTGGACCGTGGGGTAAAAGTTAGAATCAGATCTGACAAAAAAGGTATATTTTGGATGTATATAAAGCAAGAATATTTAGAGAATGCCAAAGTGTTCTTTCTTACAATGAGTGTCCAATTCCCCTCTATAACTATGTCTTTCTATTTATAAGGGAACATGTGCCGCAAAACCCTAATAGAATATGGAGATGACAAAATTGTTTCAAGCACCGACAGAACCGGAAACACTCATTCTTTCAAAGAGAGGAGGACAAGTTAGTAGATGCGAAGGTACAGATCAAAGATCTTCGGGAGACAACCCCGGTACAGATTCTGAGAATATTTATTGGAATATTCTCTTTAAAATCTTATCTCTAAAACTAGCCGTTATCTTATTGCTCTGTTTAAGGAGAGTGCTCGTCCTCGACCTCGATCTCCGTTAACTCCTTGACCTTGTCTTTGTCATTTGTCGAACTCTTGCCCATGATGCGTGGCAACCTTTGAAGGTTGAGCAAATTATGTTATATACCTATTCTACCCAAAAATATTACCCGTCTTTACCCATTCTAGAAATAATTACAGTACATACCTATGCAATCAAAAAAAATAACCCGGCCATCTATCTTCCTATTTTTGTTTTCTCTGCAGCTAACTTTTCTCCTCCCTGTTTCTTTCATCCCCTATCCTTTTTTCCTCTCTTTCTCTTTCTTCTCTTTCTGACGTTGCCAGTATCCCTATATTTTCTAAGTAGATGTATGATCTATCCACCTTTCCTTTCATTTCTTTATCATCCATCCGGGGGAAAAAAAGGCTAACAAAAAAATCTATCAAAAAATAATAAAAATTTCTAAGGTTTTAGTCTGCCACAAAATTGTAAGGTTTTATAGGTAGTCATCATTTGTAACGATCCAACTGATTATTTTATGTAGTTGCGCCTTCTTTCCCCTTTTGATGCTTTACACACGTGTAATTTTGGCTTTATAACTTGCGAGGTTTATTTTCGTTCCGAAAAGGCTTCGGGTTATTTTGGTCCCTTTGGTTCTTAGTTTAAAAGCCTAAGTTGGAATGTTGACCGAAGTTTGATTTTTGTGAAAACAACCCTGAAACAGTATTTGCTTGGAGTCAAATTCGGAGGTCCGAATGTTGATTTGTATTGTTTTGCCGAAAGTTGGCAATTTATGTTTAGAGGATTTTCCAAGTTGACTGATATTAGATTATGATGTATAAAATTGAGTTAATTAGATTATGTGACAACTGATATTATTTCAGTGTAATAATAGAATTAAATCTTTTTTAAACTCTTCGCGTACAACTATATATCATGTTGGTATATCTATATACTATACTGGTATCATATGTTAATTGGAACCTTTTTTGGTTCTATTAGTTATATTTAATTGGTACACTGTTTGACTTTTCTTTAGTAATAGTAGAATAGTACAGTATCTTGAATTTTTAAAATTTTCCTTTATGCATGTTTATTATGTAATCATTTTAATTTTTTCTTTATGCATTTGTTTTATGTAATAGTATTACAGTACAATATCTTGAAAGACATTATTATATTAATATGTGGTGCACTATTTTTTGATTTTTCTCTTTATGCATGTGTATTATGTAACAGTAGTATAGTCATATATAGTTGCCTGGAATTAATTAGTATAACTGTATACCCTATTGGTATAATTATATGTCATATTGGTATCATATGCTAGTTGAATCATTTTTTGGTTGTATTAGCTGCATTTAATTGGTATACTATTTGATTTTCTTTTAATAATAGTAATATAGTACAATATCTTGAAATACTTTATTATATTAATATGTGGTACACTATTTTTTTATCTTTCTCTTTATGCATGTGTGTTATGTAATAGTAGTATAGTCATATAGTTGCTGAGAATTAACAAATAAAATTATATACCATGTTGGTATAGTTATATACCATATTGGTATCATATGGTAGTTTGAATATTTTTTTATTGTTTTAGCAGCATTCTTAAGTGAATTTTATTCTAAAATTATTTATATGAACATGATTTGCAGTACTGGAATTTTTTTGTGCCGATAGACATATATTATGTGTATTATGTAATAGTTTCTATAGTTATAGCCAATTGTTGGAATGATCTCATACAACTATATACCCTGTTAGTATACAGAATGAGCAAGTTGCTTTGCGAATATTTAGCTTGCAATGCGAGCATGTAATTTTCTCATACTTATATTGCATCCTTTAATGTTTTGGTACAATAGTATAGTCACAGATAATTGTTGCAATATTCTAGAGCAATCATATACTTTGTTGGTATACATGTATACCATATTAGTATCATACGGTACTACAAGTCGTTTTTGCTACTTATACTTTTATTGTATTTTCCAATATTTTATTATCATTTATATTCTAACTAGTATATATAGAGATTTGGTGGTCGTAGATTATGCTTTCTTGCTCCATAACTGGTTGTGTTACTGCTAATGGTAGAGTGTGTACTGATATTTGTAGGGAAAGAGATCAAGGTTTGTATGACAATCACGTGTTGATTCTTAGAATCTGATTATGTAATTTATGGTGCTTAGCAGCAATCAGTGTGATATTCAGTGAATTAGATGAAGTGACAACTCATAATATTTCAGTTTAATAATTGAATTAAGAAAATGAAAAAAAGACAAAAGGTATATTACACTAGTTATATTTAAAAAAATAGGTGAATAAATATTTACTATATCAGTTATTTTTCTTATTGTATAAAAATAAGAATAATAAAAAATAGTGAAAACAGTAAATGAAATTAGATTATGAAAAGAAAAAGAATATAAAAAAGAAGAAGTTAAATGATATTAGAAAAGGAAAAACGAAAAAATTAAGAAGAAAACGAGAAAAAAGAAAAGGAGAAAATAAAAAGGAAAAAGAAAAAAGAAAAAGAAAAGAAGCATAGAAATAAAAAAGAATTGGAGAATACAGAAAAAGTTCACCACAAAAACTACTATGGGTAGGAAATGTAATTAGTTTATGGATAAAAATCAAATGGGTAGACAAAGGTAAATAGTTTTGTTTTTGTAGGTAACTGTATCAAAAACCCTTGAAGGTTCTCCTAATTAATGTTGATTTGGCCCTAAACGGTACTAGGGTAATTTTGGCCCATACATTAATTAGCTACTTTATTTTCAATTTTATGCGGTGAAAATAGATATCAAAGTTCCTCACTCAAGTGCAGGAAATTTGGATCTCTTAATATGCATGGTGCTTATATTTCTTTATCTTGAGTCTTGACGCATAAAAATGAATCTCTGGTTTGAATTGACGAAAATGATGCTACTGAATTCAAAAGAAGTGAAGGTGCAACATATACATGGCCCCTAGGCTTAATTTGAAGTAAGCATCAAATTTGGCAAGTTTTAATAGTATAGCTTTCTCCTTTACAGAGGCAATTAAGTTGTCAGCATCATATTGTTTGGTCTCCTAATTAATTGCATGATTGACATTTTTAGACCTTTTACTGCTATCTTGCTGAGTTTAATTTACACAACACTTCAAGAAACTTATAGTAACCTCTATTGAAGGTAACCTGCGTAGTTGGATAATGTCCTAGAAACCTCAAGGAAATTACATGCCTGAAAATTATGGGTGTCAAACGGGCCGGGTCAGCCCGTTTCCGGACCGGCACAGACCGGTTAAAACCGGAACCGACCCGGACCGTTACAAGGGGGCCGGGTAGGGCTGGGTTAAAGGGGTAGGGGGTTGGTCCGTTCACCTATTTTCAACCGGTTACCCGAACCGGTCAAATCCGGTCAACAGAAAAATGTAGAACCGGTAAAATCGATCCGGACCGGACCGGCCCAGACCTGTTAAAGGCTAGTTTCTTTCTTCTTTTTTTTTAAATTGTTGATTGGCTTATTACCGTTGGCAACGGTCACCTGCCAAGGAGTCGTTGCCCAACGATTGATTTGCACAATTAGCCCTTTTTTGGGCCTTTTTTTTAAAATTAACACTTTTTGTAATTACAAATTTAACCCTTTGTAAAACTATAAATACACCCCCCTCTTCTTCATTTCTTCACTCATCTCTCATTTCTCAATCTCAATTCTCAATTCAAGTTAAATAATGCCCCGTTCTTCTAGAGTGCGCTCATATGTTTGGGAACACTTTGAGGTAGTAGAAGAAAATGAAGAAGTTCAGAAAGTAAAGTGCAAGAACTGTGGCCGAGTCTTAAATCTTCGTCCAAAGTGTGGCACAGACAGTTTAAGGAGGCATATGAAGAGTTGTCTTGAGCGTCCTCCAGAAATTCGTATTTAAGTTGATTTGAGACAATTTGTGTTATTTTAAAATTATTAGACGTATCTATGCTTAATGTTTTAGTTTGTTAGATTAATTTAAAGTATTATAAGTGCAATTTTTTCCCATCTTTATTGTATTCTTTATATTTTTACTTTATATTAATATAACTTACAATAGATATACAAAATATAAAAAAATTAAACATTACACTAACCCGGCCCGGCCAACCCCTTGTACCCGTAACCCGTACGGTTTATTTTTTACCCGGATGAATTCGAACCCGTTAAACCCGATAAGCCCCAACCCGTAATTGGCTCGGACCCCAACCCGTACGATTACTAATTTTTCCTATCCATCTCGGCCCGGCCCACCCGTTAGACACCCTTACGGAAAATGGAAGTATTCATCTTGAAGGTATTGAATTTTAATTTAACTCTATTTTGTTCTTGTATTCGCATATAGCAATTCTTGAAGGAACTAAGCTGTATTTGAGATCGAAATCTCAAATACACAAACTTTGCTCACTATAAATATGACAAGGGAAAAGTAACATTGATAAATAGTATACGCTCTATAACGTTAGCTACGAGTTTGGATCGAAGAGAGCTCAAAGAGCAATAAAAAGAAACCAACAAATAAGAAATAAACTTGGATTTTCAATATTCAATGCCTTCTCTTGTTAGGACCGAAAAAGCAGATGTCATGCGAAAACTAGCAAAGCAAACCTTGAACGACGATAAAGCAGATAACAAAAGAGAAATATACCAAAAGAGACACAAACATATAACGTGGTTCTGTCAATTGACCTACGTCCATGGCGGAGAAGAGCAATCCACTATATAAAAGAGAGTATAAAATTTGAGAGAACAACCTCACAAAGAGGCAAACACAAGTGACACACTAACACTTGTCTTGTAAAGTTCTCCCCCTAAACACGACTCTCAAACCCTATATGGTTACACTGTGGATGCTACTGAATGTGGAGGAAGGATCCTCAATTTATAGAAGTCCAAACCTTTTCCTACAAGAAAAAAGACTAGCCAAATATAGGAGATTTATAATTTTCTTCTACAAGAAGGAAAACCCAATTATGATAAATATGTTGCCTTGGCCTGAATTTTCTGACAAAATAAACTTGATCCACCTTCTTAACATAGCCTTCAACAGGTCGCATCTCCAAATCTCCGCCACAAAGTTTGTCTCAACTTGTGTAGCACTCCGGTTAAATTTCTCAGATAAAAATCACGATTATCGTCAAATATGTTGCAGCTAGAACTAAATCCACTAAGATGAACCTGTCTTGAACCTTGCTCTAATAACACTTGTTAGGACCGAAAAAGCAGGCGTCATGCGGAAACTAGCAAAACAAACCTTGAACGACGATAAAGCAGATTACAGAAGAGAAATATACCAAAAGAGACACAAACATATAACATGGTTCAGTCAACTGACCTACGTCCACGGCAGAGATGAGCAATCCACTATATAAAAAATAGTACAAAAATTGAGAGAACAACCTCACGAAGAGGCAAACACAAGTTGTTGATACCCAAGTTTTCTTTATATATTTTTAATATGCATAAATACCTTAAAAATAGCATATATATGCTTATATAACATTGCACAAGGTTTTTATAATTTGTTTCATAATTTTAAGGATTTAAATTGATTTATTCTCTCCCCTTTTATGCATAAAATCCCCAATAATTATTTTCAAATTACTATTATGATGATTTATTCATCTAATTTCTATACTTATGCCAAAATATGGCTAATGTATGTTTTTACGTATTTTTATAATTACATTTAGTATTTTTAAGCTAAATTACATATAATTGCAATGTTAGCCTATTTTAATGTATAATTATATTTTATATATGTAAAATTGGACCCTATATTTTTAAAATTATATTTACATATTTTAAATCATTTTGGTATCGAAAAAGTATTTTCAGAAAACTATTTATTATTTATTATAATTAAAATAGGGAAAATTGGCTATTTAATTTATAGCCAGATTTGGCTTTCAATTTTACCCAAATTGAACCCAATCCACAGCCCAATTTCGGAGTAAAATACTCGACCCCGACCCCAATTATTCCTACCCAACCTAAAGCCTCATTAAATCCCGGCCGTTGATCTAAAAGATCAACGACCCTCATTTGCCCTTTCCTTTTTTAACTCTAAACAACCCCCAACCCTAATCACTCTTCCAAACACGCCGCCTTTGAATCCTATGGTCTTCTCTCTTCTCTCAACCTAACCCTAGCCTTCTTCAACCACCACCTCCCTCTCCGGCCATCTCTAACGACTATCTTCCAACCCCAAGCCTCCAATGGTCCTTCCATCGCCTTGCTCATCATCTCTAAGGCCTTCAAGGGCCCTGGGCCATGCCGATTTGTACCTAGGGTTTCTGGCTTGGTTGTTCACGGCTTCTCCGGTGTAATTTTGGGCAAAATCACACCATATATGTTACGATCTTTGAAGTTTATAGCAGGTTCTTCCGTTTCTATTTGGGTTTCCTTTGAAACCCTAACTTTCATTTGTATCTCTCAGATATGTGCTCTTTTTAACGATTTAAGTCTGTTTCTTTCTACGTTTTACACTATTCTCAAACTTATTTTGAAGAATCATCAACTTTAAGCCATTTTTACTTTCTTTAAAATTAGGATTTCTCAGAGTTTCTTTTACACTTGTTTAAACTAATTTCTCTTTATGTTTAAACCTCTTTCCTCACATATCTTGACTGATTTTGTGTTCTAAATGCCTTTTCAACTCTACTCTGTTAAAATCCCTAATTTCTTAGATCTTCTTTGTTTTGTTCTATGTGTTAGCATGACTACTTGATTTTTGTTAAGTTTCTGTGGTTACCATGCTTCGAATGGGGTTTCTACTGAATCTTTAACCTACTTGTATCATCTCTGTGTGATTGTATTCATCTTGATTGTTCATATCATGCTTCTTTCTATCGATATGGCTGACCTTGCCTGTTTGCTACGTCTGTTTGATCTTCTCTATTTATATGTTAAAATATAGAATCATGACTCCCTCTTGATTGTTTCTAATTTCCTTAATTGATAGTTTGATTGAAAGATTTTCTTTTAAAACCCTAAAATTCTACCTCGTCTGTATAAATTGACTTATTTATTACCTTATTTGCTATGGTACTTGGTTTTTACTGAATCATTCCTTAATTAGGGTTTTCTAAACCTAGTCCTAATTGACTACTCTATGCCTACTGAACTTTAATTCTTTCCTTATTAGTATGTCTGATTTTTCTTGCCTTATATGATACTGGTTCTTACCGTTTGATTTGATTCCCTTAACTTAAGGAGTACTTGCCTTGATTTCTGATAGACTGATTCTGAGTTCCTTAATTACTATGGTACTATGATTCTTACCTTATTTTAGTACCTGTTTTCAACTATAAATACTCTAATTCTTTCATTAACACAAGACA
Organism: Nicotiana sylvestris; assembly: GCF_000393655.2. NCBI lineage: Eukaryota > Viridiplantae > Streptophyta > Magnoliopsida > Solanales > Solanaceae > Nicotiana > Nicotiana sylvestris. Next base: position 19,502,184 of record NC_091064.1, read on the forward strand.
CGAACACTTGGTTTTCAAAAACTATCTCTCTTACTAAAAAATCTATGCTCTCTCTCTTGTGCTATTTGCTACTGTTAGTCGGCTGCAAGCCAAAGCTAACCATTTGTGCTCTCTTGTTCTTTCATTCTGTTTATTCTCTTCTTTACTGGTATGTCCTAGTTTTCAATTCAAAGTTCCAACAACAACATGCTTCTCTTATTGTTTCAGTTTCTCTCATTTCTAGTTTGCTTCTATTTGTGGTTCTGTTGTGAAATTTGTAGTTAAGAGTGACATTATCAGAATTTTATTATGTCTTCCCCTTCCTTTAGCTTAGTACATTCCCCTTATGTGTGTTTTTGGACATGCCTTACCAATTATCTCTAACTTATTGTGTACTTACTATCCTATATCCCAGGAATCCCCAAATCCCTATCACCCCTTCTATGTGTTTGTGTTCTTCATGACTGGTTCTATGACTATGCCAGTGTCAGCTGTTTCTGAGCATGTCTAAACCAGTCCTAAGACCTTTGCTGGGTTATGTGTTTGCAGCCAAATGTTCTATGTGTCCCAAACCCTTGACCCTTGTGTGACTACTGAATTCACTTGGTTCTGTGTACTAGTTGTGTATGATCCTATCCTAAGGTGTTTGAACTTTGTTGACTGCTCCAATCTCTTTTTCAAACAATCTTTGTTGCTTTACTGAATTACTTTCAAAAGGACTTTTGTTAAATACTGTCTTACTAAAACACTTTCAACTTTTGTCCTTCACTTTCACTTCACTCTTAGTCAATAAGTTCTGCCCCTTCTAGTATGTGTACTGCCTTGGGATCCTTTTGAGAACCCTCTGAACTCTGGCATACTGAGGCTGGCCTTTCCACACGGCACTTGTTCAATTCTTTGGTTACTAAGTCTAGGTGTAAGCATTGCCCAGGATCCTTGAGATCCTTAGGGAACTTTGATGCACCTAGACTCTGATTTGTCTATGGAATTGAGGCTTGTGAGACCATTGGAGGCTTTGGGAAACCTGGGCCTAATTGAAGGCTCCCTATATAATAGCTTCTTGATTTTCTATTTACTTATATAATTCATCCATTGGCCTGTAATAATTTGTAAACAGATATTTGGGGTATTTAGTAAAAGGGTGGGTAGATGCATACTTTCTGGGGTAATACGGGTAGAAATCCTGCTCTTAGCTCCTTATTTTTAAAATCTATCTGCTCCACTCAATATAAAACATGCTCATAGGTTTACTCTTTAATCTGTTTGTTTTGCCTAAATAGAAAACATGCTCATAGGGTTTTACTCTTTAATCTGTTTGTTTTGCCTAAATAGAAAGCATGCTCATAGGTTTTACTCTTTAATCTATTTGCTTTGCCCAGGTAGAAACCATGTCTATAAGGTTTGCATTCTAACATTTTAGAAACCATGCTTATAGATTCCAAACAATCACGTCTTAAATCAGTTTAATAATAGATGCCATGCCTATAGGAATTCAGTTATAACGAGTATTTCTGTATGTTGCTGCCAATCGATTAAAATCAGTAATCCCCCTAGATATCACGCCTATAGGGATCTCTACTCGCAATACTGTTTGATAATTTAATTTAGTCTAATAAATCAACCTCATTATGCCTAGTTCATTTTATTAAACTGGTCTTATTCAGTATTAAGCGTTTTCTGAAACAAGTTCTTTCAAACTGCCTCAACTTCATTAGATATCATGCCTATAGGTATTAAAGGAGTCTATTTCAAAATTTGTTTGTTTCTGCATTAATATAGACACCAGATTCTACATATAGGCAAGCCTTAGGGCGTTTTCAAGATTGCCTTTCTCTGAAACTGTCTCTGTCGCTTAACGTTTTTGATTCTAACAAGCTTTTAAAAAGAGCCCCAAGGAAACTACTAGGGTATAATTTCTGAGTCTAAAAAAGGTTTTGGCTGTTTCTGCATATTCACTTAGATATCCTGCTTTAGGACATTGTCTAATAAAGATCTTAACTGTGTTTGAGTCGTGCTGATTGTGTGTTTGTTTGAGGAGGAAACTCTGAGCCTCTTAATTGCTCCCATTATGTGAAAGTCCTAAATGTTTTGACAGCCGCCTTAGAATTTTCGCCTTTCCAAACCTTAGGGGTACGTCTAGAACTACCTATAGGTAGAGGTCCTAACTCCCTCCAGGACCATTAAGAAGGGACAGGTAGCAGCACGCAATAGGAATCATTGACCAAACATTTGCTTTGCATGACCAATTAGGGGATGGGAAGGGTAGACATGGGATATGATGACTACGCGTTAATGTCACGTGTAGCCCCTTATTGAGGAGTGTTTACCGGACATTGCATGGGGTGATCCTATAGGATAAACAACCTAGGACCCCTCTTTACCAAATCCTTCCTTTATTTAAGCCGTTGTTTTACAACTTGTTCAAACCTTTATCTTACTACTTGAATTATCCAACGTGCTTTACTCGCAATTTATTTGATTCAACTATTTATATGGACTAATTTGTGAATATAAGTTCGGCCGGGACCCACAATTGTGGACCAAGAGGGGTGCCTAACACCTTTTTCTCGAGGTTACTTCGAGCCTTTACCCTAATCTCTGGTAATGCAAACCAACCCAAGAGTTAATCGCTCTAGGTGCTCTAACGAACCATAATCCGTTAGGTGGAGACTCTTCAAACATCCAATTTCCAAAAGAAAATGAGTCATTACGCCCCGTGAATGTTGAAACCCGAACCTCTTCCCCCATCAAAAAGGGGAGGGAAAAGGGGGGCACGATACAAGTGACACACTAACACTTGTCTCGTAAAGTTCTTCCCCTAAACACAATTCTCAAACCCCATATGGTTACATTGTGGATGCTACTGAATGTGAAGGAAGAATCATCAATTTATAGAAGTCCAAACCTTTTCCTACAAGAAAAAGGACTAGCCAAATATAGAAGATTTATAATTTCCTTCTACAAGAAGGAAAACCCAATTATGGTAAATACTTTATCCTTTCCTTTAATAGGTAGGAAAACCAAATATGGTAAGAAAATATGGATAAACACCTAACGTCTCTGTCAATGACAGACTACAAATATAGAGAAATGGCAAATAGGACAGCTGTTGGACCCAAAAGATAACCACTAATAGTACTAATGGACACATGCCCTTGATTTACTAGCTAGCTATTCCTAAGACTGAAAATAGTAATTATTTGACTTAGGGACTGTCACACCTCCCTTTTCCGCCCCGCGAGGGTACAAGGAGTTTTTTTCCAATTAAAGGACAGTCGAAACGGGATTTGTTTATTTATTTCAGAGTCGCCACTTGGGAGATTTAGGGTGTCCCAAGTCACCAATTTTAATCCCGAATCGAGGAAAAGAATGACTCTGTATTGCAGTCCGCGAACCAGAAATCTGGATAAGGAATTCTGTTAACCCGGGAGAAGGTGTTAGGCATTCCCGAGTTCCGTGGTTCTAGCACGGTCGCTCAACTGTTATATTTGGCTTGACTATCTGATATAATACGTATTATAAACTTATGTGCAAATTTAACTTTTAAAAATCGCTTTTATCATTATTTATTTTATACAAAATTGCAACGTCGTGAAAACGCATCTCGAGCCACGCCACAACCAGTGCACGCGTGATTTGTTGATGCATTTTGACTTCGTCAAGATCGTGATTTGGGTTACATAAATGTACACCCGTATTCAAGAAAATAACCTTATTAAATATGCGCCAAAATACTACGCGTTATGATATTATTAGGTAAGACCGTGAATTTTACTAAATCGCCCATCTTGAAATCTAGGTATTTTCTTATATAAAAAAATAAATAAATAAGATTGGAGGACTGCAATTTTTTGTATTATTTATATTTATTTATTTGTTAGCGAGATCCTCCCTTATTTTATGAATACCCTTTAATGACTACATCTTTATTATTACTAAGTTTGTCCATAATTATGAAGTCAATCTCTACATACTTAAAAATAACATATTAATTACTAATTCAAAACAAATATTAATGGAAAGTAATATTACTAAAATGATAATTACGAACAACATGGAATTGCCCAAAAAGTAAAAAAAAACTAATTATCCCATAGTTGGATTAAAACATATTGTTAGTATGACTTAAGCTTATTGAAATTAATTATTTACAAATACTGAAAATTAAAAAAAAACTTGATTACTAAACCATATTTCTAAAAGTTAAACAATTTAAACTTAACTAACTTTGTTTTAATTCACATCATGTCCTAATACTTGATTTGCAAACTAATTCATGTTTTAACTGAAATTAACTACATGATTCCGATTAACTTAATGTTGACAAAAACCTTATGAATAAGGAATTAATCAATTTTTGCCAAACTGATTCAATAACGCCATTTTTACGTTATTTCTTCTATTTTGATTATTAAACAGTTTTAATTAGTAATCCGTCTTGAATATATTTCCTAATAATCCGGTTAAGGCGTTATTTAATATATCACTATAACATGTCTAATTATGCCAAATGACAGTGATTGACAGAATAATAATACATGAATAATCTAAATACAATACAAAAAAAAATTAAAACTAAATTAAAAATTTAACATTCCGTTCTTCATTTCAGCTTACAAAATGCCAAAATTACAGTTGTGTACCTGGTATTGCCAATATAAGAAGAAGAAAGTCAGCCACGCAGTAATAACAATACAGCACAACAACAAAAGTCCAATAGCAGTAACAACCCAGGAACAAAGTTTGCAAACCGGTGGAGTATTAATCTTAAAACAAAAGCATCAAGCATTGATGAAAAACAATTAATTCTGATTTCAAACAATGAAAGAAAGCAAAAGATTTTTTTTTAGTTTTTTTTTTGAAAGTTTAAATATTTTTTCGGAATGTGGACTGGGTCGTGGACAATTGTTTGGGCCTGGGGTTGAAAATTGAAGAAGTGGCCCAATCCGATTTTTATTTGTATTTTTGTTATCTTTTCTTCTTTTATTTTCTAAAACTAAATTATAAAAATACTTAAATTATTATTAAGAACTAAATTAAGTTATAAAATCGCAAATTAACTCCCAATAACAATTAACGCGCAATTAAGTAATAATTAAGCATAAAATTATTCATTTGGACATTAAATGCTAAAAATGCAAAAGATGCCTATTTTTTTGTAATTTTAATTTTGGTAAAACTAATTTAATTATTAACAATTATAGAATTGAATCCTACATGCAAATGCAACATATTTTTATATATATATTTTTATTAATTTAACAAATAAACACGCACAGACAAATACAAATAATTATTCAAAATATCACAAAATATCACAAAATTGCACACCAAAGAAAAATCATTTTATTTTTGAATTTTTTGGGAGTAATTCTCATATAGGGCAAAAATCACGTGCTTACAGCTGCCCCTCTTTGCCCGAAGACACGAAGGGTTTTCGTGCAAAGATAAAGCGAGCGATTTTTGCCCATCCGAGTACTCCGTGTGAAGCATTTTTTTGAAAAAGATTTGACCGAACCTTTGCTTCAAAGGTTTCCTACATATCCTGGGCTAAACAGGAATCAGGTCAATGTAGTTCGGGAAGTTTTGGTAGCTGGGACTACCGTGGGACTGCAATGTTACTGTTGTTGCATGCTATTACCACTGCTTACCGATCTCTTTGTTACACCGTGCTTAAAAGAAAACAAGAAGCTAGGCTAGACTGCAACTTGTTCTTGTTGCCTTCCTTTCTTGTCGGCTTGTGTTTCCTCCGGTGTTTTTCTTCTTTTGACACATGTTCTTGAGTTTGTACTGTGACCTCTTGTTGCAACCTTCTGTTTTCCGGTGTCGGGGAACTTTGTTGTTTCCTGCTGAGGATTCCTATTGTAACCCTCTGTTTTATTGTCCTCTGACTTGATCTTGAAATGTATGCCTCTGTTCTATGGGCGGGCTCCCAACTTCAATACTTGAAATTAAAGACTGAAATGTATGCCTCTGTTATCTGGGCGGGCTCCCAACTTCAATGCTTGAAATGTAAAGACTGAAATGTATGCCTCTGTTATCTGGGCGGGCTCCCAACTTCAACAACTGAAATGTAAAGACTAAAATGTATGCCTCTGTTATCTGGGCGGGCTCCCAACTTCAACAACTGAAATATAAAGACTGAAATGTATGCCTCTGTTATCTGGGCGGGCTCCCAACTTCAACGCTTGAAATATAAAGACTGAAATGTATGCCTCTGTTCTATGGGCGGGCTCCCAACTTCAACAACTGAAATGTAAAGACTAAAATGTATGCCTCTGTTATCTGGGCGGGCTCCCAATTTCAACGCTTGAAATATAAAGACTGAAATGTATGCCTCTGTTCTATGGGCGGGCTCCCAACTCCAACAACAACTTTAAAAATAAACGCCATTCCTCTCTTCAGGCGGGCTCCTGACTTCGACCAATAAATCGTCATTATGTTATTCAGGGGGGGCTCCTGACTTCAACCAATACTTGAACTATGTGTCTCCATTCTTCAGGCGGACTCCTGATTTCTAAATTTAAAATTAAATGTCTCTATTCTCCAGGCGGACTCCTGACTTTTGAAATTTAAACTGTATGTCTCTGTTCTTCAGGCGGACTCCTGACATCAAACTTGAAAAGTATGTCTCTGTTCTCCAGGCGGACTCCTGATTGCTAAATTTGAAATGAATGTCTCTATTCTCCAGGCGGGCTCCTGATAACTTGCATTTTATCCTGATTAGTGCTTGTTTTTCCCTCCTGGAGAATTCCTCTTCAACAACTAACTTTTCTCCTCCTGCTCAATCAAAGAAAATTTTGTCAGTTTAAAACGGTGGTTAGTTGATGGCATTCTTGCTGAAAAATCCTTCCACTGCCTTGCTTTGTGTTGACTAATTTCCACGCACTGACCCTGAACCGCTTGACTTTCTGACCAACTTTTAAATTTCCCAACCTCTGGCGACCTAAATGTTTTACACCCCTGCTGTTATTTCACTTTTCTGACCTTTTTGTTTGAGCTTTCGCCTTTCCCACGACATTTCCCAATCATTTCACCGATGAAACTTCCGTTAATTCCCTGTATTCCACTTGACATCAAGTTGTTTTTGACATGCTCTGACCACGTTGTGCTTTACAATTCTAGAAGCTGGTAGTGAACTTTGAAGTCCTTTCTGCTTGCATTGAACAAAACTGGCACTGAAACATCTCAGCTAGATAAAACCCTCAAAAGAAAATGAAATGCCATGATTCTTGAGTTAAGGATAAGAAGAATCCAAAACCAGATGACTGTTTGAAAGGAGAAGGAAAAGAAACTTATCTGAGCGAGACAAACTAGTACCAATGGTCATGACATGCATTTTGGATTAATCAGCCCAATCTGTCCAACCAAACAAACTCTCAATTGTCGTACCTCATTGCCCAGAACTTCCATCACTTGTTTGATTTATCCAGACCTTAACCTTGTTTCCCTGCGGTACCGCGAAACGGTTTCTATCAACAGACCTTTCTCAGTTTTCCATTTCTTATCTCACCTTCGCCTTGAGGTGCCCGTAAAGGTTTTCACCAACAAGACTCTCTCATTTATTTTTCTCTCAGCTCCCGTCGCCTTACGGTGCCCGTGAGGGTTTTCACCCATAAGACTCTCTCATTTATTTTTGTTCTTCTTGCTCGAACCAGAGTGTTGCCCCTGTCGTGGGTTATTCCTACCTGTTCATCTTGGCATTTCTCAAAACTGATCATAAGGTCTTTCTTTGGACCGTAATGTAGGCTTTTGGATTGAGTTAGAAAGAAAGGTATAAAAGGCTCAAAACAATTCCAATGGGTTCAAATTACAACTTTCGGAATCCAACTTTCATAACAATCACCATTTCTGCCCCAGTTTCTTGCTTGGGGATTTTTGGATTTCTATTTGGTATGACTGAACCTCGGAGTAAGGCTGCCTACGTACCCTTTCGGGATCAAGTCAAACGTAGTTCACTTCATAGAGACTACGTTGTTATGTTTCTCTTCTTTCCTTTTTTTTCACTTTTCTTTCTTTTCTTTTTCTTCTTTTTTTTTTCTTTTCTTTCCTTTTTTTCCTTTATGTTCGACACTTGTGTTCTCTGATAATGCCGATGATTCCGAAAGAGGTGCATGAAAAATAAGTAAGGCTCGAAGGGGATAACAAGGGATATGAGTGTTTGGATAGCAGAACAAAATGCCTTCATCATTTCAATCTTTAAGATATGCCAAATACGAACAGATACATTTAGAAAAATAAAGAAATCATACATAATATCTCTTGACCGCATCGGAATTGATGGTCATTTCTACACATTTTCCTTCCACATCTGTCAAATACAATGCTCCATTAGACAACACTCTGGTTACCACAAATGGTCCCTGCCAGTTTGGGGCAAATTTTCCTTTTGCCTCAGCCCAATGAGGCAAGATCCGCCTCAGTACTAATTGCCCGACTTCAAATTTCCTTGGACGTACCTTTTTGTTGTATGCTCTTGCCATTCTTCGTTGGTACAGTTGGCCATGACACACTGATGCCAATCTTTTCTCATCGATCAAACTCAACTGCTCAAGACGGCTTTTCACCCATTCATCATCATCGATCTCAGCCTCTGCAATGATTCGCAGAGATGGGATTTCCACTTCTGCGGGTATTACTGCCTCGGTACCGTATACCAATGAGTAAGGAGTCGCCCCTACCGAGGTACGCACGGTGGTGCGATATCCTAACAATGCAAAAGGCAATTTCTCGTGCCATTGTCTAGATCCTTCAACCATCTTCCGGAGTATTTTCTTTATGTTCTTATTGGCCGCTTCAACCGCACCATTTGCCTTGGGACGGTACGGAGTAGAGTGCCTGTGAGCAATCTTAAACTGCTCACATGTCTCCTTCATCAAATGACTATTAAGATTAGCCCCATTATCTGTGATGATTACCTTTGGGATCCCAAACCGACAGATGATATTTGCATGCACGAAGTCAACTACAGCCTTCTTGGTCACAGACTTGAATGTCTTCGCTTCCACCCATTTGGTAAAATAATCTATAGCTACCAAGATAAACCTGTGCCCATTTGATGCTGCTGGATCAATTGGCCCAATAACATCCATGCCCCATGCAACAAAAGGCCATGGCGCGGACATCGTATGTAATTCTGATGGTGGAGCATGAATCAAATCTCCATGTATTTGGCATTGATGACACTTACGCACAAAACTGATACAATCTCGCTCCATCGTGAGCCAATAATAACCTGCTCGGAGAATCTTCTTTGCTAGAACATACCCACTCATATGCGGTCCGCAAACTCCGGAATGCACCTCAGTCATGATAGTTGTGGCCTGCCGTGCATCTATACATCTCAACAAACCGAGCTCTGGCGTTCTTTTGTACAGTACTCCTCCACTAAGGAAAAACCCACTTGCCAACCGTCGAATTGTTCTTTTCTGATCACCGGTGGCCTGCGTTGGATACACTCCCGCTTTGATGTACTCTTTGATATCATGGAACCACGGCTCTCCATCGATTTCCTCTTCTATCACATTGCAGTAAGCATGCTGATCACGGACTTGAATCTGCAATGGATCAACATATGCCTTATCTGGATGGTGCAACATTGACGCCAAAGTAGCCAAAGCATCAGCAACCTCATTATGAATCCTTGGAATGTGTCTGAATTCTATGGCCTGAAAACGCTGGCAAAGCTCATGCAGACACTGTCGATACGGTATAAGCTTCAAGTCCCGTGTTTCCCATTCCCCTTGAATCTGGTGTACCAGTAAGTCCGAGTCACCCATGACCAAGACTTCCCGTACACCCATATCCACAGCTAATCTCAATCCCAATATACACGCCTCATATTCTGCCATGTTGTTTGTACAGTAGAAACGAAGCCGAGCTGTAACGGGGTAATGCTGACCTGTTTCCGAAATAAGTACTGCTCCTATTCCCACACCCTTCATATTTGCAGCCCCATCAAAGAAAAGTTTCCATCCCGACTTCTCAGCTTGTTCTAATTCTTCAATGTGCATTATCTCTTCATCAGGGAAATAAGTTTTCAAAGGCTCATAATCTTCATCAACGGGGTTCTCAGCCAAGTGATCGGCTAATGCCTGTGCTTTCATGGCAGTCCGTGTCACATAGACAATGTCGAACTCTGTAAGTAAGATCTGCCACTTTGCAAGCCTTCCTGTGGGCATGGGTTTCTGGAAAATATACTTCAACGGGTCCAAGCGAGATATAAGGTAAGTGGTGTAAGATGACAAGTAATGTTTCAATTTCTGTGCCACCTAAGTTAGGGCACAACATGTCCTTTCCAGATGAGTATACTTGACCTCGTAAGATGTGAACTTCTTACTGAGATAGTAGATAGCCTGCTCCTTTCTGCCTGTAACATCATGCTGCCCCAGTACACAGCCGAATGAACTATCCACAACTGTCAGATATAGAATCAAAGGCCTATCTGGTTCTGGTGGGACCAACACGGGTGGGTTTGACAAATACCCCTTTATATTATCAAAAGCCTCCTGGCATTCATCAGTCCATTTGACCGCGACATCTTTCTTTAACAATCTGAAAATTGGTTCACACGTTGCCGTGAGCTGAGCAATGAACCTGCTGATATAGTTCAGTCTTCCCAACAAGCTCATCACCTCGGTTTTGTTTCTTGGAGGTGGAAACTCCTGAATAGCTTTGATCTTTGACGGGTCTAATTTAATACCCCTCCGGCTAACTATAAATCCCAACAACTTCCCAGATGGCACCCCGAAAGCACATTTCGCAGGATTGAGCTTAAGATTGTACCTGAGAAGCCTTTGAAAGAATTTTCTCAAATCTCTGACATGGTCAGATTGCTGTCTAGACTTCACGATCACATCATCCACGTATACCTCGATTTCTTTATGTATCATATCATGGAAGATAGTTGTCATGGCCCTCATATAAGTTGCCCCAGATTTTTCAAACCAAACGGCATGACCCGATAACAATACGTTCCCCACGGCGTGATGAATGTCGTCTTTTCTGCATCTTCCTTATCCATTAGAATCTGATGATAACCCGCATAACAATCCACAAAAGAGCCAATATCATGTTTGGCACAATTGTCGATCAGTATATGGATGTTGGGCAGTGGGAAATTATCTTTTGGGCTTGCCTTGTTAAGGTCTCGATAATCGACGCACACCCTGGTCTTGCCATCTTTCTTTGGCACAGGCACGACATTGGCTAACCAAGTGGGGTACCGTGTAACCTGAATGACCCTTGCCTCAAACTGCTTGGTGATCTCTTCTTTGATCTTCACACTTATGTCTGTTTTGAACTTTCTCAACTTCTGCTTGACAGGGAGGAGTGCTGGATCAGTGGGCAATTTATGAACCACCAAATCGGTGCTTAGACCCGGCATATCATCATATGACCATGCAAAAACGTCTTTGTACTCATGCAATACTTTAATTATCTCCTCCTTGAGTTGTGGCTCCAAATGAACACTTATTTTAGTTTCCCGTACATTGTCTTGGTCCCCTAGATTAACTGCTTCTGTGTCATTTAGGTTAGGTTTGGGTTTTTCTTCAAAGTGACTTAATTCTTTACTAATTTCCTCATAAGCTTCATCATTATTACAATCCACCCCATCATCACACTCGATCTCTTGTATTATTACTTCTGAACTAGATTGGCTTTTAAAACTGGGCCGAAGATTCCTCATGCATGTCATGTCATTGATATCAGCATAAAAAGAACTGTACAAAGAAAAGAAAAGAAAATGGAAAGAGAATTAGGGACGAAGAAAATTGCATTTCATTAAACGTAAAGACAACAAGGTTTTAACTCATCCAAACGGACGGAACATAACAACTGGATTACAAACCCTGGAATAATCCAGGTGACAAAAAGGAAAACAAAACCCACTACCACGACTCCCTCCGAACTGGAAGAGGAGTAGCTTCCCAATTGTTGATGTTAGCACGTGGTCCGATGTACTGTATGTCTGCTCTGCTTGACCCTTCCCCGGCCTCAACCATGTTTACTTCAGCAAATACTTTCTCAAACACCTTATCCAAATTCCCATCCGCCTCAATTAACGAACCTGACATCTTTGCCAATGATTGTTTCTTAATACTCGGTCTGACGAAGGACCTGGACAATCGAGGAATTGGTTTAGGGAGCACCCAAGCTTTCTTCTTCAATTTACGGGCCTTTCTGACATCTGCCGCTGTTGGTTTGAACCCTAACCCGAAGGTGTCCAGATTTTTGGGCAAAGACACAGGTTGAGTAATGCCCTGCAGTTCAACCCCCAAACCCTTCCCGGGCACGAACCCGTTATTCAACATTTCTGACACTACCATGACGGTCGCAGCTGACACCCTAGGACATGGCATGCTTTTACCCTCAGGCACCCTGCTCACCGGAACCGTGTCGAGGATCTGATACACCCATGGCCCCTTATCATCTTCGGTCTCTATAAAGGGTACAATGGCATCATTCATGGCGCATGTGGGATCTTCCCCATGTAACACAATTTCTTGTCTGTCCCACTCGAATTTGATCATTTGGTGCAGTGTGGAGGGCACGGCTTTTGCCGCATGAATCCACGGTCGACCCAACAAAAGATTATAGGATACTGCAGCATCCAACACCTGAAATTCCATCGTGAACTCGACTGGGCCAATAGTCAATTCGAGTACAATATCCCCTACCGTGTTTGTTCCCCCTCCATCGAACCCTCGAACACAAATGCTATTTTTGCGGATTCTATCCTCATCAATCTTTAACTTGTTCAATGTGGATAACGTGCAAATATTAGCGCTCGACCCGTTATCGATTAGTGCCCGAGTAACCATTGAACCTTCACATTTGACCGTCAAATAGAGAGCCTTGTTGTGTTCTGTGCCTTCCATAGGCAATTCATCATCAGAAAATGCTATCCTGTTCACTTCAAAGATCTTGTTGGCAATTGTCTCTAAATGGTTTACTGAAATTTTGTCAGGCACATGAGCCTCATTCAATATCTTCATTAAAGCTCGGCAATGCTCATCAGAGTGAATTAATAATGACAACAACGAGATTTGGGCCGGTGTTTTTCTCAGTTGCTCAACAATGGAATAATCTTGTCCTTTCATCTTTTTCAGAAACTCTTCTGCCTCTTCTTCCGTTACACCGCTTTTAACTGGCACAGGATTGTCTTTTGCGCCCTTAGCTTTTCTCAACTCTTCGGGGGCGAAACAACGTCCCGACCGGGTCAGTCCCTGTGCTTCACAACTTTCTTCCTCAATTTCCTTTCCTTTGTATGTCACCACTACCTTGTCATATTTCCAGGGTACGGCTTTGCTATCAACCATGGGTAACTGGACTACCGGTTTTATGACAACCGGTTCTACATAGATTCCCTTCACAACCACCACGGGCGCGGATACTGACCTTGGTACCACTATCTTGACTGGCTCCTGCTTTTTCTCGGCCGCAAACGGTCCCTTTCCCATTACTAGCACTGGCTTGTCTTTTATTGCTTTCAACTGAACCACTGGCCTTGCACTCACTGTCTTTTCTTTGGTTTCCGTAGAACGAATCACCATAACCACCTGCGAAGGTTTCTTAGGCTCTGCCCCCTTATGTATCAGTTCGATCATGTTGGCCTCATAATGCGCTGGTAACGGATTTTGATTGATGTTCGGGGCCTCTGGAGCCTGTACCTCAATACGGCGATTATCAATGAGCTCTTGGATTGCGTTTTTCAACTTCCAACATTTTTCAGTATCGTGCCCCGGCATCCCTGAGCAATACTCGCAGCTAACAGAGTGGTCCAGGTTTCTGGGAAGAGGATTTGGTGCTTTGGATTCAACTGGGGTCAGCATCCCCAACTGTTTCAATCTGTGGAAAAGAGAAGTGTAAGATTCTCCCAGCGGAGTAAATGTTTTTTTGTTTGGGGCCTTCTCATTTCTAAAAGCTTGGTTTGGGCGGAAGCTGGTTCCTGGTCTGTTAGCCCTGGGAGGTGGATAGGTGTTTTGTGGGTGTGGCTGTGTATTTTGGGGACTTGGTGTACGCCATTGCGAGTGCACTGGGGGTTGAGTGTAGGTCTGGGCGTGGTGAATAGAAAATTGTGGTTCTGGTGGTGGATAATAGTGTTGCGGTGGACCATATGGGGTATATTGATAGTTTGGGTGATGGGGTCTGGGTTGGTTGTAGTAGAGTGGACGGTTATTGTGCCTGGACCAAACATTAGCTTCAACTGCAGCATCTTCTTCTTTCTTCTTCTTCCCCAGCACACCACCAGTACCGCTTTGGATGGCCTGGGTGGTTGCTTTCAACGCCGAGTAGCTCAAGATCTTGTTAGATTTCAATCCTTCTTCAATCATGGCTCCCATCTTTACCACTTCATTAAACGACTTCCCGACAGATGTCACTAGATGACCAAAATAGGTAGGTTCCAATGTTTGCAAGAAGTAATCTACCATCTCACTCTCCCGCATGGGAGGATCAACCCTTGCAGCTTGTTCCCTCCAGCGGAAACCAAACTCTCTAAAACTTTCCCCAGGCTTCTTTTCTAGTTTCAACAATGACAGACGATCAGGGACTATTTCGAGGTTATATTGAAAATGGCCGATGAATGCCTGGGCCAAATCATCCCATGTATACCATCGGCCGGGGTCTTGCCTCGTGTACCATTCTAGCGCTGACCCGCTCAGGCTTTGCCCGAAATATGCTATCAACAACTCATCCTTCCCCCCAGCTCCTCTCATTTTGCTACAGAAACCACGCAGATGGGCTACTGGGTCACCGTGCCCCTCATATAAGTCAAACTTCGACATTTTAAACCCCGCAGGCAACTGTACATCAGGAAAAGGGCACAAATCTTTGTATGCGACACTAACTTGGTTTCCTAAACCATGCATGTTCCTGAAGGATTGCTCCAGGATTTTGACTTTACGAATCACCTCCTCTTGTTCTGCATTCTTAACCGGTTTCTCAACTTCTCCCGGGATTTCAAAATGGGGAGAGGAGGTATATGGCTCAGGCGCTTTGAAAGTGGGTTCAGGAGGGTAATATTGGGTATCGTAAGCTTGGAATAGCGGCTCAGTGGATGATCTATGTAGTGGAGCTGGGGGAGGTGCCACAAAGACGGGAACCATGGTTGGTGGAGGGTTTTGTTTGGAGGGTGGAGCTGGGGGAGCGTATGACGTGGTACCATAACCCTGGGCCTGATAAGGGAAAGCTGAAGATGCGTGGGGAGTGATAGGCTCCTGAGCTTGAGCCAAGGGTGGGATGTAAGATGGGTTGGCAGGATATAGTGGTGTTGGGTGTCCCTGCGACCATGCCTGATGCATTTCAGCCATTTGTGCTTTTAATTTCCTCATCTCTTCTTTCATAGCACCCACATCTGTTACCTCAACCTCATTCGAAGGGTCTACGATGCTGATTTCCGAATCCTGCCCCATCATTTTTACTTGATCTTTCGACCGGGTGTTGTATGGATGAGTTGCCAGAATTGCCAATCAATTAACCACCTGCCTGGTATCACACATTTAGACAACCACTTTGTTAGCGATTAGGTCTTAACAGATTTAACAACCACACGTTGGCATGAATGCACTTATACAGTTATTCCTTTCTATTATGCGTTTGCCCGATTGCATGCGTCATCCCGGCATTTCATTCCTTGTTTCATTTTTCTTCTCCTCGCCTTATCCCTCTCTTGTGCTTTTTCTTTTCTCTCTCTTGTTTTTCCGCTCTTTTCTTTCTTTCTATTTTTCTTGGTTTTCCTTATATTTTCCTTTTCATTCTTTTTGTTTTCTTTTCGGTTATGGTCGAATCTTATGGAGATTGCCTACGTATCGTGACCCCGCACGAATCAAACCAAGCGTAGTTCATGAAGATAAATGTAAAAATAAGGGTGGAAATAAAATGCTCAACTTTCATTAATAAACAGACTCTTACAAACTCGACATCTTTTGTTTTGGAAAGAAACTAACAAACGCAATCTGAAAGCAAACAAAAACTCTAAGCTGCAAACATACTCAATCCGGACGTACAAAAGACTGACTCGACATGGTAGACACTCAAAGACACGGACTATGCATATTCTAGTGCTTCAAACTTAGGTATCCGCGGGGCGTCGTTCGGCCTCGCCGCGGGTCTAGGATCCAAATCCCTTTCAAGCTGCTCTAACTCATTCATGGTTCGCTTCACATAGATCATCACTGCTGAGATAAAAGTAGTACGGGTCATGTCTTCACAAACCCGGCATCTCCTGACAATAGCATGAGCAATGGCTCTAATCCTGTCTTTTGTTTGCTTCTTTTCTATGAGCAAGCGTCTTATCTGATCGCTGCACGTCTTTAAAGCTCGGGAGTCTTGCAAGTGCTGGTCTTGCAGCTGTTGCACTTCTGCCTCCATTTGGGCTAACAAGTTGTAACAATGTCCGCTTTCAGTTTCGAAGTCTCTAGCCTGCCTAACCGCTCTACCTTCAAGGGCAACTACTTTTCTCTTTAAATTGGCAACAATTTTCTCATGGTCCCTTTTCAACTGATTCAAGTATTGGCGACGCTCTTCGGTTCTTGTCGCCCACTGTGCTTTAAGTTCTGCCATGACATTTTCAGCTTTTCCTAGCTCATCCCGCCATTCTCTGACTTCGCTTTCCAATCTTTTTACCAATTGTTCATCGGATCGGCTCCTCGGTTGCTTATCGATGGTTATCTTCAACTGTCGGACTTGGGCCTTAAGAGCGTCATTTTCTCTGGCTAGTCTATTCTTTTCACCTTGATCCTCGGCAACCTGTACACTGTTCTCGAATTTCAGACTCTCGACTTGTTGCTTTAATTTACCAATCTCAACTCGATAGCTTTCTTCCTTTGCTAACCAATCCCACTGCTCTTGGGACGACTTGGCAAAATCTTCGAGATGAGGTCTTTTAGCCGGTCTCCCATATGCCACGTCACCTCTGAACCATTCGTGATACCCTGGGGAAATTTCCCCTCTGACCCTATCGGACACACAAGTGTTTGCCATCAAATATTGACACTCACTCCA
Organism: Nicotiana sylvestris; assembly: GCF_000393655.2. Classification (NCBI taxonomy): domain Eukaryota; kingdom Viridiplantae; phylum Streptophyta; class Magnoliopsida; order Solanales; family Solanaceae; genus Nicotiana; species Nicotiana sylvestris. The sequence continues at coordinate 19,519,170 of NC_091064.1, forward strand.
AATTTGACGAACCTCTTCCTCGGGGAATCGACCGTCAGGACTAATTTCGACCACTTGGGTACTCAAATCTTCATCTCTTGGTATTACTTGATATCTACCGAGTTGCCTCAGAACCCGATACGGTGCATAAGGTTGTATGCTTTTGAGTCCCATTAACAAAAAATGCGGTCGGGCTGCTGGCATATATATGACTTCCTCGACAGACAACCATCCAAGCACCCACTGTATCTGGCTAGCCTCGAGGTTCCGAAATAATAATGCCCAAGCCGTGACTCCTTCAGGTAGACCAGCCCCTTTGATTCTCGTACAAAATTCCCCTATACAAGTTTTCTCAGCCGAGCCATAACTCAATAACTGAGAGCGCGGGCACAAATGCTCAATCATCCACATTTGTAACAATAAGTTACATCCCTCAAAAAATTTGCCCCCAGCTTTGCACGCAGTGAGAGCTCTGAAGATATCAGCCACAATCATAGGTGCTAAAGTGCTTTTCCCCATGGTTTGCAAAGTACTGACGACGCCTGCTACTTTCAAATCAATATTACCATCTTTCCTTGGGAATATTACGAGACCCAAAAAAGCTACCATAAATGCCACTCGCCTGTGTTCCTCCCATTTTTGTCGGCTATTTCTGCTGCAAAGCTTAAAGTCTGGATTATTGAACCCGCCCACATGGCCATATCTATCATACACGAAGCGGAAACTGCAGAAACCCTTTGCAAAATCTGAGTGATGAACTGTCCGGGGTACTTTCAAGGAATCCAGGAATCGATGTATGGTAATGGCTCTAGGAGCAATCAAGTATTTGAATCTCAATGGAGCTTGGTCACTTCCAATGTACCCCGCTATTTCTTCTATTGTTGGGGTGAGTTCAAAGTCTGAAAAATGAAACACATTATGTGCCGAATCCCAATGGGCGACCAATGCCCTGATGATATCCCCCCGAGGCTGAATGTCTAATAAATCCGGAAGGTCTTTCAAATATTTTCTCACTTCGTCTTGCCCTTCTTTGCCCAAATCATTCCACCACAATTGCAGCTCAAAAGGGATTTTGGTCATTATTGAAAAAGGCTCATTTATTGTCGTGCTCATCCTGCACATTTATTAAAGCGTTTAAGCAAAAGAAAACTTTTATTTAACTCCAAAAACTACTATCTATATTATCGACTCAAAATTAACCCTATATTTCAAATGAAGAACTCAATTCTTAATTCTAATATTTTTAGATAAAAGACCCGATATTGCGACACGGCCTTCCTGCGCCTCAGGGGCGAAACTTTTAAGGCTGTGAGGGTCAAAAATCAAAATACGACCAAAGGTGGTTGTTTATGCAAAGTCAGCCTTCCGGCGTCCCCTTCGGGAACATTCGGCTATGTCTTCATAAAACAGCGTCACCCGACTTCTTAGAAATTTGACATATATATTTTGCTATTATTAGCAAAAGGGGAGGTTGGACACCACCCGACTTATTTATGGCAAAATTAAAATTCTTGACATGTTTTTTTTTTTTGTTTTTTTTATTTGTTTTTGGCTTTTTTTTAGCAAAAGGGGGGTTGGACCCGATGAGGGTTGCCTACGTATCTCACATCCGGTGAGAATCAAACCCGCGTAGTTCGGGCAAATTAACCGAACTATTTTAAAACATGACTCTTTTCCATTTTTATTTTTTCCTGGCAAGACAATCTATATTCCTTTTCTATTTTTGAAAAAGACAAAATAACGATTTTTTTTCATTTTCAACAAACAATAAAACAATCTATTTTTCCAAAAAAAATAAAAGACTCTTTTTTTCTATATTTTTTAGTAAGACAAAATAAAATATTTTCCTCTTTTTTTTCAAAATTTCGGCAGAGTTTCGCCAGTAATTGGTCATTGGTTTTTTTTCTAAAATAATCAATTAACTCCCTAACTGATATATTCTTTTTCCCTTTTTTTTCCTTCAATTTTCCAACATTCCCGAGATTCAGAAACCGGTCAACATGCAAGTTCGAAACAAATATATGTACAGAGCAAGTAGGATGCATCAAAATGGTCTTTTCATTTCAGGTTGCTAGTCCTAGACGGACCCAACCCCTGTGTTGAGTCCCCTAAGTCAAATGCAACGTGATGCAAATAAGCGTTCCTACTAGGGATCCGACATGAAGTCACGTTATTCTATATTCAAAACCTAGGTCAGTGTGACTGTATACCCGAGCGGACAACTCGAGTCGAGGAGGGGGCAACTTACCGGGAACCAAAAGGCCATCCGGCTTCGTAACTTGTCCGACCTCTTTCTTATTTCAGGGTATAACACTAACAGAATAAGGAGTCTCAACCAGTAAGCACATCCCCGGAGGTGAAGAGAGAAGGGTTCGGCACAGTTTATATATACAGTCAAATAATATCAAAGCGGTAAAAGCAGCATTTAGCACATTAGGCTCAAACATGTAAAAATCAGATAAAGCCAAATATAACAATTTATCTAAGCTCGAATCTCTAACCCCGAACCAGTGGTTCTGGGTTACCATAAAAATCCCCAGCAGAGTCGCCAGAGCTGTCACACCTCCTTTTCCGCCCCGCGAGGGTACAAGGAGTTTTTTTCCAATTAAAGGACAGTCGAAACAGGATTTGTTTATTTATTTCAGAGTCGCCACTTGGGAGATTTAGGGTGTCCCAAGTCACCAATTTTAATCCCGAATCGAGGAAAAGAATGACTCTGTATTGCAGTCCGCGAACCAGAAATCTGGATAAGGAATTCTGTTAACCCGGGAGAAGGTGTTAGGCATTCCCGAGTTCCGTGGTTCTAGCACGGTCGCTCAACTGTTATATTTGGCTTGACTATCTGATATAATACGTATTATAAACTTATGTGCAAATTTAACTTTTAAAAATCGCTTTTATCATTATTTATTTTATACAAAATTGCAACGTCGTGAAAACGCATCTCGAGCCACGCCACAACCAGTGCACGCGTGATTTGTTGATGCATTTTGACTTCGTCAAGATCGTGATTTGGGTTACATAAATGTACACCCGTATTCAAGAAAATAACCTTATTAAATATGCGCCAAAATACTACGCGTTATGATATTATTAGGTAAGACCGTGAATTTTACTAAATCGCCCATCTTGAAATCTAGGTATTTTCTTATATAAAAAAAATAAATAAATAAGATTGGAGGACTGCAATTTTTTGTATTATTTATATTTATATTTATTTATTTGTTAGCGAGATCCTCCCTTATTTTATGAATACCCTTTAATGACTACATCTTTATTATTACTAAGTTTGTCCATAATTATGAAGTCAATCTCTACATACTTAAAAATAACATATTAATTACTAATTCAAAACAAATATTAATGGAAAGTAATATTACTAAAATGATAATTACGAACAACATGGAATTGCCCAAAAAGTAAAAAAAACTAATTATCCCATAGTTGGATTAAAACATATTGTTAGTATGACTTAAGCTTATTGAAATTAATTATTTACAAATACTGAAAATTAAAAAAAAAACTTGATTACTAAACCATATTTCTAAAAGTTAAACAATTTAAACTTAACTAACTTTGTTTTAATTCACATCATGTCCTAATACTTGATTTGCAAACTAATTCATGTTTTAACTGAAATTAACTACATGATTCCGGTTAACTTAATGTTGACAAAAAACCTTATGAATAAGGAATTAATCAATTTTTGCCAAACTGATTCAATAACGCCATTTTTTACGTTATTTCTTCTATTTTGATTATTAAACAGTTTTAATTAGTAATCCGTCTTGAATATATTTCCTAATAATCCGGTTAAGGCGTTATTTAATATATCGCTATAACATGTCTAATTATGCCAAATGACAGTGATTGACAGAATAATAATACATGAATAATCTAAATACAATACAAAAAAAATTAAAACTAAATTAAAAATTTAACATTCCGTTCTTCATTTCAGCTTACAAAATGCCAAAATTATAGTTGTGTACCTGGTATTGCCAATATAAGAAGAAGAAAGTCAGCCACGCAGTAATAACAATACAGCACAACAACAAAAGTCCAATAGCAGTAACAACCCAGGAACAGAGTTTGCAAACCGGTGGAGTATTAATCTTAAAACAAAAGCTTCAAGCTTTGATGAAAAACAATTAATTCTGATTTCAAACAATGAAAGAAAGCAAAAGATTTTTTTTTTAGTTTTTTTTTGAAAGTTTAAATATTTTTTCGGAATGTGGACTGGGTCGTGGACAATTGTTTGGGCCTGGGGTTGAAAATTGAAGAAGTGGCCCAATCCGATTTTTATTTGTATTTTTGTTATCTTTTCTTCTTTTATTTTCTAAAACTAAATTATAAAAATACTTAAATTATTATTAAGAACTAAATTAAGTTATAAAATCGCAAATTAACTCCCAATAACAATTAACGCGCAATTAAGTAATAATTAAGCATAAAATTGTTCATTTGGACATTAAATGCTAAAAATGCAAAAGATGCCTATTTTTTTGTAATTTTAATTTTTGTAAAACTAATTTAATTATTAACAATTATAGAATTGAATCCTACATGCAAATGCGACATATTTTTATATATATTTTTTTTATTAATTTAACAAATAAGCAAACACAAACAAATACAAATAATTATCCAAAAATATCACAAAAATACTCAAAATTGCACACCAAGGAAAATTATTTTATTTTGAATTTTTTTTTGGGAGTATTTCTCATAAGAGGGCAAAAATCACGTGCTTACAGGGACTAAAGTATCACTCTTTTATAGTAATCTAATATAATGTAATTAGGTCCTAAGTAGGTAGTCACGACTAAATTCGTGACATTCTATCCCCCTTCTGTCCTTTCTTCTGCATTACTGATCAAAATCTGGACACTAGGGTGTGAGGAAAGTGTAATCTGCCCATGTAGCCTCATCCTTGGAAAGGATTTCCCACTGAACTAGGACTTGGGTAGAAGCTTTGTTGCCTTTCTTCACAATTCGGCGGTCTAAGATGGCTACTGGTTCAGTCAAGAACTGACCATCATCAGTGCAAATTGGTGGTTCCTTTGATTGTTGCACATGATTTCCCATTGCCTTCTTTAACTGAGATACATGGAAAATGGGGTGAATTTTTGATCCCAATGGAGGCTTGATCTCATAAGCGACCATGCCAATTCTGCGGAGCACTTCAAAAGACCCATAAAATTTAGCCACCAAGTTCAAATTCCGGCAGATTACAACTGATGTTTGCCGATAGGGTTGTAGTTTCAAGAACACCGTGTCTCCAACTTCGAAATTCCTATCACTTCTCTTAGAATCAGCGTATTGCTTCATCCTATTTTGTGCCTTGGTCAGATTGTCCATGAGAATCTTGTTGAGTAACTATCTTTCTCTCAAGATTTGGTCTACTGACTCCAGTCGGGTCTGCTACTAGCTCAAAAGAGGGTTGACGAGGGTCGAAGCCGTAAAAAGCCTTAAATGGTGTCATTCCTATTGCCGACTAATAGTTCGTGTTGTACAAAAATTCTGCCATGGGAAGCCACTTGCTCCAATCACGTGGTTTGTGGCATGTCATGCACCTCAATTATGATTCCACACATTGATTTAACCTCTCTGATTGGCCATCGGTTTGTGGATGATATGCTGAGCTCAAACGTTCTTCCACTTGTATCCCCTTGAGAAGCTCCTTCCAAAAGAATCTAGTAAAGATGGGATCTCTATCTGAAAGGACAGAGCTTGGAATCCCATGTAATTTACAAAAGTTGTCTAGGAATAACAAAGCTATTTGTGCTGCATCACAAGGATGAATTAGGGAAAATAGATGAGCATACTTAGTGTACCTGTGTATGACCACTAAGATTGAGTCCTTCCCGTGTAACATTAGGTAGGCCTTCGATGAAGTCCACAGTGAGGTGTTCCCAAGCCTTCGAGGGTATTAGTAGTGGCTGTAAAATCCCTGGATAAGGCACATGTTCCCCCTTGTTTCTTTGGCATATCATACAATTTTGTATCACTTCCTTTACGTCCTTCCCTAGAGTAGGTCAAAAGAAAAATGAGCTTTACCCTTTTTTGCATTACTGTAATACCAGAATGCCTTCCCCATGGTATAGCGTGCAATTGCTTAATGATGGACTTTCTTAATCCTTTGCTGCTGCCCACCCAAATTAAACTATTGAACCTGATGATCCCTTTTTGCAATAATGTATTTGGAATTGCGCTTGCATCTAATCTAAGTTGTTTAATGATGTCCTAGGCTTCAACATCTTCACAATAACTTTCCAGCACCTCTTATACCCATTTGGGCTGCACTAAAGTAAGACCATTACATTCCTCCATAAACTCTTATTTTCTCGACAGGGCATCAACCACTACATTATCTACTCCGTTCCTGTAATGGATCTCATAATTCAAGCCCATTAGTTTGGAAATCCCTTTATGCTGTAATGTTGAGGTTATTTATTAATCCTTTAGAAACTTCAAGCTGAAATGGTCCGTCCTAATGATAAAATGATTGGGTTGGAGATAATGCCTCCACTTCTCAACAACAACCAATAGGGCCAACAACTCTTTTTCGTATGGTGAGTGACCCAAATGTCTTGGACTAAGCCCTTGACTGATGAATGCAATTACTTTATGGTTCTGCATTAGTACTGCTCATAATCCTGTACCACTCCATCTCAACAACAAAAGGAATTGTGTAATCTGGTAGTGCTAAAACTGGGGCATGCACCATTGCATTCTTCAATTCCTCAAATACAACAGTAGCACTTTCATTCCATGAAAAAACTCCTTTTTTGGGTAAATCTGTTAAAGGTTTACTGATAGCTATAAAGTTTTTAATAAACTTGCGATAATACCCGGTTAGTCCAAGAAAACCCCTCAACCCCTTTAATATTAACTGGACAAGGCCAATTAATCATTGCCTCGATCTGTGTTGGATCAGTACTCACACCTTGGATCGAAATGATATGGCCCAAATATTCAATCTAATCCTCCCCAAAACTGCATTTGGATTGCTTTGCAAACAATTGGTTCTCTTTAAGAACGTCAAACACTACTCTCAAGTGTTTAACATGATCCTCCAGGGTCACATTGTAGATGAGGATGTCGTCAAAAAATACTAGGACAAATTTCCTGAGATAGGTATTGAAAACCTTGTGCATGAGTGCTTGAAAGGTTGCCGATGCGTTGGTTAATTCGAAAGGCATTAATCGAAATTTCCAAAGGCCATGATGAGTTTTGAATGCCTTTTTGTATTCATCCCTTTGTTTCATATGAATCTGATGATACCCCGAGCGTAGATCTATTTTTGAGAAAAATTGAGCTCCATGTAGTTTATCAAGCAGATCCTCAACCACTGGAATAGGGTATTTGTTCTTCACCGTTATGTCATTTAACCTTCGATAGTCCACACAAAATCTCCAAGTTGGATCCTTCTTTTTAACAAGGATGACTGGTGATGCAAAAGGAGATGTACTGGTTATCACAATTTGGGTTTCAAGCATTTCCCTTACCATTCTCTCAATCGTATTTTTCTGCTCATAAGAGTAACTATAAGGTCGTTGGTTTACTGGCTTGGAGCTAGGCAGCCATTCGATGGCATGATCACATCCTCTGTTTGGATGAAGTTCTTTTGGATCTTGAAAAATCTCAGCAAATTGTTCTATGAGTTTTTGAACTGGACCCGAACTTAGTTGTTGCTCATGTCCTCCATCCAAGCTTAACAAATGGGCTGACAAGCAGCCATGGCCCATTCATAGTAACTTGGCAATAGACCTCACATCCCCCTCAGCCAATATACCTTTAGTGTCATTACCCATTATAGTAATGAGTCTTTGATCCTTACAAAATGAGATACTATGGGGTCGTGTATACAACATGATTGGTGTCATAGAATCCACATCCATACCCAGTATGATGTCACTCCCCATGCCTTAAGTAGTACCATGTTAAAGGTTAAAGACTCGGTGTCCATGGTCTAAGAAAATTCTGGACAATTATAGTTGCAAGGAATCAATTGCCCGTTTGCCACCCTCACCTTCATAACCTTGTGAAGTGGTTCTATCATTAACCCAAATTGCTTCACAATCTTGGGGTTAACGCAACTATGGGTAGTCCCTCTATTAATTAGTATGGACACCTTATGCTTCTTGACCCACCCTTGAATTCAAATTGTGGTGGGTGTATGTGACAAACCCATTAGCATAGCCAATGTCACCTCACCTTCTTTCTTTGTTTCACCTAAAGCCTTTTCGAAATCCTCTTCTTCCTCCTTGCCTTCTAGAGGAGACTCAATTCCCTCTATGGCGTTTAAGGCTCGTGGTTTGCTCTAATGTCTAAGGAAATAGTGATCATGACATTTGTAACACAATTTGCGTTCTCACAAATACTAGATGGTGGGGTTCTTTTGGGCTAACTGCTTTGCATGGACATTGGTGGGATTGGGCTTGGAATTTATAAAGGTTGGCCATTGACTAGTAGGAAGAAATTGGAGCCTTGGGCTAGAAGAATAATAACTAGACTTTTGAAAAGGCTTTGGGGTTGTGGGTTTTGGCATGTGCATTCAAGGATTGTTCGTACAACTTGGCTGTAGCATAAGCAGTTAAGAGTGTTTGGGGCTTGGCCACCTTAACCATTGGACCTAAATCTGTTGTTAGCCCACCAATAAAACAAGTAATGAAGTAGGCCTTGTCTAAATGTGGCCTAGCTAACAGAGCTGGTCCCCTAAGCTCCTCAAAACGACATTGATAACTAGTAGCATTTGTTACTTGTTGAAGCCTATTGAATTCAATGACAATATCCAAGGGTTGGGCCTGGCCATATCTTAGGCAAATGTCCGAGCAGAATTGAGCCTAAGAGACTTTTCCTCCGTTATCAATCAAATATGAATCACACCAATGGTCAATCTAGTCTTTAATATTGATGGCCCCATAAGTCATTTTCTCCTCCTCTAGAACCTTGTATAATACAAAAAAATTATCACACCTTCTAATCTGTGATGACCCAAAAGGTCATCACTCATTTTGAAAGTAAAGTCAGTGTTCCGAGGTCTTAAAAACCTCTCTTTGTCTCACTTCGATTTGCGGGCGCAGTAAAATATGAAAATTAGCTTTTAAAATTAAATAAAGTTTACTTTGGTCAACATTCTTGGTAAACGGATCCGGACTCGCGATCAAACGGTCTCTAGGTTCCGTTGTAAAATTTGGGACTTGGGCGTATGCCCGGAATAGAATTCCGAGGTCCCAAGCCCGAGAAATGAATTTTTAAAGAAAATTATTTTTTTAGAAAATATAAAGGTTTTTAGAAGTGAATTGATGCATTTTCTTGATGGTATCGGGCCCGTATCTTGGTTCCAAAGCTAAGTACAAGTTTGAAATAATAATTAAGATGAATCTGTAAAATTTAGTAAAGATCGGAGTTGGTTTGATATAAAACGGACCTATAGTTGAGAAAATAGTAATTTTACTGTTCTTGAGTGATTTCATGAATTTGAGGTTAATTCATAGTTGTGGATGTTATTTTGGCGATTTGATCGCGCGAGCAAGTCCGTATGATATTTTTAGGTTAGGGTGCATGTTTGGTTTGGACCCCCGAGGGCTCGGGTAAGTTTTTGATAGGCCACAGAGTGTAATTGGACTTAGGAAAGGTTGCTGGTATCTGATATTTTTACTCAGGCCTCTAATCTCGCAATGGCGAGATCAGGCTTCGCAATTGCGAAGTTCTCAGGCATGGGTATTGCGACCCAGGTGTCGCAAATGCGATCCTAGCCTGGGCAGGCTTTGGTCGCAAATGCGACCATTTCTCGCAATTGCGAAGGTGACCGGATTTTCCCTTGGTCGCAAATGCGACAGATTCTTTGCATTTTCGAAGACAATAGGTCCTGAAGGGGTTCGCAGTTGCGAAACCTGGTCGCAATTGCGACATCTGCGACCAGTAAATTAGGACTTAGACACATTTTTCTTCATTTTTCAAACTCTCTCAAACCCTAAGCTCTCTTGGGCGATTTTATAAAGAATAGTTCTTCTCCAAATCAGTTGTAAGTTGTTTCTAGCTCATTTTGTTTAATCTATAATATCTTTTCACATGATTTCAATTCAAAATCAAGGGTTTTCATGGGGAAAATTGGGTGGTTTGGATAGAACATAGGATTTTCAATTTTTAGGGATTTGAACCTCGATTTGAGGTCTGATTTCAAAACAAATTATATATTTGAGTTCGTAGGTGAATGGGTAATCGGGTTTTGGTTCGAACCTCGGGTTTTGACCATGTGGGCCCGGGGTCGCCTTTTGACTTTTTGGGGAAATCATTGAAAAACCTATTTTCATGCATTAGAATTGATTCATTTAGCATTTATTGATATCGTTAAGTAAATTGTGGCTAGATACAAACAAACTGGTGGTGGAAACAAGAGGTAAAGTGATAGTTGAGGCTTGAATTGTGTTCGTGGCATTGAGGTAAGTGTTTGGTCTAACCTTAGCTTGAGGGATTAGGAGTTGTGTCTTATTTGCTATGTGTTAATTGTTGAGTACGACGTCTAGGCATGGTGATGAGTATCTATACGTTGGTGTCAAGCATTCCCGTGAGTCTTATACTATGATTAATTTGACTCCGTTTCGTATTGTTCATACTTTATATGATGATTTCTATTATTGAACAAGGCTTGTGGAAGTATTATTGGTAATTGAACATTGTCGAGCATTGACTCTAGTTGAAAATTGAGTTGTGAAGTAAATGTGGAAAAGAGAAGAGGTTTATAATATTGTCCCCCTTGCCAGGATGTTATTGCTTTTGATATTATCTCCCTTGCCGGGATGTCATTACTCATGATATTGTTGATACCCAATTTTTTCCTATATATTTTTCAATATGCAAAATACCTTCAAAATAGCATATATATATATATATATATATACAAGCATATATATATATATATATATATGCATATACAAGCATTTCCAAGGTTTTTATTATTTATTTCATAATTTTAATGTTTTAAATTGATTTATTTTCTCCACTTTTATCCATAAAATCCCCAATAATTATTTTCAAAATTAGTATTTTGATAATTCATCTATTGTATTTCTATATTTATGCCAAAATATGGCTAATGTAATTTTTATATATTTTTATAATTACATTTAGTATTTTTAAAAGCAAAATTGCACATAATTGCAATATTAGCCCTTTTAAGATTTAATTATGTTTTGTATGCATAAAATTAGATCCTGTATTTTTAAATTTCTAATTATGTATTATAAATCATTTAAAAAAATTTTAAATTATTTTTTAGAATTTTTTTTATAAATTATAATAGTGAAAAAACAGGCTATTTAACTTATAGCCGAATTGGCTTTCAATTCTAACCTAAATCCAATGGACCCCTAACTCAATTAAAAAACCTATCGTACCCAAGCCCAAACCCAAACCATACCCGGCCCAGACCTGAGTTAATCCTGGCCGTTGATCAATTTTGATCAACGACCCAGATTCACTCTTACCATAATTAACCTAAGACTACCCCCCAAACCCTCATTCTCTCATTCACTCAACTGACACTCATCTCCCTCTCTCTACTGGTTCTCTCTAGAACCTTCTCTTCTCCCATCCTCTTCGATGGACCTTGTCCACCTTCTCCGGCCACCTCCCTCGCCGGAAATCATGGTCTCTCATCATCTCCTAGTCCCTGCTTCACCCCACGCCAGTTTGACACTACCCTGAGGTCCTCAGGTGAACTTGGAGCGGTTCAACTCCTATCCATGGTCTTTCATGCCATTTTCTGTCCATCCATGACTGTTCGAGTAAGATCCATGACTTTTCCGGCTAAAATCGGTAACGTTCTAAGGTTTTCTCATCTTCTCTGGGTTCTTTGAAATCCTAACTCTTGAGATCCTCCGATTTCTTTTTGATCTATCTTAAATCTGTGTATATTATGAGTTTTTGTTGTTTTCCTCGAAGGTTTTTTCCGATTTTCTCTAAAGTAACCCTTCGTCTTAAAGAGTAGGGTTTCTTAACCTTTTTTAAACGACTTATCCTCTGATTTTTAGTATTATCATATGATTTTTACTACGTTTAAATGGTTTATTTTTATCTGACTCAATATGTTGAAAACCCTAATTTGTTTGGCTCTAGTTTGTGATTTTGAGTTCGTCTTTACTGTTCGTTCGGTCGATTTGTCTGTATGTGCGATTCTCATGGATATGCTGTGATTAGTTAGAGTATTTCTATGACTTTCATCCTACTGATGTCTTATTAAGGGTTACGATTTGGTTCTTCCTGTTTGTACTCCGTTTTTTGGTTTATTCATGGAAGTTTATACTATTTTCCTTAATATTAGTACTATTTTTTCGATTCTTGAAATCCTTGATTTACAGTATTGATGCTCTTATACATATTTCCGGCTATTTTTCCTATCCCATAAATTTATTTCTTACCTTGTTATGTGATTGACTATATTTTAATTGATTTCTACTGTTATTTCCTTAATTAGACCCTTATGTATCTAGCCCTAATTTACATATTTTGTACTTATGTTACTTTGATTCTTTCCTTATCTGGTACCTGCTTTCTACCGTCGGTAAATTACTCCCTTAATTAAGGGATACTTGGCTGATTTTTGTTCTTAATTGATACTGAGTTCTATAATTACTAAAGAATTGATTCTTGCCTTATTTTGAACCAGTTTTCAAACTACTATATAAAAGACTCTCTTCTACAATCTTAACACACGAACAACTAGTTTAGAATATACACACATACACTCAAACTCTCTCTTCTTTCTCTACTACTTGTGCTAGCTGCTTGTCTAGCCGACTTAAAGTCAAGGCTAGCCTGTGGAACTCTACTTGCTTTATTTTATGCATTTTTGCTTCCTTAACCGGTATGTTCCTAGTTCAATTCTGAAACTCAACTCTATGTGCTCCCTATCTATTAATCCATGTCTCCTTCTGCACTAATTTAATGGCTTTTTTGTTTAATTGCCCTTCTTGTTTACTGCTTTATTCAGCATGCTTAAGTTTTGCCCTCTCTTGTTCAAGTGTAATCAGCATGTTTACTTGAGTCCTTGTTTATTTCCCTCAACTAGTAGGCCATGTTAGTATCATAGACTCCTAATGTACTTGATTAACACTAAGTGGCATGACTAATTGTGTATAATAGACTCCTGCCCTCAACATGACTACTCCCATATCCTGTCTCTATGTCTTATTGCCTATTACTATTCTAATTTCAAGCATGATCCTTTTGTTAACACTTCGAAGTAGTAGTGTGATGACCCAAAAGGTCATCACCTATTTTTAAAATGAATTCTGCATTCCGAGGCCTTAAAAAAATCTCTTTCTGTCTCACCTCGATTTGCATGCGCAATCCGAGCGCGTAGCCGGAAAGCTAATATGTGAAAATCTGTGAAAAATGGTAAATTTTGATTATAAAATGAATTAAGCTGACTTCGGTCAACATTATGGGTTAACAGATCTGGACACGTGATTTGACGGTCCCGGAGGGTCCATAGAAAAATATGGGACTTGGGCGTATGCCCGAAATCAAATTTTGAGGTCCCAAGCCCGAGAAATGAATTTTTAAAGAAAATTATTTTCTGAAATTATTTATGAGATTTGGAAATGAATTGTGATTAAAACTTGATGGTATCGGGCCCATATTTTGGTTCCGACACCCGATACAGGTCTTATATGTGATTTAAGATATGTTTGTGAAATTTGGTAAGAAACGGGCTTGAAACGACGTGAATCAGATCATTTTTGAGAAAATTGGAAATTTGAAGTTCTTAAGAAAATTTCATGATTTCGATGCTAAATTCCTAGTTGTTTATGTTATCTTAGTGATTTGAACGCACAAGCGAGTCCGTATGATGTTTTTAGGTTGGTGTGCATGTTTGGATTGGAGCCCCGAGGGCTCGGGTGAGTTTTGGATAGGCCACGAGGTGTATTCTACACTTGGAAAATTGCATATTTTCAGTTGTGGCATTGCAGGCATGCAGGCTTCGCATTTGCGAAGCCTAACTCACAAATGCGAGAGGTATGTCGCAAATGCAAAAGAGACCCAGGCCAGCCTATCCTTACAATTGCAAGGATTCTATCGCAAATGCGATTCCCTCCCTTTAAGCCAGTAGTCGCAATTGCGACGCATCCTTCGCATTTCCCACATCGCAAATGCGAAAACCCCCATCGCAAATAGAACATAGCAGGGGTCGGGGTTCGCAATTGCGAACCCTGTTCGCAATTTCCATACCTGCAACCTGCAATTTTTATAGTTAGCTGAAAATTAACCATTTTTACATCTTTTCAAAACAAAAACTCCCTAGGGCGATTTTTCGAGATCAACTTTTCTTCCAAATTGATTGTAAGCCAATTTTAACTCGTTTTCTTCAATCATTAATATCGTTTCACATGATTTCAACTCAAAATCAATGATTTTTATGGGGGAAATTAGGTGTTTTGGGTAGAACCTAGGTTTTTCAAAAAATTGGGGATTTGGACCTCGATTTGAGGTCAGATTTCAAAATAAAATATTTGGGTTCGTGGGGGAATGGGTAATCGGGTTTTGGTTCGAACCTCGGGTTTTGACTAGTGGGCCCGGGGGCGATTTTTGACTTTTTAGGTAAAACTTTGGAAAACGCATTTTTTATGCATTGGGGTTGATTCATTTAGCATTTATTGATGTAACTTGTGGCTATATACGAGCGAATTGGTAATGGAATCAAGGGGTAAAGCAATAATTGAGACGTGAATTGTGTTCGTGGCATCAAGGTAAGTGTTTGGTCTAACCTTAGCTTGAGGATTTGGAGTTGTGTCCTATTTGCTACTTGTTTCTTGTTGAGTACGACGTATAGGCATGGTGACGAGTATCTATAAGTTGGTGCCGAGCATGACCGTGAGTCTTAAATTGTGATTTATTGTGTTCTTGAATAATACTACGGATGCTTAAATTGATGATTCTCTGTATTGAGCAAGGATTATGATTGTTCTCGTGAATTTACTTATGATTGAGTATTGGTGTTAACTGAGGTAGTTAGATGTTGGAACAAGTTTGGTTATAGCTGTTTCTCCCTTGACGGGACGTATTTACTAATACTGTCGATTTCCTTGCCGGGATAGTGTAGTTCTTTATTGATCCCTTGCCGGGACTCTTGTTATGATTATTGTTGATTATATATGTGGATCGGGTTGCACGCCGCAATAATATTATATGTGGATCGGGTTGCAGGCCGCAACACTGATATAATTGGATCGGGTTGCACGTCGCAACAATGATATAATTGGATCAGGTTTCACGCCGCAACAATGATATATGTGGGTCGGGTTGCACGCCGCAACAATGATATATGCGGATCGGGTTGCACACCGCAACAGTAATAAGTGATATGGATTGGGTTGCATGCCGCAACAATGTTGTTATGTGTTGGGATCGGGTTGTGCGCCGTAACAATTGATGATATAATGTTTTTATAGATTGCTTACAAGTTCCTTATTGTTTTGTTGTAAATTCTAAGTTGTCCTTATGCCTTTTCTTGATTTACTATCGATATTGATATACCCCTGCAGCATGTACCCCCCCTCCCATCTTTACTTGTTTATTCCTGTTTTATTTTCCGCTGTATATTATATAACTGCACAGGTTTACTTGGTAGTCTGGTCCTAGCCTCGTCACTACTTTGCTGAGGTTAGGCTAGGCACTTACCAGCACATGGGATCGATTATGCTGATTCTACACTCTGCATAGTGCAGATCCCGGAGTAGCTTTTGGACAATAGCATTTGGGTGGCTGCCTTCAGTCTACGCAGAGATCCAAGGTAGACCTGCAAGCATCCGCAGGCCCTGGCGTCTCCTCTATCCTTTATTTCCTATTTCATTTCATGATTCGGAAATAGTGTATCTTTATTTTCAAACTTTGAATGTAGCACTCTTAGATCGTCTATGGTAATGTGACACCATTTCTGGGTGATTAAGGTTTAAACAGTTATATTAGATTCATATTTGGAGTTGGCAGTCATAGTTCATGCATTGAAGATTTGGAGGCATTATCTGTATGGCATGGCATGTGAGGTATTCACGTATCACAAGAGTCTGCAGTATTTGTTCAAGTAGAAGGAGCTAAATTTGAGGCAGAGGAGGTGGTTGGAGCTATTAAAGGACTATGATATCACCATCTTATATCATACGGGAAAGGCCAATGTGGTGGCAGACGCTTTGAATAGGAAGTCAGCCAATATAGACAGTCTTGCTTATATTCCGATCGGTGAGAGACTGCTTGCTTTGGATGTTCAGGCTTTGGCCAATCAGTTCGTGAGGTTAGATGTTTCTGAGCCCAGTCGTGTATTAGCTTGCACGGTCTCTCATTCCTCTTTATTGGAGCGTATCTGTGATCGACAGTATGATGATCCCCATTTGTGTGTCCTTAGAGACACGGTGCAACACGGAGGTGCCAAGCAGGTTACCTTAGGTGATGATGAAGTTTTGAGATTGCAGGGTCGAGTTTGTGTGCCTAATGTAGATGGACTCCCAGAGTTGATTTTAGAGGAGGCCCATAGCTCCCGGTACTCTATTCATCTAGACGCTGCAAAGATGTATCAGGATTTGCAGCAACATTATTGGTGGCGGAGAATGAAGAAGGATATCGTTGCATATGTGACTTGGTGTTTGAATTGTCAGCAGGTTAAGTATCAGCATTATAGGCCTGGTGGTTTGTTCCAGAAGATTGAGATTCCTGAGTAGAAGTGGGAGCGGATCACTGTGGACTTCGTTGTTGGACTCCTAGGACTCAGAGAAAGTTCGATGCAGTGTGGGTTATTGTTGATAGGCTAACTAAGTCAGCACATTTCATTCCTGTGGCAGCCTCCTATTCTTCCGAGAGGTTAGCTGAGATCTATATCCGGGAGATTGTTCATCTTCATGGTGTTCCCGAGTCTATCATTTCGGACTGAGGTACACAGTTTACCTCGCATTTCTGGAGAGCAATTCAGCGAGAGTTGGGCACACGGGTTGAGTTGAGCACATCATTTCATCCTCAAACAGACGGGAAGTCCGAGCGGACTATTTAGATTTTGGAGGATATTCTCCGAGCTTGTGTCATTGACTTTGGAGGCTCGTGGGATTAGTTCTTGCCTTTAGCAGAGTTTACCTACAACAACAGCTACCAATCGAGTATTCAGATGGCTCCTTATGAGGCTTTATATGGTAGACGGTATCAGTGTCCGGCTGGATGGTTTGAGCTGGTGGAGGCTTGGTTGTTGGGTACGAATCCTGAACCGCCTTGGACAAGGTCAGGATTATTTAGGATAGGCTTCATACAACTCAGTCCAGGCAAAAGAGTTATGCCGACCGCAAGGTTTGTGATTTGGCATTCATGGTCGGTGAGCGGGTATTGCTTCGAGTGTCGCCTATGAAGGACATGATGAGATTTGGGAAGAAGGGCAAGCTTAGCCCTAGGTTCATTGGACCGTTTGAGATTCTTGATCGAGTGGGAGAAATGGCTTATAGACTTGTATTGCCACCGAGCTTATCAGCCGTGCATCCAGTGTTTCATGTGTCCATGTTTCGGAAATATCACGACGATCTATCCCATGTGTTATATTTCAGCACTGCCCAGTTGGACAAGGACTTGTCTTATGAGGAGAAGCCGGTAGTTATTCTAGACCGGCAAGTTGGTTAGTTGAGATTGAAATTTTTTCCTTCTATTCGTATTCAGTGGAGAGGTCAGCCTATTGAGGCATCGACTTGGGAGTCTGAGTCCGATATGCGGAGCCGTTATCCCCATCTTTTTCCCGACTCAGGTACTTTCTTCTTCTGTCCGTTTGAGGACGAACAGTTGTTTTAGAGGTGGAGAATATGATGACCCAAAAGGTCATCATCTATTTTTAAAATGAATTCTGCTTTCAGAGGCCTTTAAAAACCACTTTTTGTCTCACCTCGATTTGCGTGCGTAGTCCGGGCGCGTAGCCGGAAAGCTAATATGTGAAAATATGTGAAAATGGTAAATTTTGATTATAAAATGAATTAAGTTGACTTCGGTCAACATTTTAGGTATAAGGACCCGGACCCGTGATTTGATGTTCCCGGAAGGTCCATAGGAAAATATGGGACTTGGGCGTATGCCCGGAATCGAATTCCGAGGTCCCAAGCCCGAGAAATGAATTTTTAAAGAAAAGTATTTGCTGAAATTATTTATGAGATTTGGAAATGAATTGTGATTAGAACTCGATGGTATCGGGCTCGTATTTTAGTTCCGGCGCCTGGTATATGCCTTATATGTGATTTAAGATAAGTCTGTAAAATTTGGTAAGAAACGGGCTTGATACTATGTGAATCGGATCATTTTTGAGAAAATTGGAAATTTGAAGTTCTTAAGAAAATTTTATGATTTCGATGATAAATTCCTAGTTGTTGATGTTATCTTAGTGATTTGAACGAACGAGCGAGTCTGTATGATGTTTTTAGGTTGGTATGCATGTTTGATTTGGAGCCCCGAGGGCTCGAGTGAGTTTTGGATAGGCCACGGGGTGTATTGTAGACTTGGAAAATCGCATATTTTCAGTTGTGGCATTGCAGGCACATGCGAGAGGCATGTCACAAATGCGAAAGAGGCCTAGGCTATCCTATCCTCGCAATTGCGAGGATTCTATCGCAAATGCGATTCCCTCCCTCTAAGCCAGTCGTCACAATAGCGACGCATCCTTCACATTTTCCACCTCGCAAATGCGAAAACCCCCATCGCAAATGCGAACATAGCAGGGGTCAGGGTTCGCAATTGCAAACCCTATTCACAAATCCCATACCTGTAACCTGCAATTTTTATACTTAGCCGAAAATCAACCATTTTTCACATCTTTTCAAAATACAAACTCCCTAGGGCGATTCTTCAAGAACAACCCTTCTTCCAAATTGATTGTAAGTCAATTTTAACTCATTTTCTTCAATCATTTACATCTTTTCACATGATTTCAACTCAAAATCAATGATTTTCATGGGGAAAATTGAGTGTTTTGGGTAGAACCAAGGTACTTTGGAAAACTCATTTTTTATGAATTGGAGTTGATTCATTTAGCGTTTAATGATGTAATTAAGTAACTTGTGGCTAGATACGAGCGAATTGGTGGTGCAATCAAGGGGTAAAGCGATAATTGAGACGTGAATTGTGTTCGGGGCATCGAGGTAAGTGTTTGGTCTAACCTTAGCTTGAGGGATTGTTGTGTCCTATTTGCTACTTGTTTCTTGTTGAGTACGACATATAGGAATGGTGACGAGTATTTATACGTTGGTGTCGAGCATGACCGTGAGTCTTAAATTGTGATATATTGTGTTCTTGAATAATACTACAGATGCTTAAATTGATGATTCTCTGTATTGAGAAAGGATTATGATTGTTATCATGGAATTACTTATGATTGAGTATTGGTGTTTGCTGAGGTAGTTAGATGTTGGAACAAGTTTGGTTATAGCTATTTCTCCCTTGCCAGGATGCATTTACTGATACTGTCGATTCCCTTGCCGGGATAGTGTAGTTCTTTATTGATCCCTTGCCGGGACACTTGTTATGATTGTTGTTGATTATATATGTGGATCGGGTTGCACGCCGCAACAATATTATATGTGGATCGGGTTGCACGTCACAACAATGATATATGTGGGTCGGGTTGCACGCCGCAACAATGATATATGTGGGTCGGGTTGCATGCCGCAACAATGATATATGTGGGTCGGGTTGCACGCCGCAACAATGATATATGTGGATCGGGTTGCACGCCGCAACAATGATATATGTGGATCGGGTTGGACGCCCCAACAGTGATAAATGATATGGATCGGGTTGCACGCCGCAACAATGTTGTTATATATTGGGATAGGGTTGCGCGCCACAACAGTTGTTGATACAAAGTGTTTATAGATTGAATATAAGTTTCTTATGGTTTTGCCGTGAATTCTAAGCTGTCCTTATGCCGTTACTCTTGGTTTGCTGTTGATATTGATACATCCCTGCATCATGTACCCCCTCCCATCTTTACTTGTTTATTTTTGTTTTATTTTCCGTTGTATATTATATAACTGCACAGGTTTATTTGGTAGTCTGGTCCTAGCCTCGTCACTACTTCGCCGAGGTTAGGCTAGGCACTTACCAGCACATGGAGTCGGTTGTGCTGATACTACACTCTACACTATGTGCAGATCCCGGAGCAACTCTTGGACCATAGCATTTGGGTGGCTACCTTCAGTCCATGCAGAGATCCAAGGTAGACATGCAGGCATCCGTAGGCCCTGACGTCTCCTCTATCCTTTATTTCCTGTTTCATTTCTTTGATTCAGAAACAGTGTATCTTTATTTTTAGACTTTGAATTTAGCACTTTTAGATCGTCCGTGGTACTGTGACACCAGTTCTGGGTGATTAAGGCTTAAACAGTTGTATTGGAATTATATTTTAGATATTTTACTTCATTTCTTCCACTTAATGAAATTTCTGCTGTTTTTCACATTATTGCTTTATAAATGCTAAAAGGGTATAAAAATGGATAAAGGTAATCTGTTCAATAATTGGCTTGCCTAGCTCACATTAATATGCGTCATCATGACTCCCGAGAGTGGAAAATCTGGATCGTGACAATTAGTTTATGGTCTGGAGGCCAATCAGTTCCTACTTGTTCTTTGTACTTGCTGGTCTATGTGCTTCTCCTCTTATCCATGTTTATGTGTTTCATAATTGGCCCCAACCCCTTACTTCCCTTTTTTGTGACTTTGAAATTGTACTATTCTTTGAACTTGTTCTGTGTGTGCTGGCTTGTTCCAAGATTATTGCTCCTATCCCCTTCTCCTTTCAAAATTGTTTTTCCCTAAGCAACTCTTTTGTTGTTTCTGCAAACTTATTTCAAACATGCTGTTTCAAACTGTTTTCAACTCAACGCTTTTAAATCTATGTCAAGCACTCTCACACATACTCTTAGACCACTAGGTTCTACCCCTTTTATGTGAGTCTTGCCTTGGGACCCTTGAGCTCCCTCTGAACTTTGACACAGATAAAAGCTGGCCTTTCCACACTACACTTACTCTGTCTTGGCTATGAAACCTGGGTGTGAGCACTGCCCGGAATCCCTTGAGGTCCTTAGGGAACTCTGACATACCTAGGTATGAGAAAGACTATGTAACAATCTTGGCACTTGAGGTGATTTATTACATAACTCAGGGAGGAAGTCCTAATCAGGTGCTGAAAGTTTGGGCCTGTTTTCAGGCTCTCTACAGTGTAACTTTTATCTTCCTTTCCTGCTTATGTAATTCATTTCAGTATTGGTCTGTAATAATTTGTAAACAAGTATTGGGTTGGATAGTGAAAAGGGGTGGGTAATATGCATGCTGTAGTATAATCCAGGGTAGAAATCATATTCCTAGGTTTACTTTTCTCTATGCGCAACAACAACAATGTTTAGGTAGAACATGCCATGCATTAGCTATCATTCTATTTAGGATTTATATGTACTGTTTTTAGCATCTCATCCACACTTAGAAATCCTTTCTATAGGGTAGATAATAACAATAAAATAAGCTGCTATTATGTGATTCCGCCCACGTAAACATGTTCTGAAATTTCATTTAGAAATCCTGCTCTTAGGGAATTCTGCAATCATGCTGTGCATTTAGAAATCCTGTGTATAAATCATTAGATACCATGATTAGGTTCTCGTTCATCCTCATTCAGCTACGCTTAATTAACTATTAAAGGAGTATCAACAGTCTCATCCTACTTTAAACAAACTGGTAATAATCCCTGCATGTCTTTGCAATATTTAGAACAACATGTTTTAGAAAAAAAACAATATCCACACTATTTTAATAACTCTGAATAACTATTGTGTATTACTTTACGCCTAGGCAAGCCTTAAGTAATAACTTAAAACCAGAACTGCCTTTGTTTAACTATCAGCATATTAAAATCAATAGACAAGCCTGATTCGGACTTCTTTTCTGAGTCATGTAATAAATCTGGTTCTGCTGTTATCACTTAGATACCATGCTTAGGATCTGAATTCAGACGTGTATGAGTCATGTTGTCTATGTGCATTACTTGTGGAGGTATATCTACGCCTTCTATCTGTTTTTGTGTTTTCCCCCGAAATGCAGTCCTATATGTTCTTGTCTGTCGCTTAGTATTTTGTCTTTAAACCTGAGGGTCTGCTTAGAAACCCCCCTCTTATAGGATAGAAGTCCTAATTTCCTCCGGGACTGATAGGAAAGGATGGGTAACAACATGCAATAGGGGTCGAGACCAACCCTCGCTTTAATTACCTTCACGGGGCGGGAAAGGGTAGATATGGATATGATGACCGGTGCGTTAATACCACGTGTAGCCCCTCTCTGAGGAGTGTCATACCGGGTATTGCATTGATGTGATCCATATTATAAGCAAACCTAGGACACCCCCTTTACATTTCCAAGTATGTTTAGATTGCAATTCTTTTTCAAAATCTTGCCTTTTATTTGTCCTTTTTCAAACACTTGTGTGTCTAAACTTAAATCCCCTACTATTTGAGCCATACTTGTTTGTTTGTTATTTGTACAAATTCACAAAAACTGTTTGGCCGGGAACCACACTAGTGGATCCTGAGGGTTGCCTAACGCCTTCTCCTTAGGATAATTTCAAGACCTTACCCTATCTCTAGTTACCAAACGTAGTTACAAATGAACCCTATAGGTGCCCTAACGCACCTTAAATCGTTAGGTGGCAACTCTTCAAAATTACAAACCCCCTTTCCTAAAAGGAAAGAGTTGTCCCAACCAAAATGTCATAAACCCGATTCCGTGAAGGAAAAGGGAGCGCGACAGATATTGTCTCCCTGCTGGGGATATTCAGGCTTTTACCATTTTTTACCGTTTTCGTGAATTTGTACCCTCCCTATGTGCAATTATTTGTTTAATTCCTTTAAGCGTTTAATTTCTTCAAAAGCAAAACTGACATATCTTTCTTGTTTCCTTCCTTTATAACTGCTTTAAATTATGAAACTGCTGTAATTATCGCTTTCTTAACCTGCAAATACATGTCAACATGCTTTATTATTATAAACTGGAGGATTTGATCAACGAGAGAATTCAACTTGAGGAAGGTCCTTCTAAGGCCAAATAGATTAGGTTTACCCGCTTTCCAAATGTAATAAGGCCAAGTGCCAGTAGTGACTTATTATTATTATCTTAGTATCGTTTTGGGATTCGTCTATTTTTATATTATGAAATGAAGCATTTATTGGCATTCGAAGTTCTCCAAGTCTATTTGTTGATAGGACTAACTCGGGCACAAAGAGATTCCCAAATTAGGACACGCTTTACATTCCCGCACTATGTGGTTAAATATTGGAATACTTTTTATAATTCTCACTAACTTGATTACCTTTTGTTTTATTTTTTGTTTTATTATTTCCCTCCCCAAAGGTTAGTTCGTGCACTCTAGCATCATCATATTATTTCACAATATCCAAGGGTTCTCCACCCGCTCCTCCTCTTAGTCCCTCTAAAGGCAAGAACTTTCAAGGAATCTCTAAACCCATAAAACTCAAGAAATATGGCACTACCTTCGGTTTGGGATATGAATACACTTGGGAAGAATTTAATAGCTAGACGCCACCATGGCGCGGTCCTTACTACCCACTAGAGCAACCAATACCGCATCTGGAGCAGACCTTCCAACAGGCCGACATTATCTATGGGTCAGATGAAGAAGAAGCACTTGCAGCAGTGAAGAACTTGTTTCTAGAGGACAGTGATATGGACTGTTGCATTATTCTCGAGGAGGAGGGGGAGGAAGGCCCTTCCATACAAGCTGTGAACAGTGGGACACATCTTAAGAATTGGACTATCAGGACAACCAAAGCTCGACGAGCCTCGGGGTAGCAAGGCTAAAACAAACATTATTCACTGATTTTCTTTTCACATTTTTCAATTCCCGCAATAAGATCTTCGATATTCAAAACAGTTATTCAATTTATCAAAGGCATTTTTGTTTTTTCTTATTAATTAATATTTATTGCTATCGTTTTCTCTCCTTGCTTTACCAATACAACATTACTATTACTTGTCTTGATGAACCAATGACTGTGTCATGACATGAGACAACAGAACAAACAGACATGGATTCAGAGGAAGATGACATACCTGACGAGATTGTGAAAGAAGTTGAGAACTTTGAGAACAGACCTAAGTCCAACCTGGACGAGACCGAAATTGTCAACCTGGGAGATGCAGAAAATGTCAAAGAAACGTGAATCAACATTCACCTATTGCCATCAGAGAAGAAAGAATACACAGAATTTCTAAAGGAGTATGAGGACATATTCGCCTGGTCGTATGATGACATGACTGGTCTGAGTATGTCTATTGTGTCTCACAAACTGCCAACCGAGCCAATGTATCCGCCAATAAAGCAAAAGCTCAGAAAGTTCAAGACTGATATGAGTTTAAAAATCAAGGAAGAAGTCACCAAGTAGATCAAAAATAAGGTTCTCAGGGTAGTAGAATACCCAACGTGGTTAGCCAACATTGTGACAGTGCCAAAGAAGGATGGGAAGGTCAGAGTTTGTGTCAACTATCGGGATCTCAAATGGGCCAGTTCGAAAGACAACTTTCCTTTGCCAAATATATACATCCTGATTAATAATTGTGCCAAGCATGGGCTGCAGTCATTCGTAGATTGCTTCGCTGGTTATTATCAGATCTAGATGGATGAAGAAGATGCTAAGAAAACGGCTTTCATTACGCCGTAGGGAGTGTACTGTTACAAGATGATGACATTCGGCCTAAAGAATGCAGGGGCCACCTACATGAGGGCCATGACTACCATCTTTCATTATATGATGCACAAGGAGATAGAGGTACATGTGGATGATGTTATTATCAAATCCAAAAAGGCCACTAACCACATAGAAGATCTGAGGAAGTTCTTCAATAGACTGCAGAGATACAACCTGACACTAAACCCCGCAAAGTGTGCATTTGGGGTTCCTGCTGGGAAATTGCTTGGGTATATTGTGAGCCGCCGAGGAATAGAACTGGATCCATCGAAAGTCAAAGCTATTCAACAACTACCACCGACAAAAAGCAAGAAAGGCATGGTGAGTTTCTTGGGAAGGCTTAACTACATCAGCTGATTCATAGCATAGTCTACAGTTATCTGTGAGCCAATCTTTAAGATGTTGAAGAAGGACGCCGCCACCAAATGGACCGATGACTGCCAAAAGGCCTTCGACAAAATCAAGGAGTACCAGTCGACACCACCAGTCTTAGTCCTGCCTGAGCCAGGTAGACCCTTATTACTTTACCTTGTAGTGTTAAATGGAGCTTTTGGCTGCATTCTGTGACAGCATGATGTAACAGGGAGGAAAGAACAAGCCATTTATTATCTCAATAAGAAGTTCACCCCATACGAGGCCTGATATTCTCTACTGGAACGCACCTGTTGTGCTTTGACTTGGGTAGCCTAGAAGCTGAGACATTACTTCTGTGCCTATACTACATATCTCATATTGAGAATGGATCCCTTGTGTCACACCTGCTTTTTCACCTGCGCCCGCAAGGGTGTAGGGGAGTAAGAGAGTTTTTCCAATTAAAGGACAATCGAAACGGCATTTTTATTTAAAGATTCAGAGTCGCCACTTGGGAGATTTATGGTGTCCCAAGTCACCGGTTGAATCCTGAATCGAGGAAAAGAATGACTCTGTATTACAGTCCGCGCACCAAAAATCTGGATAAGGAATTCTATTAACCTGGGAGAAGGTGTTAGGCATTCCCGGGTTCCGGGGTTCTAGCACGGTCGCTCAACTGTCATATTCGGCTTATTTATCTGATTTTATACCTGCTGAACCTATATGCAAATTTTAACTTTTTACCGCTTTTATTACTATTATTTTAAAAGAGAATTGCAACGTCGTGAAAATGCGTCTCGAACTGCGCCACATAAATGCAGCCGTCGTTTTTGACACATTCCGACTTTGTTGAGATTTGGATTTGGGTCACATAAATGTGCACCCAAGTTTAGGGAGGTAATGTTATTAAAATACGCGCCTAAAGAGACTAACGCATTATTATTTTGGGGAAGGCCGTGAAATTCGCTAAACGGCCCGTCCCGAAATCTAAGTGTTTTAACATATACATTTAACGAGGGCCCCGCAAATTATGTACTTTGTCCGGAGAGGCTCATCTCATTTATTGTTTAAAAGGCCAGCCTAGAAGCGACTATGATTTCCTATTTTTTGTTTGTCTCTAAAATAAAACAAAGATCCTAATTAATTGTGATTAAGAAATCCCATAGTTTATCAGTTAAACACTAGTAGACCAAATGCCATTTCAACTTTTGGGCCCAAAGGAACCCAATCCAGCCGATGGACAAGGGCTCTTAATAAATGCATGGTATTGGGCCTAGGACGGGCCCAACCTGGATGGGGCGGAATCAGCCGCATAGGCGGGGTTAAGGGGGCGAACCCTTGCAGCCGGGCAAGCCATCAAACGGCTCACAAATATGCTCATCATTTAATCAGACATATTTAAACAGTGGATTCGTTTTGCTTTGTAATTTATACTTTCTTCCTTCAGCTTCCAGTTATTAGAGAAGATATGAAATGTGTACTCAAAATCCCTTTTTATGGCTAATTGAAAAGAAAGGTAACTACTAAATGTTTATATTATTGTTGGCTTACTTTTTCAAACATATTTACAACACAAGATAATAGGCAACTAGCTGAAGCTAACCCAACTTATTCTACCAATTTAAATGAACCTAATTACAACTAACACTTAAACTGCAGAAGAAAACTCATATACATTCGAGACAGAACGATTAACATTCCATGCTAATACAAACAGTTTTTAGTTTATTACGACATAAACAATTTCGATCCAACTAGTACAACTTCAAGCAAAGGTCTTAATAGCATTAAAGAGTCAGACATTCTGATACATAAACCAGAAAACTAAGTCAAATGATCTCATGCTTCAATTACAGGTTCATTCTTCGCATTTCAGTTCACAATTACCCAAGATCAAGCTGTGTACCTTGTAATCAATTACAATGGAAGAAGAAGAGGTCAGCCACAACAATGCAATAGTATCAACAACAAACAATAACACCAACAGGTTGACAATCAATAGCAACAAACAGAGCCAAGTTCAAGACCAAACCACAGTCACAAAGCCCAAGAAGAAAGAAGCTTAACCAAAATACTAAATCTACTAGAAATTAGACTAGGCAGTCATAGGACATCTTTCAGCAATCAGATAATACCCAGCACCCTCGAGTAAATCACCAAATATCTTCAAATGCCCTGAACACCCAAGCACAGAACATAAACAGAGAGATTTGAACTTTTTATGTTCTTGAAATCAATGTAACAGTGTGAGCTGATTGTCTAAAGCAATCTCTCAAACTCTAAAGGTTTCAAAATGTATAAGAATTCAGCTTTAAAAGCTCTCGAGAAAACTGATCCTTATCCCTATGAGTTCTAGTTCTCAGAAACTGATTCAAGGCTCCCTCAGAACTAATTTTTAAGACTTCTGTTTTCACCCCAGGTCTGAAAAACTCTCCGCTTATTTCTTTTGAACTTCTATATCTCTCCATTCTCAATCTCTATCAGAATCCTCTTTCATTCTAAGGTCTGCCCTGTATTTTATACCCTAAAACAGACCCCTTTTCCAGCCTGTTTTAACACTTAGATCATTAAGAAATGTATTTCTTCCATCATATTCTCTGACAGCCACTACTAAGTGTCTAATTTCATTATTTAATTCAAAGGTGTATGGGCAACCTGAATTTAAAACTCAGACGTTCCCTGACAACCAGAATGGGCTTCCACTTGATTTTAACACTTTCACTTCAGAGATTTACCCTTAACTTTATTAACTAATGATTCCTAAACCGACTAACAAGCATGATACAGATTCAAACAACAACTAAAACAAACAAATTCACAAAACTCAACTGATTAACCAATTCAGTGTTTTATTCCAACAACAAAAGAAATAAGACAACACTGAATCGCCCATAAGATTGTTTAACAACACGTACGAGCATGGGATGAACAAGTTCTATTAAGTTGAAATGAACCAGTTTGACTGACTAAACTATTAAACAAGGCAGGGTTTCACACAACTGACTATACAGACTTGTGAGACCAAGAACAGATTCCCCAAATATTATGACAAACAAAACAGCGAATTGGCAACAGAATAAACAAAATGCCAAACGTTTGTTCTTGATAAACAAAATGGTCGAATAAACAAAATGCCAAAACAGAGGACTGGTCGAGTTTCAATCCGAAAACGACCAGAGGAAAGAAAAAGAGACGGGGAAAGATTGACAACAGAATAAACAAAACTAGGAAATAAACTCACCGGCCAGGCTCGAACTAGGAAATGACATGCTGAGTCAACACAACATAATGCCAAATGTTTGTTCTTGTTGGAGAACAAACGTGCGTCATTATTTTATGCTGAAACAGACTTGAATAAACCAAGAAATCCAAACGAACGACTCCCTTGTGCACTGGTCCCAATTTAGGGTTCTAAGGCTTAAACTTAGATTTGATATTCGACGAACTTTGGTCTGATTCGAAAGGAATCCATGATGAATTCGTTATGAAGGAGTCACAGGGGGTATGTGGTGTTGATTTGGGGTCGATTTGGATGAACTAGGGTTTGGGTTGATTTCTTTGATCTAAGATTCGAGGGGCTCGTGGGTGATTCGAAGAAAAATGAGCGTGGATTCGGAGAGGGGATGGTTTGGTTGTTTAGGGGTGTGAGTTTCGTGGTCACCTGCATCGTTGCCGCCGACTTTCAGGCGAAGGGGTATGAGGGCGGCTAGGGTTTGGTTGGGGGTCATTTTAGTCTCTGATTTGGAGACGAAAGGCTGAAAATGAGGTGAGTGAAAGGGGTTTGGGTGTTTTGGTATATTGAAAATCAGTTGATTAATCTAGGCCGTTGGATGATGGGAACCAACGGTCCAGATTAAGTCACTTAAGCCAAACGGGGTCGTTTAGGCTTAGCTGGGCCGGGTATGGTTCGGGGTAAGCGGGTCGAGCTAGAGACGGGTTATGGGAGGGGTGATCTGGACTATTGGATCAAGTCATATCAACGGCCCAGATTGGGCATCAGAGAACGATGTCGTTTTGGCCGTCTCTGAGACCAGCCGGTTTGGGCCTGGGTTGGGGTGTGACATTGGGCCTGAACCTTTCTTTTAAAACTAGCCCA
This sequence comes from Nicotiana sylvestris, assembly GCF_000393655.2. Classification (NCBI taxonomy): domain Eukaryota; kingdom Viridiplantae; phylum Streptophyta; class Magnoliopsida; order Solanales; family Solanaceae; genus Nicotiana; species Nicotiana sylvestris. Next base: position 19,548,366 of record NC_091064.1, read on the forward strand.
GTCCGATTTTTTAACTCTTCTTATCTTGTTTCTTCTTTTTCTTTTATTTTCTTTTTGATTCCTAATTACCAAAATTCTAAAATAAATTGTAAAGCCAAAATTAACTTAAAAAATACTAATTAACCCTTAATAATAATTATCACACAAAATTAAATATAAAGATAATCACACAATTTGATATTAAACCCTAAAAATGCGAAGTACGTTATTTTTTCGATTTTCATTTTCGTTAAACAAATTACTGTTTAATTAATCCTAAATTATAAATGCAAATGCAACACATATATATTTTTTTGTATTTTTCATTAATTAAAATAGAATAAACATTCACAGACAAAATACAAATAATTATCCAAAAAATGCCACGCGAATTCCCAAAATTGCTCTCAAAGGAAAATTATTTTATTTTGAATTTATGGGAGCAGTTCTCATAGGGCAAAAATCACGTGCTCACAGCTGCCCCTCTTTGTCCGAAAATAGTAGGGGTTTTCGTGCAAAGATAAAGTGAGCGGATATGAGCGATTTTTGCCCGTTGGAATACTCCGTGTGAAGCATATTTTTGAAAGAGAGTTGACTGAACCTCTGCTTCGAAGGTTTCCTACATATCCCTAGCTAAAAGGGAATCAGGTCAATGTAGTTCGGGAAGTTTTGGTAGTTGAGACTACCATGGAGCTCTGGATTTACTGTTACTGCTGTTGCTGCTGCTGCCGCTACTTACTGACCTCCTTATTACACCATGCTAAAAGAAAACAAGAAGCTAGACTAAACTGTAGTCAATGAATTACAAAATCTTATCTAGATCTTCAGACTTGCTCTTGTGTCTCTTGTTGCTTTGATGTCTTGCTGACTGTTGTTTCCTCTGATGTTTCTTTCTTTCTGTCTTGACTCGTAGTCTTCTCTTGTTTGCCGAATTTGAACTGCTTATTTCCTTTTGTGAGCTTTGAATTATTTTTCCTTCGAAGCATGAAATGCCATCTTCTGACTAGTGTTGCCTTCCTTCCGACTTCTGAACTTTAATTTATGCTGGGGATTTTTGTTGTAACCCTTCGCTTTACTGACTTCAAACTTCAATGTATTCCTCTGTTATGCGGGCGGGCTCCTGACTTCAAAACTTGAAATGTAAAGACTGAAATGTATTCCTCTATTATATGGGCGGGCTCCCAACTTCTAAACTTGAAATATAAAGACTGAAATGTATTCCTCTGTTATATAGGCGGGCTCCCAACTTCAAGACTTGAAAATAAAACGCCATCCTCTCTTCAGGCGGGCTCCTGACTTCAACAACAACTTAAAAATAAAACGCCATTCCTCTCTTCAGGCGGGCTCCTGACTTCAACCAACAACTTAGAAAATAAAATGCCATTCCTATCTTCAGGCGGGCTCCTGACTTCAACAACAACTTAGAAAATAAAACATCATTCCTCACTTCAGGCGGACTCTTGACTTCAACAACAACATAAAAATATAATGCCATTCCGATCTCCAGGCGGGTTCCTGACTTCAACAACAACTTAAAAATATAACGCCATTCCGATCTTCAGGTGGGCTCCTAACTTCAACAACAATTTAGAAAATAAAACGCCATTCCGATCTCCAGGCGGGCTCCTGACTTCAACAACAACTTAGAAAATAAAACGTCATTCCGATCTCCAGGCGAGCTCCTGACTTCAACAACAACATAGAAATATAACGCCATTCCGATCTCCAGACGGGCTCCTGACTTCAACAACAAATTCGAAAATAAAACGCCATTCCTTTCTTCAGGCGGGCTCCTGACTTCAACAACAACTTAGAAAATAAAACGCCATTCCTCTCTTCAGGCGGGCTCCTGACTTCAACAACAACTTCGAAATAAAATGCCATTCCTCTCTTCAGGCGGGCTCCTGACTTCAACCGCAACTTCGAAAATAAAACGCCATTCCTCTCTTCAGGCGGGCTCCTGACTTCAACAACAACTTCGAAAATAAAACGCCATTCCTCTCTTCAGGCGGGCTCCTGACTTTAATAGCAACTTAAAAATAAAACGCCATTCCTCTCTTCAGGCGGGCTCCTGACTTCAACAACAACTTCGAAAATAAAACGCCATTCCTCTCTTCAGGCGGGCTCCAGACTTCAACAACAACTTAGAAAATAAAATGCCATTCCTCTCTTCAGGCGGGCTCCTGACTTCAACAACAACTTCGAAAATAAAATGCCATTCCTCTCTTCGGGCGGGCTCCTGACTTCAACAACAACTTAAAAATAAAACGCCATTCCTCTCTTCAGGTGGGCTCCTAACTTCAACAACATCTTAGAACTGCATTTGTATTGCCATTGTTCCCCCTTGCCTCCTGAACCATTTTCCTTCTAACTTGAATTGTCTTTCTTCAGAACTGCTTCCCTCAAAACTTGTATTGTCTTCCTTCTTCAAAACTACTTCTCTCAAAACTGGTGTTTCATTCCTCCGCAAACTGCTGGGGATAACACTTTTTTTTTTTCAAAATATGTTATCTTCCTCCTTCAAAGACTACTTCCCTTAAGACTTGTGGTATCTTCCTTCTTCCTCAAGTGGGTACCTGACTTCAGGAAAATTTTCAAAAATGAACGAAAATTTTTCTGCCCCAATTTGATAACTTTCCTTATATCATACCTTTCCGACATCAATAGCATTTCCTGTCCCTATTTCAAATCAAAGAAAGAATTTGGTCAGTTTAAAACATGGTGGTTGGTTGTGATACTCCTACTGGGGATGATTTTCCTTTTTTTTCCATGCTATGCGTTGTCTGACCATCTTGAAACTTGGCTGATACCTTCCGACCTTCTTGACGATTCCTTATTCACAAACCTCTCAACCATTTTCCCAGTCTCCTTATCTGACCCCATGTATTTTTCATGACAACTGATTTCACTTGAAGATCTTGCATGTTTATTGATTAACCACTTTCTCCATCGTCTGTGTTACCGAAATACCTTTTTCCCGTGCAGACCCAATATCTTCTTTTGTGGTACTGTTCGTGAACTGGCATTTCCCTAACCTTTGAGTCTCCTATGAATTTCCAAATTATGTCTATCGCTTTCCGCGTTGTTCTTTCTTGATTTCTCCGCTGGCCTTGGCCTTATAACCTTCGATTTCTGCTGGGGATATCCTTCTTGACACTGGTCCACCCTTTGTCAATCTCATCATCGAATATACCCTTGGTTCAATCCCCCTGGCCCTCCTTTTGTTGCACTGTCCCTGAATTGATATGGACCAATCTTGGGTATTTTGCGCGAACCTCAAAGCATGTTGACTATTACCAGCTCATTGCGCTTGTTCTTTCCTGACTTATACCACTTTGATGTACTAGTCAGATCTTGTCTTGCATAATTGGAAAGCTGATGGCAAATTTTGAAATCATTTCTCACTTGTTCTGACCAAAGAGACTCAAGAAGAGGAAATGACAAAGGTAAAAGGAACGGAGTAAAAGACAAAAGAAAGAGATGACTCCTAACAAGAAAACTACAAAGTAAAACCTATCAGATGTGGATACCAACTCTATTGGCCATGACATGCACACGTGGCCTATCCTCCGTCGTTAATCGCCTTTCACAATCTTCGTCTGGTGCTTTCCTGTATGATTCTCAATCTTTATTCGACTTGTAGTGCCCGAAGGGTTTTCACTATCAAGCCTCTCTCATTTGGTTTTTCTCTCAACTTATAGCCGCCTCAAGGTGCCTGTGAAGGTTTTTACCGATAAGACTCTCTCATTTTATTACTTTTCTGCCGTGGATCAGAGTGTTATTCTCGACTTCCATTTGCATGACTTGGCATCTTTCGAAGACTGGTCAAAAGGTCTTTCTTTGGACCGTAACGTGGGATTTTGGATAGGGCTAGAAAAAAAAGGGTATTAGCGGCTCAAAACGAATCAATTTGGGTTCAAAATTTACAACCTTCGGAACCAGATTTCTTTACATCAAACACAACTTCTGCCCCAGTTTCTTGCTTGGGGATTTTTGATTTTTTGTTACACTATGACCGAGCCGTGAAGCGCCTACGTATCCTCTTTGAGGAATCAAGTCAGACGTAGTTCCCAATTCCTTTTTTGTTTTCCTTTTCACTTATTTATTATTTTCTTTTCTTTTTCTTTTTCTTTCTCTTTTCTCATTTCTCCTTTCTCCTTTCTCTTTTGTTGTTTTGTTGTTTCTGTTGTTTTCTTTTCCTTTTTCTTTTTCTTTTTCTTTATCTTCCATGCTTGTGTTTTCTAATCTTTGCTACCGATTCCGAACGAGGGGTATGAAAGAAAACCAATAAGGCTCAAAGGGCTAACGAAGGATAAAGTGTTTAGATAGAAGAATAAATTGTCTTCGTCATTCCAATCTTCAAAACATGCCAAGCACAAACAACACAATTAAACATTCGCCACCTCTTCTGATTGTGCCAGACTTGATAATCATATCCACACATTTGCCTTTTCATTTGTCATTTTTAAAGCACCGTTGGGCAACACTCTCACTTTCGTTACCATGAACGACACCCTTGTCAATATGGCTAACTTGCTTTTATGGTTTTCTTTATGTTTTACTTTCCCCAGTTTCACGTGGATCGGGCTTCAAATGATCTCAAGTTGTTCCTATTTCCCTTAAGTGTCTCGATCATCTCCCAATGGCTTTATAATTAACTTTTAAGATTAGGCCTAAACTGTGCGCGCATGTCATGTCACTAGAATTGACATTTGAACAAAAGAAAACACAAAAGGATAATAAAGAACTAAACAAAGAAGATGACTGGAGGTAACAAAAGACCAGAATTTGCATTAGACAATCGGTGAAACAGTTCGCACAACAAGACAAGTAAAGCAACTAGAGTACAATCTTGGAACAAACCTGAAACAAACCTGGACAAAACTAAGCAAACCGCTATGACAAAATGGAAGGATAAGAGGGTTTGACACAAGACAATATCCGTATCACAACCCTAGAATAACCCGGATAATATAAATGACAACAAAATAAACCACCAAAAGCTCTACTCTGGCTGGCCAAGGAATGGAGTGTCTTCCCAATTACCAAGCACGACATCTTAGCCACTGAGCTTCGCATCAATATTGCCAAGACCACTATCCGCTTCAATATCTTCAGCTTTAGTCAATATCCCAAGTGGGTTCACATGCTCTTTATTACTGTCGTTGATTGCAATCACTCCTTCGTGAATCATTCTTTCTATTTCCCTTTTCAACGAATGACAACTCTCAATGCTATGCCCTGGGACATTGGAGTGGTATGCGCATCGTGCAGTAGGATCAAAGCTTCTTGCACGTGGATCTGGAGTATATCCGGGGAGCGGCTCAATCAGGCCAGCATGCTTTAGCCTTTCAAATAGACTTGCATAAGATTCTCCGATAGGGGTGAGAGCCTTTTCTCGTTTCAGCAACCTCTCATTCCTAAATGCCTGATTTGGCCTAAAACCTGATCCAGGGGGTTTCTGGTGTGCTCGTGGGGGAAGATAGGCATTTTGTGGAGCTGGGTACTTGGAAAGTGAAGCATGTCTTTGGGAGTCCCGTGGAGAGAAATAGCGTTGGGGAGGGGAGTAGCGTTGGAAAAATATAGTTGGACGACGAGTGATGGAGCTACTCGGGTAGCTGGGAAAGCTGTCATAAGTGGGTAGATATGGAGAGTATGGAGGATCATCCGTTATTGTGTTAGGTGTTTGGGTAAGGATAGAGTTCAAGAAGCTAGGCGGTGGCGGGGGTGGTGCTTCCCAGTCATCCATGCCCGATACATGTCTGCCACATGCTGTCTCAACATTTTTACCTCTTCTACCAACCCGTAGTCCCGTTCAACCAGCTGTTTTCGGGCATCGGTACCAACCCACTTAATTCTGTTGTTCTCTGCCATTGTCTTTTGCCTTTGTGTTGAAGGGAAGCGTTACTTTAGAACCACAACCAACCACCTTTCTGGATTGAAAGAGAACAAAATGTGACCAACCTGTTAGCGTTAGGGTTTTCAACAGATAGGAAAACACACATTGAGGATGCAATGCAACTAGGCAGTTAACCCTTTCTATCATGCATTTGCTTCAGTTACGTGTGTCATTCCGGCTTCTTATAATTGTGCTCCTTTTGAACGCCTTCCTTTATATATATATTTTTTCTTTTTGATGGTGGTCGAATCTTATGTGGATTGCCTACATATCATGTCCCCGCATGAATCAGACCATGCGTAGTTCTGACCACAAGTGCGAAAAATAAAGACACCATTTTTGGATTTTTCAATCTTCATAAGCAAAATGTTCTATTACAAGGCAAAACATTTTTGAAAGGAAACTGACAGACTTGATATAGACTACAGACTTTATGCAAAAAGGGAAATACAAACTCCAACGGACAACAGACTCTGAAGACAAGGAACATACAGACTTCAAACTGTGAATGTCTCAGAGTTTTGAATTTTGGCGCCCACGGGGCGTCATTCAACATCGCCGCGGGCTTTGGTACAAGGCCCCTCTGTAGATCTTTCAAATCTTCCATGATCTGGTGGACATAAATCATTATTGAAGCAAAGAAGGTGATACAGGACATATCCTCACAAGCTAGGCACTTTATGGTGATGTAGTGCCCGATATCGTCGATTCTTTCCTTGATTCTGTCCCTTTCCATAAGCAATCGCTCTATTTGTTGATTCCGCGTCCCCAACAATTGAGCGTTGTAAAAGAGTTGATCCTGAAACTCATTCATCTGTTTCTCCATTCGGTCCATCAGATCATAGCAGCGCTTCCTATCTGTTCTTGCATCTTGGGCTTGTCTGAAGATCCGCTCTTTGAGAGTGGATATTGTTTTTCTCAATATAGCGATGTTCCCTTCGTAGTCCCTCTTTATTTGCCGCATATGCTTTGCTCGCGCTTCTGTACCCCTTGCCCATCTGGCTCGGATTCTTGCTAGCTTCCGATCTTTCTAGACCTTTTTGACATTCGGTGATTTAATTTTTTAGCCCATTTATCAACCTTTCGTCCGACCGACTCTTTTGTTGGTTGTCATCATCTTTTCTTATTTGTCGGATTTGGGTCTTCAGCGCCCCTATTTCTTGGGCCAATTTGTTCTTTTCCCCTTTGTTGGCAGCAGCTTGCACACTGTTTTCAAACTCCAGGTCCCTAATCTGTTGTTTCAGCTTGCCTATTTCTGCCCTGTAGTTTTCTTCTTTTGCAAGCCAACTCCACTGTTCTTGCGATGACTCAGCCAAATCTTGGAGGTGAGGTCTTTTGGTTGGGCGTTCTGGTTCGTCTCTTGCAATGCTCTTCTTTCTATACCAGGCGAGATAAGCAGGTGAGACTTCACCTCTGGATAGGTCACGCACTCGAGTATTTGTCGGCAAATACTGGCATTCGCTCCATATATAATGAACGGTCTTTTCATGAAATTGGCCGTCGCTGCCAACCTCAACTGCATAAATACTGAGATCTTCGTCTAGGTGTACCACCTGACAACATCCCAATTGTCTCATCACTCGGTAAGGCGCATAAGGTTAAATACCTCAGAGTCCCATTAAGAGGAAGTAAGGACCAGTGGTGGGCATATACACAATAGGAAGCCAACCCAATGTCCAATCTATTTGTACCGCGGTGATGGCACGGAGATAGGATACCCAGTCTTCAAACCCTTCCGGCAATCTGAGCCCTGAAATCCTCTTGTTATATTCTTCACTGCAGCTTTTGTCTGTAGATCTATAGCTCATGTACTGAGGATGATGACACAAGTGCTCGATCATCCACATCTGCAATAACAAACTGCACCCCTCGAAGAAATCTGCCTCAGCTTTACAAGCTGTGAGAGCTCGATACATCTCGGATACTATCATAGGGGCAAGCGTGCTTTTGTTATTGGTAATCAGGGTTTTGACGACTCCCGCCACCTTTAAATCAATCTTTCTGTCTTTCCGGGGAAACACCACAATGCCCAAGAATGCTACCATGAAGGCGAACCGCCTATGTTCATCCCATTTTGTCCGATTCCCTTTGCTGCAAACCCCGCTTTTTGGATCGTCGAACCCTCCTATATGCCCATGAACTACAGAGTAGAAAAACCCCTATCCAACTCAGAGTACGGGACTCCCTTGCTTATCTTCAGTAGATCCATGAACTGGTGCGCATTGACAGCTATTGGAGCAATCAGATATTTGTGCCTTAGCCCCTCAGTAATGTCCATATAACCTGCTAACTCTTCTAAGGTTGGGGTGAGTTCAAAATCTGAGAAGTGGAATACATTGTGGGCCGGGTCCCAAAATGTAACAAAAGCCTTTATGATATCCCCATAGGATTAATCTTCAGCAACCCAGTGAGGCCTCCCAGGTATAGCTTGACCGTGTTGCACCCTGATTCGCCCAAGTCATCCCACCACATGTGCAACTCCAAAGGGATCTTGTTCACTATTGTTACGTGTAAATTCTGACTTGTGCTCATTCTGCACATTTATTAGGGTGGTTAAGTAAACATCACGATTCAATTTACTCAAGGATAACATGGACACTTTTCTATTTAAAATAAAACCCGGTTTTGCCAATACGGCCTTTCAGTACCTCAGGGTTGAAAATTTTAAGGCTGTGTCGGCTAACCGGTGAAAGCCTTGAAAAAAATGACCACAGGCAGCTGTTCTTGCAAAAATAGCCTTCCGACGCCCTTTTAGGGACATTCGGCTATTTCTAACAAGAATGACATCCCCCTAATTATTTTCAAATAAATTTTTTGTTCTTTTGGCTATTTTCGCAAAGAGTGAAGTTGGACCCGATGGGGGTTGCCTACATATCTCACACCCTGTGAGAATCAAATTGGCGTAGTTCGGGCAGATAAACAAACTATTTTTGAAAATAAGACTCTTTTTCCTTTTTTTCCATTTTCTCAAAAATTTGGTAGAGTTTCGACACCATTTAGACATTGGTTTTTCAAAACAGGCAATTAATTCTCTTTACCCTCATACTGCTATTTCTCTTTCCTCTATTTTTCAAAAAGCCGGTAAACATGCAAGTCCGAAGCAGATAAATGCACAAGTAACAAGTAAGATGCATCAGGATGGTCTTTTTCATTTTTGGTACACCTCTCCTAGACAGACCCAACCCCTGTGTTGAGCCTCCAAAGTCAAATGCACGTGATGCAAACTAACATTCCTACTAGGGATCTGGCATGAGGCTGAGTTATTCTAGGTTCAAAACCTGGGTATATGTTCTAGACTGTGTACCCGAGCGGACAACTCGAGCCGAGGGGGGGCTACGTACCGGGAACCAAAAGGCCATTCGGCTTAGTAACTTGTCCGAGCCTCTTTCTTATTTCAAGGTATGACACTAACAGAATAGGGAGTCTCGACCAGCGAACACATCCCCGAAGATGAGAAGAGAAGGATTTTGTAGCAGTTTATGTACAGTTCAGATGATATCAAAGCGGTAAAAGCAACATTTAACACCTTAGGCCCAAACATGTAATAAAATCAGATAATAGAAAAAGTGAAATATAACAATTCATCTAAGCTCGAATTCTGAACCCTGAACCAGAAGTTCTGAGTCTGATCCCCAGCAGAGTCGCCAGAGCTGTCACACCTGCTTTTTTACCTATGCCCGCAAGGACGTAGGGGAGTAAAGGAGTTTTTCCAATTAAAGGACAATCGAAACGGGATTTTTATTTAACGATTTAGAGTCGCCACTTGGGAGATTTATGGTGTCCGAAGTCACCGGTTGAATCCGGAAACGAGGAAAAGAATGACTCTGTATTACAGTCCGCGCACCAGAAATCTAGATAAGGAATTCTGTTAACCTGAGAGAAGGTGTTAGGCATTCCCAGGTTCTGTGGTTCTAGCACGGTCGCTCAACTGTCATATTAGGCTTATTTATCTGATTTTATACCTGCTGAACCTATATGCAAATTTTAACTTTTTACCGCTTTTATTACTATTATTTTAAAAGAGAATTGCAACGTCGTGAAAATGTGTCTCGAACTGCGCCACATAAATGCACCCGTCATTTTGGACACATTCTGACTTTGTTAAGATTTGGATTTGGGTCACATAAATGTGCACCCGAGTTTAGGGAGGTAACGTTATTAAAATACGCGCCTAAAGAGACTAACACGTTATTATTTTGGGGAAGGACGTGAAATTCGCTAAACAGCCCGTCCCGAAATCTAAGTGTTTTAACATATACATTTAATGAGGGCCCCGCAAATTATGTACTTTGTCCGGCGAGGCTCATCTCATTTATTGTTTAAAAGGACAGCCTAGAAGCGACTATGATTTCCTATTTTTTGTTTGTCTCTAAAATAAAACAAAGATCCTAATTAATTTTGATTAAGAAATCCCATAGTCTATTAGTTAAACACTAGTAGACCAAATGCAATTTCAACTTTTGGGCCCAATGGAACCCAATCCAGCCGAGGGACAAGGGCTCTTAATAAATGCATGGTATTGGGCCTAGGACGGGCCCAACCTGGATGGGGTGGAATTAGCCGCATAGGCGGGGTTAAGGGGGCGAACCCTTGCAGCCGGGCAAGCCATGAAACGGCTCACAAATGTGCTCATCATTTAATCAGACATATTTAAACAGTGGATTCGTTTTGCTTTGTAATTTATATTTTCTTCCTTCAGCTTCCAGTTATTAGAGCAGATATGAAATGTGTACTCAAAATCCCTTTTTATGGCTAATTGAAAAGAAAGGTAACTACTAAAGGTTTATATTATTGTTGGCTTACTTTTTCAAACATATTTACAACACAAGATAATAGGCAACTAGCTGAAGCTAACCCAACTTATTCTACCAATTTAAATGAACCTAATTATAACTAACACTTAAACTGCAGAAGAAAACTCATATACATTCGAGACAGAACGATTAACATTCCATGCTAATACAAACAATTTTTAGTTTATTACGACATAAACAATTTCGATCCAACTAGTACAACTTCAAGCAAAGGTCTTAATAACATTAAGGAGTCAGACATTCTGATACATAAACCAGAAAACTAAATCAAATGATCTCATGCTTCAATTACAGGTTCATTCTTTGCATTTCAGTTCACAATTACCCAAGATCAAGCTGTGTACCTTGTAATCAATTACAATGGAAGAAGAAGAGGTCAGCCACAACAATGCAACAGTATTATCAACAAACAATAACACCAGCAGGCTGACAATCAACAGCAACAAACAGAGCCAAGTTCAAGACCAAACCACAGTCACAAAGCCCAAGAAGAAAGAAGCTTAACCAAAACACTGAATCTACTAGAAATTAGACTAGGCAGTCATAGGACATATTTCATCAATCAAATAATACCCAGCACCCTCGAGTATATCACCAAATATCTTCAAATGCCCTGAACACCCAAGCACAGAACAGAAACAAAGAGATTTGAACTATTTATGTTCTTGAAATCAATGTAACAGTCTGAGCTGATTGTCTAAAGCAATCTCTCAAACTCTTAAGGTTTCAAAGTGTAGAAGAATTCAGCTTTAAAAGCTCTCGAGAAAACTGATCCTCAAACTCTCCCTATGAGTTCTAGTTCTCAGAAACTGATTCAAGGCTCCGTCAGAACTGATTTTTAAGACTTCTGTTTTCACCCCAGGTCTGAAAAACTCTCCTCTTATTTCTTTTGAACTTCTATATCTCTCCGTTCTCAATCTCTATCAGAATCCCATTTCATTCTAAGGTCTGCCCTGTATTTTATACCCTAAAACAGACCCCTTTTCCAGCCTGTTTTAACACTTAGATCATTAAGAAATGTATTTGTTCCATCATATTCCCTGACAGCCACTACTAAGTGTCTAATTTCATTATTTAATTCAAAGGTGTATGGGCAACCTGAATTTAAAACTCAGACGTTCCCTGACAACCAGAATGGGCTTCCACTTGATTTTAACAGTTTCACTTCAGTGATTACCCTTAACTTTATTAACTAATGATTCCTAAACCGACTAACAAGCATGATACAGATTCAAACAACAACTAAAACAAACAAATTCAAAAAACTCAACTGATTAACCAATTCAGTGTTTTATTCCAACAACAAAAGAAATAAGACAACAATGAATCGCCCATAAGATTGTTTAACAATACGCACGAGCATGGGATGAACAAGTTCTATTAAGTTGAAATGAACCAGTTTGACTGACTAAACTATTAAACAAGGCAGGGTTTCACACAACTGACTATACAGACTTGTGAGACCAAGAACAGATTCCCCAAATATTATGACAAACAAAACAGCGAATTGGCAACAGAATAAACAAAATGCCAAACGTTTGTTCTTGATAAACAAAATGGTCGAATAAACAAAATGCCAAAACAGAGGACTGGTCGAGTTTCAATCCGAAAACGACCAGAGGAAAGAAAAAGAGACGGGGAAAGATTGACAACAGAATAAACAAAACTAGGAAATAAACTCACCGGCCAGGATCGAACTGGGAAATGACATGCTGAGTCAACACAACATAATGCCAAACATTTGATCTTGTTGGAGAACAAACGTGCGTCATTATTTTATGCTGAAACAGACTTGAATAAACCAAGAAATCCAAACGAACGACTCCCTTGTGCACTGGTCCCAATTTAGGGTTCTAAAGCTTGAACTTAGATTTGATATTCGACGAACTTTGGTCTGATTCGAAAGGAATCCATGATGAATTTGTTATGAAGGATTCATGGGGGGTATGTGGTGTTGATGTGGGGTCGATTTTAGATGAACTAGGGTTTGGGTCGATTTCTTTGATCTAAGATTCGAGGGGCTCGTGGGTGATTCGAAGAAAAATGAGCGTGGATTCGGAGAGGGGATGGTTTGGTGGTTCAGAGGTGTGAGCTTCATGGTCACCGACATCGTTTCCGCCGGCTTTCAGGTGAAGGGGTATGAGGGCGGCTAGGGTTTGGTTGGGGGTCGTTTTAGTCTCTGATTTGGAGACGAAAGGCTGAAAATGAGGTGAGTGAAAGGGGTTTGGGTGTTTTGGTATATTGAAAATCAGTTGATTAATCTAGGCCGTTGGATGATGGGAACCAATGATCCAGATTAAGTCACTTAAGCCAATCGGGGTCGTTTAGGCTTAGCTGGGGCGGGTATGGTTCGGGGTAAGCGGGTCGGGCTAGAGACGGGTTATGGGAGGGGTGATCTGGACTGTTGGATCAAGTCATATCAACGGCCCAGATTGGGCGTCAGAGAACGATGTCGTTTTGGCCGTCTCTGAGACCAGCCGGTTTGGGCCTGGGTTGGGGTGTGACATTGGGCCTGAACCTTTCTTTTAAAACTAGCCCAGTCCGATTTTTTAACTCTTCTTCTCTTGTTTCTTCTTTTTCTTTTATTTTCTTTTTGATTCCTAATTACCAAAATTCTAAAATAAATTGTAAAGCCAAAATTAACTTAAAAAATACTAATTAACCCTTAATAATAATTATCACACAAAATTAAATACAAAGATAATCACACAATTTGACATTAAACCCTAAAAATGTGAAGTATGTTATTTTTTCGATTTTCATTTTCGTGAAACAAATTACTGTTTAATTAATTCTAAATTGTAAATGCAAATGCAACACACACACACACACACACACACACACACACACACATATATATATATATATATATATATATATATATATATATATTTATTAATTAAAATAGAATAAACATTCACAGACGAAATACAAATAATTATCCAAAAAATGCCACGCGAATTCTCAAAATTACTCCCAAAGGAAAATTATTTTATTTTGAATTTTTGGGAGCAGTTCTCATAGGGCAAAAATCACGTTCACACCTTGAAGTACATCTTTCCGAAGCCCATGCCCACCGGGAAGTTAGCTAAGTGGCAAATCCTGTTGAGTGAGTTCGACATTGTTTACGTAACTCAGAAAGTTGTCAAGGGATAGGCACTGGCAGACCACCTTGCTGAAAACCCCATGGATGGAGGATACAAACCCTTAAAAATGTATTTTCCTGATGAAGAGGTATCATTCATAGGAGAAGACATTGCGGAATCCTATGACGGTTGGAGAATGTTCTTCGATGGAGCATCAAACTTCAAAGGAGTTGGCATAGGAGCAGTCCTAATATCAAAAACTGGTCAACATTATCCGGTGTCTGCTAAACTCAGGTTCCCCTGCACCAATAATATGGCCGAGTATGAAGCCTTCATCTTAGGACTCAAAATAGCCATTGACATAAAAGTTCAAGAGCTGCTAGTGATTGGAGATTCAGACATACTTATACATCAGAGACGAGAAGAATGGGCAACTAAGAGCTCCAAGATATTCCCATATCTGCATCACGTATAGGAATTGAGAAAGAGGTTCACGAAGACGGAATTCTAGCATGTTCCCAAAATGAGTTCGCCAATGCATTGGCTACCCTATCATCTATTATACAACATCCCGACAAGAATTTCATTGGTCCCATTCCAGTGAAAATCCATAATCAGCCAGCTTACTGTGCCCATGTCGAAGAGGAAGTAGATGGAAAGCCTTGGTTTCATGATATCAAGGAATATTTGGCAAAACGAGAGTACCCGGAGCTTGCTAACCCAACTCAGAAATGCACACTTCGGAGATTGTCCAACAACTTCTTTCACAGCGGAGGAATCCTATATAGGAGGACTCCCGATTTAGGATTATTAAGATGTATCGACGCAAAGGAAGCATCCAGGCTACTAGAGGAAATTCATGCTGGGACCTGCGGTCCACATATAAACGATTTTGTCTTAGCAAAGAAGATACTCCGGGCTGGTTACTTTTGGATGACTATGGAAATGGACTGCATCCAGTATGTCCGGAAATGCCACCACTATCAGATACATGCAGACATGATAAAGGTACCTCCGAGCGAGCTCAACACAACAAGCTCACCGTGGCCATTCGCCGCCTGGGGGATGGATGTTATTGGACCAATCGAGCTTGCTGCTTACAATGGACATAGGTTTATCTTGGTAGCCATAGACTATTGCACCAAATGGGTCGAAGCAACATCTTATAGAGTAGTGACTATGAAAGTCGTGGCAAACTTTGTCCGCGACCACATTGTTTGTCGATTCAGGATTCCAGAGTCAATCATTACTGATAATGGCTCCAACCTCAACAACGACTTGATGAAAGCTATGTGCAAAACTTTCAAGATAAACCACAAGAATTCCACAGCCTATAGGCCTCAGATGAATGAAGCTGTAGAAGCCGCCAACAAGAATATCAAGAAGATATTGAGGAAAATAATAGAGAAGCATAAGCAGTGGCACGAGAAGTTATCATTGCTCTACTGGGGTATCGCACCATAGTCTGCACATCAACCGAGGAAACCCCCTATATGCTGGTTTACGGTACAGAGGCTGTCATTCCCGCTGAGGTAGAAATTCCTTCCCTAAGGATCATACAAGAAGCTGAGCTCAACGATGCTGAGTGGGTTAAAAGTCGTTATGAGAAACTATCCCTTATAGACAAAAGGAGGATGAATGCAGTTTGCCATGGTCAACGCTATCAGAACAGAATAGCCATAGCCTTCAATAAAAGAGTCAAGCCAAGACAGTTCACACAGGGGTAGCTGGTGTTAAAGAAAATTTTTCCGCATCAAGATGAAGCCAAAAGGAAGTTCTCTCCCAACTGACAGGGCCCACACATAGGAGGAGCCCTCATACTTGCAGAAATGGAAGGAGAAGTCTGACCAAAGCCGATTAATTCAGATGCGGTCAAGCATTACTATGTGTAATTTTCATTCTTTCCTTATATGATGTAACTTGAACTACGCCTGACTTGATTCCCATTTAAGAGGAGATACGTAGTCAGCCCTATGGGTTCGGTCACAATTCAATAAAAACTTCATTTCCCCCCGTAATTGAAAACTGGGGCAGAATTTTGAGGAGGACCCCTCAAAATTCTGAAGTAATTTCAGCCAATCATCGCATGAGCAACAATCAGAAACGTCAACCCATCAAACTGGGTTAGAATTTTGAGGAGGACCCTCAAAATTCCGTAGCAAGAGAGGATGCAATCTCCCGAGCTATGTCACAGTCGTCGGTTCATCTAAAAGTTATTTTTAATTTATGTCATACTTTTACAAAATCATGCATGCTTATTATTAAAACTGCTTGTTTAGCAACGCTACCCTAATAATACAGACGATATCACTAGATCAAAGCCGAACAAGTCAAGCAAAAGCCAGCGGGGATACGAACTAGGCTCCCCCTTTTACAAAACTCACAATTTTTCTTTGGATGCAGGCACTAGGATCGCGAAATCATTAAACACATTCTACGCCCATGGAACAAACATTGTTCAAAATACGACTCTTAGAACTGTTGCACTTGCCAACATTTGCTATCAGCATACACCCGTGATGTTTTGTATGTCACAATGCTCCTAGTAATCACAATGTCGCAATCTGTTATTAGCTAAGAAAACTCTATTGTTATTTGTTATTTTATTTCTTGCATAATGCTACCATTCTGCCTTCCGAGACTAAACACTGTCTCCATCTGCATTGCATTGCATAGGGCTACCATTCTGCCTTCCAATTTGCATAAGTCTACCATTCTGCCTTCTGAGGTTAAGCTTTACCTCCATCTGCATCTGCATTGCATAAGGCTACTATTCTGCCTTCCAACTTGCATAAGGCTACTATTCTGCCTTCCGAGGTTAAGCTCTACCTCCATCTGCATCTGCATTGCATAAGGCTACCATTCTGCCTTCCAATTTGCATAAGGCTACCATTCTGCCTTCCGAGACTAAACGCTGTCTCCATCCGCATTCCTACATAAGGCTACCATTCTGCCTTCCGAGAATAACGTTGTCTCCATCTGCATTCTTGCATAAGGCTACCATTCTGCCTTCCGAGGTTAAGCTCTACCTCCATCTGCATTCGCATTGCATAAGGCTACTATTCTGTCTTCCAATCTACATAAGGCTACCATTCTGCCTTCTGAGGCTAAGCTCTGCCTCCAATTTTCTTCGAAACTAAGTGCTATCCCAAACACTATTTATCTTGCTTCTCTTACGGGCTAAGCTCTGCCCTTTAATTCGTAAGACTAAGCTCTGTCTTGTTCGCACCATACTACTGCATCCTTTATGGGCTGAAATATCGCCAACTCATCCAAAGGCATCATCATTCGGAGGCACCATCTTCATAGCCCGAGAACACCATGTCATGGCCTGAAGATTCCTTTCAATCTTTGCATACCATTATTCAAAGGCGTCATGGTTCGGAGGCATCATCCTCATAGCCTGAGAACATCATTTAATGTCCTGTGAATCCTTTATCATAAGCTTCATGGCCCAGGACATCATGGTCTAAAGACGTCATCCTCATCGTCCGAAGACAACATTCATGGTCCAACGGGAATTTGCATCATGTTTAAATTTATGCACCGTATACGCTTGTATTGCTTCTATTTGCAGGTAAGCCGACGAGCAACGACTATCCCATTAGGAGCAATCCCCCTCCAGTTCCCTCAGCCATATCAAACCTAACCATTCCCGTAAATCGTCCACTCACCCAGCTTTAGATATTGCGTCCGCTCTAGAAATCGCTTCATCGGTATACTCCACTGTTGGATCCTGACCTACATACGACCTGATTCCTATAAAAAAAGGGATATGTAGGCAACTCAGAAGCCAGGGTGCGGCCTAACCTTCTCAAACCATTTTGCTCGGTCAAAATTGGCCATCATTTCTTTCCCGGAAACTCTTTCATTCTTCCCGGGTAAAGACGGGCAGCTGTTGATACCCAGTTTTTCCCTATATATTTTTCAATATGCAAAATACCTTCAAATAGCATATATATGCATATACAAGCATGTCCAAGGTTTTTATTATTTTTACATAATTTTAAGGTTTTAAATTGATTTATTTTCTCCCCCTTTTATCCATAAAATCCCCAATAATTATTGTTTCGATAATTTATCTATTGTATTTATATATTTATGCCAAAATATGGCTAAGATAGTTTTTATATATTTTTATAATTAATATTTAGTATTTTTAAAAGCTAAATTGCACATAATTGCAATATTAGCCCTTTAAAGATTTAATTATGTTTTATATGCATAAAATTGGATCCTGTATTTTTAAATTGAAAATTATGTATTATAAATCATTTTAGCATTTTGAAATTATTTTTTAGAAATTATATACTATTTTTTATAAATTAAATAGGGAAAAAATTAGCTATTTAACTTATAGCCAAATTGGCTTTCAATTATAGCCTAAATGCAACTTAACCCAATTTAAAAAACTACCGGACCCAATCCCAAACCCAAACCATACCCGGCCCAGACCTGAGTTAATTGATCAATGGCCCGGATTCACTCTTACCATAATTAACCTAAGACTCCCCCCAAACCCTCAATCTCTCATTCACTCAACCGACACTCATCTCCCTCTCTTTATCTCTGGTTCTCTCTAGAACCTTCTCTTCTCCCATCCTCTCCGATGGACCTTGTCCACCTTCTCCGGCCACCTCCCTTGACGGAAACCATGTCCTCTCATCATCTCCTAGCCCCTGCTTCACCCCACGCCTGTTTGACACTACCCTAAGGTCCTCAGGTGAACCTGGAGCGGTTCAACTCCTATCCATGGTCTTTCATGCCATTTTCCGGCCATCCATGGCTGTCCGAGTACGATCCATGACTTTTCCGACTAAAATCGGTAACATTCTAAGATTTTCTCATCTTCTCGGGTTCTCTGAAACTCTAACTCTTGATATCCTCCGATTTCTTTTAGATCTATCTTAGATCTATGTATATTATGAGCTTTTGTTGTTTTCCTCGAAGGGTATTTCCCGATTTTCTCTAAAGTAACCCTTCGTCTTCAAGACTAGGGTTTCTTAACCTTTTTAAATGACTTCTCCTCTGATTTTTAGTATTATCATATGATTTTTACTACGTTTAAATGGTTTATTTTTATCTGACTCATTACGTTGAAAACCCTAATTTGTTTGGCTCTAGTTTGTGATTCTGAGTTCATCTTTACTATTCGTTCAGACGATTTGTCTGTATGTGCGATTCTCATGGATATGCTGTGATTAGTTAGAGTATTTCTATGACTTTCATTCTAGCGATGTCTTATTAAGGGTTCCGATTTGGTTCTTCCTGTTTGTACTAAGTTTATTGGTTTATTCATGGAAGTCTATACTATTTCCCTTAATATTAATACTATTTTTTCGATTCTTGAAATCCTTGATTTACAGTATTGATGCTCTTATACAGATTTCCGGCTATTTTTTCTATCCCTTAAAATTATTTCTTACCTTGTTATGTGATTGACTATATTTTAATTGATTTCTACTGTTATTTCCTTAATTAGACTCTTATGTATCTAGCCCTAATTTACATATTCTGTACCTATGTTACTTGGATTCTTTCCTTATCTGTTACCTGCTTTCTACCGTTGGTAAATTACTCCCTTAATTAAGGGATACTTGGCTGATTTTCGTTCTTAATTGATACTGAGTTCTATAATTACTGAAGAATTGATTCTTGCCTTATTTTGAACCAGTTTTCAAACTACTATATAAATGACTCTCTTTTACAGTATTAACACACGAACAACTAGTTCAGAATACACACACACACATATACACAAACTCTCTCTTCTTTCTCTACTACTTGTGCTAGCTGCTTGTCTAGCTGGCTGAAAGCCAAGGTTAGACTGTAGAACTCTACTTGCTTTATTTTCTGCACTTTTGCTTCCTTAACTGGTATGTTCCTAGTTCAATTCTGAAACTCAACTCTATGTGCTCCCTGTCTGTTAATCCATGTCTCCTTCTGCATTAATTTAATGGCTTATGTGTTTAATTGCCCTTCTTGTTTACTGCTTTATTCAACATGCTTAAGTTTTTCCCTCTCTTGTTCAAGTGTAATCAGCATGTTTACTTGAGTCCTTGTTTATTTCCCTCAACTAGTAGGCCATGTTAGTATCATAGACTCCTAATGTACTTGATTAACACTAAGTGGCATGACTAATTATGTGTAATAAACTCCTTCCCTCAACATGACTACTCCCATACCCCGTCTCTATGTCTTATTTCCTATAACTATTCTAATTTCAAGCATGATCCCTTTGTTAACACTTCGAAGTAGTAGTTTGTGGTATGGAGGCCAATCAGTTCCTACTTGTTCTTTGTACTTGATGGTCTATGTGCTTCTCCTCTTATCTATGTTTATATGTTTCATAATTGGCCCCAACACCTTACTTCCCTATTTGTGACTTTTAAACTGTACCATTCTTTGAACTTGTTTTGTGTGTGCTGGCTTGTTCCAAGTTATTATTGCTCCTATCCCCTTCTCCTTTCAAAATCGTTTTTCCCTAAGCAACCATTTTGTTGTTTTTGCAAACTTATTGCAAACATGCTATTTCAAACTGTTTTCAACTCAACTCTTTTAAATCTATGTCAAGCACTCTCACACGTACTCTTAGACTACTAGGTTCTGCCCCTTTTGTGTGATTCTTGCCTTGGGACCCTTGAGCTCCTTCTAAACTTGGACACATAAAAGTTGGCCTTTCCACGCTGCACTTACTCTGTCCTGGCTATGAAATCTGGGTGTGAGCACTGCCCGGGATCCCTTGAGGTCCTTAGGGAACTCTGACACACCCAGGTATGAGAAATACTATGGAACAATCCTGGCACTTGAGGTTATTTATTACATAACTCAGGGAGGAAGTCCTAATCAGGTGCTGAAAGTTTGGGCCTGTTTCAGGCTCTTTATAGTGTAACTTTTATCTTCCTTTCCTGCTGATGTAATTCATTTCAGTATTGGTCTATAATAATTTGTAAACAAGTATTGGGGTTGGATAGTGAAAAGGAATGGGTAATATGCATGTTGTAGTATAATCCAGGATAGAAATCATGTTCCTAGGTTTACTTTTCTCTATGCGCAATAGCAACCATGTTTAGGTACAACATGCCATGCATTAGCTATCATGCTATTTAGGATTTATATGTACCGTTTTCAACATCTCAGCCACACTTAGAAATCCTTTCTATAGGGTAGATAATAACAATTAAATAAGCTACTATTATATGATTCCGCCTACGTAAACATGTTCTGCAATTTCATTTAGAAATCCTGCTCTTAGGAAATTCTGCAATCATGTTGTGCATTTAGAAAGTCTGCTCTTAGGAAATTCTACAATCATGTTGTGCATTTAGAATTGCTGCTTTAGGAATACTGCATATAAATCATTAGATACCATGTTTAGGTTCTCGTTCATCCTCATTCAGCTACGCTTAGTTAACTATTAAAGGAGTATCAACAGTCTCATCCTGCTTTAAACAAACTGGTAATAATCCCTGCATGTCTTTGCAATATCTAAAGCAACATGTTTTAGAAGAAAAATAATCTCTACGCTATTTTAATAACTCTGAATAACTGCTGCATATTACTTTACGCCTAGGCAAGCCCTAGGTAATAACTTAAAGCCAGAACTGCCTTTGTTTAACCCACAGCATGTTAAAATCAGTAGGCAAGCCTGATTCAGACTTCTTTTCTGAGTCATGTTATAAATCTGGTTCTGCTGTTATCACTTAGATACCATGCTTAGGATCTGAATTCAGACCTTATCTCTGTGTGAGTCGTTCTATCTATGTGCATTACTTGTGGAGGTATATCTAAGCCTTCTATCTATTTTTGTGTTTTCCCCCTAAATGCAGTCCTATATGTTCTTGTCTGTCGCTTAGTATTTTGCCTTTAAACTTGAGGGTCTGCATAGAAACCCTCCCTCTTATAAGATAAGAGTCCTAAATTCCTCCGGGACTGATAAGAAATGATGGGTAACAACATGCAATAGGTGTCGAGACCAGCCCTCGCTTTAATTACCTTCACAGGGCGGGAAAGAGTAGATATGGATATGATGACCAGTGCGTTTGCCACACCTCTTTTTTACACCCCGAGGGGGATATAAGGGAGTTTTTCTAATTAAAATAACATTATTCGAAATGAGATTATTTTAATTAATTTTCAGAGTCGCCACTTGGGATAATTATTTTGGTGTCCCAAGTCACCGGTTTATTTTTTTAAAATCCTAAATCGAGGAAAATCGACTTTATTTAAAAGTCTGCGAAACCAGAAATTCTAGTTAATGAATTCTATTAACCCAGGAGAAGATATTAGGCATTCCTGAATTTTGTGGTTCGAGCACGGTCGCTTAAACTATTAAAATTGGCCTAATTATATGATTTACTACATGTTTTAAACCTATTATGCGTACACTTGCCGTTTTGGTACACACCGCAAACCACGCTACATGAAATGCACATGCAGTTTGCGATATATTTATTTTATTATTGTTCGAAGTTGTTATGATCGGGTTACATGAAATGCACCCCCGAATTTTTGAAATTAGGCATCGTAAATATGTCACGGGAACCGTACCCATAATCAAGATGGTTTATTAATCGCGCCTAAAGCGAAGCTACGAATGTTCAAAATTGTTTATTTCCTACATTTTGAATTACTGCAAAGTTCAATAATTATGGAAAAAGCAACATGGTGGAAAGTATACTTCATCACTTAACTTAACAGAGGTTCAACATAATCAAAGTTTTCTTTGGAAACAAATTGGAGAACACTGCCAGTTTCACGTATGGGAACCAAATGCATAAATAAAATGATTTATATAAGCAAATAGTTACATAATTGGCCAACAACAACAGTGTCTCGTGACGGCAAATCTAAAGGTGTAGGACATGATCTATAAGAGTATTGATATTTTGTATTCAAAATACACTTGCAAAAATGAATAAATGCTAACCAGAAGCACAAAAAGAAATACTTAATGCTTGCACCACCATGAATATCTCAAATTTGTAAACATAGAAAACTTTAGAAGATAAGCAAAAGATCTGCAAATACCTAAAATTGTGCCCAAACTTTCTGCTCTAATTAGCATTGGCAGACACGTACATATGCATTAAGAGTCAGAACCTATATTCTTATCACAAAAAAGGCTGAAGCTATACGAGCTCGCAGATTACTGCAATCTACATAATGCAGTCAAATGATATGTAAACAGAGATCTAACTGATACCCAAAATAAAGTAGTGATTCATAGAATCATGAATCGGAGCTTGAAATTTATTGGATGTCTAAGGACAACAAGATCGAAGCTTAAAGTAGGATTTATAGATTCCAACGCAGAAATCCAAACAGGACAAGAGTAAAGAGCTA
Organism: Nicotiana sylvestris; assembly: GCF_000393655.2. Classification (NCBI taxonomy): domain Eukaryota; kingdom Viridiplantae; phylum Streptophyta; class Magnoliopsida; order Solanales; family Solanaceae; genus Nicotiana; species Nicotiana sylvestris. The sequence goes on from NC_091064.1 coordinate 19,571,489, forward strand.
AAACACTTGCGATTTCATATTGAACAAAGCTAAAAATACAAATATGAGAAGTGACATACCTAATTTCTCTATAATTAAGTCTGAAGAAAAGAAAGCCAAATAGAAGCTCAATCGATGAGTTGAAAATCAGCAGCAACTCAGCAAAACAGTAGCGACAGATTCAGCGACCAAAAATATTACTTCAACTCGAATGTCAGTCGAAATTCCAGAAATTGAAGTAAAAAGCAGAAGTTTGAATAGTTTTTTTTAGATCTTGATTTCCATGGCGTCTGATTTCTCTTTTGTAGATAAGAGAACAAGAGCTTTTTGTAGTATAAAGTTCTTAGCCAAAGAAACAGGAATGAGAGTCCTATTTTTGGTTTTGTTGGTGGTTGGCTGAGGTTGGAAAAATGGGGCTGTCCGTCTATTTTTGAGAGGGGTCTGTTCTGGTTGTTTCTCCTTGAAAAAATCAGCTGCGCCGTTTCTTGTGTAGTGGTCTGATCTGATCATTATTCTTCCCTAGGTTTCCTAATATGTGTTTTTATATGTAGGAGGTAGAGTTTTAGTAAAGGATAATGGGTATTTGGGTAGTGGGCTGGGATTGTAAGGACTTGGGTAATATGGGATTTTTGGGCTTCAAATTAAGGTGGCCTAGACCAGATCTACTTATTTTCCTTGTTTTTCTTTTGATTTTAAAAATCTAATTGAATTAACTAAACAATCTAAATAAAATCTTAAATTAGGCTCTACCTTAAACTATTTTGTAAAGTTAATCTTACTAATTTAAAACTAATTAATTTAAAACTAAAAGCTAAAATGTGGACATGACTATTGTAGTAATTTTTTTGTTTTTTTTTTGTTTAATGAATGCAATTAAAACTATGAAATTAAATTCCTAAATGCAAATTAAACCTAAGATGGCATGAAATTAAAATGTGATAATTTTTTATAATTTTTCTTATGATTTTAAAATATTAAAAATACATGAAATACAACTAAATAAAGAAAAACTTCTAAAATCCCCTTAAAAATTAATTTTGGTTTATTTTTAGGAGTTATTTTCATGTAAGGCAAAAATTAGGTGCTCACAGCTGTCCCTCTTTGCTCGGAAACATGAAGAGTTTTCGGTCAAAGATAAAGTGAGCAATTACGAGCAATTTTTTCCCATTTGAAACTCCATTTGGAAGCATTTTGAAAAAGTCTGACCGAACCTTGCTTCGGAGGTTGCCTACATATCCTTAGTTATAAAGGAATCAGGTCAGTGTAGTTTTGGAAGTTTTGGTAGGTGGGACTACCAGAAAGCTGTGATTTCACTACAGTTGCTGCTGTTTCTGCTTGTTGAGCTCCTTATTAAACCAAAATGAAAAATGAAAAGCTAAATTAGCTAAGTCTATCAACTACGAGTTACAAGATTCCTATCTATAAATCTTCTGAAGGTTGATCTTGAGTCTTGGCTAGTTCTTCCTGCAGACTCTGATCTGAATCTTGATACTCATTAGCTGTAACCGTTGGTTCATTCTTTTTCAGCTTTTTGGATCAAGTCGGGACATGCAAAGCTTGCGACTTCAATCATATCTTGAGCAATCCGCATCTTTTCTCCATTTCTGCACTTGAAGTTCACTTCTTTTCTTGTTCTTTCTTTTCGTTTATTTGGGTTGAAATTTCTTCTTTTCGTCATCTCAAACCTTGTGCCTCACGGTGAAAACCAGTTCAGGCACCAAAGCAAACAAACGAACGAAATTTTCTGCCAAAGTTTTCACTAGGAAAATTCGTGAGTTATTTGTAACAAAAATCTAAACTATTTCTTTATTAAAAGCAATAAAATCAGGATTGTGTATCCTTGGGAAAAAGAGATTAGGGAGTGGAGTCCTATATTTATAATGAAATCAACTAAGGAGTGGATACCTTATGTTAGAAAAGAGACTAGGGAGTGGAGACCCTATATCTAAACTAAAATCAACTAGGGAGTGGAGACACTATTTTGGAAAAGTGACTAGGAAGTGGAGACCCTATGTCTAAAATAACTTCAACTAGGGAGTGGAGACCCTATGCTAGAAAAGTAGACTAGGGAATGGAGACCCTATGTCTAAAATAACTTTAACTAGGGAGTGAAGACCCTATGTTAGAAAAGCGACTAGGGAGTGGAGACCTTATGTCTAAAATAAAATCAACTAGGGAGTGGAGACCCTATGTTGGAAAACAGACTAGGGAGTGGAGACCTTATGCCTAAAATAAAATCAACTAGGTGTCGCGCCCCCTTTTTCTCGCGAAATTGGGTTTATGACATTTGGGAGGACAACTCGTTCCCTTTTGGGAATTGGGTTTGAATAGAAGAGTCGCCACCTAATGATTTAAGTGCATTAGGACACTAAGAAAGGTTTGATTTAAACAATCAGAGATTGGGTAAGGGCTTGAAATTATCCCAAGAGGAAGATGTTGGGCACCCCTCAGGATCCACTAGTGTGGTTACCGGCCAGGCAATTATTGTGACTTTAGGGAAAATAACACATAGGCAAATAAAGGCTTCAAGTAAGAGGGGGTTTTCACGTAATGGTTACAAATAACAAAAGTAAGAAAAAGGAACTAAAAGGAGTTGATTTTCTTAAAAGAAACAAAGAAAATAAAGGAAAGGGGGGTCCTAGGTTTATTAATAATATGGATCACCCCACACAACATCCGGAAATCACTCCTCAGTGAGGGGCTACATGTGATATTATTGCGTGGTCATCATATCCATATCCACCCTTTCCCACCCCGTTAAGGTATTAAAGCGCGAAATGGTCTCGTTTACTTATTGCATGCTATTACCCGCCCCAATCCTATCAGCCCCGGATGCACTTGAGACTCTAATCTTAGAGGGAGGAGGTAAGTATAACAAGTTTGGGGAAGCATATAAATAAATAAAAGGGCTCAAACAGACCTCCTTTAAACCAAAGAAAGTACATAATGTAGCATGATTTGCATGTACTGTTTAAGGTCTGATTAAAACTTAAAGGGTCGAGGCAGACTGATTTATTACTTAGTTCAGATAAGAAGCCCGAATCGGGCCTGCCTTTTGGTTGTAGCATATAAAATCTGATTCAGTTTATAAACTTGTAAGGCCCCGGAAAATTTCGCTAGGTAGCCTAGGATTTTGTGGTGCCACGCAGGCTTATTATAATATTTTATGTGCTATTAACATGGTGGACATCAATTTGATTTGGTAAATAAGTGTACAAGTCTTGTGGTAAGTAATTTGGGGCCCAAGAAAAGGCCTAGGGCTAAGTCAAATTGGAAAAAACTTCATGATAGGCTAAGATTTAAAATGAGTTCGCACAAGTCCCTAATTTGAACGAGCAAATTAAAATATTTATAAGGTTTTATGTGATTAAAAACCTAAAATATGAAAGGTCTTTGAGTCTAGTTTCCAACGCTTCAAACCGTTCATTATTTGAACATTCCTACACAAAGTTATGATCAAATTACCAAAGGCTGGAAACATACGATCCTGTGTCAGATATGCGATCGCAAAAACCATTATGCGGTCCGCATACTCGATATGCGATCACAAATCTGGTCACAAACCGGACCAGTGTAGCCCAGTTTTAGGCACCGAGTTTTGTGATGCATTTGCGGCCAACATACCCATTCTGCGGTCCATTATGCGCCCGCAGACCTGCATTCGAAGGGTAAATCTTCCTATTTTTATAACCCGACCCCATGTTTAATATATAGTCTTTGGGGCTTCATTTGGGGTCATTTTTCTACTGATTTTAGAGAGAGTTGAGAGCATTTTAGAGAGAGAAGGAGGAACCCAACATTCAATCATCCAATCTTGCATCAATCTTCAAGAATCAAAGAACCCAATCACAAGTTCTTCATCTAAGAGGTAAGGTTCTATACCCAAGACTTTAATTTCGATTTTGGGGTATAAGGTGGGGTATTGAGGTATGATTCTTGGGTGTAATAGTACTATGTATACATACATGTATAAATTAGGTTTGTGAAAAGATTATTGAACATAAATAAGTAAAGATTGGGTTGGGGAATGAAGGAAACCTTGTAAAAGAGATTTGAAATCAAGATGCTCAACTAGTATTTGATAAAATTCTCAAATGAGCTAAAACCATGAATACCTTTATAATTTGTGTTCAATTTTGTTATGTCTCAAAGAAGATTGGGTTTGGTAGAATTTTCGGAACGTTTTAGTAACTTAACGAAAGCTTAAATAAGGTATGTATGGCTAAAATCCCATCTTTTAGAAACTGAGCTCTATTGATGCTTGTGTAAATGTGGTTAGACTGAACTTTAGATTCTTGCTTTGATTGATACGTTACATGAATTGGTGTTGTGACCCTATATTTGTGAAAGATGCATTCCAATATGATCAATGCGCTATTCTTGATAACTTAAAAGGGGTGCAAGGAATATGAATCATGTATCGAAATGCTAAGACCTTAAATTGAGATTGGAGCTGCATATATTATGCCAAACTATGTGAAACCCTCTATGTATAGAGATGTTTGAAGTAATCAAATGAATTTGGTAAATAGAGTGTGGCCAATGTGCCGAAAAGTTGAATTATAATTGTACGTGATGATGCCTATGACATGAGAAAATATGAAACAGATTATGAAATGAGCCTCGACTTTGCTTTCCATAAATGACTTCAATAATAAAGTGCCCTAAAGGCTTTATACACAATTTATGCCATAAGTGGCTGTTCGAGATAATGTCTTTCCTTATGAGTACATCTAATGTGATTCAAGTTGTTACATACTTCGATGTAGAAATTGTATATTGTCATGATTGGAAAAGAGTAATTCAAGAACACTTGATGAAATTTCTTGCTTATGCCTTTGATGTGTGTTTTTATTGTGGTTTGGTGTATCCCTTCCTTTTTGGAAGAATCCATTGTGTTTAAAGTTCCATTTCTAATAAACTTGAGGTGTATGATTTCTGAAATATTGTATATGCCCATGGTTCATGATTCCTCTCATGTGTACTTGACATCTTGAATCGAATGACTTGTTGTTGAAATTGATATTGATGTGAAATATGTGGAAATGATGTGAAATGTGGGAAAGAAGAGATGGAGTTATGAAATGTGGCCTAGTGCCAAGTATGATGTGATAAGTTGTGGCCCCAAGTGCCTATGAAATGATATATGTGAAATGAATTGATTAATGAGAAGCGAACAACGCCTTGGTTAGGCGGCCTAGTCGATCGGGTCGAGATCAGACTCCACTCAAGATAGCGGTGGTACTGTGAATGAATTCCGGAAAAGAATGAAAATGAGATTGTTAATGAAGCATATGTCTCAAATGAGGTGACCTAGCCGATCGGGTCGAGATTGGACTCCGCTCAAGATAGCGGTGGTATTGGAAACATATGATGAATAGTATGGAATGACCCAAACTAAAAAGCTATGGAAAAATGATGTGGAAGTTGTATGATTCTTTTATTTGATGATCTGGTGATTGTTAAAGCTTTTGATTGACCTTTATTATTTATTTATTCTTGTTTGATAGTTCTTTCTAATGAGAAGGTGTTTATAATTTCATTGTTCTTGTATGATAGTTCTTTCTAACTAGATGGTGTTTAGTTATACATACTAGTGCTATTTGATGGCAGTAACGTCCCTTTTTGCTGGGGGCACTACGTCTTTAATGGATGTAGGTGTTTCTATAGCAGAAAGTGTTAGTCGCAGCTAGTGTCGCATCATCCTTTCAGCTGACTTGGTGAGCCCCACTTCGTTTCGGGGTCCTGTTTCATCTATTCATCATGTACTTTGTATTTGAGGTATAGCCAGAGCCTTGTTACCGACATTTCCATGTTACATTACTTTTCAGTTGTGTTTGAAGGCTCCGTAGACAGGTTGTGGGTAGTGTCGGGTATTGGAATTAAAGTAAAAATATTGATATCGGCAAAGACTTATAAAACTTGTAATATTTTTATAATTATGATTTAAGCTGATAATGGAAATGAAATGGAAGTTGTTAATGAAATAATTACTAAGTATAATTAATAGAGTCCATCTCCTATTTATTCATGAATTAGTTTGGGTAGAATGAACCTAACATGCTTGCTCAGTCGGGTTTACTCGGTTGAGCGCCGGTTGCGCTCCTCGGATTTTGGGGCGTGACAAACTTGGTATCAGAGCCTAAGGTTTTTAGGTCTCCTAGGATGTCTCGTAGCCGTGTCTAGTAGAGTCCTTCTCATCGGTGTGTAGTCGGCCACATCTATAAGTTGGAGGCTATTTGGACATTCAGGAATTTCACCTTTCTTTGATACTCCATATCATGCGATATAGCTCAATATAGGGAGCTGATTTCCTCTCTAAGTCTTATTCTCAAGATTGGTAATCTTGATACCATAATCCACGAATTTTAATCATGTAAGGAGGGATTAATCCCACCATTGAGTCCGAGTGGATTGCCCAAGGACTTGTTAGGAGAATGTGTTGAGCCATGGAAGGATTGGTAGAACTTGTTGCTAAGGAGAGTACCCTTGCTCCTATTAATGTCACTACACCACCAGATCATGTAGTATATTAGTATGTTACCAATGTATGTTACAGATGTGGGGTCAGGGTGCATCAGTTAAGGCACTGCCCCGCCAATCTAGAGTCACCAAGTAAGTGACCCATTAGTATGTCATTCTGAACGCCTCATACTTTTCCTTATTATATACGTACACCTGTATGGGGAGCCTGTATAGATATGGTCTTAACAAGAATCTGAATCACAAAACAATGCATGCACCTGCTCTTTGAATGAGACATATTATTCACAAAATCTCCCGATCACAGTTCTCTTACTTACAGCTTCCAATGGAATTGAGCTCTATAATTATGTTCCTGAATTGAGTTATAACACTATTGATACTTCCCACTTTCTTTTCCTAAATTCTCAATAAAGGACTATTCCCGATGAATTTCTTACAGAAATCTTTTTATTTAAATGGACAAAATCTACTCGCTTGTGCCTATACATGCACCATCATGAAGTTTACCTATGTGGTGTCAAGTTCCATGCAAAGCATCCCAGCGTTGCGATCCTTCTCGAGTCACTCTTTTACTTAGTTGTGTATATGGCTTTTATGGTTTGAATAGTTACTCTACTCTCTTGCGAGTATCATCATGAAACCTTCTCACTGTCTAGTAACATAAGAGCATATCTTAACACCTATCATAGGAGTGGATGTCAATCGAAATGGTCACCGTGCGCATAAAGCCTCTCTGAAAATTGAGATCCTCACATCTCCGTCATAGGAAGATAAGGTGTCGCCATCGTGGTATAACTTTCGTGTCCACTTGGGACGTCCCGTAACAAGTAGCTCACTTGGTTTCTAGTATTGTGGTTGCCCATGATGTGGTCTTGTATTGCAGTCTGAGAGTTAATATAGCAAAAACATGTAGCTTATAACAAATGATTATTTTCTCTTTATACCTCCACAACGTGCTAATTGTATTCCATAGTTAGTGAATTCATTGTGCTAGTTTCCCAACACTTGTACGATAACATGAGAGAATATGCCTTTCTATGTGTCACTATGACACTTCCTTTCTCAAGTTAAAACCCATGTAGAATTCATCATGAACATCTGCAAACCTTACATGATTATTTTGCACTGTCTCATTGAGTTTGGTTGCCTTTACCCCCTCGACTTCTAGAATCATTGACTATGTCGTTGTCATGTGCGAGGAGTTTTACTACCCTTGGTATTTTACCTTATTGGCTGGATAGGAGTGTTATTTGTCTTCTCCCTGGAGCATCGTGTTAACTATTAGAACCCCTCTAACCAATACATGATTTCGTCCATTATTAAGATGTCCTAGCTATGTGGTTTCACTCGTGAAAGGTTGAGGTTAGATGCCATCAGATTTTTGCACCTATCGTGGGCTTGTGGCATAGATTCCTTGTGTCAGTAAACGTTAAGAGTGTAATTCAACTTCATGTGTTTTAAAAACCATATCGCATTCAAGGTGCCAGAATATTCTCATTCTTGATAATTGGATTTTCCTTACACTTCAGGAGACGACTGGGTCACGTACTTGAATATTCCTCCTTAATGGTTCCTATTGCCAATGTACGCATTACCCCTATGCCTTAATTGTCTAATAGTTGATGTCGTCACAATGATTAACTATATCAGCATCATTAATAGAAATCCTCGTGTCTCTTAGCATGTAACCGCCTAAAATACTCTGCTCAGTGCTTAGATGGATTCCTGAATAATTCCAGCCCAATCTTGAACTCCGTTGCTCCTTACTGTATTAGATCTATTGGGTATTTAAGGTTCAAACATGTCAAAGAGGAAGTATCCCGCGTGATACCATATATTTGATAGGTAATTTTATCGTCAGTTTATGATAGCACATCTTAGAGTAATTGTGGAAGGTCATCAAAGGTTTAGCATGGGCGTTCGTGTAGAGATTTAGAGTTTTGGAAGGTGAAGGGGTTATTCTCAATACTTTCTCCTAAAGATGTTATGTGAGTTGATAATGAAGGTTGCATAAGTGTAGTTCACATTAGGCCGTACTATGAGTATGATGTTTACCATCATTGTTCTATATGTATTATGTGTTTTCATATGTCTATGTTTAAGAAGGTAGTTGGAGACCCTTTGTGTATCATCCCGGTGGGATACTATTGAATGTGAAGTAAATAGATAGTTAGCTTATGCGAGGTATCTATTTGTCATCCTTGTTAGATAAGTTTGAAGGTTGGGATTGTTTTCGCAAATGTGTTGTGGTAAATCCTGTAAGTCGAGGAGGCCACCTTGAAGTCCGAAAGTGTCTTGGAAAGATTCGCTTGATTGTGTAAAAATTAGTTTCGATTTGAAAGGTACCTTATAGGTGTTATGATTTAAAATGTGCAGTCCATGTCCATGTATCATCGTGATGATGTAGTGCTTGTAATGGTGAAACTGGTATTGTCCGTATATACATTGTGGTGCTTTGTCTCGGTGTGGAAGTGTTGTTAGGATGGTTTTGGTGGTTCTCTGACAGGTGGATAGGCCTAATTACAAAGGAGACTCTGCCGAAATCTATGAAAAATTTGGGAGTTAGTCAAAATTTAGGGACTTGAGGAAGGTTAGAAAGGAGATATATTAAGTTAAGCATTTAAGGCGGACTCAACCCCTCATTCGAGGACGAATGATCCTAAGGGGGGGAGAATGTAAGGCCCCAGAAAATTTCGCTAAGTAACCTAGGATTTCGTGGTACCACGTAGGCTTATTATAATATTTTATGTGCTATTAACATGGTGGACATCAAATGGATTTGGTAAATAAGCGTATAAGTCTTGTAGTAAGTAATTTTGGGCCCAAGAAAAGGCCTAGGGCTAAGTCAAATTGGAAAAAACTTCATGATAGGCTAAGATTTCAAATGAGTTCGCACATGTCCCTAATTTGAACGAGCATATCAAAATATGTATAAGGTTTTATGTGATTAACAACCTATCATATGAAAGGTCTTTGAGTCGAGTTTCCAACGCTTCAAACCGTTCATCATTTAGACATTCCTACACAAAGTTATGATCAAATTACCAAAGGCTGGAAATATGCGATCTTGTGTCAGATATGCGATCGCAAAAATCATTATGCGGTCTGCATACTCGATATATGATCGCAAATATGGTCGCAAACTGGACCAGTATAGCCCAGTTTTGGGCACCGAGTTTTGCGACACGTTTGCGGCCAGCATACCCATTCTGTGGTCCATTATGTGACCAGAGACCCGCATTCGGAGGGTAAATCTTCCTATTTTTATAACCCGACCCCATTTTAATATATAGTCTTTGAGGCTTCATTTGGGGTAATTTTTCTACTAATTTTAGAGAGAGAAGGAGGAACCCAACATTCAATCATCCAATCTTGCATCAATCTTCAAGAATCAAAGAACCCAATCACAAGTTCTTCATCTAAGATGTAAGGTTCTATACCCTAGACTTTAATTTCGAGTTGGGGGTATAAGGTGGGGTATTGAGGTATGATTCTTGGGTGTAATACTACTATGTATACATGCATGTACAAATTAGGTTTGTGAAAAGATTGTTGAACATAAATAAGTAAAGATTGGGTTAGGGAATGAAGGAAACCTTGTAAAAGAGATTTGAAATCAAGATGCTCAACTAGTATTTGATAAAATTCTCAAATGACCTAAAACCATGAATACCTTCCAAATTTGTGTTCAATTTTTTTATATCTCAAAGTAGATTGGGATTGCTAGAATTTTCGGAACGTTATAGTAACTTAAGAAAAGCTTAAACAAGGTATGTATGGCTAAAATCCTGTCTTTTAGAAATTGAGCTCTATTGATGCTTGTGTAAAGGTAAGACTGAAACTTTGGATTCTTGCTTTGATTGATACTTTACATGAATTGGTGTTGTGACCCTATATTTGTGAAAGATGCATTCCAATATGATCAATGCGCTATTTTTGATAACTTAAAAAGGGTGCAAGGAATATGAATCATCTATTGAAATGCTAAGACCTTAAATTGAGATTGGAGCTGCATATATTATGCCAAACTATGTGAAACCCTCTATGTATAGAGATGTTTGAAGTAATCAAATGAATTTGGGAAATAGAGTGTGGCCAATGTGCCGAGAACTTGAATTATAATTGTACCTGGTGATGCCTATGACATGAGAAAATATGAAACAGATTATGAAATGAGCCTCGACTTTACTTTCCATAAATGACTTCAATAATAAAGTGTCCTAAAGGCTTTATACACAATTTACGCCATGAGTGGCTGTTCGAGATAATGTCTTGCCTTATGAGTACATCGAATGTGATCTGAGTTGTTACATACTTCGATGTTGAAATTGTATATTGTCATGATTGGAAAAGAGTAATTCAAGAACACTTGATGAAATTTCTAGTTTTTTCCTTTGATGTGTGTTTTTATTGTGGTTTGGTGTATCCCCTCCTTTTTGGAAGAATCCGTTGTGTTTAAAGTTCCATTGTTAATAAACTTGAGGTGTATGATTTCTGAAATATTGTATATGCCCATGGTTCATGATTCCTCTCATGTGTACTTGACATCTTGAATTGAATGACTTGTTGTTGAAATTGATACTGATGTGAAATATGTGGAAATGATGTGAAATGTGGGAAAGAAGAGATTGAGTTATGAAATGTGGCCTAGTGCCAAGTATGATGTGATAAGTTGTGGCCCCAAGTGCCTATGAAATGATATATGTGAAATGAATTGATTAATGAGAAGGGAACAACGCCTTGGTAAGGCGGCCTAGCCGATCGGGTCGAGATCGGACTCCGCTCAAGATAGCGGTGGTATTGTGAATGAATTCCGGAAAAGAAGGAAAATGAGATTGTGATTGAAGCATATGTCTCAAATGAGGCGACCTAGCCGATCGGGTCGAGATCGGACTCCGCTCAAGATAGCGGTGGAATTGGAAACATATGATGAATAGTATGGAATGCCCCAAACTAAAAAGCTATGGAAAAATGATGTAAAGTTGTATGATTCTTTTATTTGATGATGTGGTGATTGTTAAAGCTTTTGATTGACCTTTATGATTTATTTATTCTTGTTTGATAGTTCTTTCTAATGAGAAGGTATTTATGATTTCTTTGTTCTTGTATGATAGTTCTTTCTAACTAGATGGTGTTTAGTTATACATGCTAGTGCTCTTCGATGGCAGTAACATCCCTTTTGCCGGGGGCGCTACGTCTTTAATGGATGTAGGTGTTTCTATAGCAGGCAGTGTTGGTCGCAGCTAGTGCCGCATCATCCTTTTAGCTGACTTGGTGAGCCCCACTTCGTTTCGGGGTCCTGTTTCATCTATTCATCATGTACTTTGTATTTGAGGTATAGCCGGAGCCTTGTTACCGGCATTTCCATATTACATTACTCTTCAGTTGTGTTTAGAGGATCCGTAGATAGGTTGTGGGTAGTGTCAGGTATTGGATTTAAAGTAGCAATATTGATGTTGGCAAAGACTTATAAAACTTGTAATATTTTGATAATTATGATTTAAGCTGCTAATAGAAATGAAATGGAAGTTGTTAATGAAATACTTACTAAGTATGATTAATGGAGTCCATCTCCTATTTATTCATGAATTAGTTTGGGTAGAATGAAACCTAACAGGCTTCCTCAGTCGGGTTTACTCGGTTGAGCACCGGTCGCGCTCCTCGGATTTTGGGGCGTGACAAAACTTTCGCCCTATAGCTTGCCTAAGTGCTAGACGAAGATCTATAGGCATGATATCTACTGGTTCTAGAAACAATGAAGTAAACATGAATACATATTGATTTAAGAAAAATCGTCTGTTATTAATGAAAGGCGAATTTTAGCAAAAGAGCATGCATCACTGTTACTGGTTTTAGAATTTTAAATGAGTGAAGCGATTCAGACTTGATTAATAGCTCCTATAGGCATGCTTTCTATGCGTTGCTAATTTTAAACCCCTTTTAACAGATATGGTAAAATGCGAACACCCTATAAGCATGATTGCCTAATGAAGAATGTATATACAAGATTCCGAAAGACCTATAGGCATATCTTCTATATACATATGCAGGATTCAGATTTCCAGGTAATTATAGACATGGTATCTATATGAGAAATGCATAATTCAGAAATAACCTATAGGCAGGATATCTATATGAGAGTGCAGAAATTCAGAAATAACCTATAGGCAGGATATCTATATAAGGGGGCAGAAATTCAGAAATAACCTATAGGCAGGATATCTACCCTTCACATAGTTATCCCTCCCTTTTCACTAGCCATTCCTAAGAGTTTATTACAAAATTATTACAGCCCAGAAAAAGAAAATACATCAGAAATTAAAAGGTACAACCAAGGAGAGCCTGATTCAGACTTCCTGTCTGAAATATGAAGTAAAACAACTCCAAGAGATCATATTTCAAAGCCTTTCTCCCATTTGGATGTGTCAGAGTTCCCTAAGAATTTCATAAGAACTCCGGGCAGTGCTTACACCCAAATGTATCACCAGATTAGGACGTAGTGTAGTGTGGAAGGACCAGCCCTCACGTGTCCAAGTTCAGAGGGAACTCAAGGTCCCAAGGCAAGGCTCACCAGAGGGGGGCAGAACCAAGGGACTTAAGAGAGAGTGCAGGTGCAGAAGTAGGACTGTGAAAGGGGAAAGGGAAATGGGAAGCAACTTAAATCAGTACACATAAGGGTATAGGGGAATGGGGAAGTTGCAAGAGGCAAAAGAAAAGCAGGCTGATGGGCACACTCAGCAATGGGAGATGCTGGCACATCCTCCAACCTGTTTACTTAGAGGTTAAGACCTCATTGGTTCAAACTTAATTCATGGGCAACAACTCACATTGCCATGCCTTAAGTCACAACTCTCAAACACATATGGGTAATGTGGATAGGGAGCAAGGATTCACAGCAGAAATAGGCAGAAAGATATGAGCATACTAACTTAAATATTGAACTTTACAGAAACAGTACACTAGACATGGATATAAAAGCTGTAAATGAACACATTGTGATGATGCTAAGAATTAAATCATAACATACCAATTTTCAGGGAAACAAGTAAAGAAAAGCAATAGGTCTTGCAAAACAGGCCACAGTGCAGACAAGAAAAGAATATTATTATGATAGAGTATGACTTTAGAAGGATTCTGAAAGTGTCCCCATGTGTGTGAAGAGGGTCGTGTCTTTTATAGTGCAAAATCAAGCAGAAATTAGGTAAGAAAATAGTTGAGGAACTGATTGTCAATTAAGAATCAATTACATAAGACTTCCCTTAATTAAGGGATTCAGATTCAAACGGGTAAAAACCATTTAAGGAAAGAGATTGAGTAAGCACTTTGTGCATAGCATGCAATTAGGGGCAAGTACATAAAGGGTTATTTTAAGGACATGGTTTTGAAGTACGCGGTTGTACAAATAAGGTAAGAAAATCAATTAGTAGCTAGTAAATCAAATGGTCAGGGATATTGTAATTACTGATCCATGAATGAACCAAGTCATAAAAGCTGAGAAGGGTTTTAAAATTAACTCGAGTCATGAGGAAAATCAGCAAACAAGGAAGGAAAATCAATCAGTCCTATTCAAAAGGAAGTCTGAACTAATCATAAATTTGAAAACCCCTATAGATGGATGTTCATCACATATAGCATACAAACATGCTAAGTTGACAGAAGATGTTGTGCCATTGAAAATTAGAAGGAAAATCTAGTGTAGAATAGTTTAGTAAAAATCCAGAATTATATGAAAACAAAGATGTCCAAACTCAGTTTAGAGACTCGAAGTTGGTCTGAAAGAGTTGGGGGTTTTGAAATAAGCAAACCACAAAGCAGAGATGAGAGGGCAAGCAATTGAATCGAAACATGTTTAGAGGTTTTAGAAAATAACTGAAAATTCCAACATGCCTCTTTCAGCAACAGAACTCCTGAGTAACATGCAAACACAGTAGAAGGGTTCAAGGCAAACATAGTGAAGAAACTAATTCGATGCATGATGAGAAGAGACTGATAAGAACAGTAGAAGAAGCATGCTTAAGAAGATCTTTTAGAAGAAACTTAAATACAGCTCAATAGAAAGAACTTAATAAAGGGACTTAAGAACTAAAAAATACAGTAGAAGAAACATAAGAACACAGGAGAAAAGTAATACAGTAGAAAAACATGCGAGAACATAGTATAGGAAAACATAGTAGGAGAAGCATACAAGAACATGGTAAAAGAAAAATACAAGATCACAGTAGAGGCAAATACACACAAAGGAAAAATAAAGAAAGTCAGAGTAACATTTAAATATTTTAAGAAAGCTCTAGATCGGATAAGAAATGGTTTTGAAAGTAATTTTTGAAAGGAAAGCCAGAGAAATCATTTGAAAACTCAGGGAAAACATGGATACACAACAGATCTAAAGGAATCGGAGAAAACCTCGAAGGGTTAGGGTTTCAGAAGAACCCTAGAAATGAAAATGGCTTTAAAAAGTCACCGATCTAAGTTGGAGAGGTCAGAATCAGGCTCAAACAATCAAGGTATGCCAGAGCAAAGCCGAAGATAACCATGAAACTTCGAATCGACAGAGGTCTGGATATGACCCTTCATGGTCAGGCCTTGAATCTTCAGAAATCAGGCGCGTAGTAGCCGTAGGAGGCTGGTGTAGGGTTTCCATAGCCTTGGAAGCCATGGATTCCGGTGGTTTTCAGGGTGGAAGTGGTGGGAGGAAGCTAGGGTTCGAGAAGTTTCGAGAGGGTTTGAGAGAATGGGGAGGGTTCAGAGGCATCTTCGTAGGTGGAAAATGATTTAGGTTTAGGGGGGTCGGGTAATTAAATATGGTAAGGAAGAAATGTGGCCGTTGATCATTTCGATCAACGACCTGGATTAAAAGGGGGGCCAGGCGGGTCATTTAAATGGGTTGTGGGTCGGGTAATTTTAGGAATTGGGCTGGGTGATTTGAAATTGAAATTGGGTTGGATTAGGGGTGCAAATTAGGCTGAAATTGAAATGAAATCTGGCTAGATTTTAAATAGCCACTTTTTCCCATTTATTTTATAACAAATAGCAAATAAAAAATTTGGAAATAAATTGCAAGTACTAAAATGATTTATAACATATAATTATCAATTTAAAAATACTGGACTTAATTTTTATAAATATAAATGCAGTCAAATCGTAAATGAGGCTAATATTGCAATTACATGTAGTTGAGCTTTTAAAAATGCTAAATAAATTTGTAAAAACATGCAAAAATTATCTGGGCTGTAGTTTAGCATAAATATGAGAATTCAACAAGTGAATCATCAAAAATGATAATTTTGGACACTTATTGGATTTTTCTTGATAAAATAAGGCAATAAAATTGATTTTAAAAGCCTTAATATTAAGGAAAAATAATAAAAATATTTGTAAATACTTATGTATGCATACATATTTTGAAACAGCTGCCCCTCTTTACCTGGAAAGGATGAAAGAGTTGTTGGGTAAAGATATGATGGCCAATTTTGACCGAACGAAATGGTTTGAAGAGGTTGACCGTGCTCTAGTTCCTGAGCTGCTTACATATCCTTGGTCTTACTAGAATCAGGCCATATGTAGCTCGGGATCTGTCGGTGGAATATGCCAATGGAGATTTTTCAAGACAGACGCGATATTCGGATTGTGATGGATGGTTAAAGTCTAACAAGGCTGCGGGAACTGGAGCGAGATTGCTCCTGCTGAGATGGCCGTTGTTCGCCAGTTTACCAGCAAATAAGCAATACAAGTGTATATCGTGCGGAAATTTAAACGTGATGCAAGTTCCCGTCGGACCATGAATGTTGTCTTTGGACGGTTAGGATGACGTCCTCAGACCATGACATCCTGGGCTATGAAGCGTATGATAAGGGATTTGCAGGCCATAAAATGATGCTCTTGGGCTATGAGGATGATGCCTCCGAACTATGACGCCTTTGAATAATGATATGCAAAAGATAAAAGGGGTCCTCAGGCCATGGCATGGCGTTCTCGGGCTATGAAAATGGTGCCTCCGAACAATGACGCCTTTGGATAGATTGGCGATATTTCAGCCCATGAGATGCAGAGGGTGGCGATCTTTCAGCCGATGCAAGATGTAAATAAAGTGGCGATATTTCAGCCATGCAAGATGTAAATAAAGTGGCGGTCTTTCAGCCATGCAATATGTAAATAAAGTGGCGGTCTTTCAGCCATGCAAGATGTAAATAAAGTGGCGATATTTCATCCATGCAAGATGTAAATGAAGTGGCGATCTTTCAGCCATGCAAGATGTAAATAAGTGGCGATATTTCAGCAATGAGGATGGAGGTAGAGCTTAACCTTGGAAGGCAGAATGATAGCCTTATGCAATGCAGGGAATACAAATGGAGACAGAGCTTAGTCTCGGAAGGCAGAATGGTAGCCTTATGCAATGCAGAGAATGCAGATGGAGATAAAGCTTACTCTCAGAAGGTAGAATGGTAGCCTTATGTAGGAAGTAAAAGGGCAAACGACAGTAGAGTTTTCTTAGCTGATAGCGGATTGCGGTATCGTGATTGTTGGGGATATTGTGCCTGCTGGGGACACTATTATGTGTGGATAACAGTTGCGAGCAAGTGCAACGGTTCAGAGAGTTGTATTCCTGAACTTTGTGAGTGAGCGTATAGTATATTTGATGATTTGCAGCTCAAGTGCCTGCATCTAAAGAAAAATCGTGAGTTTGTAAAAGGGGGAGGTTAGTTCGTATCCCTGCTGGCTTTGCTTGACCTGCTCGATTTTGATTTGGTGATGCTGCCCGTATCATTGGGTAGCATTGTTAAACAGAGCGATTTCAGAAATAAACATGCATGATTTTAGTAAAGAAAATGTAACATAACTACATAATTAAGAATAGTTTTCTTTAGATGAACCGACGACTGCGACGTGGTTCAAGACATTGCAAATTCTCTTGCTCCGGAATTTTGAGGGTCTTCCTCAAAATTCTACCCCAGTTTACTGGGATGCTGCTTCTGACGGCTGCTTGCGGCGAATGGCTGAAATCACTTCGGAATTTTGAGGGTCCTCCTCAAAATTCTGCCCTAGTTTCCAATTGCGGGGGGAAATGAAAATTTTATTGACTTGTGACTGAACCCATAGGGTTGTCTACGTACCCCTCTTAAATGGGAATCATGTCAGGCGTAGTTCAAATTAAATCATGAAAGAAAGCATAAAGGTTACACATAGTATCGCTTGACTGCGTCTGAATTGATCGACTTTGGCCAAACTTCCCCGTCCATTTCTGCAAGTATGAGGGCTCATCCTGTTAGAACCAGTGGACCATGTATGGACCCTACCATTTGGGAGAGAACTTCCCCTTGGCTTTATCTTTATGCGGGAAAATTTTCTATAACACCAACTGCCCCGGTGTGAACTGTCTCGGCTCGACTCTTTTGTTGAAGGCTCTCGACATTCGATTCTGATAAAGTTGACCATGGCAAACTGCGTTCATTATTTTTCCATCTATAAGAGCCAGTTGCTCATAACAACTCTTCACCCACTCTACATCGTCGAGTTCTGCTTCCTGTATGATCCTCAAGGAAGGGATTTCTATTTCGGCGGGAATGGCCGCTTCTGTACCATATACCAACATGTAGGGGGTTGCCCCCATTGATGTACGGACTATGGTGTGGTACCCCAATAAAGAAAATGATAGTTTCTCATGCCACTGTTTATATTTCTCTATCATTTTCCTCAATATCTTCTTGATATTCTTGTTGGCGGCTTCTACGGCTCCGTTCATCTGAGGTCTGTAGGCTGTAGAATTCTTATGTTTGATCTTGAAGGTTTCACACATGGCTTTTATCAAGTCATTGTTGAGGTTGGAACCATTATCAGTGACAATTGACTCCGGGATCCCGAACTGGCAAACGATACGGTCACGGACGAAATCTGCCATGACTTTCTTAGTCACGGCTCTGTAAGATGCTGCTTCAACACATTTTTTGAAATAATCAATTGCTACTAGGATAAACCTGTACCCATTTGATGCGGTGGGTTTGATTGGTCCAATAAAATCCATTCCCCATGCGGCGAACGACCACGACGAGCTTGTCGCATTAAGCTCACTTGGAGGCACCTTTATCATGTCTGCGTGTATCAGGCAGCGGTGACACTTTCGGACATACTGGATGCAGTCTGTTTCCATATTCATCCAAAAGTAACCAGCTCGGATTATTTTCTTTGCTAAGACAAAACCATTCATATGTGGACCACAGGTCCCTGCATGAATTTCCTCTAATAGCCTGGATGCTTCCTTTGCGTCGACATACCTTAGTAATCCCAAATCACGAGTCCTCCTATACAGGATTCTTCTGCTGTGAAAGAAATTATTGGATAACCTCCAAAGTGTGCGCTTCTGAGTAGCGTTTGCGAGTTCTAGGTATTCTCCTTTTACCAAGTATTCCTTGATATCATGAAGCCAAGGCTTTCTGTCTGCTTCTTCTTCGACATGAGCACAGTAAGCTAGCTGATTGTGGATCTTTACCAGAATGGGATCAATGAAATTCTTGTCTGGATGCTATATCATGGATGATAGGGTAGCCAGTGCATCAACGAATTCATTCTGGACTCTGGGAACATGCTGGAACTCTGTCTTTGTGAACCTCTTTCTCAACTCCTGTACGTGATGCAAATAAGGGAGTATTTTGGAGTTC
The DNA here is from genome assembly GCF_000393655.2 of Nicotiana sylvestris. Classification (NCBI taxonomy): domain Eukaryota; kingdom Viridiplantae; phylum Streptophyta; class Magnoliopsida; order Solanales; family Solanaceae; genus Nicotiana; species Nicotiana sylvestris. The sequence goes on from NC_091064.1 coordinate 19,590,607, forward strand.
TTGGTTGCCCATTCTTCTCGGACCTGATGTATAAGTAAATCTGAATCCCCAATCACTAGCAACTCTTGAATGTTCATGTCAATAGCCATCTTGAGCCCTAAGATGCAGGCTTCGTATTCGGCCATGTTGTTGGTACACGGGAATCTGATTTTGGCAGAGGCCGGATAATGCTGACCGATTTCTGATACCAGGACTGCTCCTATGCCAACTCCTTTGAAATTTGTTGCTCCATCGAAAAACATCCTCCAACCATCATTGGATTTTGCAATGTATTCTCCTATGAATAATACCTCTTCGTCGGGAAAATACGTTTTCAAGGGTTCATATTCTCCGTCCACAGAATTTTCAACGAGGTGATCTTCTAGTACATGTCCCTTGATCGCTTTCTGAGTTACGTAGACAATGTCAAATTCGCTCAACAGGATTTTCCACTTGGCTAGCTTGCAAATGGGCATGGGCTTCTGAAAGATGTACTTTAAAGGATCCATCCTCGATATGAGATATGTGGTATAGGTAGAGAAATAGTGCCTCAGCTTCTGCCCCACCCAAGTCAAAACACAACAGATGCGCCCTAACAACATATACCGGACCTCATATGGGGTGAACTTCTTATTGAGGTAATAGATGGCCTGCTCTTTCCTCCCCGTTTCATCATGTTGACCCAGAATGCAACCGAACACTCCATCCAATACTGTGAGGTAGAGTAATAGAGGTCTACCTGGCTCGGGCGGGACCAAAACTGGTGGTGTTGATAGGTACTTCTTGATTCTATCGAAGGCTTTTTGGCAGTCATTAGTCCATTTAGTAGCGGTGTCCTTTTTCAGCATCTTAAAAATTAGCTCACAGATGACAGTAGATTGTGCTATGAACTGGCTGATATAGTTAAGTCTCCCTAAGAGACTCATTACGTCCTTCTTGTTCTTTGGCGGTGGCAATTCTTGAATAGCTTTAACCTTTGATGGATCCAGTTCTATTCCCCGGCGACTTACAATGAACCCAAGTAGTTTTTCGGCAGGAACCCCAAATGCACATTTTGCGGGATTCAGTTTTAGGTTGTACCTTCTCAGTCTATTGAAGAACTTCCTCAAATCTTCCATGTGATCAGTGTCTTTCTTGGACTTGATGATAACATCGTCTACATATACTTCGATCTCCTTGTATATCATATCGTGGAAAATGGTGGTCATGGCCCTCATGTAGGTGGCCCTTGCATTTTTTGACCCAAACGACATCATTTTGTAGTAGTACATTCCCCACGGCGTAATGAAAGCCGTTTTCTCAGCATCTTCTTCATCCATCCAGATTTGATGATAATCAGCGAAACAATCTACAAATGATTGCAACTTGTGCTTGGCACAATTGTCAATCAGGATATGTATGTTCGGCAAGGGGAAGTCATATTTTGGACTGGCCTAGTTGAGATCTCGGTAGTCGACACAGACTCTGACCTTCCCATCCTTCTTCGACACCGGCACAATATTGGCTAACCATGTCGGATATTCTTCTACCCTGAAAACCTTAGCTTTGACCTGCTTAGTGACTTCTTCTTTGATCTTTAGACTTATATCAGGCTTGAACTTTCTGAGCTTTTGCTTTACCGGCGGACATGTTGGATCGGTTGGCAGTTTGTGAGCCACTATAGATGTACTCAGGCCAGTCATGTCATCATACGACCAGGCGAATATGTCCTCATATTCCCTTAGAAATTCTATTTACTCTTCCTTTTTTGACGGTGACAAATGAACACTGATTCATGTTTCCTTGACATTTTCTGCATCTCCCAGGTTAACGATCTCAGTCTCCTCCAAGTTGGACTTCGGCCTGTTCTCAAAATTCTCAACCTTTTTAACAATCTCTTCCGGTATATCGTCTTCTTCTGAATCTATGTCTGTTTGTTGCGTTGTCTCGTTGCATGTCATAGTTATTAGTTCATCAAGATGGGTAACAGTAATGCTGTATAAATAAAGTAATGAGAGAAAATAATAAGAGTAAGATTTGTAAGGAAATCGAAATGCTTTTAAATTTCATAACTGTTTTGAACATTAGAATATCTTATTGCAAAAATTCAAAATGCGAAAGAAAAATCGACTAGTAAAAATAAAAGATAGTGCATGATGCTTTGTTCAGCCTTGCTACCCCGAGGCTTTCCGGGCCCTGGTGGTTTTGATGGTCTAATTGTTGAGGCATGCTCCTCGGCTTACGGTCTGTATGGAAGGGCCTTCCTCCCCCTCCTCCTCGAAAATAACACAACAATCCATGTCATCATTTTCTAGGAACAAGTTCCTTACTGCTGCTAGTGCTTCCTCTTCTTCCAACCCATAGATAATACCTACTGGACGGAAAGTCTACTCCAAATGAGGTATTGGCTGCTCCAGTGGGTAGTATGGATCGCGCCATGGTGGCGACCAGTTGTTGAATTCCTCCCAAGTATACTCGTATCCCAGACCGAAAGTGATGCCATGTTTCTTCAGTTTGATAGTCTTGGCAATTCCTTGGAGGTTCTTGCCAAGTCCTTTGCCAGGTTCATATCCGCTCCAGTTCAATATGCTTTTAATTTTGTTGTTCAACCATTTGTCTTTGTCAGCGGTGTTGACTCGCTCGATGTGGTGATAGGTTTCCCCGCCTATCTTTCTTCTTCCTCCAATTGCTGGGATGGTTTGACGAATGTATATGGGACTGCTACCATCGTCGTGAATGATCACCTCTTGGTGATTCCACTCAAGCTTCACCGCCTAATGTAGTGTTGATGCTACAGCCCCAGCGGCATGAATCCACGACCGTCCCAACAACAAGTTGTATGAGGCCAGCATATCTATTACTTGGAAATCGACATCGAAACCAAGTAGGCCCCATTTGCAAGCACAAACTAATTTCCCCAATAGTGGACCTTTGGGAACCGTCGAAATCTTTGACGTTGATGTCCCCGTCCTTGATCTCATGCAGCCCCTTTACCAATGTTCTAGTATTACCAACGGACAAATATTGAGGCTGGACCCTCCATCAATCAGGATCCTAGTGATAAAATAATCTTGGCATTGCACGGTGATATCCAATGCTTTGTTGTGACTCAACCCTTCTGGTGGCAGCTCATCTTCATGAAAAGTGATCTTGTGACTTTCCAATACCTGCCCCTACAATGTTTGCCATTTCTCCTCCGGTGATGTTGCTTGGTACATATGCCTCACTCAACACCTTCAACAAGGCATTCTTATGTGCATCGGAACTTTGCAGTAAAGCTAGGATAGAAATCTATGTCGGTGTTTTGTTCAGCTGATCAATGACTGAGTATTCCTTGGCTTGTATCTTTCTATAGAGATCATCGGGTCCAGTTTCAGTGCTGGTTGGCCGACTAGAGGCCTGCTTACTTGACTCAGCTAAATGCTCCAGAGTATAAACCCTGCCGGTTCTTGTCATACCCTGTGCCGCAACTGTTTCCCCGAACTTGGCTTTCCTTTTCCTTATCGCCTCGGTTGTGTAATCCCAAGGTATGGCATTTGTATGGAACGTTGTTACGGCCGACATCGCCACTGGGATCGGCGTGGACATCTCCACTCCAAATGGAGCATGTGCTATTGGAGGTAAAACTACAACTTCAAATGGTAGATATGCATTTACTAGAGTCACGAATTCGACCTCGATTGGTGTTGGTGTCTTTACAGTTACTTTGAACTCAAGTGGCACAGACATGTTTACCTCAGTGTCCCTAGAAGGCTGAGTCTGGACTACAATCGGATTAAGGGTGACTATTGGCTTTTTTGGTTCGTCACCTTCTGTGATTAAACTGATCGATCCTTTGGGATCCCAATCATCCTCTATTTTAATCATGTGAACACCTCCACCCTTATGGTCTGGCAGAAGGTTGTTGCAGACATTCAAAGTAGGCTCCTTTGCCACAATTATCTTGTTATCAATCAATGTCTGGATCTTGTCTTTCAGAGAGCGACATTCATCAATGGTATGCCCTTTCATGCCGGAATGGTATGCACATGATTTATTTGGATTGACCCATTGAGAAGGGTTTTTAGTGGTTATAGTAGGGATAGGGGTGACATAACCAGCAACTTTGAGCCTTTCGTACAGCTGGTCAATTGGCTCAACAATGGCGGTATACTGTTTGGGGGGTCAGCGGTCAAAATTTGGTTGAGGTCTAGGAAAGTTTTGACGTATGGTAGGTGATTGATAGTGGGATGGCTGAGCATTGTAGGCTTGGTAGACATGTGCAGGTTGGGAATATCTGGGTGAAGTAGGTTGATATGTAGGAGGTGGGGGTGATGGGTAAGTAGGTGGTGGAGTTTGGTAAGAGGGTGAGTGTGCTTGGTAATTCGGGGTAGGCTGATATGTGAGTGGAGGTATCAGATAGGCTTGGTATTTGATAGGGGATTTGGCTCTTTGTGCAACCATTACGGCACCTACGTCCCTTTTCTTGGACGTACCACCAGCCTGTAAAGCCTTATTGGTAGCTTGCAAAGTTTCAAAGTTTGTAACCATACCACTTTTGATGCCTTTCTCGATCCTTTGCCCTAGCTTGATAATGTCGGAAAATTTCTGGCTCTCAATCAACATCAGCCTTTCATAGTACTGCGGGTCTTGAGCCCGGACGAAAAACTTGTTCATTTGTTCTTCTTCTAGAGCCGGTCTGACCTTAGCGGCTTCTAATCTCCAACAAGTAGCGTACTCGCGGAATGTTTCCGTGGGCTTCTTCTTTAAATTCTGGATGTAGAACACATTTGGCGCATTTTATGTGTTGAACCTGAACCTGTCCATAGGATCATGTGGCACATTTTATGTGTAATGATCATGTGGGTTCAAGTTTTGACCCGAACCGGCCGAACCCCGAGTCCCCCTCGCACCGAGCTGACGCTAGATGTGAATACCACTCTGGAGCAATGGGACACAGTACAGAGGACTGTTGGACTCAAAAGGTCAGTTGAAGATTTGATTGAAGCTGAAAGAATTGTTTTTCAGGATGAAAAATCTCTTGATGTGATGAACAATCTATTGCATGCACACAACAGTGGGCCAATAGTCGGAATGGTTTTTGAAGATGAAGAATTTGATCCGGCACTAAAGGCCATTGCAGCCATTGCCGAGACAGAAGAAAAGCCAAAAAAATGGTTGCCAAGCATGAAATTTCCCCATCAAACGGGAGTCTCGGTAGCCAGTCTTGCTATCCTTTCTGCATCTGGATTATCTTAGGGTATGATCCGGATGTTTTACTTTATTGTCTTACTTTCCGATGTAAACCCTTCTATCTTTAAAAAAACTGAAAAAAAATCAAATCAAAAATCAAATGAAATTAATATTTCATTGTCCAGGAATGTCTCTTTTCTTAATCTTGTCATTTTTCTTATTCTCTTTTTAGTTCCGTTAAATGCAAATTTCAATAACATGACATGCTTGCGGACTTCATGCCTAGATCCTAAAAGTTGTCAGACCTCAAAATAATGAATCAAGAATTAGATTGCAATGATGATAAGTTTAAGGAAAAGCATGCGTTCTATAGGCATGCTTTCTATGCGTTGCTGATTTTAAACCCCTTTTAACAGACATGGTAAAATGCGGACACCCTATAAACATGATTGCCTAATGAAGAATGTAGATGAAAGATTCCGAAAGACCTATAGGCATATCTTCTATATGCATATGCAGGATTCAGATTTTTCCAGGTAATTATAGACATGGTATCTATATGAGAAATGTAGAATTCAGAAATAACCTATAAGCAGGATATCTATATGAGAGTGCAGAAATTCAGAAATAACCTATAGGCAGGATATCTACCCTTCACATAGTTATCCCTCCCTTTTCACTAGCCATCCCCAAGAGTTTATTACAAAATTATTACAGCCCAGAAACAGAAAATACATTAGAAATTAAAAGGTACAACCAAGGAGAGCCTGATTCAGACTTCCTGTCTGAAATATGAAGTAAAACAACTCCAAGAGATCATATTTCAAAGCTTTTCTCCTATTTGGCTGTGTTAGAGTTCCCTAAGAATTTCATAAGAACTCCGGGCAGTGCTTACACCCAAATGTATCACAAGATTAGGACGTAGTGTAGTGTGGAAGGACCAACCCTCACGTGTCCAAGTTCAGAGGGAACTCAAGGTCCCAAGGCAAGGCTCACCAGAGGGGGGTAGAACCTAGTGACTTAAGAGAGAGTGCAAGTGCAGGAGTAGGGTTCTAAAAGGGGAAAGGGAAAAGAGAATCAACTTAAATTAGTACATATAAGGGTATAGGGGAATGAGGAAGTTGCAAGAGGCAAAAGAAAAGCAGGCTGATGGGCACACCCAGCAATGGGAGATGTTGGCATATCCTCCAGTCTATTTACTTAGAGGTTAAGACCCCATTTGTTCAAACTTAATTCATGGGCAACAACTCGCATTGTCATCCCTTAAGTCACAACTCTCAAACACATAGGGGTAATGGGGATAGGGAGCAAGGATTCACAGCAGAAACAAGCAGAAAGATATGAGCATACTAACTTAAATATTGAACTTTACAGAAACAGTACAGTAGACATGGATATAAAAGCTGTAAATGAACACATTGTGATGATGCTAAGAATTAAATCCGGACATACCCGTTTTCAGGGAAACAAGTAAAGAAAAGTAGTAGGTCTTGTAAAACAGGCCACAGTGCAGACAAGAAGAGAATATTATTATGAGAGAGTATGAGTTCAGAAGGATTCTGAAAGTGTCCCACTGTTTATGAAGAGGGTTGCGCCTTTTATAGTGCAAAATTAGGTAGAAATAAGGTAAGAAAATAGTTGAGGAACTGATTGTCAATTAAGAATCAATTACACAAGACTTCCCTTAATTAATGGATTCAAATTCAAACGGAAACCATTTAAGGAAAGAGATTGAGTAAGCACTTTGTGCACAACATGCAATTAGGGGCAAGTACATAAAGGGTTATTTTAAGGACATAATTTTGAAGTACACGGTTGTACAAATAAGGTAAGAAAATCAATTAGTAGCCAGTAAATTAAATGGTCAGGGATCTTGTAATTACTGATCCATGAATGAACCAAGTCATAAAAGTTGAGAAGGGTTTTAATATTAAGTCGAGTCATGAGGAAAATTAGCAAACAAGGAAGGAAAATCAATTAGTCCTATTCAAAAGGAAGTCTGAACTAATCATAAATTTGAAAACCCCTGTAGAGGGAGGTTCATCACATATAAAGAACATACAAACATGCTGAGTTGACAGAAGATGTTGTGCCATTGCAAAATTAGTAGGAAAATCTAGTGTAAAAAAGTTTAGTAAAAAGCTAGAATTGTATGAAAACAAAGATGTCCAAACTCAGTTCAGAGACTCGAAGTGGGTCTGAAAGTGATGGGGGTTTTGAAATAAGCAAACCACAAAGCAGAGATGAGAGGGCAAGTAATAGAATTGAAACATGTTTAGAGGTTTCAGAAAAGAACTGAAACTTCCAACATGCCTCTTTCAGCAACAGAACTCCTGAGTAACATGAAAACACAGTAGAAGGGTTCAAGTCAAACAGAGTGAAGAAACTAATTCGAAGCATGATGAGAAGAGACTGATAAGAACAGTAGAAGAATCATGCTTAAGAAGATCTTTTAGAAGAAACTTAAACTGAGCTCAGTAGAAAGAACTTAATAAGGAGACTTAAGAACTAAAAAATATAGTAGAAGAAACACAAGAACACAGGAGAAAAGAAATACAGTATAAAAGCATGCGAGAACATAGTATAAGAAAACACAGTAGGAGAAGCATACAAGAACACAGTAAAAGAAAAATACAAGATCATAGTAGAGGCAAATACACACAAAGGAAAAAGAAAGAAAGTCAAAGAAACATTTAAATATTTTCAGAAAGCCCTAGATCGGAGAAGAAATGGTTTTGAAAGTAATTTTTTAAAGAAAAGCCAGATAAATCGTTTGAAAACTCAGGGAAAGCATGAATACTCAATAGATCTAAATGAATCAGAGAAAACCTCGAAGGGTTAGGGTTTCAGAAGAACCCTAGAAATGAGAAAGGCTTTAAAAAGTCACCGATCTGAGTCGGAGAGGTCAGAATCAGGCTCAAACAATCATGGTATGTCGGAGCAAAGCCGGAGATGACCATGAAACTTCGAATCGATAGAAGTCTAGATACGACCCTTCATGGTCAGGCCTTGAATCTTCAGAAATCAGGCGTGTAGGAGCCGTATGAGGCCGGTGTAGGTTTTCCATAGCCTTGGAAGCCATGAATTCCAGTGGTTTTCAGGGTGGAAGTAGTGGGAGGTGGCTAGGGTTCGAGAAGATTCGAGAGGGTTTGAGAGAATGGGGAGGGTTCAGAGGCGGCTTGGTAGGTGGAAAATGATTTAGGTTTAGGGGGGCCGGGTAATTAAAAATGGTAAGGAAGAAATATGGCTGTTGATTATTTCGATCAACGACCTAGATTAAAAGGGGGGCCGGACGGGTCATTTAAACAGGTTGTGGGTCGGGTAATTTTAGGAATTGGGCTGGGTGATTTAAAATTGAAATTGGGTTGGATTAGGGGTGCAAATTAGGCTGAAATTGAAATGAAATCTGGCTAGATTTTAAATAGCCACTTTTCCCCATTTATTTTATAAAAAATAGCAAATAAAAAATCTGGAAATAAATTGCAAGTACTAAAATAATTTATAACATATAATTATCAATTTAAAAATACTGGATTTAATTTTTATAAATATAAATGCAATCAAATCGTAAATGAGGCTAATATTACAATTACATGCAGTTGAGCTTTTAAAAATGTTACATAAATTTGTAAAAACATGCAAATATTATTTGGGCTATAGTTTAGCATAAATATGAGAATTCAATAAGTGAATCACCAAAAATAATAATTTTGGACACTTATTGGATTTTTCTTGATAAAATAAGGCGATAAAATTGATTTTAAAAGCCTTAAAATTAAGGAAAAATAATAAAAATATTTGTAAATACTTATGTATGCATACATATGCTATTTTGAAAGTATTTTTCATATAGAAATATATAGGAAAAAATAGGGTATCAACACAACTAGGGACTGGAGACCCTATGTTGGAAAAACATATTAAGGAGTGGAGACCCTATGCCTAAAATAAAATCAACTAGGGAGTGGAGACCCTATGTTGGAAAAGCCGACTAGGGAGTGGAGACCCTATGCCTAAAATAAAATCAACTAGGGAGTGGAGACCCTATGTTGGAAAAATAGACTAGGGAGTGGAGACCCTATGCCTAAAATAAAATCAACTAGGGAGTGGAGACCCTATGTTGGAAAAAAAGACTAGGGAGTGGAGACCCTATGCCTAAAAATAAAATCTACTAGGGAGTGGAGATCCTACGTTGGAAAAAACGTAAATAGAGATTGAGGACCCTAGGCTACCATGATTTTGAATTCTTCTTCTTCTTCTTCTTCTTCTTCTTCTTCTTCAGAGGAGACTTCCCTTTTGGATTGATTATTGCTGCAAAACTGTTTCTAGCCCTTGCGCATTTTCTCTTTGGTTGCACCTGCTTCTTGCAAGGTTGCTTTGGATTGTACCTGTTTCATATTTTCAAATAAAGAACAATTGTTAGTTTGAAATGGTGGTTGATTTTGTGACCTTGATTGTTTCAATCACTTGATCTTGGCCCGACTTCTTTGACAAAGATCTCAACTGCAACTGCTTGTTCCCTGAGGACCGATTTCATTTCAGGACCTAGAGAACCTCTGGTTTTTCCAGACTTTGCTATGACGGTTGATCGGTGGAACTCAACCTTATCGACTTTATTTTGCCTTCGTAAGCTTTTCCCTTTTGACTTCCTCTCCTTTTCCCTCACTTTTTTTCTTCTTCTTTTTTTTTCTCCTTTTTTTTTAAAAAAAAACTTCGGAGCATTGGGGGACTTTTGGCTCCTCAAACCTTGTTGTAACGGCTAGTCACGTGGGACTTAACCTTTTCCAACTTTATTTCGCCTTCATAAGCCTTTTATTTCTGGCTTCATTCTTCCAGCTTTAATTTCAGATCATTTGGGTACCTTGGCTTTTCAAACTTTTGCCGAGGTGGTTGGCCATGTGGGACTCAACCTTTTAAACTTTATTTGCCTTTATAGGCACTTCAATTTGATTTTCTCCTTCCAAGAGTTTTGATTTCGAAGCATCGACCGCCATGGCCAGTCGAGGCCGACTTATGCCCCTGACGAGGCTGGGTGCCTTTTTGCATATTAGCCTGTATCAAATGAGAACCCTATAAATCAGTCTTGCTATCTCTTCTTTGTCTTAGTTTCGGTATAGAGTTAGACTGAAAGGGATTCAAAGAAAGCAAACAAGGGAATGGAGAATGAGTTTAAACAAGATGTGTCCCATTCGGGGAAAGGAAAGAAGGACTTATTTGGAGTACATGCGGACTTCAATGAACATGACATGCCTTTTGGACTGGATGCTTGACCTGTGTAAACCATCCTACTCTAAAAAATTCATCACATCTTTTCCCTCAAAATCGAGAAACCTTTCCAGGGCTCTGTCGATGCCGATGGCTGTGAGGATCTTCTTTTCGATCAGTGGCGCCCTTTGCGGGTTTTCACTAGCTGAGCACTCTCATTTCTCTTCTCACCATCACCTTATAGTGCTCTTTGCAAGTTTTCAATAACAAGACTCTATCATTTCTAGTTTCCCTGCTTACTATCGCCTCACGGTGCTCGTGTGGGTTTTTGCCAATAAGACTCTCTCATTTTATTTATATGCTTTTATTTCATCAGATCCAAGTAACTGTATTCTTCGGTCCTTGAACATTCTCATCGATTGAATGGATGGACTTGAACAGGGTTTGGGTAAAAAAGGATTCGGATTGAGTTACAACTTTGGAACCTTTTGGGCGGGATCATCGCCGAACCACTATAATACTTGCCCCAGTTTTACTTTTGGGGAATTTGGATTTTTATTTTGGTGTGACTGAACCCCAGAGAGAGGCTGCCTACGTATCCTTTTGTAATCAAGTCGAACGTAGTTCAGGGAACTTTTTTTTATTTTCTTTATTTTTTCTGTTTTGTTTTTGTTTTCTCTTTCTTTTCCTTTCTTTTTTTCCTCTTTTTTCATTTCATTTTCTTTGTCTTTTCTTCCTCTTTTTTTATTGTATCTTTCTTTTTCTTCTCCTTTTTCATCATTTTTTTTCATTTTATTTTTTTTTGTTTTTTTTTCAATAACACTTTCAGGTTCCAAAGAGGCCAATCAAAGAAAAGTAACCGGCTCAAAGGATTTACAAAGAGTTGATAGTGTTTGGATAGTGAGAAAGAAAACCTTCTTCATCTCAATCGGAGAACATTAATCATGTATAAAGTATCCAACGTAGTACCTTTTGATTGCATTTGCATTGACAGTTATTTCAGTGACATTTCCTTCTACGTGTCACAGGTACAACACTCTCTTTGGCAGTACTCTTGTTATTTCCCATGTATGGATCTTTCCCATCTGGAGCCAATTTTCTTTTAACTGTTCCAACTCTTTGTTTTATTTCCTTAAACTTATCATCATTGCAATCTAATTCTTGATTCATTATTTCGAGGTCTGACAACTTTTAGGATCTGGGCATGAAGTCCGCAAGCATGTTATGTTATTGAAATCTGCATTTAACGGAACTAAAAAGAGAATAAAAAAAATGACAAGATTAAGAAAAGAGACATTCCTGGACAATGAAATATTAATTTCATTTGATTTTTGATTTGATTTTTTTTTTAGTTTTTTTAAGGTAGAAGGGTTTACATCGGAAAGTAAGACAATAAAGTAAAACATCCGGATCATACCCTAAGATAATCCAGATGCAGAAAGGATAGCAAGACTGGCTAGCGAGACTCCCGTCTGATGGGGAACTTTCATGTTTGGCAACCATTTTTTGGCTTTTCTTCTGTCTCGGCAATGGCCTTTAGTGCCGGATCAAATTCCTCATCTTCACAAATCATTCCGACTATTGGCCTGCTGTTGTGTGCAGGCAATAGATTGTTCATCACATTAAGAGCTTTTTCATCCTGAAAAACAATTCTTTTAGCTTCAATCAAATCTTCAACTGCCCTTTTGAGTCCAACAGTCCTCTGTACTGTGTCCCACTGCTCCAGAGTGGTATTCACATCTAGCGTCATCTCGGTGCGAGGGGGACTCAGGGTTCGGCCGGTTCGGGTCCAAACTTGAACAAACATGAATCGTATTAAGGATTATATTGGGGATCATTAGGTTGAGGATTATATGGAGCTTGGTAAGGATGGGCATTTCTGGGAGGTGGAGCTCGGTTTTGTGTATAATGTTGTGGCTGCGTGTAAGATTGCGCCCTCATCACCACATAGGGAGGAAGTGCCACAGCATAAACATCTTATTGAAGGGGATAATAGTGTGGTGGGACGATAGGAGGCACATATGATTGGCTGAATGACCTGCAGGCCCCCCTCGAGATTGAAACCATCATGGCTCCCTCTTCACTCCCATTTCTATTCATCAAACCCTCTGAACCAATTTGAACATCTGGTGATGTGGCTTTAAAAGCAGCATGACTCAAGATTCGGCCCGTTTTAAGACCATTTTCAACCATTTCCCCAATTTTGATAGCCTCAGCAAACGACTAACCCATAGCGGACATCATGTTCTGGAAGTAGTCCGCCTCTTGGGCCTGTAAAAAGACCGTAACCATTACCCTGGCAGCTTACTCACCCCATTTGACAGCATATTCGCGGAAGCTTTCCGTGATTTTCTTTGTCAAATTGGACAAAGAGTTTCTATCGGGAGTGATGTCCACATAATACTAGAACTGACAAACAAAATCTCGGGTCATATCGTCCCACTCGTGCCAATGGGTAATTTCTTGATCTGTATACCACTCAGAAGCGATTCCGGTGAGGCTTTCCTCAAAATAGGCCATTAGTAGGTCTCCTTTTCCACCAGCACCCCTCAACTGGTTACAGTATCATTTCAGATGAGCGACCGGGTCTCCATGCCCGTCGTACTTTTCAAATTTTGGCATCTTGAAGCCAGCTGACAAGTGGACATGGGGAAACATACAGAGGTCAGAGTATGAGACACTCTTTTGTCCCCACAAACCTTGCATGTTTTTCAAGCTTTGTTCCAGGCTCTTCATCTTTCAAGCCATTTCCTCTTGCTCAAGATTTTTAACGACCTTTTCTTGCTCCACCAATAGATCATATTGCTGAGGTTGAGTGAAAGAGTATAGAGTCACATATGCTATTTCTGATTGAAGCTGTGGACCCTGAAAGGTGAACATTGGAGGCTCAACATGCGGCCGTGGTAAAGCTAGTTGTGCTCTAGTGCAGACTAGTGCTGCAGAGAACACTATTAGAGGTGCTCTAGAAACTGGCGCCTGGGGTGAACCATAGAAGGCATGCTAGGAACATTGAACGACATTGGAGGGTGCCTGCATGGGATGAGCGGGTTGGGCACAAAGGTGTTGGTAACCTCACTTGACCTCGGGATTAAATCAGGGAACCCAGGGATTGCACTTGGCGGTTCCCTACCATTAAACCAGGCGTCCCACATTTTCAATATGCGGAGACGCAACATCTTATTCTCTTCAGCAGCTGCTGATTCTAGCTACAGAATAGCCGATGGCGGGCTATCCTCAAGACCGATGGTTGGTAGATTGCTTGCGTAGGCCATCTGTTCCTTTGGATCTTGTGAAGGAGGGGAGGCTAGACTACCAACAAAACCAACCAACAAAACCTGGCTAGTTTGCACATCGAACAACCTTGTTAGTTTTGAGACATTTAACAGATAGGAAATCGCATATTTGGATGCAATGCACCTAAACAGTTAAACGTTTCTATCATGTGTTTGAACGGTCGCATGTTTCATTCCGGCCTTAACTAGCCCTTCTCACTTTGTACCTCTTTTCTTTCGTTTCTGTCTATCTTTAATCACTCTTGATTTGATTGATTTTGTTTTTCATTTCGTTTATGTCGCTCTTTTATTTTTTGGCACTCTCTTTTTCTTTTTCTTTTTGTTTTTTGTCACTCTTTTATTTTTTGTCCCTCTTTTTTTTTCACTTTTTCTTTCTTTTTCACTCAATTTGTTTTCTTTCTTTTTTTCAGTTTATTTTTCACTCAATTTATTTATGGCTATGATCGAAGCCAATGGGAATTGCCTACGTATCATAACGCCGCATGAATCAGATCTTGCGTAGTTCAGGAAGATCGAGAATGGAGTAAATAAACTAACTCTTTTTTTTTACTTTTTATAAAACTCAGACCATGAAATCTTTAAGGCAAAAGAAAAACATTTTTGTTTTTTTTTTCTTTTTCTTTTTCTTTTTCTTTTTATTTATTTATTTCTTATGGAATTTTCTAAAAAAATGATTTAAAAGAAGAAAGGAAATATTTTGTTTTTGGATTTGTTTTTTTAAAAATTTCTGATTTTGATTGTCCTTTATTTTTGAAAGAAAGACTTCTAAAAATTCTTTTTCTTTTGATTGAAACTTTGGGATTTTTAAAAGTAAAAAGAAAATATTTTTGATTGAATTTTAATTTGTTTTCTCTTTTTCTAAAGAAGAAAGAAAATATTTTATTTTTTTTGGATTTTGGATGTAGCCTCTTAATTTTTGAAAAAGAGACTTTTAAGAAAATGTTTTGAATTTCTGAGTTTTTTATTTATTTAAAAAAGTACTTCTAAAGAAAAGCAAAATATTTTTGGACTTCAATTTTTCCAAATTTTTTTTTGTAGACATTTATGAAAGAAATACTTTTAAAGAAGGAATAGAATATTTCCCTTTTTCTGGATTCTTTTTTTGTTTTGTTTTAATTTTTGGAAAAATACTTCAAAATAAAGGAAACCCATATTTTGGATTTTTATTCTTTTTGATTTTGATCTTTATTTCTTTTACCATATGAAAGACTTCAGAAAGCAGGAAACTATTTTTGAGTTTAAAAACTTCTTCTTTTTTTTTAAATTTTCTAATGATAGATTTCTAAAGAAGGAACTAAAAGAAAATATTTTTGGATGTTTTTTTTGAAAATTCGGGTCTCAAAGAAAGACTTTTCTAAAAAAAGAAAGTGAAGGACAATATTTTTTGAATTTTTGAAAATTGGGGCCGGAACCGATGAGGTTTGCCTACGTATCTCACATCCGGTGAGATTCAGATCCGCGTAATTTGGTCAGTTTTGACGGAACAAGGGAAACATGACACTTGAAAATTTTGGCTCATTTTGAAAAAAATTCGGCAGAGTTTCAGAATTTTCTAAATACCTACCTCTCACTTTTTTTTGATTTTCTTTTTTTTTCTTTTGTTTTTGTCTTTTTTGATTTTCTTTCCCAATTCTAGAAGTCGGTCAAAATGCAAGCCGAAACAAACAGATGCGCAAGTAGCACGTAAGATGCATCGGAATGGTCTTTTTATTTCGGGTACACCTGTCCTAGACGGACCCAACCCCTGTGTTGAGTCCTCAAAGTCAAATGCACGTGGTGCAAACAAGCGTTCATACTAGGGATCCGGTATGAGGCTGTGTTATACTAGGTTTAAAAACCTAGGTATATTGTTCTAGACCTGGCTTATCCGAGCGGACAGCTCGAGCCAGGGTGGGGGGATGGGCAGCGTACCGGGAATACAGAAGCTTCACCGGCTTTGCAACTTGTCCGAACCTCAGTCTAAAATTGGGATATGACTATAACAGAAAAGAAGTCACATGAAGTGCACACTTCCCAGATGATTTAGAAGACTCAGAGAGAAAAAGGGTTTCGTAATAGTTTATATACAGTCCAAACAATATCAAAGCGGTAAAAAGCGACATTTATCACATTAGGCTCAAACATGTAAAAATCAAATGTGCATTTAGAAATCCTGCTCTTAGGAAATTCTGCAATCATGTTGTGCATTTAGAAATCCTGCTTTAGGAATCCTGCATATAAATCATTAGACACCATGATTAGGTTCTCGTTCATCCTCATTCAGCTACGCTTAGTTAACTACTAAAGGAGTATCAACAGTCTCATCCTGCTTTAAACAAACTGGTAATATTCCCTACATGTCTTTGCATTATTTAGAACAACATGTTTTAAAAGAAAAACAATCTCCACACTGTTTTAATAACTCTGAATAACTACTGCATATTACTTTATGCTTAGGCAAGCCTTAGGTAATAACCTAAACCAGAACTGCCATTGTTTAACCCGCAACATGTTAAAATTAGTAGGCAAGCCTAATTCGGACTTCTTTTCTGAATCATGTAATAAATATGGTTCTGCTGTTATCACTTAGATACCATGCTTAGGATCTGAATTCAGATCTTATCTGTGTATGAGTCGTGCTGTCTACACACACACATACACAAACTCTCTCTTCTTTCTCTACTACTTGTGCTAGCTGCTAGTCTAGCCGGCTGAAAGCCAAGGCTAGATTGTAGAACTTTACTTGCTTTATTTTCTGCACTTTTGCTTCTTTAACTGGTATGTTCCTAGTTCAATTCTTAAACTCAACTCTATGTGCTCCTTATCTGTTAATCCATGTCTCCTTCTGCATTAATTTAATGGCTTATGTGTTTAATTGCCCTTCTTGTTTACTGCTTTATTCAGTATGTTTAAGTTTTTCCCTCTCTTTTTCAAGTGTAATCAACATGTTTACTTGAGTCCTTGTTTATTTCCCTCAACTAGTAGGCCATGTTAGTATCATAGACTCCTAATGTACTTGATTAACACTAAGTGACATGACTAATTGTGTGTAATAAACTCCTGCCCTCAGCATGACTACTCCCATACCCCGTCTCTATGTCTTATTGCCTATAACTATTCTAATTTCAAGCATGATCCCTTTGTTAACACTTCGAAGTAGTAGTTTGTGGTCTGGAGGCCAATCAGTTCCTACTTGTTCTTTGTACTTGATGGTCTATGTGTTTCTCCTCTTATCCATGTTTATATGTTTCATAATTGGCCCCAACACCATACTTCCTTGTTTGTGACTTTTAAACTGTACTATTCTTTGAACTTGTTCTGTGTGTACTGGCTTGTTCCAAGTTGTTGTTGCTCCTATCCCCTTCTCCTTTCAAAACTGTTTTTCCCTAAGCAACTCTTCTGTTGTTTTTGCAAACTTATTGCAAACATGCTATTTCAAACTATTTTCAACTCAACTCTTTTAAATCTATGTCAAGCAATCTCACACATACTCTTAGACTATTAGGTTTTGCCCCTTTTGTGTGATTCTTGCCTTGGGACCCTTGATCTCCCTCTGAACTTGGACACATAAAAGTTAGCCTTTCCACACTGCACTTACTCTATCCTGGCTATGAAATCTGGGTGTGAGCACTGCCCGGGATCCCTTGAGGTCCTTAGGGAACTCTGACACACCCATGTATGAGAAATACTATGGAACAATCTTGGCACTTGAGGTGATTTATTACATAACTCAGGGAGGAAGTCCTAATCAGGTGCTGAAAGTTTGGGCCTATTTCAGGCTCTTTATAGTGTAACTTTTATCTTCCTTTCCTGCTTATGTAATTCATTTCAGTATTGGTCTGTAATAATTTGTAAACAAGTATTGGGGTTGGATAGTGAAAAGGAATGGGTAATATGCATGTTGTAGTATAATCCAGGGTAGAAATCATGTTCCTAGGTTTACTTTTCTCTATGCGCAATAGCAGCCATGTTTAGGTACAACATGCCATGCATTAGCTATCATGCTATTTAGAATTTATATGTATTGTTTTCAGCATCTCATCCACACATAGAAATCCTTTCTATAGGGTAGATAATAACAATTAAATAAGCTACTATTATATGATTCCGCCTACGTAAACATGTTCTGAAATTTCATTTAGAAATCCTGCTCTTAGAATTTATATGTATTGTTTTCAGCATCTCATCCACACATAGAAATCCTTTCTATAGGGTAGATAATAACAATTAAATAAGCTACTATTATATGATTCCGCCTACGTAAACATGTTCTGAAATTTCATTTAGAAATCCTGCTCTTAGGAAATTCTGCAATCATGTTGTGCATTTAGAAAGCCTGCTCTTAGGGAATTCTGCAATCATGTTGTGCATTTAGAATTCCCTCTTTAGGAATCCTGCATATAAATCATTAGATACCATGTTTAGGTTCTCGTTCATCCTCATTCAGCTACGCTTAGTTAACTATTAAAGGAGTATCAACAGTCTCATCCTGCTTTAAACAAACTGGTAATAATCCCTACATGTCTTTGCAATATTTAGAACAATATGTTTTAGAAGAAAAACAATCTCTACATTGTTTTAATAACTATGAATAATTGCTGCATACTACTTTACGCCTAGGCAAGCCCTAGGTAATAACTTAAAGCCAAAACTGCCTTTGTTTAACCCACAACATGTTAAAATTAGTAGGCAAGCCTGATTCAGACTTCTTTTGTGAGTCATGTTATAAATCTGGTTCTGTTGTTATCACTTAGATACCATGCTTAGGATCTGAATTCAGACCTTATCTGTGTGTGAGTTGTGCTGTCTATGTGCGTTACTTGTGGAGGTATATCTGAGCCTTCTATATGTTTTTGTGTTTTCCCCCTAAATGCAGTCTTATATGTTCTTGTTAGTCTCTTAGTATTTTGCCTTTAAACCTGAGGGTCTGCCTAGAACCCCCCTCCCCCCTTATAGGATAGGAGTCGTAAATTCCTCCGGTACTGATAGGAAAGGACGGGTAACAGCATGCAATAGGGATCGAGACCAACCCTCGCTTTAATTACCTTCACGGGGCGGGAAATAGTAGATATGGATATGATGACTGGTGCGTTTGTCACACCTCCTTTCTACACCTCGAAAGGGATATAAGTGTTTTTTTCAATTAAAGTGACATTATTCTAAATGGGATTATTTTAATTAATTTTCAGAGTCGCCACTTGGAATAATTATTTTGGTGTTCCTTTTAAAACATTTTTTTTAAATCCCAAACCGAGGAAAACGACTTTATTTAAAAGTCTGTGAAACCAAAAAATTTAAATAAGGAATTCTGTTAACCCGAGAGAATGTATTAGGCATTCCCGGGTTCCATGGTTCGAGCGCGGTCGCTTAAACTATTAAAATTGGCCTAATTATCTGATTTACTACATGTTTTAAACCTATTATGCATTTTAGCTTTATAACCACTTTAATTAATTTAACCGCTTTTAGGATTTATAGAATCATTTCTTGAACAAGTTACGATTGTCGTACACTTGCCGTTTTGGGACACACCACAAACCACGCTACATGAAATGCACCCACAGTTCGTGACATATTTATTTTATTATTGTTCGAAGTTTTTATGATTAGGTTACATGAAATGCACCCCCGAATTCTGGAAATTAGGCATCGTAACTATGTCACAGGAACCGTACCCATAATCACGATGGTTTATTAATCGTGCCTAAAGCGAAGCTACGGATGTTCAAAATTATTTATTTCCTACATTTGGAATTACTGCAAAGTTCAATAATTATGGAAAAAGTAACATGGTGGAAAGTATACTTCATCACTTAACTTAACAGAGGTTCAACATAATCGAAGTTTTCTTCGTAACCAAATTGGAGAACAGTTCTAGTTTCACGTATCGGAACCAAATGCATAAATAAAATTATTTATAAAAGCGAATACTTACATAATTGGCCAACAACAACAGTGTCTCGTGACGACAAATCTAAAGGTGTAGGACATGATTTATAAGAGTATAGATATTTTGTATTCAAAATACACTTGCAAAAATGAATAAATGCTAATCGGAAGCACTAAAAGAAATACTTAATGTTGCACCACCATGAATATCTCAAATTTGTAAACATAGAAAACTTTAGAAGATAAGCAAAAGATCTGCAAATACCTAAAAATTGTGACCAAACTTTCTGCTCTAATTAGCATTAGCAGACACGCACATATGCATTAAGAGTCAGAACCTATATACTTATCACCAAAAAAAGGCTGAAGCTATACGAGTTCGCAGATTACTCCAATTTACACAATTCAGTCAAATAATATTTAAACAGAGATCTAACAGATACCCAAAATAAAGTAGTGATTAACATAATCATGAATCGGAGCTCAAAATTTATTGGATGTCTAAGGATGACAAGATCGAAGCTTAAAGTAGGATTTACAAATTCCAACGCAGCAAATCCAAATAGGACAAGAGTAAAGAGCTAAAACACTTGCGATTTCATATTGAGCAAAGCTGAAAATACAAATATGTGAAGTGACATACCTAATTTCTCTATAATTAAGTCTGAGGAAAAGAAAGCCAAATAGAAGCTCAATCGATGACTCGGAAATTAGCAGCAGCTCAGCAAAACAATAGCAACAGATTCAGCGACCAAAAATACTACTTCAACTCGAATGTCACTCGAAATTCCAGAAAATTGTAGTAAAGAGCAGAAGTTCGAATAGCTTTTTTTAGATCTTGATTTCCATGGTGTCTGATTTCTCTTTTGTAGATAAGAGAATAAGAGCTTTTTGTACTATAAAGCTCTTAGCCAAAGAAACGAGAATGAGAGTCCTGTTTTTGTTTCTTGTTGGTGGTTGGCTGAGGTTGGTAAAATGGGGTTGTCCATCTATTTTTGAAAGGGGTCTGTTCTAGTTGCTTCTACTTGAAAAAATCAGTTGCGCCGTTTCTTGTGTCGTGGTCTGATCTGATCATTATTTCTCCCTAGGTTTCCTAATTTGTGTTTTTATATGTAGGAGGTATGGTTTTAGTAAAGGGTAATGGGTGTTTGGTTAGTGGGATGGGATTGTAAGAACTTGGGTAATTTGGGAGTTTTGGGCTTCAAATTAAGCTAGCCTAGACGAAATCGAAAGACCAAATCTACTTCTTTTCCTTGGTTTTTCTTTTGATTTAAAAAATCTAATTGAATTAACTAAACAAGCTAAATAAAATTCTAAATTAGCCTCTACCTTAAACTATTTTGTAAAGTTAATCTTACTTATTTTTACTAATTTAAAACTAAAAACTAAAATGCGGACATGATTATTGTCGTAATGTTTGTGTTTTTTTGTTTAATGAATGCAATTAAACTATGAAATTAAATTCCTAAATACAAATTAAATCTAAGATGGCATAAAATTAAAATGTGACAATTATTTATGATTTTTCTTATGATTTTAAAATATTAAAAATGCATGAAATGCAACTAAATAAAGAAACAACTTCTAAAATCCCCTTAAAAATTATTTTTGGTCTATTTTTATGAGTTATTTTTATGTAGGGCAAAAATTAGGTGCTCATAGCGTCAATACCACGTGTAGCCCCTCTCTGAGGAATGTCATACCGGGTATTGCATTGATGTGATCCATATTATAAGCAAACCTAGGACACCCCCCTTTACATTCCCAAGTATGTTTAGATTGCAATTCTTTTTCAAAATCTTGCCTTTAATTTGTCCTTTTTCAAACACTTGTGTGTCTAAACTTAAATCCCCTACTATTTGAGCTATACTTGTTTGTTTGCTATTTTTACAAATTCACAAAAACTGTTTGGCCGGGAACTACACTAGTGGATCCTGAGGGGTGCCTAACACCTTCCCCTTAGGATAATTTCAAGCTCTTACCCTATCTCTGGTTATCAAACGTAGTTACAAATGAACGCTATAGGTGCCCTAACGCACCTTAAATCGTTAGGTGGTGACTCTTCAAAATTACAAACCCTCTTTCCCAAAAGGAAAGAGTTGTCCCAACCAAAATGTCATAAACCCAATTCCGCGAAGGAAAAAGGAGGCGCGACAGATATTGTCTCCCTTGCCGGGATATTGTTGTTATGCTATTGTTCCCTTGCCGGGATTTTATTGTGATATTATTAATTCCCTTGCCCAAATTGCTTTGTGATTGTTGCTTGGGTGAGGAAGAGTGTAAAGCACGAAGGGTGATGTCGTGCATGATTTTGAGAGTGTTAAAGCACAAAGGGTGATGTCGTGCAAATATTATGAGGTAAAAGCACGAAGGGTAATGTCGTGCCACATGATGTATAATGTCGTGCCATAATATGAGTGATAATGCACGAAGGATAATTCCGTGCTATGATTATGTGAGGTAAAAGCACGAATGGTGATGCCGTGTTGATTATATTGATTCTTATGGTGAGGTTACGAAAGTAAAAGCACGAAGGGTGATCTCGTGCACTTTCTTTTATTTCTGATTCTTGTTGATAATTGAATTATGGTGTTCTTTACATTTATCTATTGGTTTTCTATTGTTACTTGATATTCCCCGTAGCACGTTTCCCCCTCCTACCTTTGACTATAAATTTCTGCCTTTATTTTCCGTTGTATATGATTTAACTGCACAGATTTATTTGGTAGTCTTGTCCTAGCCTCGTTAGTACTTCGCTTAGGTTAGGCTAGGCACTTACCAGCACATTGGGTTAGTTGTGCTGATACTACACTCTGCACTGTGTGCAGATCCCGGTGTTGCATTTTTCGGACCACAGTGAGGTTGTTGCATTCAGTCTATCAGGCGACCCGAAGTAGTCCTGTAGGTGTCTGCAGGCCTTGGCGTTTCCTTCTATCTTTCCACACTATGTATTTTATGTATTTCAGAAACAACTTTGTATTTATCTTTCGGACCCTATTTGTAGTATTCCTAGACAGTCTGTGAGATTGTGACACCAGATCTGGGTAGCTTTTGTTTATGGATTTGTATCAGTATTATTTAAATTGTTACATTTTGTTCTTCCGCTTATTTAATTCCACGATTTATATAATATTAATTTACAACTGTTAAAAGATTAAAAATGGAAAAGGGTAAAATAGTTGGAATGATTGGCTTGCCTAGCTTTCACTAGTAGGCGCCATCATGACTCCCGAGGGTGGAAAATTTGGGTCGTGGAAAGTTGGAATCAGAGCTCTAGGTTTCTTAGGTCTCACAACTCATGGATAAGCTTAGTAGGGTCTGAGGGATCGGTACGAAGACGTCTGTATTTATCCCCCAGAGGCTGTAGAGTTAGGAAAAACTTCACATCTATTCTTTCCTGTCTTGCGACTTGATTTCTCAATGCTAATTGAACTTCCACTCTGTTCTTTCGCAGATGGTGAGAACACGTACTGCTTCATCAGCTGACCAGCAGCTCGAGCCCCCAGTAGCAGCTCCTGCAAGGGCCAGAGGTCGAGGTCGTGCTAGGGCCCGAGGTAGAAGCAGGGCTCAGGCTAGAGCTCGAGCAGCAACACCAGTGGCAGAGCCTCAGGCTGAGTTTAATGATGAGGTTCTAGCCCAGATAGTTCCAGCGGGACCAGCTCAGGTCCTAGAGGGGTTCATCGCCGCTCCGGTACTTCAGGATGCTCTAGTCCATCTAGTGGGCCTTATGGTGAGTGTCGCCCAGGCATGCTTATTTCCTGTAGCACCAGTTGTCTCTTAGGCTAGAGGAGGAGCCCACACTCCTATTACTCACACTCCGGAGCAGATGGCTCCCTAGTTTCAGACTCCAGCAACTTAGCTAGTTGGGGTAGTTCAGCCTGGTATTGTGGCACAGACCGGAGAGGGGCCAACTATGTCTATTGATGCCTTGTGGAGATTGGACAGGTTCACCAAGCTCTTCACTACTACTTTTGGTGGTACATCTTCTGAGGATCCCCAGGATTATTTGGACAACTATCATGAGGTTTTTCGGAACATGGGGATAGTGGAGACCAATGGGGTCGACTTTGTTAATTTTTATTTGTTTGGATCCGCCAAGACTTGTGAAGAGATTATTTTTTGGATAGACCCGCTGGGTCACCGGATTTGACTTGGGATCCGTTCTCTCAACTATTTCTGGAGAAGTTTCTTTCTATCACTCAGAGGGAGAACTATTGGAGGTAGTTTGAGCGTCTCCAGCAGGGTTCTATGACTGTTACTCAGTACGAGACCAGATTTATTGACTTGGACCATCATGCTCTTCTTATACTTCCCATTGAGAGAGAGAGAGAGAGTGAGGAGGTTCATTGAGGGACTCGTTCAACCTATTTGATTGCAGATGGCTAAGGAGACGGGGAACGAGATCTCTTTTCAGGATGTGGACAATGTGGACAGGAGAGTTGAGATAGTTCTATCATAGGGGAGTGGTCGGGGGTCTGACAAGAGGCATCGCCATTCGGGCCGGTTCAGTGGTTCCTCATCTGGAGGCAGGGATTCTTTTGGTAAGGGCCATTCTTCCAGGCCGTTTTATTCAGCACTTCAGGCTTCTCACGATGCTCTAGGTGGCTATGGTTCTCACATACAGTATTCAGATTAGTTGCCCTACAGTGCACCGCCAACTCCTATCAGTGCACCTCTGCTCCAGAGTTTTTAGAGTGGTTATTCAGGACGTCAGGGTTAGCAGTCTTAGCAGCTGAGGGCTTGTTATACTTGTGGCGATATGAGGCATATTACTAAATTTTGCCCTCGAGCACTGATCAGCTCTCAGCATCAGGGTTCCCGTGCCATGGTTCAGGCGCTGAGTGTCCCCCCGCCTGCAGAGCCAGTTAGAGGTGATAGAGGTAGAGGTAGAGGTATTAGAGGTGGAGGTCAGGCCGCTAGAGGTAGAGGCCATCCAGCAGGAGGCCATCATAGAGATGTAGTTCAGAGTGGTGGGGCCCAGCCCCGATGTTATGCTCTTCCAGCCAGGCCTGAGGCTTAGGCTTCCGATGCAGTTATCACAAGTACTATTCTGGTTTGTAGTAGAGATGCTTCAGTTCTATTTGATCCAGGACCTACATACTCCTATGTTTCATCTTATTTTGCACAGTATCTGGTCATGCCTAGTGATTCTTTGAGTGCTCTTGTATATGTGTCTACACCAGTAGGTGATTCTATTGTGGTAGATCGTGTCCATCGTTCATGTATAGTTGTGATTGGGGGTCTTGAGACTCGAGTAGATTTGTTACTTTTGGATATGGTTGATTTTGATGTCATATTGGGGATGGACTGGTTATCACCTTACCATGCTATCTTGGACTGTCATGCCAAAACTTTGACATTAGCCTTGCCGGGTTTACCTCGTTTAGAGTGGAGAGAGACTCCTGGTTATTCTACCCGTAGGGTTATCTAATATATGGCTTGGTGTAGGGTTGATAAGGGATGTTTGGCCTTTTTGGCATATGTTTGTAATTCTAGTGTTGAGGCCCCTTCTATGGATTCTGTGCCTATTGTTTGTGAGTTTCCTAAGGTATTTCCTTCAGACCTGCCGGGTATGCCACTCGATAGGGATATTGACTTCTACATTGATTTGGCTCTAGCACTTAGCCCACATCTATTTCGTCGTATCGTATGGCCCCACCTAAGTTGAAAGAATTGAAGGAGCAGTTGCAGGAATTTCTTGATAAAGGCTTTATTAGACCTAGTGTCTCACATTGCGGTGCGTCGTTGTTGTTTGTTAAGAAGAAGGACGGATCAATGAGGATGTGTATATATTACCGGCAGTTGAACAAGGTTACAATCAAGAATAAGTATCCATTGCCGATGATTAATGATTTGTTTGATCAGCTTCAGGGTGCCAAGGTAATTTCGAAGATTGACTTGAGATCTAACTACCATCAGTTGAGTATTAGCGCATTCGGTGTCCTAAGACAGCATTCCGCATTCGGTACGGGCATTATGAGTTCTTGGTGATGTCATTTGGGTTGACAAATGCCCCAACAACTTTCATGGATTTGATGAACCGGGTGTTCAAGCCTTATATGGATTCGTTTGTGATAGTCTTCATTGATGATATTTTGATTTATTCCCACTGTTGGGAGGAGCATGAGCAGCATCTGAGAGTTGTTCTTCAGACTTTGAGAGATAGTTAGTTGTATGCTAAGTTTTCGAAGTGTGAGTTCTAGTTGAGTTTAGTTGCATTCTTGGTCATGTTGTTTCAGCAGAGGGTATTCAGGTGGATTCGAAGAAGTTAGAGGCAGTCAAGAACTGGCCTAGACCCGTATCAGCTACAGAGGTCCGGAGTTTCTTGGGTTTGGCAGGCTACTACCGTCGGTTTGTGGAGGGGTTTTCGTGTATTGCAGCTCCGATGACCAGGTTGACCCAAAAGGGTGCCCAGTTCAGGTGGTCGGACGAGTGTGAGGCGAGCTTTCAAAAGCTCAAGACAGCTTTGACTACGGTGCCAGTGTTGGTTTTGCTCACAGGTTCAGGGCCATATATAGTTTATTGTGATGCATCTCGTATTGGACTTGGTGCGGTGTTGATGCAGGATGGCAAGGTCATTGCTTATGCGTCGCGACAGTTGATGATTCAAGAGAAGAATTATCCAGTTCATGATTTGGAGTTAGCAGCCATTGTTCACGCGTTGAAGATTTGGAGGCATTATCTGTATGGCGTGTCATGTGAGGTGTTCACGGATCACAAGAGTCTACAGTATTTGTTCAAGCAGAAGTAGGGGTGTGCATTCGATTTGTCGATTCTATTTTGACCCTTATCGATAATTACTTATCGATTATCGATTTGTACATATGCTTATCGTTATTGTTTCAATAAGGTTTCGATTTTTTCGATTTCAATTTATTAATTTTGGGGGCTTATCGATTCGGTTATCGATTACACCAATAAGAATTTTTTTGGGATTCCACGAAAAGTATATCGCTATAAACATGCCTAACTAATATGGACAAAAGAAGCTAAAATAAGACGAACACCGTTTATAACATAAAAATTATGTCAACAAGTACATGCAACAAAACTAAAGTAATGGATCAAATGTATGCCACCAACACTCCAACGGTATAGAAAAAAAACAAAATATATCATCCCGGCTAATTCTGATTTCCATTAATTTGAACTTCATTCCCTTGATCTTTAAATATGATCATTCCTTAAATTAGGTAGAGGAAATAATAGGGTTAGGGACTTAGGTTAAAGGAAAGGGTATTATAGAATAAGGGTTAAAAAAAGTTAATTTTTTGTCTTTTTAGTATATCTTATCGGTTTATCGATAAACCGATAACTGAAGAGGACAAAATCGAAATCGAAATCGATAACTCAATAAGGAAAATTTTGAAATCGAAATCGAAATCGATAAATCGATAAACTGATAACAAATAATCTATTTGATTTATCGATAAACCGATTCGAATGCACACCCCTAAGCAGAAGGAGCTAAATTTGAGGCAGAGAAGGTGGTTGGAGCTATTGAAAGACTATGATATCACCATCTTATATCATCCGGGAAAGGCCAATGTGGTGGTAGATGCTTTGAGTAGGAAGTCAGCCAGTATGGGCAGTATTGCGTATATTCCAATCGGTAAGAGACTGCTTGCTTTGGATGTTCACGCTTTGGCCAACCAGTTCGTGAGGTTGGATTTTTCTAAGCCCAACCGTGTGTTAGCTTGCACAGTCGCTCATTCTTCATCATTTGAGCCTATTCGAGATCGGTAGTATGATGATTCTCATTTGCTTGTCCTTAGAGACACAGTGCGGCACGGAGGTGCCAAGCAGGTTACAGTTGGAAATGATGGAGTTTTGAGGATGCAGGGCCAAGTTTGTGTGCCTAATATGGATGGACTTCCAGAGTTGATTCTAGAGGAGGCCTATAGTTCCCGGTATTCCATTTATCCAGGCGCCACTAAGATGTATCAGGATTTGCGGCAGCATTATTGGTGGAGGACGATGAAGAAGGATATTGTTGCATATGTGGCTTGGTGTTTGAATTGTTAGCAGGTAAAGTACGAACATCAGAGACCTGGTGGTTTGTTCTAGAAGATTGAGATTCCAGAGTGGAAGTGGGAGCGTATCACTATGGACTTTGTTATTGGACTCTCACGGACTTGGAGGAAGTTTGATGCAGTGTGGGTTATTGTTGATAGGGTAACCAAGTCAGCATATTTTATTCCAGTGGCAGTTTCCTATTCTTCTGAGAGTTTAGCTGAGATCTATATCCGGGAGATTGTCCGTCTTTATGGGGTGCCCGTGTCTATCATTTCAGACCAAGGTACGCAGTTTATCTCACATTTCTGGAGGGCAGTTCAGCGTGATTTGGGCACACGGGTCGAGTTGAGCACAACATTTCATCCTCAGACGGACTGGCAGTCCGAGCGTACTATTCAGATTTTGGAGGATATGCTCCGAGCTTGTGTCATTGACTTTGGGGGCTCATGGGATCAGTTCTTGCCTTTAGCTAAGTTTGCTTACAACAACAGCTAATAGTCGAGCATCCAGATGGCTCCTTATGAGGCTTTATATGGTAGGCGGTGTTGGTCGCCGGTTGGTTGGTTTGAGTCGGGAGAGGCTCAGTTGTTGTGTACGGATCTAGTACAGGATGCCTTGGACAAGGTCAGGATCATTCAGTATAGGCTTCGTACAGCTCAGTCCATGCAAAAGAGTTATTCCAACCATAAGGTTAGTGATGTGGCATTCATGGCTGGTAAGCGGGTGCTGCTTCGGTTGTCGCCTATGAAGGGCGTGATGAGATTTGGGAAGAGGGGCAAGCTTAGCCCTAGATTCATTGACCCGTTTGAGATTCATGATCGAGTGGGAGATGTGGCTTATAGACTTGAGTTGTTGCCGAGTTTATCAGTCGTGCATCTAGTGTTTCATATGTCCATTCTTTGGAAGTATCACGACTATCCATCCCACGTGTTAGACTTCAGCACTGTCCAATTGGAGAAGGACTTGTCCTATGAGGAGGAGCCGGTAACTATTCTACACCAGCAGGTTCTTCAGTTGAGATCGAAGAGTTTCCCTTCTGTTCGTGTTCAGTAGAGAGGTCAGCCTGTTGAGGTAGCGACCTGGGAGTCCGAGTCCGATATGCGGAGCCGATATTCCCATTTTTTCTCCGACTCAAGTACTTTTCTTATGTCCGTTCGA
Source organism: Nicotiana sylvestris (assembly GCF_000393655.2). Taxonomy (NCBI): domain Eukaryota; kingdom Viridiplantae; phylum Streptophyta; class Magnoliopsida; order Solanales; family Solanaceae; genus Nicotiana; species Nicotiana sylvestris. The sequence continues at coordinate 19,619,277 of NC_091064.1, forward strand.
GGATGGACGATTATTTTAGAGGTGGAGAATGTGATGACCCAAAAGGTCATCACTCGTTTTGAAAGTAAATTCAGTGTTCCGAGGCCATAAAAACCTCTCTTTGTCTCACCTAAATTTACGTGCACAGTTCGGGCGCGTTTTCGGAAAGCTTTTATGTGAAAACTAAGTAAAATATGGAAACTGGCTTTTAAAATTAAATAAAGTTGACTTTGGTCCACATTCTTGGTAAACGGACCCGGACCCGTGATCCGATGGTCTCGTAGGGTCCGTAGTAAAATTTGGGACTTGGGCGTATGCCCGGAATCGAATTCTGAGGTCCCAGACCCGAGAAATAATTTTTTAAAGAAAATTATTTTCTAGAAAAATAAAGGGTTTTAGAAGTAAATTGATGCATTTTCTTGATGGTATCGGGCCCGTATTTTGGTTCCGGAGCACGGTATAAGTTTGAAATAATAATTAAGATAAATTTGTAAAATTTGGTAAAGATCGGAGTTGGTTTGATATAAAACGGACCTATAGTTGAGAAAATAGTAATTTTGATGTTCTTGAGTGATTTCATGAATTTGAGGTTTAATTCATAGTTGTTGATGTTATTTTGGCGATTTGATCACGCGAGCAAGTCCGTATGATGTTTGGTTTGGAGCCCTGAGGGCTCGGGTGAGTTTTGGATAGGCCATAGAGTGAAATTGAACTTAGGAAAGGTTGCTGGTATTTGGTATTTTTACCCAGGCATTGTGAGATAAGGCTTCGCAATTGCGAAGTTCTCAGGCATGGGAATTGCGACCCAGGTGTCGCAAATTCGATCCTAGCCTGGGCAGGCCTTGGTCACAAATGCCACCATTTTTGGCAATTGCGATGTTGCAAATGCGACTAGTCCCTCGCAAATGCGAAGGTGAACGTATTTCCCTTGGTCGCAAATGAGACAAATTCTTCGCATTTGCGAAGACAGCAGGTCCTGAAGGGGTTTGCAATTGCGACATCTCTGACCAGTGAATTAGGACTTAGACGCATTTTTCTTCATTTTTCAAACTCTCTCAAACCCTAAGCTCTCTTGGGCGATTTTCTAAAGAATAGTTCTTCTCCAAATCAATTCTAAGTTGTTTCTAGCTCATTTTCTTTAATCTATAACATCTTTTCACATGATTTCAATTCAAAATCAAGGGTTTTCACGGGGGAAATTGGGTGTTTTGGGAAGAACTTAGGATTTTCAATTTTTGGGGATTTGGACCTCGATATGAGGTTTGATTTCAAAACAAATTATATATTTCAGTTCGTGGGTGAATGGCTCATCGGGTTTTGGTTTGAACCTCGGGCTTTTACCGTGTGGGCCCGGGGTCGATTTTTGACTTTTTTGGGGAAATCATTGGAAAACTTATTTTCATGCATTGCAATTGATTCATATAGTAGTTATTGATATCGTTAAGTAAATTGTGGCTAGATACAAGCGAATTGGTGGTGAAAACAAGAGGTAAAGCGATAGTTGAGGCTTGAATTATGTTCGTGGCATTGAGGTAAGTGTTTGGTATAACCTTAACTTGAGTGATTAGGAGTTGTGTCTTATTTGCTATGTGTTAATTTTTGAGTACGACGTATAGGCATGGTGAGGAGTATCTATACGTTGGTGTCAAGCATGCCCGTGAGTCTTATACTATGATTAATGTGACCTCGTTTCGTATTGTTCATGTTTTATATGATGATTTAGATTGTTTAACAAGGCTTGTGGAAGTATTATTGGTAATTGAACATTGTCGAGCGTTGGCTCAAGTTGAGAATTGAGTTGTGAAGTAAATGTGGAAAAGAGAAGATGTTTATGATATTGTCTCCCTTGTCGGGATGTTATTGCTTTTGATATTATCTCCCTTGCCAGGATTTACTACTCATGATATTGTCTCCCTTGCCGGGATATTGTTGTTATGCTATTGTTCTCTTGCCGGGATTTTATTGTGATATTATTGATTCCATTGCCCAAATTTCTTTGTGATTGTTTCTTGGGTGAGGAAGAGTGTAAAGCACGAAGGGTGATAAAGCACGAAGGGTGATGTCGTGCATGATTTTGAGAGTGTTAAAGCACGAAGGGTGATACCGTGCCAATATTGTAAGGTAAAAGCACGAAGGGTGATGTCGTGTCGCACGATGTACAATCCCGTGCCATGATATGAGTGATAATGCACAAAGGATAATTCTGTTCCATGATTATGTGAGGTAAAAACACGAAGGGTGAGCAGTGCCGATTATATTGATTCTTATGGTGAGGTTACGAGAGTAAAAGCACGAAGGGTGATGCCGTGCACTTGTCTTTTATTTCTGATTCTTGTTGATAATTGAATTATGGTGTTCTTTACATTTATCTAATGGTTTTCTGTTGTTACTTGATATTCCTCGCAGCACGTTTCCCCCCTCCTACCTTTGACTGTAAATTTCTACCTTTGTTTTTCGCTGTATATGATTTAACTGCACAAGTTTATTTGGTAGTCTTGTCCTAGCCTCGTCACTACTTCGCTGAGGTTAGGCTAGGAACTTACCAGCACATGGAGTCGGTTGTGCTGATACTACACTCTACACTGTGTGCAGATCCTGGTGCTGCAGCTTTTGGACCACAGTGAGGTTGTTGCCTTCAGTCCATCAGGCGACCCAAGGTAGTCCTGCAGGTGTCCGCAGGCCTTGGAATCTCCTTCTATCTTTCCATAATATTTCTTTTATGTATTTCAGAAACATCTTTGTATTTATCTTTTGGACCCTTATTTGTAGTATTCCTAGACAGTCTGTGAGATTGTGATACCAGATCTGGGTAGCTTTTGTTTATGGATTTGTATCGGTATTATTTAAATTTTTACATTTCATTCTTCCGCTTATTTAATTCCGTTTTTTATATAATATTAATTTACAAATATTAAAGGATTAAAAATGGAAAAAGGTAAAACATTTGGAATGATTGGCTTGCCTAGCTTTCACTAGTAGGCGCCATCACGACTACCGAGGATGAAAAATCTGGATCGTGACATAATCCACCCTTGAGGATTAATTCCATCAAAATTTTGGAAAGCTAGTTTAGCTTTAGGCATACGATTAGGCTGGTTAATGGAGGGGTATGAGTTGTGGTATGGAGAAAAATGGGTGGTTGGACTAGGTTGAGTAAAGTGACTATTAAAGTAATACTCTGTAGGCATGGGCTGGGAATAATGGGCTTGAGAGTAATGGCCTGGGGTAAGGGTTGTGGTTGCATGTGTGACAAGGTGGTGTAAATTGGTACAGTAGGAGGGGTGGTATAAGCAGGAAAATAAGACTGTGGGTGTGTTCGAGCAGAAGTGGACCCAAATGTTCCAAATAAGATGGATGTATTGATAATGGGTTGAGACAATGTGGTTTGGACATATGGTAAGGAAACAAATGGGCCGGTAGAAATGTTGGCTAGGCGAGGAAAGGTTATTGTGGGTGGAGGAGGGTATGCGTGAAGCGCGTGAGAGAAAAACTGGTTCATCAACCCCAAAGACATGGTTTCATTTAGGGATTAGGGTAGTGAGGTACGAGTTATGTGTACTGTAACGAGTGGAAAGGGTAAGATCTGGCTGGTACCTGTGGATACCGGTGTGGCCGGAGTCCGGCATAGAACCTGAACAGTGACCCCCACTCACAAATGATTGGTTGCTCTCTACCGGCGATACTCCTAAGGCAGCCAAATAAGACCTCCCTAAGTTGTGAGGATCCTCACGCCGGCTTAGCTCTGTCATCATCGTATCCATCCTTCTTTGTGGTTCATCATTTATCCTTTTTTGCATGTCTTTGATAGATTCTAATCTCCAGTTGGATGCTTTCATGAAGGTTTTCATTTGAAGTTCCCGGTTAGAGAAACCTCTAGTGTCGTTACCGGTGTGTTGTTTATCTACCATCAATGCTAAGATAACCTGGCTCTTGATACCAAATATAGCGTTAGCTACGAGTTTGGATCGAAGAGAGCTCAAAGAGTAATAAAAAGAAACCAAAAATAAGAAATAAACTTGGATTTTCAATATTCAATGCCTTCTTTGTCAATTACAGGCTACAAATATAGGAAAATGGCAAAGTGGACAGTTGTCGATTGCTGGACCCAAAAGATAACCACTAATAGTACTAATGGACACATGTCCTTGATTTACTAGCTAGTTATTCCTCGGACTAAAAATAATAATTATTTGACTTAGGGACTAAAGTGTCACTCTTCTATAGTTATCTAATATTATGTAATTAGGTCCTAAGTAGGCAGTCACGACTAAATTCGTGACACTCTCGTAACAAACATCAACAAAATATACTAGCATAATTGGATTTAATTAGGGCATGTGTCCAGAGAATATTTTGAATTTTTCAATGTTTAGGATTTTTTTTTTCTTGTGAACTCATTTTCCTTCAATTTAAAGAAAATAACTTTTCTATCATGAGTAAAGAAAATATTTTTTAAAACTCATTTTAGACCATCGCCATCCTTATTTCCCCCTCCAATATAGTCCCATCACCCCCACCTCCCTAACCTAGTCATCCATCACCTACCCCCGCCCACCCCCAATCTTTGGCATCCCAACCCCACCCCTGCTGCAAACCTCCCATTTCCTTGGCACCCCTAATCCCGACATCACCCTGCCCACCTTTCACCCCGACATCCTAGCCCACCCCTGGCCCTGGCCCACTACCCACTCCTCCTAAGTCCATCACCCCTACAGTCCTACCCCCGCCCACCTCTCACCCCGATATCCAAGCCCACCCCCTGCCCTAGCCCACCACCCACTCCGCCTAAGTCCATCACCCCCACAGTCCTAGCCCCGCCCACCAATTCTTATCAACCCCTACCCTACTCAACCCAATACCCTCGACCCCGACACTAAAACCCTAACCTCGAGCATGATCACTAACCTTTATGCCGACCTAGATCCCAACATTTGAACCTCAACCCATTATCCCAAACCCGACCATGATCTCTGACCATGAACTCGAGCCTCGACCCCGGCCATGACCTCCGAACTTGACCACAACCCTTGACCCCTCACCCCGACTCTCCAACCCCTAACCTCGGCACTCAAAACCTACCCCAACCATCAACCTAAGACCCTACCATGACCCCCTACCCACCATTGACCCCCAACTCACGACCATGACCTCGACGTTCGACCTTAATCCTGACCCTCTACCGCAACCCTGACCATGACGAACCCTTATAGCCCTACCACCAAGCCCCCACTCATCCCATCTCCCATAGTATTTTTCTTGATTATATATAAAAATGCTCTCGGGATAATATTTTCTACTTACAGCTAAACACCAAAAATAAATTAAAAAATTACTTATTTTGTAGGAAAATATTTTTTATTAAAAATATCTTTATACAAAACACACCCTTATTTGCTATGGATTTTCCTACCTCATTAAACTAATGATATTTTGTTGTAAATCGTAATCGTTACTTAAGATGTTTTTAGGAGCTTGGAAAAAATTATTTTGGCTGACAAAACGTTACAAGGAGTAACACTGATTTATTTTTGAATTTGTCAGGCATTGTGTATAATGTTTCCCCCGTTGATAGTAACTAAGAGTTAAAACAACATGAAAAGCTTGTAAAAACAACGTGATTATAATGTTTAAGAAATCGTGATTTCATTAAACATTTGGCATGATTTTGTTAGATTATTCATGAAACTCTACTTAATTGGCATAATTCGTCTGTGTTGTTAAACAAAATGTTCTTCAAAATTGCAATTTTAATTTCGATCAAGCCACTCCATGTCTGATTCAAATGATCTCAAATTTAAATAAACCCTCCAAATGCCAACACAGATGATTGTCAATCACTAATTTAGTTAAAAAATAACACCAAATCAAGAAGAACTATTTTGTCTTCTTCAACACTTTTTAAGAACAAAAAATGAAGTTAAAGCAAATCATTAAATCTGTATTTGAACTAAAAGTTTAAGTATAAATTATCAACATTGAAATAATTCTGACATTAACTAATCATTAACTTCCAGTTTTTACCCTCAAATAAGAATTTCAAGCTTCCAATATAAGTTGTTCTTGGTGAAAAAGAATCATATTATCATAACAAAGTAAAAAATACAAAATAATATTTCAAGACATGTCCCTTAGAGGAACAATCGAGGTCAACCGAGGATCAGGTGAGGAGTCGTGACTAAGGATAATGCGTTGGAGTTGGAGGGAAGGTTGGCGGCTATGGAAGACTAGAAGAGTATTTGGATGCTAGCCTTATGTTGACGGCGACAACAGACTGTATAAGGGAGGCGGAGAGAGAGGTGTTAGACATCTTGAAGGGATACTCAGGCGGGCACAAAGGCGATTGGTGGTGGAATGATGTGGTCCAGAGTAAAGTGGAGGCAAAGAAAGCTTCTTACCTTAAGTTAGTGGAGAGCACCGACGAGGCGCTGAGGAGAGCGACCAGAGAAAGATATAAGGAAGCTAGGAGGGAGGCGAAAGTAGCTATCACGGAGGCTAAAACTGTTGCGTTTAGGCGGCTATCTGAGAAACTGGGGGTAAAGGTGGGGACAAGAAGTTATTTTGGCTGGCCAAAGCGAGAGAGATAAAGGCTCGTGATCTAGATCAAGTGAGGTGCATTAAAGATGAGGAAGGTCGTGTATTGATGGAAGAGGCCCAGATTAAGCAAAGATGTCAGTCTTACTTTTATAGACTTCTGAATGAAGAGGGCGACGGAAACATCGTGTTAGGGGATTTGGGGCACTCTAAGAGTTACCAAGACTTTTGGTATTGTGGGTGTATTAAGGTGGAGGAGGTCGTAGGAGAAATGCGTAAGATGAGTCGGGGTAAAGCGACTAGACCAGACGAGATTCCAATAGAATTTTGGAGGTATGTGGGTAGAGCAGGCTTGGAGTGGATGACTGAGCTGTTTAATATTATTTTCGGGACGAAGAAGATGCCAGCTGAGTGTAGGTGGAGTACGATAATCCCATTGTACAAAAATAAAGGATATATCTAGAATTGTAACAACTATAGGGATATTAAGTTACTAAGTCATACCATGAAAGTTTGGGAGAGGGTGGTGGAAGGGAGGGTAAGGAGAGCGGCGTCTATATCAGAAAACCAGTTCGGGATCATGCCGGGTCGTTTGATTGAGGCCAACCCTACACTACTATTGAGTAGCGAGAGAGGGTCGAAGCAGTTTTTACCCGATTAAGATCGGGATCGATTTCCACAGGGAGCTAAAAGTTGGAGTTGGGTGTCTATCTAATCGAGAGTTGTGTATGTGTTCCAAATTGCACTTCTAAACATTTTTGGGTTTTGATTTACTTCTAGTTATATAAACTACGATGCGCAATTAAACTAGAATAAGCTAAGAGTAAACTATTGCGAATTGTTCAAATGGTTAAAAGGCACTAGGGTAGTGACTTTCGCCTAGGTGGTCAATTGACGGGTACTTGAGTCTAAGGCATGATTGACACAGTTGGGAAGTATGATATAACCGTTGTACGATTCTACCTACTCTACACCTCTCGGTGGTTCGAGTGATTTTGCCCAAATTGACTTTCTCAAGACCAATTGGGCATGCAAATTTGCACAAGCAATCAAGGTTCAAGTCGGGTATTGCTATCTCTAGGTTTAACCCTTTAATTGGGGTTATCAATCTCGAGTACGCTCCAAATCCTTGTTGGACCAATTTCAAAGACTTAGGCTCTCTTTCTCAAGAAGAGCCAAAGTCAACTAAACACCAACTAGTGTTTGCAATTACCAATTCAGCAATTTAACATGAAATTAGCCCAAATATCAAACACCCGTAGTCAATCTAGCCCTAAAACACAAGACCCATCAATTACCCACAAGAGGGTTGAGCCACAACCCTAGCTTATGGGTCTAGCTACTCATAATTGAAGAAGAAAACAAAGAAATAGATGAAGAAAAACTAATATTAATTAATTTCTAATATAAACTATAAGATTCAATGTTGAAATGAAGTTAAAATTGCTCAAAAAAGCTAAAACTATCGAAGTCACGAGCGCAGCTCAATACAAAATATATTTGATAACCTAAAAATGGGAAAAGAACCTATTTATACTAAGCTAAAAAATCTAGACAAAAATACCCCTGCGGGGTTAGTGCGGACTGCACAAAATCACGTGCGGCCGCACTTAGGCTCTTGAGTTAAACTCCAGCTCTCTAAACTCGGGCAATGCGGACAGCACAGAATCGAGTGCGGCCACGGTGGCTCTAGTGCGGTCCGCATGAAATGGAGCATGGACCGCATTGGGCTTCAAACACCAAACTGGCACTTCTCTGATTCTTGGCTCTGCAGACCACACTAAATCGAGTGCGGCCGTAGTGACTCCAATGCGGACCGGGGTAAATCCCATGCGGCCGCATTTCCTGTTTTGCATGAGTTGCATACTCCCTGAACCTCACTTGTGCGGACCACACAGAATGGTGTGCGGCCGCATTGGCCCTGTTTTGCCTAAGCTTTGTCTTGTCTTGATACTTGTGCAAGTTTAACTCCTCTTTGAGCTGATCTTTGACATCTTGTCACCTTGTTGATCAAACCTGCAATCAAGCACAACTTGTGAGCTTTTGGGATTATTTTGTACACATTTCTAATCAGAACTTAAGCAAGAAAGAGTATTAAATGTATCAAAATCCCTAGTTATCAACTCCCAAAACTTAAGCTTTTGCTTGTACTCAAGCAAACAAAATACGACTCACCCCTTAAGAGAAAATCCAAGAAATTTAGTTGTCCTAAAGTGACCTCATCTAGCCTCAATTGGGACTAACAATTGCATTCAATGCAAATGGATAACAACATTTACCCTTTTAAACACCATGGATTAAGTGTGATACAAGAGCATCAAGAGTTGACTCAACACATCAAAGAACTCTTTCTATTACTTTGGTCATTGTGGAACCCAAACTCACACGTCCTCAGCTCTCCCTAAGCAAATCTCACCTTTAGAATAATGGCACTCAGAACGAGGTTAATGGAAAATCACTCATCTCTCTCAAGGAAAAGTCACAAGTCCGTCTCTAAGTACCATATGCTTGCCCCTTATGTGAGTCACCACTAATGTAAGTTTCATTCAACTCAAGATCATATACGGCTTTTGTGGAGACATAGTGAAGGCTTTTGGTTTAGGGTAGGTAATGTTTGGTCTAAGTAGGTTCCATCTTCCCTTAAGCACTTCTTTTATTTCATTTTGGCTTAAATTCATTTGAATTTTTGAGTCTTTTCACTTCTTTCTAAGGGGTTAGAGAGACACACTGTCACTCTTTCTTATACATTTCAAATCTTTTCTCCTTTCTCAACTTTCCACACCTTTCATTCTTTACTTTTCTTGAATCCCTTTTTATTCAATTCTACTTTGAGCATTCTTTTTGTCTTTTTGCTTTTCTTTCTTTTTCATTGCCTTTCCTTTTCTTTATTTTGTACCTTTTTACCACTTTGTTGCCATCCTCATCTCTCCCCCCAAACTTATACTTTTTTCATGTGCTAAGGAAAGATCGGGTGCCAAGAGAGGGTATCTTTTAGAACGGGTAAAGGCTTGTATCATGGTTCTTGAAGAAAAAAGGTCTAAGGCTCAAAAGGGTTGACTAGGAATTTTATCATTGGTAGGATAAGGAAGTGTTCAAGCTATCATTTGGATCAAGGAGAGCCTATAATCATGTCTCAAGTCAAAATTAACTCAGGATTTTGCCTCAACAAACATTCAGGGAAAGTTCTAGACCAATGGCTTGGGACTTGGACTTGCAATGCAATTTCTTACCACACAAGCTATGGGATCGCTAAAGACATAGAGTCGGGGGCCCACAATGACCATAGATAAGATTTGAGCACACAATGGTCCCAAAAACCACTTGATGATTATCGGTCAATACAAGAGTCTCAAGGTCACGACTTTCACAATCCTAAACACAACAATTTATTTTTGCCCATAAGAACAAAGGCAAATGTGTGAGGCCCAAGTGAAGCTTTTCTTGAGGTACCCTTATCACTAACTACTAAAAAGCAAAAAGAAAAATGGACTCAAATCCTTAAGAAGGTTGTCACGCCATCCATCATTGGGAAGAGCCACCCGGTTCACACAAACTTCACCTTTGGAAAGAACCGTGGCATTAAGAAAACCAAAGGCTTATTGCAAACGTTCAGAACAAGAAACTACGAACATAAATAAGAAGCTAAGAAAGAAAAATTGCGGAAAGTAAAATGAATATATATAAGAGGGGATTTAATCGAATATACAATAGATGGGTTGAATATGTACAATGTAACATAACTTTATATACAAACCCAAAGTAAAATAAAAGTACAAGAAATGTAACGAAATGTTAAAATTATATACAAACCAAAGATGAAAAATAAAGAAAACATAAAAAATGTCAAATATATACAATAATCAAAATCCATAAAAGAAGGGCCTACCCCCTCAAATGAAAGCTGCCATTGTCCCCAATCCCAACTAAACCAAATAAGCACCAAAAAGAAAAGAGGAAAAGGATATAGAGACTCCCTATGGCCCGTCTGTTTGCATGGCCTACTAAGTGGTCCCTGGGTCCTCAATATGCTCGGGAACCTCAGGCTGGTTCCCTATGGCTTGCTACTCTGCTGCTGGGACCTGGGCCTGGACAGGCTCCTGAGGTGCATCCTGTGGCTGACTGGAGAAGGTCTCCGGTGGGTCTGCCAACTGGATGACTGCATCGTCTTCTTGGGGAATCATCCTCTTCCTCTTGGGAGGCCTTTGGGACTGCTCAACTGGGGATGAGATGCTGGTACTGGGTCATGCAGAAATAAGTCCAAAGGTAGATGATCTGCCTTCATCCTGTCAACCTCATCCCTCAACTCCTTTACGGACTCCATGGAAGCCCGCGTCTTCCTCAACTTCTTGTGCTCCTTAGCAAGCGCCTTGAGAGCCTTGTTGTGCGAATCAACAACATCCGTGAGCACTTTCTGGTTGTTAAGGATTTTCTTCTGGTTGGCTAGAATCTCCTTGAGGGCATCCTCGATAGACTACGAGACCTGCGGAGGTGGAGGTGCCGATTAAGCTACTACTGTAGTAGTGAGGACAGATAACTTAGAGGAAGTTGTCTGCATTCAGTTGTTGATGCTAAAAAGGGCCTGGCTCAGTCAGTGTGTAGTCATTGGGTGGGCTCGGGAAGAGGGTATATCTAGATCTACTAAAGTGGATGGGCCAGGGGGAATGTCCGCTGAGGTGGAGGCAGGCAGAGTAGGAGACACTACCACAACTGGCTCTTCAGACTGGCCAGGTGGAGCAGTAGCTGTTCCCTTGAAGTTCTTGCTTTTTGGGTTGTCATCCCCCTGCGTGTTGTACCATAAGAATGGGGTCTTTGCTTTCACTTTGATATCAAACGACCTCTTTCAACTTTGATGTCCCTAAAGTACATGGTCAAGAAGCTGGGGAAGGGGTAGTTTTTTTCACCCTCACTGACTACCTGCATAATTACCCGAGACATTACCTTCACGACATTAATCGGGTACCCCGCCATGATCGATGCCACCAAAACTGCCCGATGAAGAGGGAGGGAGTTGTCATGATTATTGGGGTCCAATCTGCTGCATACAAATGTTTCCCACCCCTTGGCCTCGAAGTTCAAACTTCTTCTCAAAATCTTTACGCCACATTCAACTAATCGGGGGTGGTACCTGGGATTGCCAGATACTGTGCCAACCAGGGACAGACCTCCTCACCTAATTCCATCTTCGCCAAATACAACGACTCATCCTCCTCATCAAATCCCAAGTAGTCATTTATAGTTTTCCCATTGAACATCACTTTCAAATGGCACACCTTGGTCACTTTGGTGCCCTTCTTGATGTGGGCAACATTGGTGTAGAATTCCTTGACCAGGTGCTCGTTTGCATCCTCACAGTTGTTTAGGAAATACTCCCAGTCCACTCTCTCTCTAAACTGCCTTCTCACATTGGGGTTGTGAGGCAAAAGGTCTTTATCTACAAAACTTCTCTCCAGAATTAATTTCCTCACAGGCCACCATTCTCTGAATTTATGGTAGGCCACCTCGTTCACAAAGCGGTCTTGCCACACCTCTGGGTTTCTAGTTCGTTCTACCCTGTCAATCTGGGGCTCACCCCCTTCTCCTACTACCTCTTCTTCTCCTACTGTACCCTCTCCGGATAATGAAGTTGTGGGAGAGGTAGAGTATTTATCCCTACTACCTTCAGCTGAGCCCTTAGACGACCCAGAATATACATTTACAGACGTTTGGGCAACGGGGGAAGGTGGAGGAGTGTCTCTTAGTCTGTTTCTCTCTGACCAGTCAGGGATGTACTCTGGGATTGATTCTGAAGATATATCCCGTGTTACAACTCATATCCACACGCGTTAGTTCATGCCATATATTAGTTAACATAAATCCAAGAATGAATTACCTTTGAGATGATAATAAGTTAATCCTATTGGTCTTAAGTGATACAAGGGTGTATAAGGGTGATTAACAAGTATTAGAAGTTAAACAAATCAAGGAGGTTGTAACTCGTATTTTCAGGTAAACCTAGAGGTTCTTAATACACTCAAGAGGTCATATATTAAGGTATTTGAATCATATAATATCCGTATCATAAGTCTTGAAGTCAAACGAGTTATGAAACAAAAGTCAACAAACGTTGTCGCAACTTAGGTTTATAATTTTACTTAAGCATTAGGTTAAATATTTCTAAGTTTTTCTGCTAATTTACAAGGAATTACGGGGTGATCTACCCACCAAAGTAAAGATCTACGAGTCTAGTTTCCAAGGCATTAAACCGTTTGTCAATACGATCTCGGAGTATAGAGATATTCATATTTTTGCAAGCCTGCACAGATTGGTAGATGACAAGTAGGTGCATCACCTACTTGCCAAAATGATAGGACAAAAATAAAAGACCTAAGTCGGCCAAGAGAGGACTTTTAAGGGGTTATGAACTCAGTTATTTCATCCATATTTCAGACCCTCAGAACAAAAGTTAACCCCTGCAACTCCTCCCTAAAAATCCCACACAAACCCTAATCGATTTTCCCTCTCTTTCAAGTTCTATTTGAAGGTAAAACCTAGAGTTTGAAGAACCAAGGGAAGGGCTGAGTTATCCAATAAGTAAGACTAAGGAGTTGTGACAATTGCATAGCTTGTGATTGGGGCATTATATACAAGGTATGTGAGGCTATCCCTTTTCTTTTTTGCATGACTCCGATTGTACATAATGTAATGAACGAGCTTCCAAAGATACTGTACTCTTAGAAGCTAGCAGTACTTACATTGCTTTCCCTCTTATGGAACGATTGATGTTAATGTTGCTTCTCTTATTCTTATATTATCAATGTTGTTGGTACTTCCTGATTCTTATAAGGTTCGTAATGAAGAGTTGGTCCTAATAACGTGTACAGAGGATACTGACCTTACGTCACTCCGAAAGGTTTAGAATGTGATTCCACAAGTTGTGCATGCATTATGTATATGTATCTATTTTACTCTACCGAGCTGCGCTATAGTCGGCCGGGTACGACATATATTGTGCAACCATTGATCAGTTGGATTTTACTAAGCTCCACATGGCCGGGTACGATTCTACCGAGCCTTATGACGGCGGAGTATGTTTTTACCGAGCCTATTATGGCTGGGTATGATATGATGATGATGATGCCCACAGAGGCATATGTTTTAAAATTTTATGTATACATACATATGTATCATGCATTTCATTTCAGTAGCCCTCAGAGGTACTCAGATATTCTAGGTTGTATATTCTCTATCCCTGCTTACATTACTGTTCGTATTTATGGTTCCCTGCCTTACATACTCAGTACTTTATTCGTACTGACGTCCTTTTGTTTGTGGACGCTGCATGTCGTGCTGTAGGCCCTAATAGACAGGTAGGTGCAGCTCCCCCACCACAGTAGGTTGTCCAGTTCAGCAGTGATTGACGAGATCCCTTCTCCGGACTTGCCGTGGTCTTGGTATGCATTTTTTTATAGACATTATGGATATGTCGGGGCCCTGTTCCGGCTATGTTGCAGCACTTATGTTTATTTAGAGGCTCATAGACAAGTGTCGACTCATGTATAGTTTGGTATGCCTTGTCGGCCGGTTTTTGTTGTATAGTCTTTCATGGTAGCGTGGTAGCTCGTACCTTATATGTAGTTTCTTGATTGTCTGGTCATCCCCTGATATGTATGTTCATGCCATCATATTTTATTGTTGGTTGTCCATGATCCATGTCTACCATTTATATTGATCTCGTCAACCCTAAAAGATAATAAAAAAAAGGTTAGATAAAATGTATGTTGGTTCTCGGCAAGTATGGTCGGGTGCTAATCATGGCCCTCCAGTTTGGGTCGTGACAAACTTGGTTCAGAGCAAGTCTGTCCTAGGGATTGTCTATGACCCGTGTCTAGTAGAGTCTTGATTATGGATGTGTAGCGTGCCACATTTATAATCAGGAGGCTACATGACATCTAGGGTTGTTACCTTCTTCCTGAATCTAGATCGTGCGTAGAGTTGAGTCGTAAGTGTTCGTCTCTAATATTCACCTTGTTATCTTTCAGAGATGCCTTCGACTTGGAAGCAAACAATTAGTAGACGGCTTGATACAGCTGCGGGAGAGGGTACCAGTCAGGTGCACCAAGCCAGAGCAGGCCAAAGTAAGGCTCAGAGTGAGATGCCGTCTCATACCTCATCTACCCCGTCTCCTCCAGAGGGTATTAGGAGGCACCCAGCACCTCCAATTCTTCCATCTGGACTACAAACCAGGATATGCGGAGTGCTTTGCAGTTATTGACTAGATTGGTAGCTTCTCAGGTTCAGAGGCAGAATACAGGTGTTGCTGATAAACCAGTTAGTACGAGAGTTCATGATTTTATTAATTTAGACCGTCTAGTGTTTACCGGATCAGAACCCAAGGAGGACCCGCAGACTTTTATTGACCAGGTTCATCGTACACTGCGGGTTATGCATGTTAGTGATACAGAGGCAGTAGAGTTGGCTTCTTATCGGCTACGGGATTTAGCGGTTCTCTGGTATGATAGTTGGGAGAGATCCAGGGGTCCGAACGCTCCTCCAGCTGTGTGGAAGGAATTTTCTGAGGACTTTCTTCGTCACTACTTGCCAGTTAAGATACGATGAGCTAGAGCTGATAAGTTCTTGAACCTTAGACAAGGTAATATGAGTGTGCGAGAGTACAGTATGCAGTTTGATTCTTTAGAAAGGTATGCTCCCCATATGGTGGCCGAGATGAGTGATAGGGTGCATTTGTTCGTGAACGGATTGGGACCACATCTGATAAATGAGTGCACGATAGCCTCCTTGGTGGAGGGCATGGATATTTCCCGTATTCAGGCTTATGGCCAGACCCTAGAGGATCGTAAGCACTAGTAGAGGGCAGATAGGGAGCAGGATAGGGGCCAGCATAAGAGGGCGAGATTTTCAAGGTATTCTAATGAATTCAGAGGCACCGTCAGGACCCAGTCTTCGAGGAGTTCGGCGCCACCTATAGCTAGTGCTCCTCCACAGTTTTAGAGGCCTCGATATGATTGATTTACCCATTCTGGTCCAGGTCAGAGTTCGCAGGCATCAGGCTCGCAACATCACAGGGATACTAGTCAGACGAGACCCATAATACCACGTTGTGATCAGTGTGGCAAGGCCCACTTTAGACAGTGCCGTCGAGGTTCTGATGCATGCTATTCGTGCGGACAGCCTGGCCATATGATGCGGGATTGTCCTAATAGAGGAGGTGATGGTATGGCTCAGCCGACTGGATCTGTGTCTGGTTCTTCCTCATCAGTTCGACCTCCAGCACGGGGTTTTCAGCAGTCGACAGGTCGTGGTAGGGGTAGAGGTGCAGTGCCGAGTTCGAGTGGTGCTCAAAATCGAACCTATGCTCTAGTAGGTCGACAGGATCTCGAGTCGTCTCCAGATGTTGTTACAGGTATTATATCTGTGTTTTCTTATGATGTATATGCGCTGATTGATCCGGGATCTACATTATCATATGTTACACCCTTTGTGGCTAATAAGTTTGGCATTGAACCTGAATTGATAAGTAAACCCCTTGCGGTATCTACTCCGATAGGAGATTCTGTGATTGCTAGAAGGGTATATAGAGGTTGCACTGTGATGATTTGTAGTCGTCAAACCTCGGCAAATTTATTTGAGTTAGAAATGGTTGATTTTGATGTGATAATGGGAATGGACTGGTTGGCCTCATGCTATGCAAATGTTGACTGTCGTACGAAGATGGTTAGGTTTCAATTTCCTGGTGAACCCATCATTGAATGGAAAGGGAATATTGCTACACCAAAAGGTAGGTTTATTTCCTATCTTAAGGCAAGGAAAATGATCTCAAAAGGTTACATTTATCATTTTGTTCGCGTTAGGGATGTGGAGGTGAAACCGCCTACTTTACAATCAATCCCCGTGGTCAACGAATTCCCAGATGTTTTCCCAGATGAACTCCCAGGCCTTCCTTCTGAAAGGGAGATTGAGTTTAGCATTGATGTGTTGCCTAACACTCAACCGATCTCTATCCCTCCATACAGAATGGCCCCGGCAAAGTTGCGAGAGTTGAAGGTGCAGTTGAAGGACGTGCTAGATAAGTACTTCATTAGACCTAGCACTTCACCTTGGGGTGCACCAGTCCTATTCGTGCGGAAGAAAGACGGGTCATTACGGATGTGTATAGACTATTGACAGTTGAATAAGTTTACTATAAAGAAAAAGTATCCACTTCCAAGAATTGATGACCTGTTTGACCAACTCCAGGGTGCCAAGTATTTCTCCAAGATTGATTTACGTTCAGGGTATCATCAAGTGAGGGTTAAGGAGAAGGATATTCCAAAGACGGCCTTCCGGACAAGATACAAACACTTTGAGTTCTTGGTGATGTCGTTCTGTCAAACAAATGCCCCAACAGCTTTTATGGATCTCATGAATACTATATTTAGGCCCTATCTTGATGTGTTCGTGATTGTATTCATTGATGACATTCTAGTATATTCTCGTTCGGAGGCAGAACATGCGGGCCACTTGCGGATAGTATTACAGACGCTTCGGGATCGTAAGTTATATGCTAAGCTCTCCAAATGTGAATTTTGGCTTAACTCAGTAGCGTTCCTTATCCATGTGATATCTGACGAGGGTATTAGTGTCGACACTCAAAAGATCGATGCAGTAAAGAATTGGCCGAGACCTACAATACCATCAGAAGTCCGCAGCTTCCTAGGGCTAGCAGGATATTATAGGCGGTTTGTAGAAGGGTTTTCCTCTATATCATCACCATTGACTAAGTTAACATAGAAAGCTACCAAGTTCCAGTGGTCTGACACTTGTGAACGTAGTTTTCAGGAGCTGAAGAATCGATTGACATCCGCACCAGTGCTCACTCTCCCTGAAGGAACAAAAGGTTATGTGGTATATTGTGATGCCTCAGGTATAGGTTTGGGGTGCGTATTGATGCAGTGTGGGAAGGTGATTGCTTATGCATAAAGACAATTGAAGAAGCATGAAAAGAATTATCCAACCCATGATTTGGAATTGGTTGCAGTAATATATGTTTTGAAGATATGGCGGCACTACTTATACGGCGTCCATGTTGACATCTACATAGATTACAAGAGTTTACAATACATCTTCAAGCAGAAAGAGTTGAATTTGAGGCAGCGTAGGTGGCTTGAATTAATGAAAGACTACGACGTCAAGATATTGTATCATCCCGGTAAAGCCAATGTTGTGGCAGACGCTCTCAGCCATAAATCAATGGGAAGCTTAGTACATATTGAGGCAGGTAGATGGGAGTTGACTAAAGAGCTTCATCAGCTAGCCAATATAAGAATCAGATTGCTAGACTCTGATAATGGAGGTGTTACTGTACAGAATACATCAGAATCATCTTTTGTAGCCGAGGTAAAAGCACGGAAATATGAAAATCCTATCTTAATACGATTAAGAGAGAGCATTCAACAGTGTAAAAGTATGGCTTTTGAGATCGGAAGAGATGGGGAACTGAGATACCAGGGCCGATTATGTGTGCCTAATGTGGAAGGGTTGCGATAGAAGATTATGAATGAGATTCATCAATCCTGATATTCCATCCATCCCGGCTCGACAAAGATGTATCATGATGTCAAGGAGCAGTATTGGTGGGATAACATGAAGAAGTCTATTGCAGAATTTGTAGCCCAGTGTCCCAATTGTCAACAAGTAAAGATAGAACATCAGAAACCCGGTGGATTGCTTCAGAATATAGAGATTCCGACCTGGAAATGGGAGGTGATTAATATGGACTTCATTATTGGATTACCTCGCTCTTATCATAAGTTTGACTCCATCTGGGTGATAATTGATCGACTTACAAAATGTGCCCATTTTCTGCCAGTTAAGACAACTTACACGGCTGAAGATTATGCGAAGTTGTATATCAAGGAGATTGTTAGGCTTCATGGTGTGCCGGTATCTATTATATCAGACCGAGGAGCTCAATTTACAGCTAACTTTTGGAGGTCTTTTCAGAAGGGTTTAGGCACACAAGTGAATCTCAGCACTGCATTTCATCCGCAGACTGACGGACAGGCTGAACGTACCATTCAGACACTGGAAGATATGCTACGAGCATGTGTTCTAGATTTTAAGGGAAATTGGGATGACCATCTTCCACTCATAGAATTCGCCTACAATAATAGCTACCATTCCAGTATTAAAATGGCCCCATACGAGGCACTATACGGGAGAAGATGTAGATCACCAGTTGGATGGTTCGAAGTCGGTGAAACAGAATTATATGGGCCAGATTTGATTCACCAAGCTATTGAGAAGGTGAAAGTGATATAGGAGCGATTGAGGACGGCACAAAGCAGGCAAAAATCTTATTCCGATGTCCAACGTTGTGATCTGGAGTTTGAGGTTGGGGATTGGGTTTTCCTGAGGATCTCACCAATGAAGGGTATTATGCGTTTTAGGAAGAAAGGTAAGCTAAGTCCAAGGTATATCGGGCCGTATAAAATTCTTCGACGGATTGGAAAGGTTGCTTATGAGTTAGAATTGCCATCCGAATTGGAATTTGTCCACCCGGTATTCCATGTATCTATGTTTAGGAAATGTATTGGAGACCCTTCTGGAGTCGTCCCTATCAAAGATGTACAGGTTACAGAGGACCTATCATTTGAAGAAGTGCCAGTGGCTATATTAGATCGACAAGTCCGCAAGCTGAGAACAAAAGATGTAGCTTCCATCAAAGTATTGTGGAGGAATAAGAATATGGAAGAAATAACATGGGAAGCAGAAGAGGAGATGAAGTCTAAATACCCGTACCTATTCCAGAATGAAGATAACAAGGCTGCTGGTAGAACACATGATACATTGGAAGGTGAAATGGCTCTATGAGGTAAGCAATAACTTGAGAATACTCTTCCTTAATACAAAATGGCGATATGCAGATAATGTACATGTCCATAATGCTTTGCATACTCTTGTAAGGCCATACATTGAGTTAACCGCTTGCAAGTTTGTCCTCTATTTATGGGAGAAACTTGGCCGGAATCCACGATGATTTAAACTCCCCATGAACCCTTACATTCGAGGACGAATATTCCTAAGGGGGAAGGGTGTTACAACCCATATCCACACGCGTTAGTTCATGCCATATATTAGTTAACATAAATCCAAGAAGGAATTACCTTTGAGATGATAAGAAGTTAATCCTATTGGTCTTAAGTGATACAAGGGTGTATAAGGGTGATTAACAAGTATTAGAAGTTAAACGAATCAAGGATGTTGTAACTCGTATTTTCAGGTAAACCTAGAGGTTCTTAATACACTCAAGAGGTCATGTATTAAGGTATTTGAATCATATAATATCCGTATCATAAGTCTTGAAGTCAAACGAGTTATGAAACAAAAGTCGACAAACGTTGTCGCAACTTAGGTTCATAATTTTACTTAAACATTAGGTTAAATGTTTCTAAGCTTTTCTCCTAATTTACAAGGAATTACGGGGTGATCTACCCACAAAATTAAATATCTATAAGTCTAGTTTCCAACGCATTAAACCGTTTGTCAATACGATCTTGGAGTATAGAGATATTCATATTTTTGCAAGTCTGCGCAGATTGGTAGATGACAAGTAGGTGCTTCACCTACTTGCCAAAATGATAGGACAAAATTAAAAGACCTAAGTCGGCCAAGAAAGGACTTTTAAGGGGTTATGAACTCAGTTATTTCATACATATTTCAGACCCTCATAACCAAAGTTAACCCCTGCAACTCCTTCCCAAAAATCCCACACAAACCCTAATCGATTTTCCCTCTCTTTCAAGGTCTATTTGAAGGTAAAACCTAGAGTTTGAAGAACCAAGGGAAGGGCTGAGTTATCCAACAAGTAAGACTAAGGAGTTGTGACAATTGCATAGCTTGTGATTGGGGCAGTATATACAATGTATGTGAGCCTATCCCTTTTCTTCTTTTGCACGACTCCAATTGTACATAATGTAATGAATGAGCTTCCAAAGATACTCTACTCTTAGAAGCTAGCAGTACTTACATTGCTTTTCCTCTTATGGAACGATTGATGTTAATATTGCTTCTCTTATTCTTATATTATCAATGTTGTTGGTACTTCCTGATTCTTATAAGATTCGTAATGAAGAGTTGGTCCTAATAACATGTACAGAGGATACCGACTTTACGTCACTCCGAAAGGTTTAGAATGTGATTCCATGAGTCAAGCATGCATTATGTATATGTATCTATTTTACTCTACCGAGCTGCGCTAGCTCCACGTGTACGACACATATTGTGCAACCACTGATCAGTTGGGTTTTACCTAGCTCCACGTGGCCGGGTATGATTCTACCGAGCCTTATGACGGTCGGGTACGTTTTACCGAGCCTATTGTGGCTGGGTACAATATGATGATGATGATGATGATGCCCACTGAGGCGTATGTTTTAAAAGTTTATGTATATATACATATGTATCATGCATTTCATGTCAGTAGCCCTCAGAGGTACTCAGATATTCTAGGTTGTATATTCTCTATCCCTGCTTACATTATTGTTCGTATTTATGGTTCTCTGCCTTACATACTCAGTACTTTATTCGTACTGACGTCCTTTTGTTTGTGGACGCTGCATGTCGTGCTGCAGGCCCTAATAGACAGGCAGGTGCAGCTCCCCCACCACAGTAGGTTGTCCAGTTCAGCAGTGATTGGCGAGATCCCTTCTCCGGACTTGCCATGGTCTTGGTATGCATTTTTCTTATAGACATTATGGGTATGTCGGGGCCCTGTTCCGGCTATGTTGCAGCACTTATGTTCATTTAGAGGCTCATAGACAAGTGTCGACTCATGTATAGTTTGGTATGCCTTGTCGGCTGGTTTTTGTTGTATAGTCTTTCATGGTAGCGTGGTAGCTCGTACCTTATATATAGTTTCTTGATTGTCTGGTCATCCCCTGCTATGTATGTTCATGCCATCATATTTTATTGTTGGTTGTCCATGATCCATGTCTACCATTTATATTGATCTTGTCAACCCTAAAAGATAATAAAAAAAAGGTTACATAAAATGTACATTGGTGCTCGGCAAGTATGGTCGGGTGCTAATCATGGCCCTCCAGTTTGGGTCGTGACATCCCGAGAGGGCTCGTATTCGCTCCCAGACTAGTCAATGGCCCTATCAGCAGCTTTAATCATCTTTATCATGTTTTTAATGTTTTACCGGGCTTGAGGAGTCAGCCTTATCATTTTCTGTTTCCCTCCCCGGGAGGATTCTCCTCTGCCTGGTTGTTTAGAACCCTTGCCTCTTTGTTTCACCATTGTCTACAAACAACATCCATTAGGCTTGTTAGTATCAGTAAAAACAATTAAGATCAGAGTTGTAGAAAAGAAAAAGTTGCACAGAGGCCAACGTGGACCGCACAAAATGGCAATGCGGTCCGCATAGAGGTGGGGTTCAGACTACCCGCTCTCTGTAACCAGGCAATGCGGACCGCACAAAATATAGTGCGACTGCACAGGGACCAATGCAGACCACACAAAATGTAGTGTGTGTGGCCGCAGTCCCCAAAGATCAGATTACAGACACTCATCAATGCGGTCCATTGCGGACTGCACTAAGCACCACAGACCGCACAGAATCGACCGCGGTCCGCACTGAGTGCCCAGAAGCAACACTAACTTAGGGTTCAATTTATTTTGATTTTAAGTCCAATTTTACACCTAAGAAAGGTTCTTATGTGTTTGCCCAGTGTTTCTAACTACCTAATTCTACTTTAATCAAGAAATTAACTAACCTAGTTTTACCAAATTAAAAGAAGTACGAGAAGAACAGAAAGGAAGCAAGAAAAACAAAAATTAAGAGAAATTAACAAAATTAAACAATTAAAAAGAAGTTAATGGTACCAGATGTGAGATAAACTGAAGATAAATGAGTTCAAGTAGTTAATTATGAGCAAAAGGAAAGATGAACAATGCTTTTATGAGTTCTGAGAGCAAAATGTCGAAAAGTGTAAAAAGAGGACCTCAGGCCCTATTTATAGAAAAAGGACCTGGGGCCCAGCTTACCAACCCAATGCAGACTGCACAAAATGGACTGCGGTCCGCACCACACAGCATTTTTTCAAGTTTGAAAAGGCAACCAACTACGGTCCGCACAAAATGCCGGGCGGCCGCAGTGGTCCACCGCGGACCGCACAAAATGCAATGCGGCCACGGTGGCAAAGTTCAGAGAGCTGGACTTTTTGTCCTTCATCAGTGTGGTCCGCACTAAATGTAGTGCATCTGCATTGAAAACTTCAGAGACCTGAACACTTTTTCCACTATGTCCTGCACTGCATCAACACAATCCTGTAGCATCTCACAACCAGTTAGTCCAAAAATAAATCCTATACTACAATGAAAATCAAATAAAAACAAGAAGAAAAACACATGGGTTGCCTCCCAAGAAGCGCCTGATTTAACGTTGCGGCACGACGCAGGTTACCATCAAATCATTTGAGATGAACAACTGCCACCACATGGCTGTCATCAATATTTTCCAAGTAGTGCTTGACCCTATGCCTATTCACTCTGAAAACTTCTCCATTTTTGTTCTTTAAATCAAGTGCACCAAACGGGGTCACACACACTACTTCAAAAGGTCCACTCAATTTTGACTTAAGCTTTCCTGGAAACAGACGTAACTGAGAGTTGAACAAGAGAACCAAATCACCAACTTTGAACTCCTTGATACAAGCATATTTATCATGAAGGTACTTCATCTTATTCTTGTACAAGGAGGAACTGGAGTAGGCATGGAATCGGAATTCATCAAGTTTATTAAGCTGCTCCACACGAAGATTTGTTGCAACATCCCATTCAAGATTTAGCTTCCTCAAAGCCCACATGGCCTTGTGTTCTAGCTCAAGCGGTAGATGGCAAGCTTTCCCAAACACTAACCGATACAGAGACATACTATCGAAGTATTGTAAGCAGTCCTATAAGCCCATGGAGCGTCATCCAACTTCTTTGACCAATCGATCCTATTAGTATTGACCGTCTTTGACAATATACTTTTGATTTCCCTCTTGGAGACTTCAACTTGACCACTTGCTTGAGGATGATAGAGAGTAGAAACTTTGTGATTGACACCATACTTTGCAAGCAAAGTGTCAAAAGTTCTATTGTAAAAATGAGACCCCCCATCACTTATGATTGCACGAGGAGTACCAAACCTTGTAAAAATGCTCTTCTTGAGAAATGCAACAACACTCCGGGCCTCATTGTTGGGCAAAGCCATGGCTTCAACTCACTTTGAAACATAGTCCACCGCCACAAGAATGTATGTGTTCCCACACGAGCTAACAAATGGGCCCATTAAATCAATGCCCCATACGTCAAAAATATCAACCTCAAGAATGGTATTGAGAGGCATCTCATCTTTCTTCGAAATTCCACCCATTGTTTGACATTCATCACACCTCTTCACTAGTTTGCTTGCATCTTTGTACAAAGTTGGCCAATAAAACCCACAACTAAGAACTTTGGAAGCTGTCCTCGCCCCGCCATGATGGCCACCATAGGGAGAGGAATGACAAGCCTCCAAGATACTTAGTTGCTCTTCCTCCAGGACACAATTTCGGATTACACCATCCGTACAAATCTAGAACAAGTATGGCTCATCCCAATAGAAATCCAAACTATCCCACTTGAGCTTCTTCCTTTGGTTAGAAGAGAGCTCACACGGGATTATACCAGTCTCAAGGAAATTATCAACATCCGCAAATCATGGCATACCATTCATCGACACCAAAAGGAGTTGTTCGTCGGGAAATGAATCATTGATCTCTAGGCTATCACGAGGCCTCCCATCCTCCTCCAAGCGGGACAAGTGGTCCGCCACTTGGTTCTTACTACCCTTCCGGTCCACAATCTCCAAATCAAACTCTTAAAGTAACAAGAGCCACCGCATCAGTCTAGCTTTGGAGTCCTTTTTTGTCATCAAGTACCAGAGTATGGCATGGTCGGTATGGATTATGACCTTGGCACCTATGAGATACGACCGAATTTATCCATTGTGAACACAATAGCCAAAAGTTCTTTCTCGGTCACCGTGTAGTTCATTTGAGCATCATTCATTGTCTTGCTCATATAGTACACCGGAAGAAACATTTTGTTCACTTTTTGAGCCAAAACTGCCCCAACCGCGACATCGCTCACATCACATATGAGCTCAAAAGGCAAGCTCGAATTAGGTGCGGTGATGATAGGAGTGGTGGTCAACTTATGCTTGAGATTCAAAGGCTTGCATGCATTTTTCATCAAACACGAACTTAGCATCTTTTTCCAACAACTTGCACAAGGGATTCACCACCTTCGAAAAGTCTTTGATAAATCTCCGTTAGAACCCCGCATGCCCAAGAAAACTTCGGACTCCCTTGACAGATGTAGGGGGAGGGAGCCTTGAAATCACATCAATTTTTGTTTTGTCTACCTCAATACCATGCTTTGAAATTTTATGCCCAATAAATATGCCCTCTTCCACCATAAAGTGGCATTTCTCCCAATTGAGAACAAGATTAGTTTCTTCACAACGGGCCAAAACTCTATCAAGATTCTTCAAGCATTCATGAAATGAGTCTCCCATAACACTAAAGTCATACATGAACACCTCCAAAATGTCTTCCACCATATCAATGAAAATGGCCCTCATACACCGCTGAAATATAGCCGGTTCATTGCACAATTCAAAAGGCATTCTAGAGAAAGCAAAGGTGCCATATGGACAAGTGAATGTGGTCTTCTCCTGATCTTTCGGAGCAATCAAGATTTGGTTGTACCCAGAATACCCATCCAAGAAACAGTAGAAGGCATGCCCAGCAAGTCGATCTAACACTGATCAAGAAAAATCAAAGGAAAGTGATCCTTGCGAGTCACTTTATTCAACTTGCGGTAATCCATGAATACCTCCAACCGGTGACGGTTCTGGTAGGATTCAACTCATTTTGTGAATTTGCAACCATGGTCATGCCACCCTTCTTCGTACACATTGCACCGGTGAAGTCCACGAGCTATCAGAAATAGGGTACACAACCCCGACATCCAACCACTTGATCACCTCCTTTTTTACAACTTCTTGCATTGCCTCATTTAACCTCTTTTGATGCTCCAAGTAGGGCTTTGCATCATCTTCTAGAATAATCTTGTGCATACAGAATGCGGGGATTATCCCCCGAATATCATCTAAAGTCTATTCAATTGCCTTTTTTCCGCTTTTAAAGCATCGTCAATGCGGCATCAACCTGCATGTTAGTAAGACAAGAGGAAAGAATAACTGGCAAAGTAGAATTTGATCCTAAGAACTCATACCTGAGGTGTGGAGGCAGCGGTTTCAACTCCAACACCGGAGGCTCCTCAATTGAAGGTTTTGTTGGTGGAGTCTTCCTATTTTTAAGGTCCAAAGATAATTTCCTAGGCTCATAAGAGTAAGAGCCCATTCCATGTAAAGCGTTCACGCACTCCACTCAGCCCTCATCATCATTGACATTAAGATTCAGCAATACGGCCTCCAATGGATCTTCCACATTAATCATTGCACTGGTGTCATCAACTATCACTGATGTGACGAGGTCCACAAAAGAGCACACCTCGATACTGTTGGGATGCTTCATTGATTTGCAAACATGAAAGACTATTTTTTCATCACCCACCCGGAAGGTGAGTTCCCCTGCTTCCACATCAACTAAGTCCTTCCCGTAGAAAGGAAAGGTCTCCCCAATATGATAGGAACTTCATAATCCACCTTACAATCCAAGATCACAAAGTCAGCTGGCAAGATAAATTTGTCCACCCGGACAAGCACATCATCAATAATACCCAATGGTCTCTTCATCGTTTTATCCGCCATATGTAATCTCAAGGAAGTCGACCTAGGTTTCCCAATACCCAAGGTTTTGAAAACTATGTATGGCATAAAATTGATACTAGCCCCCAAATCGCATAGAGCCTTAGCAAAATCTGCACTCTCAATGGTGCCAGGAATGGTGAAAGCACTGGGATCTTCAAGCTTCGGGGCCATTGAATGCACTATAGCACTAACCTGGTGAGTCATATTTATTGTTTCACAATCCATAGAATGCTTCTTTGTAACCAATTCCTTCATGAATTTAGCATAGCCCACCATTTGTTCAAGAGCCTCCACCAAAGGCACATTAATGGATAAGCTCTTAGTCATATCAATGAACTTTTTAAACTGATTCTCATTTTTCTGCTTTGCGATCCTTTGAGGATAAGGTGGAGGTGGCCTTGGCAAAGGAGCCTTGGCTTTAGGCACAACCGGCTCCGGTATGTCTATTATGTATTCCCTAGACGGGTTCACATTATTTTGAGTTTCCACCTCGACATCATGAATATTAATCCTCACTTCTTCATTCATATTTTCATCAATCACATTTTCAACCACCAAAGGAATTTCATCTTCTTGCAACTCAACATCATCATCCACAATTTGCTTTTGTTTGGAGGCATGCACATCACCGCCTCTCCCACTTTTTGTTGTTACCGCCATAACATGATTGTTCCCACCCTTCGGATTTACTACCGTATCACTTGGTAGAGCACTCTTATGGTGAGTATTTAAAGACTGTGAGATTTGGCCTAGCTGCACCTCTATGTTTCTGATAGAGATATTGTGGGAAGCCAACTGAGCATCCGAGTCCGCATTCTTCTTCATCATCTGTTTGAACATCATTTTAATTCTACCCATATCATTTCTAGAAGAACCAGGACCTTGAGATGGAAATGGGGGTGGATTGTTCAGTTGTTGGTACATTGGGGGCCTTTGAAAGTCTTGCCCCCGGTTTCCTTGGTTTCCATTGTTCCATCCACCTTGATTGTTATTACTACCCCAATTGTTATTATTACCATTCCAATTTCCTTGGTTATTTTGATTGTTGTTCTGATTGCCCCAATTGTTGTTTTGGTTGTTGTTCCCCCAATTACCATTGCCTTATTGTTGATTGCCCCAATTGCCTTGGGGTCTCCATTGTTGTTGGTTGGAAAAATTGCCTCTTTGGCCTTGATACTTATTCACGTATTGCACCTCTTCATTTTGTTCATCATAACCATCATTTTGAAATCTACCACAATCATTGTCAAATTGCTCTGAATTCCCTTGGTTTTGTTGACATCTTTGTCTTCTTTTGTTGACAAGAATGTTAACACCCTCCATGGTATTCACTTGGCGAGGATTTTGAACTTGTTGCAACTGTGCCTTTGCTAGTTGATTCATTGTAGTTGTCAACTCAGCTATAGCCTGCCCATGACCATGTAATTCCTTGTGCAAATGAATAACTATGGGGTCACCCTGGGGCACATTGGTTTTACTTTGCCAAGTGGAAGAAGTGTCAGCCATCTCGTCAAGAATATCACATACCTCATCATACGACAGCTTCATAAAGTTGCCCCCAACAAGTTGGTTCACTATGCATTGGTTTGTGGTGTTAATACCCCGGTAGAAATTCTGTTGGATCATCGCCTCGGTCATTTCATTGTTGGGGAATTCCTTCACCATTGTTCTATAATGCTCTCAAATCTCATGCAAAGGTTTCGTGGGCTCTTGCTTTATCTCCAAGATCTCATCTCTCAATGTATCCATATGCCCCGGTGAGAAAAATTTTGCGATGAACTTATCCGCCAACTCATCCCAAATAGTGATGGAATGGTTGGGAAGTCGCTCAAGCTAATCAAGTGTTTTCCCTCTAAGTGAAAATGGAAAGAGTCTCAACCGGAGAGCATCCTCAGATACGTTAGTTTGCTTACTCCCCCAACATTTATCCACGAACCCCTTGAGATGTTTGTAAGCATTTTGATTTGCAGCGCCCGTGAAATACCCACGCTGCTCTAGCAAAGTCAGCATCACATTGGTTATTTAAAAATTGCCCGCCCGGATTCGGGGTGGGACAATAGCACTTGAATAGCCTTGGTTCGGAAGTTCTCTAGGAGCCACTCTTGGAGGTGGCGGAGGAGGGTCTGGAATATTGTCATTTGCATTAGCATTGGTCTGGTGGCCTATGCATTGTCCTTGAAGTACAAGAGGCACCTCATCATCTCCGACGTCATCTACCTCCTCCCCCATAATCACATTTCCAAAAGGGCCATTGGCGTTGTTCAATGCCATTTGGTACCTGAGTTGTGACACAAACAAATTAGTAACAAAGAAGGAAAGAAGAACAATATACAAAACTAGTTAGATAGATAGCCAAAACCGTTAGCTCCCAGGCAACACCAAAAAGTTGATCAAGGCCAACGCTGCACTACTATTGAGTAGCGAGAGAGGGTCGAAGCAGCTTTTACCCGATTAAGGTCGGAATCGATTTCCATAGGGAGCTGAAAGTTGGAGTCGGGTGTCTATCTAATCGAGAGTTGTGTATGTGTTCCAAATTGCACTTCTAAACATTTTTGGGTTTTTATTTACTTCTAGTTATATAAACTACAATGCGCAATTAAACTAGAATAAGCTAAGAGTAAACTATTGCGAGTTGTTCAAATGGTTAAAAGGCACTAGGGTAGTGACTTTCGCCTAGGTGGTCAATTGACGGGTACTTGAGTCTAAGGCATGATTGACACATTTGGGGAGTATGATATAACCGTTGCACGATTCTACCCACTCTACACCTCTCGGTAGTTCGAGTGGTTTTGCCCAAATTGACTTTCTCAAGACCAATTGGGTATGCAAATTTGCGCAAGCAATCAAGGTTCAAGTCGGGTATTGCTATCTCTAGGTTTAACCCTTTAATTGGGGCTATCAATTTTTTGAGTACGCCCCAATTCCTTGTTGGACTAATTTCAGAGATTTAGGCTCTCTTTCTCAAGAAGAGCCAAAGTCAACTAAGCACAAACTAGTGTTTGCAACCACCAATTCAGCAATTAAACATGAAATTAGCCCAAATATCAAACACCCATAGTCAATCTAGCCCTAAAACACAAGACCCATCAATTACCCACACTAGGGTTGAGCCACAACCCTAGCTTATTGGTCTAGCTACTCATAATTGAAGAAGAAAACAAAGAAATAGATGAATAAAAACTCATTAATTAATTGCTAAGATAAACTAGAAGATTCCATGTTGAAATGAAGCTAAAATTGCTCAAAATAGCTAAAACTATCGAAGTCACGAGCGCAGCTCAGTACAAAATCTATCTTATAACCTAAAAATGGGAAATGAAGCTATTTATACTAAACTGAAAAATCTGGATAAAAATACCCCTGCGGGGCTAGTGCGGACCACACAAAATCACGTGCGGCCGCACTAAGGCTCTTGACTTAAAACTACAGTTCTCTGAACTTGGGCAATGCGGACCGCAAAGGATCGAGTGCGGCCGCAGTGGCTCTAGTGCGGTCCGCATGAAATTGAGCGTGGACCGCATTGGGCTTCAAACTCCAAATTTGCACTTCTCTGATTCTTGGCTCTGCGGACCGCACTAAATTGAGTGCAGCCGTAATGACTCCAATACGGACCACAGTAAATCCCATGCGGCCGCATTGCCTTTTTTGCCTGAGTTGCATACTCTCTGAACCTCACATGTGCGGACAACACAGAATGATGTACGATCTCACTAGCCCTGTTTCGCCTGAGCTTTGTCTTGTCTTGATACTTGTGCAAGTTTCACTCCTCTTTGAGTTGATCTTTGACATTTTGTCACCTTGTTGATCAAACCTGCAATCAAGCATAACTTGTGAGCCTTTGGGACTATTTTGTATACATTTCTAATTAGAACTTAAGCAAGAAAGAGTATAAAATATATCAAAATCTCTAGTTATCATCGTTCTACTACGGAAGCTATTCACCTTATCAGGAGGTTGATGGAACAGTACATAGATAGGAAGAGGGATTTGCACATGGTATTTATTGATCTAGAGAAGGCGTATGACAAGGTCCCTAGGGACGTGCTTTGGAGATGCCTGAAGGTGAAAGGTATGCCGATAGCTTATATTAGGGCGATAAAGGATTTGTATGATTGAGCTAAGACGCGGGTTTGTTGATACCCAATTTTTCCCTATATATTTTTTAATATGCAAAACAACTTCAAAATGGCATATATGTGCATATGTGAACATATCCAAGTGTTTTATTATTTTTTCATAATTTTTAAAGTTTTTTAAAATCAATTTATTTCCCTCTTTTATCCATAAAAACGCAATAAATATTTCCAAAATTATTATTTTGGTAATTCATTTATTGGACTTTCATATTTATGTTAGAATTCAGTTAAGGTAATTTTTACAAATTTATTTAGTATTTTTAAGCTAAATTGCACGTAATTGCAATATTAGGCTCTTTAAGATTTAATTGTGTTTATATTCATAAAATCAAGTCCTATATTTTTAAATTATTAATTATATGTTATAAATTATTTTAGTGCTTTTAATTTGTTTTTTGAAATTAATTTACTACTTTTTAGAAAATGAATAAGGAAAAATGGCTATTTAAAATCCAGCCACATTGGCTTTCAATTTTAGCCTAAATTGAGCCCCAAATCAGACCCAATTTCCCAGCCCAATTGCAACTCAAACCCGACCCCTAACCCAATTTAAGCGACCCAACCCAGATTCCCCACCTAACCCCTTTAATCCTAGCCGTTGATCATTTAGATCAACGGCCACCGTTCCCTCTTACCTTTTTTAACCTTAAACGACCCCTTACCCTACCTCATTCTTCACCAAATGCCGCCCTTAGATTCCCTTTCTCTCTCAATTCTCTCTAAAACTCTCATGAACCCTAGCCGCCGCCATCTAATCCCACCCTAATCCACCCTAAACCCTGCCTAATCCATGGCCTCCCATAGCCATTGGAGATGTGTAGTGGCCTTCTATGGCTCCTGGGTGTTTGTTTCTGTGGTTTCATAGCTAGACCTTGAGGAAATCTGGTCCAGTCCTTGCTCGACTTCTATTCATGGCCTTTCTCCGGTCATCCATGACCTTTCTTCGGCCAGCCATGGTCGTTCGAGTCAGATCCTTGACTCTCCTAGTTAGATCGGTAACTTTCAAGGTCTTTCTCACCTTTTCTGGGTCTTACGAAACCCTAATCTTTAAAATCTTTTGGTTTTCTTTCATATCTGCCATAGATTTGTGCTCGCTATGAATTTCTTAAGTGTTTTCTCGAAGGTTCTTCAACTTTTCTTTTAAAACGACTCTTCATTTTTTCGACAATTAGGGTTTTCCTTTAAGTTATTTCAAAATATCTCTTCTTTGATTTTAATGTGTTTGTGATTTTGCTATGTTTTGCTCATGTTGTTCTTCTACCTGTTTCAGCATGTTAAAACCCTAGTTCCCTTTTTGTCTTATCCGAGTTCTGAAACTGCATGTTTAAATGGGTACTTGTTCGATTAAGTTCTTCGTCCTTACTTGACTTATTTGATTATGAGTTTTACCATTTTTTTAACTCGATTATTGTGGAAAACCCTAGGCCTTTTGGTCTGTGACTGCTTGTTTGAATGTATACTTGACTCGATTAAAGGTTCCTTGTTTCAGACTCTCTTTTCTTTCTGTGACTCATCTGATTCTGAGTTTCACTATCTTCTTAACTCGACTATTGGTGGAACCCTAATTTCTTAAAAGGTTTTCCTCACTTGTTACTGTGAGACCTTTACTTGTTTTGACTCTCTTTTTCACTTTGGCTATGCGTGTGAGCCATGACTATCTAACTTTGTTCACTATTGAATCATATGCTTATTTCTGCAACTATTGTATGTTGTTTCTTTTGCCAATGTGCTTGACCTCGCATGTCTGATGCTTCTGTTCACTCTATTTGTATACTGAAGTGCAGAATCATGTTTCTTCCTTGATTTATCTTGGTCTTGTGACTGATTGCAAAAGCTTTTCTTTTATGAGCCTTAATTTCACTCGCTTGTTTAATTTAATTGATTCCGTTCCCTTTACTGTAATGTTTTACCTTGCTGAATCTTTTCCAAAATAAGCATATTTTGTACTTAGACTTGACTGTTTGCTTCATGTTTTTACTGCCCCTTTTATGGCAATAATAAATCTATTTCCAAACTGATTTTCCTTCCTTAATTAGTCCTGCTGCTACCCCTTAAACAATGATTCCTTAATTAAATGGAGTCACTTGTGGTAATTGATTCTGACTTGTGATTGTTTCCATGTTTGTGTTAAGACTTTCTTATTACCTTATTCTTCACCTGTTTTCAAAACTATAAATACCCACCCTCTTTTCTTTCAAAGACACAAACAATTTGAGTTTAAGAACACACACTTCACTCAAAACTCTCTTTTTCTCTATTGCTACTTGTGCTACTGCTTTGTCTAGCCAACTGAAAGCCAAGGCTAGGCTGTGGAAATTCGCTTACTTTTTCTTTCTGCACTTTGCCTCTTTACTGGTATGT
Organism: Nicotiana sylvestris; assembly: GCF_000393655.2. Classification (NCBI taxonomy): domain Eukaryota; kingdom Viridiplantae; phylum Streptophyta; class Magnoliopsida; order Solanales; family Solanaceae; genus Nicotiana; species Nicotiana sylvestris. The sequence continues at coordinate 19,652,130 of NC_091064.1, forward strand.
CCTAGTTAATTTTCAAGCATCAACAACAACATGATTCCGTAATTTCTCCAACTTCTCTCATGTTTGTCTACTTCTGCTTATGTTTCTGCAATCAAGTTACATTACTAGCATGCTGAAATGTGTTCCCTTTCCTTTTTAAATTAATGCTCTTATATGTGTATGAATCCCCAAACTCCACATCCCCTCTTTGTGTTTGTGGTCTCTGGCTGGTTTGTGGGCATGCCAGCATCATCTATTGTTGTACATGTCCAAACCTGACTCTTCCTGGGGTCATATGCTTCATGCAATGTATTCCCAAAACCCCTGACCCCTTTGTGCAACTGCTAATTCTGTGTAGTTTAAGCTTTACTACTACTGTTTTCAAATCACCCTTACCCCTTACCATTCTCAACCCAGTTTTAAATAAATCTCTGTATTCTGCACTTCCACTATATTCTTAGAACCTAGGTTCTGCCCCTTTTGTGTGAGCCTTGCCTTGGGACCCTTAAGCTCCCTCTGAACTTGGGCACATAAGGTCTGGCCCTTCCACACTGCACTCATCTCTGTCTGGTTATGCAACCTGAGTGTAAGCACTGCCCGGGGTCTTTTGAGACCCTTAGGGAACTTTGACACACTCAGGTCTGAGGAAGACTTTGAATAAGTGGCTTTTGAGGTGGTTTATTCCATAACTCGGAGAGGAAGCTAGAATCAGTCTTCCTGTGGTTGTAACTTCTTATTTTGCACATTTCTGTTGTAACTCAGTACTGGTTTGTAATAATTTAACAAATATTGGGGTTGGCTAGTGAAAGGGATGGGGTAACTATGCACGTTTAGCTATTAGAAGGGTAGACACCATGCCTATAGGATCTGTTCTATTTTAATTCAAGTTTTGCATGCTCCACTTTCACGCAGATAGAGAACATTCCTATATGATTTGTTTAATGAACTCTGCATGTTTTATTACCACACTGAGACACCATGCCTATAGGATTTAAATGGCTATAATCAGACGTCATGTCTACAGTGTTAAAATCAGCTTTGAAATTAGTTGTCATGTCTCTAAGTTTAAAATCAGTATTTTTCATATGAATCATGAGTATAGGAATTTCAAGTAAGTCCTGCCTGCTTCATTTCACGTTCAACTAGATATCATGTCTATAGGAATTAAAAATCATCAATAATAGAGAACATGCCTATAGGATCTAAAACCAGTCTACTTTAAAAACTAGTTTGACTCGTACCGTTCTGGATCAGTTTTAAACAACCTACTCCTTTTATTAATACGGTTTAGATAGCATGCCTATAGGATCCAAATCGCTCATTTAAAACTGTCACTGTTTTGCTCCATTCTGAATCAGTAATAGATATCATGCTTATAGGATGTCACCAGTACACACTTAGGCAAGCCTTAGGTAATAATGATAAAACTGAATCTGCCTTTGTTAATTAGCAACTGCTACAACCAGCAGGCATGCCTGATTCGGACTTCTTATCTGAGTTATGTAATAAATTGGTCTGCTTCAACAATTAAAACTCCCCTGCGTTAGTACTTTAAATTCTGACCCTAAATGTGTTTAAGTCATGCTATTTATATGCTTTACTTGAGGAGGTATATTTGAGCCTCTTAGTTGTTTATATGTTTCCCCTAATGTGCAGTCATATATGTTTTGAATGTCGCCTTAGTCTTTTACCTTTAAAGTCTCAAAAGTCAGCCTAAAATCTTCCCTCTTATAGGAATAGTAGTCCAAAATTCCTCCAGGACTGATAGGAATGGGACGGGTAATAGCATGCAATAGAGGTCGAGACCAATCCGTGCTTTGATACCTTAATGGGGTGGGAAGGGTAGATATGGATATTATGACCGGTGCGCTAATACCACGTGTATCCCCTCTCTTGAGGAGTGTCTTAACGGGTATCGCATTGATGTGATCCATATTATAAATAAACCTAGGACCCCCCTCCTTTTTATACTCTCAAGTATTTGTAGAACTGTAACTTCTTTTCAAAATTTGCCTTTTAATTTCTTTCAAATTCTTATGTGTTTAAACCTAAATCCCCTACTATTTGAGCCTATACTTGTCTATATGTTAATTGTACAAAATTCACAAAACTATTTGGCCGGGAACCACACTAGTGGATCCTGAAGGGTTCCTAACACCTTCCCCGATCTCTGGTTATCAAACGAAATGAACCCTATAGGTGTCCTAATGCACCTTAAATCATTAGGTGGTGACTCTTCAAATGCAAAACCCAGTTGTCTTATACCCAAAATTCCATAAACCCGATGTTTCGATGCGAAGAGGGAAAAAGGGGGCGCGACAGGGTTAGGACTGTGGTAGGTGACTCAACACCTTTTCTGATGGTTATGGGGTTACACGAACGATCTGCACTCCGCCCTTCTTATTTGCTCTGCTAATGGACACACTGAAATACCATATTCAAGGGGAGGTACCATGGTGTATGTTGTTCGCTGATGATACAGTTCTGATTGATGAGATGACAGGCGACATTAATGAGAAACTAGAGGTATAAAAGCAGGCTGTAGAGTCTAAATGTTTCAAGTTGAGTAGGACCAAGACGGAATATTTGGAGATCGATAGAATAGTTAAGGTGACACTTGACTCGCAAGTCATCCCTAAGAGAGAGAGTTTCAAGTGCCTAGGGTCAATTATCCAAGGAGATGGGGAGATCGACGGGAATGTCATACACCGTATCAGGGTGGGATGGATGAAATCGAGGTTAGCGTCCAGAGTCATGTGTGACAAGAAGGTGCCACTGAAACTTAATAGTAAGTTCTATAGAGCAGTGGTTAGGCCGACCATGTTGTATGGGGCTGAGTGTTGGACAGTCAAGAATTCTTATATCCAGAAGATGAAAGTAGCCGAAATAAGGATGTTGAGATGGATGTCCGGGCACACTAGGCTGGATAAGATTAGGAATGAAGATATTCGGGAGAGGTTGGGCGTGACTCCCATAGACTACAAGATGCAGGAAGCGTGGCTTAGATGGTTCAAGCACGTGCGTAGGAGAAGCCTTGCCTTGGTTAGGAGGTGTGTGAACAGTTGGCTTGGATAGGTATGAGAAGAGGTAGAGGGTGGCCTAAGAAGTATTTTTTGCGAGGTGATTAGGCAGGACATGGCGCGACTTCACATTTCCGAGGACGTGACCCTGGATAGGGAGGTGTGGAGGTCAAGCATTGGGGTTGTAGGTTAGGGGGTAATTCAACATTTTTCCTCGTTGTTCAAGCAAGTCTGATAGTGTTTTGTCTAAGAGTGCTAGCGGTTTTTGTTCATCACACTATTTTAATTTTTAATTTTTGTTTTTATTTTTTTCAATGTTATTGTTAGCATAATTATTGTCCTTTCACTTATTTGTTGTCTCTTACGATACTAATACTATTTGTCTGGTTTCTGTTGTTGTTACAAATCTTTTCTCTCCGAGCCGAGGTCACCCGGAAATAGCCATTCTACCCCTCTAGGGTAGGGGTAAGGTCTATGTACACTCTATGCTCCCCAGACCCTACTAATGGGATGATTATTGGGTTGATGTTGTTGTTGTTATTGTTGTCCCTTAGAGGAACAATCAGTGCAATTGTCTACGAGAATAGTGAAAACCTCTTATTTAGGGCGTAATTAAGTCAACTTAAAGTTTAAATATGCACTAAATACAAGTCATCAAATTTGGTGAAGCTAGCCTACAAAATAAGATTGTCTTGTGGAGAAAGAATAGTGTACTTGTTAAAAACAAACTCACCATGTGGATTAATATTATGCTGACATATGGCATGTGAGTCGAAGCGATAAAGAAGAATAATGTGCAAAGAAGAATTGAGCAATTCCCACGTGATCGTTTATGAAGATACCATGCCTTCTAGCTAAATAGGTACGAGCTGATAATTAAGGTCATTCGAAGCCATAAAGATGGAAAGATACTTAATAAAAGAAGATTACAAAGAAGAATATTCGTGAGCTAAATAGTCACGAATATGAAAAGAAATCAGCTTAATCCCTAATTGTGCGCGATTGACTATTATTACTTCAATCGTTACAAAGCACCCACGTAATGAGTAATTAAATTAATAATAGCAGTAACGGGTAGGAACTAAATAGGGCAAACGGTTATAAATTGTACCATTATATAAATCCCCTTTCCATATATTGTATCCCCATAGAGAAAACTATGAAATTAAACTATCATTGTCAATATTCTCGTTATTCTCTACTATCGAAAGATCCTGTTATTTCCAATTGCAAAAAAGCAACAATCATCAATAATATTTCTATTTATTCTCTTAGTTTTTATTATTGTTATTCTTTTATATTTAAGAAAGTAAAGTAAAATTGATTGTTTAAAACCCGAATTATTTTTTTATTTGCTTTGACCACAAAAACTGATTTTGATTAAATAAATAACATATCATTTAACACAAAATAGGCGTCATGATGATGCATGAAGTACGTAAATATTGTAACATGAGGAACTTAGATTTGAGAAGTCATCTTCAAAGCAGTGGAGGAGCAGCCATATTTGTATACATGCATGTGTGTTACGTCTCTCCTCGTCGTGGATAATTAATTAAGACTTTCTCATTAATTATGTTAGATATTCATTTATTCTATCCACACGGCCTCACCAACCACAATAAAAGGCTCCTTAATTCCAAATGCATCCAGTTTTTAATCCCTCTACTTCTTTGTCAATTTCCCTGCAAAAAGGATATGAGTAATATTTTCGTCTTCCTTGCGTTTATTTTGTTTTATTTTAGAAAATTTCCAGAGAAACCCGCGACTGCTATCTTTGGGTGCTGCTCACTGTGCAATAGCTCGCAAACCACACAAGAGATGTAAAACACACTAGGCACGTCCGGTGTGACGAGCTTTGACTAAGGAGACTGTTGGTGAGGAGAATCGATCTCAGGTCTCCTATATGGGAAACCACTCATCCAACCAACTCAGCCAAACCGTTACGTATATTTTACATGATAAAAATGAGAAAATGAAAACTGAAGAAAAAGTGTCTTAATAATCGTGCCACCTACAGCTTTTTACATCAATATTAATTTCGATAAATGTAAAATAAAGATTGTTTAGATGTGAATGGTATACTTCTCATTTGAGGCTAATATCTACGTATATAGAAATTAGTTACGAACTTCGTCACTGATCTATCGCTAAATTGCTCATAGCTAGCAAAATTTTATGATAATCTATTTTTAATCTGTTGCTATTAACAATGAATTTTGCTAGTTAGCTACAGAATTTGTCCGTCGCTAATTCCTATTTTTTAGTAGTGTATTCGTCAAAGGCATTCATTATTTTTTTATTTTTTTTCAAATTCAATTTTATACGGCTTCCTTTAGTGCACTACTGTAATTGAGTGAGACATTTAAGAGATAGATAAATGGTATTTTAGACAAATACTATTATTAAGGATCTTAAAAGAATATAATATGTACCGGAGGTAGCATGTATAGAACTTGAAAAAACTACGTATATTTAAATTAAGTCTATACTTAGTGTCACAAAAAATATATAATGAGTGAAATGGTATTTGACATCCACCAATTTAAATCCCAAGTATTCATAGGTGAGATTATGTTTGAGCGCTCCATGACTATCATATTAATTTGTATAGTTGTTTACATGATGAGAATAATATTTAAAGTCCAATACTATAATAGAATATCTTTAAAATCCTTGAATATCTGAAAAAGAAATAGGAAAAAAAGGTCCAAAATAATTTAGTGCCAAAAGTCACTAACTTCGTAAATTTTCAACAGGGGCAACAGGGGTGGTTTCATAATCTTCTCAAAGCTAACATAGCAACAGGAGCAGAGCTAGCCTTGAAGATCGTGAAGTGAACGAAACGAATACGCACTATGTTCGGGGATGTAGGAGAGTGGATCTTGAGAGTGTAGATTGAGAGGTGTGACTGGAGTACAACTAACGATTGATATATAATGAAAAAAATAGTCGTGAGCGTGAGTTTAATATAGAGGATTTGAAGCTTTTAAAAAACAAATTTGAGGAGTATTTCATATGTTTTTAGTTGCAAAGCTTAAACTTTTTTCTCAAGTGAAATTCATATTCAATACTACTTGCTACATAGGCATTTGGACAAAATTTGATTGAAGTTTGAAAAAAAAAGACTATTTAAAGTTGAAGTTGAAGTTGAAAGATGGTAATCAAAAATAGGTAAGTTTAGTAATTTTGCAATCTATAGTTGTATTTAGTACACCAATAAAGGAAAGAAATATGTACAAAAGGCCTTAAAAAGAAAGAAATATATGTTACAATTTTATTCATCATGACATACTGTAAGGCTTGCTTGGTACGAGGGATAAGAGATAATTAATTTCGAGATTAAATTTGAGATGAGTTTATTCCAAGTTTGGTTGGGATAAAATCACGGAATAACTAATTCTGGGAGTGTAGTGTTATGTTTATCTCTACTGGAAGATGAAATAATAATTCCGGAACTAATCTCGAATAATTAATCTTGGAATAACTTATTTCCCAACCAAACGACCCCAGGACAACTTATCTGTTACCCTGATATAGTATAACATTTACTTTTTTGCCTTAACGAATTAGCAGAAACTTTAAATAGGAATGAATCTTCACTAAATTGGAAAGAGAAAAAAATTATAGCATATTCTTATTATTTTTAGTTTTTTACCAGTTTAAGAAGATCCAAAATGCATCAACACCAGCTGTACATACAAGTTTTCTAATTTACCCCCTTACACTTCTTTTTCTTTTTCCATCAATAAATAAAAAAAGAAGAGGCATAATTGTGACGTTAAAGATGATTTCAGCATGACATCAACAACCTATTTAGGATAAACAATTAAAAAATTGCCATTCAACTGACATAATTACTCTTAGTTAATTCTAGACGAATGTGAGAAGTCACTTTATTTTATTTCTATTTTCTTTCCATGAATCAGAGATTTCTTCTATTTTTTTTTTTGGGTAAGACTCTGACAAAGAAAAATGAGATGGTCAATTACATGGCCATAATCTCCCCACTATATAAGCAGAGTGACCTTAGCCAACTCTCTTATTCTCTGTATAAAACATATACATAGAACTAAAAAATACCAGATTTTACAATGGCAACAAAAGTCTACATTGTGTATGTTTTACTCTTTTTCTGTTTCAGTTTCTTCATATATTTAATTTTTTTGTGTGTGTTACTTTTTGTTCTCTTTGTTTTCTGCATATCCAATTCTTCTATCAAATTTCTTTTTGATTTGTACTGGATTTAAAGTCAAAGTTCTGGTGCCTAATTGTACAATAAACTTCTAAAAATTATGCTTGAATTGGTTGAGGTTATTTCTTCATTTAATTTTTAATCTTGAATTTAAAAACTAATGAACATGTTTATTTAAATTTAAATTTTATCAGTTACTATTCAATGTATGGGCATGTTGAGAAGCTGGCACAAGAGATTAAGAAAGGTGCTGCATCAGTTGAAGGTGTTGAAGCTAAGCTATGGCAGGTCTGTTAATGACAAATCACTCATGATTTGGAAACTTTTCCATTATTACTAAGTGCCTGTCACAGCATTTTGTACCGTTTTAAGTTATATGCACTAACACTATATTGATTTTTTATCCATTAGATTAAATTGACCTATAACAACAGATCATTTGTCATAATAAGCCTTGTTAAGGTAACTTGAAAAATAGATGAATAACCTGTTATATCAAGTTCACTGTTAATAACAGGTTAATCGCATGACAAATCACTTATGACTTGAATTTTTTCCTTTTTTCTGAATGCATGTTACACCATTTTCTGTAGGGGCGTAATGTAGCCCTATAACACCGGTTCAATTTGACCCATAATTTTTGACGTATAGTGCAAATTTATATGCAAAAATCGCTAAAATCGCATTAAAGTATAGATATGAACACATAGTTGCAAGGATATAATGAGTTTAGTGGTAAGAACCTTAAAAGTTGAACCCATAGAGTTTAAATCCTGGATCCGCCTCTAATTTTCTATGCTCTTTATGTGCACTAACAATGCATAGATTTGTATACTATCAGATTAAACTGACATGTAACTAGCAGGTCATTTTATACTGTCAGTACATATAACTTAAATTCATCTCTGCATTTAATCTTATGTGCCAATTAATATATGAATGGAGCAGGTACCAGAAACTCTATCAGAAGAAGTTCTTGCAAAGATGAGTGCACCTGGGAAAGGTGATGCACCAATGATTACACCAGATGAACTTGCTGAGGCAGATGGCTTTGTATTTGGGTTCCCAACTAGATTTGGGATGATGCCTGCTCAATTTAAGGCTTTTCTTGATGCAACTGGTGGTCTTTGGAAAACTCAACAACTTGCTGGAAAACCAGCAGGAATTTTCTATAGCACTGGTTCTCAAGGAGGTGGCCAAGAGACTACCGCGTTAGTCCCTTTTCCTCTCCCTAAATAACTCGTGAAAATTTAAAAAAATGAACGAATTAATGTAGTTACATCATATTAATAAAACACAATTCAAGTACATTACTGTAACTCTCCTCGACGAGATTTTATTAAATATGATGTATGGTTGCAGGTTGACAGCCATAACACAGCTTGTTCACCATGGAATGATCTTTGTTCCAATTGGCTATACATTTGGAGGAGGGATGTTCGAGATGGAGAAAATCAAAGGTGGAAGTCCGTATGGTGCTGGAACTTTTGTTGGCGATGGCTCAAGACAGCCAACAGAGCTTGAATTGGAACAAGCTTTTCATCAGGGGAAATACATTGCTACCATCACTAAGAAGCTCAAAGCCTCTGCTTAAATATAATCTCTTATACTACAGTTTCACCATTTGCATTCTATAGTGTTTTCTTTTTTCTGTTTAGAGCACATGTTTCAGTTTAAATTTGGTGCTGGTAACTAAGTTTACAATGTCTTATTTTATAGTCTATTGTTCAGTGTCTGTTACAGGTCAATTTTACATGCTTAAGAATCTTGATATTTTCTTTTTGTGCCTCAAATAATTAGATGTTACACCTTTTGTGCTTATTACACCTTGCCACCCTTACAGCTCTTGTATGGCAACTGATCCATTTAGGGATGGCAATGGGGCGGCGTGAGTTTAGACATATACAGGTGCGGTGAGTAGTGATGGAGGTTTAGTAGGATCTATTATTATTCGCTAGTTATGGCTATTTAGAATCAGGGCGGATCCATATTTATGCTTTAGGGTCACAGGAACTCATGCTCACTCCAAAAACCTGTATTGTGTTACACACAATTCTCATAGATTACACCAATATTGTGGGTATATACTCAATAAAACAAAGACAGGGTGCCACCAAACAAAGGCTTCTGGTAGTAAAGGAACTAACTGCATACATATGCGTTAAGGGATTGAAACCTTTGAACTTGATTACCTTTTCTTTTTTTTTTTAAAAAAAAAAAACAGTTTTCCAAATATAATTTCTGTTGGAACTTGGAAGGCACTGTTTAACTAAATAATGATATAACATTTCTGGTCTTTCGTTTAGACGATTCATTTTCTCTTCTATTTTTATTTTTCAATTTTTTTATTCCTCTTTTGTTTCCCTCTTTCATTTTCTTTTTCCAATATGATATTCCTTTTTTTTTTTAAATATTTCATTCTTTATATTTCACAAGTTCAATTATCATCATTTTTGTATTTCCAATCAATTATCTACAAATGGCTTTTAAATAACTTGATAAAACAAAATCTTTACATGTTTGGCGTATAAAAGTATCTTGTCAGAGAAAAAAAATTTATTAGTGTTTCGCCTTTCTGCTCTCGTCTAACTTCATCTAGTGGTTTTCAAACCTTAGCTTGGCGTCCCTGAAGTCGCAAGTAATACCCAATTCCTATAACTTGCCCGCTCTTGTCGTCGATATATACGTCGAGGTGCATCCACCATCTCAAAATTTTGGATCCGCCTCTGCCAACAACTATTGATCTTTTAAATCAAGAGAAAAGAAAGTAAGAAAATTTAATAAAGAAAAGAGGGATAATACCTGAAATGAACTCCTTGTCATTGGATCCAAATCTCCGTCTGTGATTCCCTGAGCTATATTTTCGGGTATCAACGTTCTCTTGGTTAAGGAATGTCTCATCGAATAATATCAAACAGAAATAAAGGAGATTTATTATTACAGGCATCTAAGACTTATCATTATAAAATCTGTAAGGATATGGCCCTAGAAAATCTAGTTCTGACTATCACAGTCAGAGAGCTCATCAAATGAACTAGCTCTCTAGTTATTGCATCAAAAATACGTTCATATAAGAAGGTTAGTCTTGCCTTCTTGAATGATTCTTCGCATAGACGAGGAACTCATTTTTTTGGACCCCGGATGCTCGATGACCTGTAAACAAACACATTAGTTTCAATCATCATATTAAAGACTTAAAAGGATTGCACCATACTAATAACTAGGGATTTTGACCACTTATTTACATTCTTTTACTTTCGTTTTAGCTCAAAATTGCTTAAAGGTATTCCCAAAAACTAATGAAATGTACTTGCTTGGAGGAGTATTAGAATATGAGCCAAAGAGATGAAAAAACAACTCAAGAAGGAGTAATTTGAGATAAGAACAAAATCAAGGCTAAAAGGGCACTGTGCGTATCGCACAATATTGTGTGCAGCCGCAGATCATGAAAAATGCTTCTAACAAGAAATGCTATGCAAATTGCGAACCGCGCAATTCTGGTGCGGTTGCAGAAGACAAAGTTCACAGAGATGGGATTTTAGGTCAAGAAGAAATGCGGATCGCACCATTTTGCGCTACCGCTTAATCAAGAGCACGACCGCACTCAGAAATGTGCGGTCCGCCGAAGTCCCACAATGCCCAAAGTCAAGAAGTGCAGACTACATTGTAATTGTGCAGCCGCAGAAGCAAGAGTACGGCCGCACTCATAAATGTGCGGTCCGCAGAAGTTGAAAGAGGGCGGCCACAAAACTGGAACCTGTCAAGCCAAGTCTCATGTGCGGACCGCACACATAATTGTGCGGCCGCATAACTTTCGCAGGGGCAATTTTGTCAGATATTGGCAGTTTAGTATAAATAGAACTTTTTGTCATTTTTAGGTTAAGTTTTGTTTTTGGAGAGCACCAGAGCCGTTTTTCTTTACTGTATTGGGATATATTGTATTAGTTTAACATTTTAACATTAGATTTTCTTCCCTTAATCCTCTATTATGAATTCTATCTTAGTTTCTTCTTTAATTTCATTATTTTTCATGAGTAGCTAAATTTCTAGTTAGGGTTGTGGCACAACCCGAGTGTGGGTACTTAATGGGTGTTTCATTTAGGGCTTGATTGTGATTGAGTTAGAGATATTTAGTCTAGTTCTTGCTTGAATTCAAGAATTAATGGTTGCAAATATTGATTCATGCCTAATTGACTTAGTCTAGGAAAACTTAGCTAACAAAAAATTGGGGTGAACTCAAGAAATTGATAGCCCCAATTAAAGGGTCAAATCTAGAGATAATAAGACCCAACTTGAGCATTTATCACTTGTTTTGTGCAATACCCATTTGGACTTGAGAAAGCCAAATTGGACAAAATCACTCAAACTACCAAGAGGTATAGAGTAGGTAATTACGTGTGATTTTTGTATTACAACCCCGACCAATCAAACTTACCCTAGAGTTTACAACCCGTTAGGTAAACACCTAGGTGGAAGTCATGACCCTAGACCTTTTGTCAATTTGAAAAACAACCAAAACAAAAAATATTATCTCTTAGCTTTACAATTACAATCAATAGCTTAAAAGAAGAAGTAGAAATAACAATTGAAAATGTGAAAGTGTAATTTGAGGCACATCATACATTCACACTAGGTGTATACCTAATCCAAATTCTAACTCCCTGAGGATTCGACCCTGGCTTGCGTTGGGTTTTTATTATTGCTTCGACCGCCTCATAACCTATATTTGTGGTGTGAGTTTGGGCGACATCAATTTTCAACGCCGTTGTCGGGGCGTTAAATGGGTTTAGCTATATATCTAGGTTTTTATGTGATTGTCTTCTTTTCCTTTCAAGTAACTAACATTGTTTTTTGAATTGATTATAGGTACGAGAATGACTCTCAACAACGAACACATCGAGAATGTGTCATTGGGGGAGGAAGTAGACGTTGACCAAGGAGATGAGGTTCTTCCCGAACTTCAAGCAAATAAGCAAGGCCGACCGCCTCATGATAATATTAGAAATTCAGAAATAGCTATATTTACAACTGGTCATTCAAAAATAGCCCGATTTCAAAAGTAATCAAAATTTAGCCACTTTTCGTGTAAAAATAAATCTGAGCGAAAACACTGTTCAAAACCCTAAAAATACGCCAGTATATTATACTGGAGTTCCAGCATAAGTAAGCTCGAACTCTAGCATATTATACTGGAGTTCCAGGATAAATATGCTGGAACTCCATTATAATATGATGGAGTTCCAACATAAGTATACTAGAACTCCAGCATAATATATTGTAGTTCCAGCAAGTATAATTGTCCAGTATAATATACTGGAGTTTGGAGCACCGGTGCTCCAGTATATTATACTGGAGTCAGCAAAGTATACCGGTCCAGCATAATATGCTGGAGTTCATACACCGGTGCACTGAACTCCAGTATATTATGTTGGACCGGTCTCTGTTGCAGTAAAATAGTGGCTATTTTTCATTGACTTCGTAAATGCTGGCTATTTTTGAATAACCAGTCCGAAAACTGGCTATACCGTGCTATTTTTACTCTCATCCCTCTCCCATCTCCACCAAGAGCGGCAGCGCACAAGGTGTTGCCGAACGAGGGTTATGCAAGTGCTATAGTCCCGCCCCGTATTAGGGCGGGCAACTTCCAAATCACCAACGTGGTGCTTGCACTACTTGAACAACGTGGATTCTTCACTGGGGCTCCGAGTCAAAATACTTACAAGCATCTCAAAGGTTCGTTGATACTTGTTGGGGGAGAAAGCAAGCCAATATCTCCGAGGACGCGCTAAGGTTGAGTCTATTTTCCTTTTCTCTTTGGGGAAAAGCATTGGACTAGTTAGAGAGACTGCCCAATCATTCCATTCATACATGGGATGAGTTGGCGGAAAAATTCATTGCCAAATTCTTCTATCTGGGGCATATGGAGACACTACGAGATGAGATTCTTGCATTCAAGCAAGAGCCAAATGAGCCATTGCACAAGATTTGGGAAAGATATCGTACCATGGTTAAAGAGTGCCCGAATAATGATATAACTAAGGCCATGATTCAACAGAACTTCTACAGGGGGGTCAACATAACAAATCAATGTGTGGTAAATCAACTCGCCGGTGGGAACTTCATGAGCACGCCTTATGCCGAAGCTTGTGACATTTTGGATGAGATGGCAGATATCTCATCGTCATGGCAAAGTAGAGCCAATGTTCCTCAAGGTGACCCAAATATCATTCACCTGCACAAGGAACTATATGATCATGGGCAAGCTATAGCCGAGTTGACAACTACAATGAATGAATTGGCCAAAGCTCAGCTTCAACAAGTTCAAGGGCAGAAACAAGTGAATGCAATGGAAGGTGTGAATATGATGATAAGCAAGAGACGACAAAAAGGTCAACAAATGCAAAGCAGTCCGGAACAATTCATGCAAAATGATAGTGAGTATGACCAAGGTGATTCGTTGAGTGACCAAGAAGAAGAAGTGCAATATGTGAACAATTATCAAGGTCAAAGAAATAATGCTCAAGGACAAAATCAAGAACAATAGTGGTCACAAAGAAACCAAGGAAATTGGAACAACCAAAACCACCAAGGAAATCGGAGTGGTGGCAATCCTAATCAAGGCAACTGGAATACTCAAGGCAACCAAGGCAATTGGGGAGGCAATAATCAAAGATATTGGGGAGGCAACAAACAGGAGGGTGGAACAACAACAACAACCGGGGGTCGGGTTTTCAAAGGCCACCGATGTTCCAACAACCAAAAAATACACCTCCATATCCTTCTCAAGGTCTGAGATCTTCTAAAAATGAGATGGGTAGAATTGAGAACATGTTCAAACAGATGATGGAGAAGAATGTCGACTCTGATGCTCAACTAGCCTCTCACAACACTTCAATCCGCAATTTGGAAGTTCAATTAGGCCAAATTTCGCAAGATTTGAACATTCATCCTAAGGGGGCACTACCAAGTGATATGGTGGTGAACCCAAAGGGTGGGAATAATACGGGACATGCTATGGCCGTGACTACAAGAAGTGAAAAAGGTGGAAATGCAACCACCTCAACTCAACAAAGAATTGTGGATGATAATGTTGTGGTTCAAGAAGATGAAATTCCAAGAAATGTTATTCAAGATAATGACTAAGTGAGAATTGATATTGATGAAAATGTGGAGGAGACGCAAGAAGAAGTGAACCTGTCTAGGGAACACATGATTGACATACCGAAACCAATAATGCCAAAGGCTAATGCACTAGTGCCAAAGGCTAAGACGCCAATGCCAAGGCCTCCTCCTCCATACCCTCAAAGGCTTGCAAAGCAAAATAGTGATAACCAATTCAAAAGATTTATTGATATGATGAAGTTTTCCTATTAATGTGCCCCTGGATGAGGCATTTGAACAAATGCCGGGATATGCAAAGTTCATGAAGGATTTAGTGACAAAGAAAAGATCAATGAATTGTGAGACCATCAAGATGACACATCAAGTGAGTGCTATTGTGCACTCAATGGCTCCAAAATTGGAAGATCCGAGCGCTTTCACAATCCCTTGCACTATTGAGAGTGCCAACTTTGCCCAAGCTTTATGTGATTTTGGGGCGAGTATCAACTTGATACCCTACTTGGTGTTCAAAACTTTGGGAATTGGGAAACTAAAACCTACATCTATGAGTTTGAAAATGGCGGATCGTACAATGAAAAGGCCATTGGGTATTATTGATGATGTGTTGGTTCATGTTGACAAGTTCATCCTCCCGGCGGATTTTGTGATTCTTGATTCTGAAGTGGACTATGAGGTGCCGATTATTTTGGGTTGACCTTTCCTTGCTACGGGGAAGGCTCTTGTTGATGTGGAAGTCGGTGAACTCACCTTCTGGGTGGGTGATGAAAAGGTAGTCTTCCATGTGTGCAAATCTATGAGGCAAGCGAATAGCAATGAAGTTTGTTCGTTCGTGGATTTGGTGACCGACGTGATTATTGACGATGCTAGTGCCACAATGAATGTTGATGCTAATTTGGAAGCCGTTTTGGTAAATCTTGATGATGATAAGGAGAAAGAAGGCTATGTGGAGTATGTGAATGCATTTCAAGGAATGAGGTCGTATACTTATGAGCCCCGCAAGCTATCTTTGGATCTTGAAAATCGTAAAACTCCTCTAACAAAGCCCTCAATCGATGAGCCTACCACTTTGTAGTTAAAGCTTTTGCCTCCACATCTCAGGTATGAATTCCTTGGCCCTTATTTTACTATACTTGTTATTCTTTCTTATTGTTTGACTAACATGTAGGTAGACTCCACATTAGAGGTGCTACAAAGGAGGAAAAGAGCAATCGAATGGACCGGATATCCGGGGCATAAGCCCCACCTTTTACATGCACAAGATTATTTTGGAGGAGGGTGACAAACCCTCTGTTGAACATCAAAGGAGGATAAATGAAGCAATATTAGAGGTGGTAAAGAAGGAGATCAAAAAGTGGTTGGATGCCGAGGTTGTCTACCCCATTTCCGATAGTTCATGGACTTCTCCGATACAATGCGGCCCAAAGAAAGGGGGCATGATTATGGTTACCAATGACAAGAACAAGTTGATTCCTACATGAACAGTGACTGATTGGAGGGTGTGTATGGACTATCATAAGCTCAACAAAGTTACAAGAAAAGATCATTTCCCACTTCCCTTCCTTGATCAAATGCTTGATAGGTTGGCCGGACGTGCTTTCTACTGTTTCTTCAATGGGTACTCCGGCTACAATCAAATTCTCATTGCTTCGGAGGATCAAGAAAAGACTACCTTCACTTGTCCCTATGTTACTTTTGCATTCTCACGGATGACATTTGGTTTGTGTAATGCACCAGCGACTTTTAAACGGTGTATGATGGCTATTTTTATTGACATGGTGGAGATATTCTTAAGGTTTTCATGGATGATTTTTTTCGTGGTTGGGAATTCTTTGGATGATTGCTTGAAAAATTTGGATAGGGTCTTGGCTAGATGTGAGGAGACAAATTTGGTGTTGAATCGGGAGAAATGTCACTTCATGGTCGAGGAAGGAATTGTCCTCGGCCACAAAATTTCAAAGCATGGTATTGAGGTCGATAAGGACAAAATTGAGGCGATTTCCAAACTCCCCTACATCCGTGAAGGGAGTGAGGAGCGTTTTGGGTCATGCAAGGTTTTATTGCCGATTCATCAAAGATTTTTCCAAGGTGGTAAACCCTTTGTGTAAACTTTTGGAGAAGGATGCCAAGTTCCATTTCAACAAAGATTGTATGAAGGCATTCGAATTGCTTAAATTCAAGTTGACTACTACTCCTATTATTACCGCACCGGATTGGAGCTTGCCTTTTGAGCTCATGTGTGACGCAAGTGATGTGGCGGTTGGAGCGGTATTCGGGCAATGTATCAACAAAATCTTCCATCCGGTATACTATGCAACAAGATCATGAATGATGCCCAAGTCAACTACACAATGACTGAAAAAGAGTTCCTTGCTATTGTCTTTGGTATGGAGAAGTTCCACCCGTACTTGATGAGTACAAAGGTGATTGTTCATACCGACCATGCGATACTTTGGTATTTGATGAGCAAGAAAAATTCTAAGGCAAGGTTGATGTGGTGGGTGCTTCTATTGCAAGAGTTTGATCTAGAGATTCAAGACTGCAAAGGTAGTAAAAATCATGTGGCGAACCACTTGACCCGATTAGAGGACGAGGGGGACCACATGATGAGCCATACCTCTTTTGGATTGCCTTGACTATTATTGCGATTTGCCTTACTATTATTGGGTTGAGCTATACCTCTTTCGGATTTGTACCAATGGTATTGATTCAACGATGTGTGCTGGAGGAGGAACAAATGGGTATTCTTGAGGTTTTCCACTCTTCACCGTATGGTGGTCACCATGGTAGAGCAAGAACAGGTGCAAAAGTTTTGAGTAGTGGATTCTATTGGCCTACGCTCTACAACGATGCTAGTGAGCTTGTTAAGCGTTGTGATGAATGCCAAAGAACCGGTGGGATCTCAAAGAAGAATGAAATGCCTCTCACCAACATTTTGGAGAGACATTTTCGATGTGTGGGGTATTGATTTCATAGGTCCGTTTGTTAGATCTTGTGGGAACACCTACATTATAGTCGCGGTTGATTGTGTGTCTAAGTGGGTTGAGGTTGTTGCTTTGACCAACACTGAAGCGAGGAGTGTGGTGGAATTCTTGAAGAAGAGCATCTTTACGAGGTTTGGTACACCAATGGACATTAACCAAGTGCCACTATTAGTGATGGGGGTTCACATTTTTACAACAAGGATTTTGATACCTTACTCACAATGTCTGGTGTCACTCACAAAGTATCGACTCCTTACCATCCTCAAGCAAGCGGGCAAGTTGAAGTCTCCAACCGGGAGATCAAGCATATTTTGTCAAAGACAGTGAATGCCAATTAGATGGATTGGTCAAGAAAACTTGATGATGCTCTTTGGGCTTATAGGACGACCTACAAAACACCGATTGAGATATTTCCATACCGGTTAGTGTTTGGGAAGGCGTGCCATCTTCTGGTGGAACTTGAGCATAAGGCCATGTGGGATTTGAAGTAGTTATACCTTGAGTGGGATGTCACCGCAAACCTAAGGGTGTCACAATTGAATGAGCTAGATGAATTTCGGTATCATGCCTACACAAGATCGTCCCTTTACAAGAAGAAGATGATTTACCTCCATGGCAAGTACATCCACAACAAGGAGTTTAAAGAGGGTGATCTTGTGCTATTTTTCAATTCCAGGTTACGGATGTTTTCGAGCAAGTTGAAGTCAAAATGCTATGGCCCATTTGAAGTGGTAAATGTAACCCCCTTTGGTGCTCTAGATTTGAAAATAAGAACGATGAGTTGTTTAGAGTCAATGGGCACCAGGTTAAACACTAACTTGGCAAGGTTGATGATGGCACATCATCACGGTTCTCCATTTCAAATGATTGGTAATTTGCGTCGTGCCGCGACGTTAAATTAGGCGCTTCTTGGGAGGCAACCCATGTGTCTTTTTCATTTTCTTGGTTTTCTTCTTTAGATTAGATAGGCTTTGTTTTGTGCTAACTAGTTTTGAAGTGTATGCAGGAATGGATGTGCAATGTAGGGATTGTGCAAGAATAAATGGATAAGTGTCACAAAAGTATGGACCGCACCAGAATTATGCGGATCACACAATCACTCTGCGACCACACAATTTTGTGTGTGGTCGCACAACTGGACGACCAAAAGTGCATTCTCTAAAGATTGGCCTGTCAAATTTCCTTAACAATTTGCGGCCGCACACAAAATTGTGCGGTCCGTACAAATTATGCAGCAACACTCACTTTTGTGTGGACCACAGAACTTCTTCAATGGTACAGGTAAAGAGTGCGGACCGCACTCAAAATGTTTCGGCCGCACTCAGGTAAGTCTGGGTCCGACTAGGTCAACCTATAAATAGAGCTTTTCACCAGTATTCACACTTTATACTCTCTGAACTCTCAACCCTAAAAAGACTTTGCATCCCCATTAGTTCTAAATCTTCCCTCATTTCATCAAGTTAGACCTTCACCTGCATCACTCACTACTGGTATGTTCAATCCATGTTAAAATTTTGTTCATTCTTCTTAATTTTTGTTTTGCTTTCTTTGATTAGTTTAGTTATTTTTAGGCCTAAAATGTCAAATGTGCTTAATATGTGCTTCAAAATCATGTGGGTAGCTTCGTATATGCTCATTAGGAACTGGGTAGACCACTAATCTTGTCAATTTGTGCAAACCATGTCTAATTTGTGAAAAATTACATGAACCCTAACGTACTACCATATGATATTCAAATTGTGCAGCCACACACACTTTTGTACAGTCCACAGCTCTCTAAGTTAGGGCATCTGTGTGCTTGAATTGTGCAGACCGCACACAAAAATATACGGTCCGCAGTGAAATTATGCAGTTCGCAGCGAAAATTATGCGGTACAAACTGATAAATGATCAGATCACTAGTAGTCTAAACCTGGGGTTGTACGGCTGCACTCAAAATTGTGTGGTCCGCACAACAAGCTATGCGGCCGCACTCTAAAATTTTGTGGTTCGCACTTGGCAGTCTATGGCCGCACTCACTTTTGTGTGGTCCGCACTACCTCTTCTGAGATTGATTTTCCACAACTGTCATGCATGCATCTGTGTGCTATGAACTTGAACTCTAACTGATACTTATTGTTATGAATTGCAGACAATGGTTAGATCATATGGTAGAGGTGATACATCAAATGGGAGGCAGAACCCTCCAGAGGCCGAAGTCGAGGCAAAAGTAACCTACCACTAGCAGTACAGAGAGCCATAAGCAAGAAAGCAACCACCAATAGAGTCCCTGAATCCTTCGAGACCAGTAAGTATTTCCCATCTAGGGAAGCTTCTGAGGGTAACTCTGCGTAAGCACTACCTGATACCCAATCTCAACAAGTCTCGGGTAGATTCCACTTGGTAGATGAATCCTCTTCCACTGCTAGTTCTTTTGAGGGTTTGGAAGAGGATAGCCAAGATTCTGAGCCCTCTAACTCACATGCCCAGGCTGCACCAATCAATGTAGATAATGACGATGATGTCCCGGATGATGGGAAAGGAGGTGACACTTGAGTGGGCGGTTTTGAGAGGTCGAGGAGGAGAGAGATGTGGGAAGACAGATTCGTCATCTTAACTGCTTTTAATAGATATAGAGAGTGGTGGCCCCAGAGATTGTTCACTCTTGAGCGACAATTCTTAATGAAGGATTTGGATATTCACAACCCAAATATCCTTAGACATTTCGAGGAGAAAAAAGGGTGGAGGTGGTTCAACCAAAGTGTCTTACATGCAAATGAGCACTTGGTGAAAGAATTTTATGCAAACATGGCTCGCATAAAGAAGGGAACCAAGAGAACCAAAGTGAGGAATCTGAAAATCAAATTCGACGCCTGCTCCTTGAACAAGTATGTGGGGTTTGAAGAAGTGGAAGCTATTCAATATTTGGAGAAGCTTGCTATGGGTGATGTAGCTCGCCTAAGGTTAGCTGAGTTTGGCTGCTCGGGGAACACCACCCCTGCGGCTCATAACAGGGGTTCCCATAGTCTGGGCCACCCTAAATTTTGAAGCCAAAGGGTGGTAGACCTTCATGTGCAGTCGGATTGATCCGTGCTTAAATGAGGACAACCTCCCACTTCCACGAGCAATCCTGGTGGCTTCAATTATGGCTGGGTACCCTATCAATGTGGGTGACATAATGTCAACAAACATCACTTTAGCTTTCCAGAAGGATGAGAGATCCTACCCCTACCCGAACTTGCTCATAGAGTATTTCAATGATCAAAAGGTGGAGCCGAGGTAGTATGATACCAAAGTAAAGTCAAAGGAGCCTTTCTCATGGTACCACCTCCAGGGTGCTGACAATCCGAAGTTCAAGGGTAAGGCAACTATATCCCCTGGCTAGTTTGAGGAGCCAACGATAGTAGTTACTGATTCAGCTGTTGAGCCTTCCACTGATGCCATGCCTTCCACAGCAACCGATCCTTCCACCGGGATAGCAGACATGCCACAACCTTCTTATTCCAGACCATCAGCTCCATTATCAGTGCCAGCCTCATCCACTTATCCACAGATTGCGCTGCGAGACTCCCAGACATTGGTGAGTCTCAACAATTGGATGAAGGCAGCTATTTCAAAGCTATCTGACATATCTAGTGTTGTTGCAGCACGATATTCTACCCCAGTATCACCACAGGTACCTCCGTCAATGGAAGAAATACTGAAGAAGATTCTGGAAAACCAGAAGACCAGTATGGAGACTCTGGTGGCGCATGGGAAAGTTATTGAGGAGTTAGGAAATCAAGCAAAGAAGATGTGAAAATCTTAGGCTTCGAAGAAGTCAGTCGATAGGTTGAGAAAGGAAGTTGCCAAGATAGCATCTGCATGTGATCTACCATTTGACCTTCTTATGAAGGGTGCACCAGCAGCACCAGTAGCACCAGCAGTACCCGAGGCATCACATATAGCAGCCGGCCAGTTTGAGGAGCCGGAACCTGCTGCCCACACCGCTGAGGAGATGATCCAGATGATCACCAACCATGTTGTCCCTCAGCTAGGTGATGATATACATTTAGAGGAGACTGAGGGTGATGGGGATGCCATGGAGATTGAGACCATATAGGGAGTTCTCTTAACTCTCAACCCTTCATTATTCTTATTTTTGATAAGCATTGGGGATAATGCTCATTTTTATGGGGGGGGGGGGGAAGGGGTGGTCTATTTTGATTTATTTGACATTGACCTTTGGCATGTAATAACTCTTATACTATTTTTCTTTTATCTTTATTTTCTCTTTGGTTATGTATATATTATTCCCTTTCCCTTTATGTATATATTCATTTTCCCCTCAGGTTGTATATCCATTTGTCGAACTTTTTGTAGTTTACTCCATATCTTCTTTACTTTGTTTTCCTTAGTAGTATAACTTTTTATTTACATAGTAGTTTGTTTTTATATATTTGCTTCTTTTTACGAATTTGGGTGGAAGACGGCTAGGGTTTAGGTTTGAGAGATGAGAGGATTCAAGGCGGCGAACAGTGAGAAATGATTTAGGGTTAGAGGGTTTGGGTATAATTAAAAGGGAGGTGTAATGTGGATTGTTTATCTCAGAGATCAATGGCCACGATTTAAAAAAGGTTTTGGGTCGGGTGGTTAAACGGGTTGCGATCAGGTATTAGATAGGGTCATTTGGTCTTGGGCCAGGGGTAATTGGGCTAGTTTGGGTCCAAATTTGGTTTTGAGAATGGGCTATTATTTAAATACCCAAAATTCAACAAAACATAATTTATAAAAATACTTAATAAATAAATAAAAATGTTATTATGCAATAAAATGATTAAAAATAATAATTTAGCATTATAAAAACATAAAAGGCTATTTGGCACAAATAGTATAGACAAAAGCAATCATATGTGAATATAGGCTATTCTTGCAAAATTAGGTAAATAGCTTAAAAATGCAAACATAATTATACGAAATAAAGTAAAAGTATTATGAAACATATATGAGGTTGCATAATAGTAATTTGGATGATTAAGTCATTACAAAATAATTTGAAAGAATAATTAATAATTATTCAAGTAATCTAAATGTAGAAATATCAATTTAAAGCTCTAAAAATTATAGAAAATGCATGTATAAGTTTATAAACTAAATGATGATATTAATATACTATTTTGAAAGTGTATATATATATATACACACACACACAATTAAAAATATGAGAAAAAAATTGAGTATCAACAATGGTGTCCATTGGGATTGTGGAAATCCCGTCGAACTTTGGAGTAGGCTTATCTTAGCGAGCTATCACGTTAACGTTCTAACTCGTATTAAGTTTAACATGGTGCATGTATATTTGATATTGGAGTAAGGTTTCTAGAATGATTTAGACTAGTACTCTCAAGTGGACAACTTGAGAGGGAAAGACACAGGACTCTCGATGCACATGATCGACTAGTCTACCGCAAATAAGCTTTCTGATTTAAAAAGGTTATTTTAGAAGAGCGTGGACACTCATCAAGCGCCGCTATGTTGATAACCGGCACAAGTGGAGTATGATGTGGAGCATGCTTTATGTAGAGATAATTACACATTGCCAAATATTTGCATGATAAATATGTAAAAGCAGTAAAGACAGTCTTAATGTAAAACATGAAAAACATAAAAGAAAGACAAAGGAAAAAATTTAGTTCGTAGAATATATGCGAGAATGTAATAAAGCAAATAAGGGAGTAGGGATGTGGGAGGCATGATATAGTAGTCTTTAAACAAACTGAAGGGTAGTCATAGCACATAATGGTGAAAGGGGAAGGAATGTGCATGCTATAACAAATTTAAGCAAATAAAGGTGGAGAGGGGAAGGGATATGCATGTTATAATGGATTTAAACGAATAAAGGTGCATAGGGAAAGTGGTGTGCATGTAATAGCAAATTTAAACAAATAAAGATAGAAAAGGGATGTGCATTTTATAACAAAGAAAAATAATCCACATAAGCCAAGTTCATTATGGTAAGAACCTAAGTGTAAATCTCCAATAGAGTCTTCATGTTGTCACGCCGCATTTTCTCGCGCAAACGGGTTTCAACGTTGTGACAACTCTTTTGGATGGGAGATTGAGTGTTAAAATAAGAAGAGTCGCCACCTAAAGGTTTTAAGGTGCGTTAGGGCACCTATCATACAGGTAACTCTATTTAACTAGTCAACGCCACCAAAGATCGGATAAGGGCTCAAATTACCTCAAAGAGAAGGTGTTAGGCATTCTTCGAGGTCTCTAACTGTGGGTCCCAGGCGAACTTAAGATTATGTGGATTATAATTAGGCAACATAAACAAAGAGAGTACGAGTCAAATGAATTTATTATAACATAATAAGTATTACAAGGATATAGCTATCAGGTCTATATTAGATGACTAAATGTATAAAGAAAAGAAAAATGAAGGGGGGGGGAGGGTCCTATGTTTTTAGCCTAAAAGATCACCTTGTGCAATATAAATAATACTTCGCAACTCCCTTGGGGTAGGGAATTAATCATATTATTCAGCAGGCACAGATTATCATATCTGACTACCCAATTACTATGTTTAAGTTATTTACTTAAAAGCGCTCTAATTTAATTCTAAGTCGTGCTCTATGCGTGCACTACCCGTCCCATGCCTATGGTCCAGAGGCATTTGACCTCTATTTGGGGTGGTTTCAGAATTAACTTAGGTTGCTCAAAATGATAAAACTAGGCGATATACAAAATAAGTCGGACTTCAAATGAGGGCAGTTAAGGGCTCAAGTTAGCCTTCACACTTAGACAACAAATGCACGCAAAATAGGTTTTCATGTTAGGCAGTTTCAGAATTAAAATACCTAAGCCCTATAGACATGATTCCTAGGTGACCTTGGATTCAAACGCGCATATATAACATTACTGCTTTTAGTGGATTAGACGAGGCGATAGTAGACTATTTGCTATTAACGTTGGTTTTAGATACAAGTTTTAGAAAGGTGACATTGTCCTATATGAATGATATCTAATAGTGGCATAATTAAACAAATGAAAACAGTTCTGGGAACCCAGCTTTGACAAGGGGATAAACAATATTAAGCGAGTGACAGTATCCTATAGGCAGGATCTCTAGCAATTGACAATCGAACTTTGATTTTATAACACCTTACCTCTATAAGCATGTTATCTAAGCGGAGCAATATGATAATAATAGTAGTAACTAATTTGTTAATTAAGGTCCTATAGACATGGTTTCTAGGTGAAAATCAATAGAACATAAGCTAATGAGATCATATAGGCATGGTATCTGATGAATATGCTATAGTCATACAAAATGAAAGAAAGTTCGTTGGCATTTATTTCCTGCATGTTGTCTAGTATCATATAGCAGTAGAATAAATAGAGTGACTACACCCGTGCTTTGATGGTAGACAAGTTATGTGTGTGTGTGTGAGTTTCCTAAATGCATGGTTTCTACAAGTGGAAGTTAAATGGCACATACAACAAGTCAAGTGAATCACATAAATCTTGTGGGCATGTTTTCTACCCTTGCATGGAAATATTAGAGTATACTCGTTACCCCAATTTTACTAACACCCCAATTATTTATTACAAAGTTATTACAGACTCAATGATGAATGTAATTACAAAATTATACAAATACTAATAGTGGGCCCACAACATGCCCAAAGTAAATACCCAGCATTGCCTGGGCCTTCAACAACTCTCTCTTCTCACATAGCATACCCAGATTTCCAACAGGAAACTATATTCATCAGCACAACCCTGAAACATAAAGGAATTCAAGCCAAACCAAACAGCCATAGATTGACCATATTACCCAGACACTAAATCACTTAAATCAATAAGTTTACATATTCAGTAGACAGTAGGAAGAAAGAACTGAGTGTTAGAGATAGCTCAGGTCTCAGTAGTAAAGAGAGTGGCTAAAAGACCCCAAAGCCTACTGTATCAGAGTTAACAAGGGTCTTAAATGGACCCCGAGCAGTGCTCACACTAAGGAGGTCAGTTGTAAGAGTCTTGGTAGCCTTGGCTTTCAGCCGGCCAAGAATGATAGGTTCAGAATAACACAGGTAACAAATGAGAGTGAGTGGATAATGGTTAAGGGACAAAAGTTGAGGAAATACACTTATAGTTTAAAAGGTAGACATAGCAAAGTTGAGAACACGAAACAGTTAATCAAGAAGGTCAACAAGACTTAGAAGCAAGTTCAACACTTAGAAAAATAACACATTGACAGAATCATATTGAAAGAGTTAAGGGATATACATGTTTGCAAGATTAACAAGATTAACATACAAAGGCGCATAATACCAAACAAGTCTAAGCAGGGCACTAGCTTAAAGGTTTAAAGCTTAAGGATCCAAATTATGCTAAAGATTCATCACAATATCATAAGACAACCATGTTAATTTAAATCATGAAGTAGAACAGTAACAAACATGGTAGGGAAACACAATTTAAGAATAGTCATTCCAAAGGTCTCGAATAATCACTAAGGTTGCAAACCAAAACATGTTGAGGGACATATTAAAAGAAGAGCAAGACATAGTTGATAGTGAGGAACTTAAGACACATTATAGGAGTTCAGAACATAGTGAAAATGCAAGCTCAATGTCAAATAGCAAATGTAGATATTCAGGTATCAACATTAGGGTAATACGAACTTAAGAGGGTCTAAGTCATTCAGGTGAAGCATATTCAAATAACATATCTCAGAATGGTAGCTTTAAGTGAAATTGAATACTAAAGAGCCTCAAAGCGAGTGTAAAGCTAACAAAGTTGCACACAAAAGTAGCCAAGAAACGAATTACGCCATGAATTTCAGAAGTAAGAATATGCAAATCATAGACACATAGAACAAAATTGCAAAAGCCAAGTGACTTACCAGTTAAACGGACAACAAGAAAAAACAAATTCCACAATGATCTGAATACCAACAAAGAGCAAGAACCCAGAGTCTCAATATGTCAAAGTTCCCAAGGGCTTCAAAAGAACCCAAGGCAGTGCTCGCACCAAGAAAAGGTTAAAAAATCAAATCCCGATGGCCTTAGCTTTCGGCCAGCCAAGAATCAAGGTATATAATAAGATAATGAGAGAACAATGAAGTAATAACTCCATTTTTAGTGAAATCTAGCGATTAAGGTATGCCTTAAAGTGGAATGGGGAGGATTCTATATAGTAGTTAAAGATTAACACATAAAATAAAGAAATACAGTAGATTAAACACAAAATAAGGAAAATATGGCATGCAAAATCAATTAGAATCAGTTTTAGGGCAAATCCAGGAAACCCTAGTTTAGACAAGGAATAAAAATAGCAAAATTCTCATTGAATCGAACCCATAGGGTCTGATAATTAGTGTATCAGGTTAGAAACATGAAGATGATACAGAACCTGAATCAAAAGAACACCAATGACTCAGCTTCCATAAATAATCAATTACCCAGTACTTGTAGTGTTCAAAAGATGGTAAGTAACTCCGCGTATCCAAGAAAGGAAAGGAATCATGGATGATTTCCATGTAATGTCGGATTGGGGCTGGGATTTGAGCGAGGACGGCTAGGGTTTAGGTTTGAAAGATGAGATCGTGTGAGAATACAGAGGCAGCGAGGTAGGGATTTTTCTCTAGGGTTTGGGGTATTGTGGATATGAGGAACGGGTAGGTTAATTATGGGTCGTTGATCATTTAAGATCAACATCCAATATCAAAGGGGGAAGCAGTGCGGGTTATTAAGCGGGTCGCAACCAAGTTGGTTACAAGGGTCGCTTGGTTTGGGCTTTGGGTCTATTGGGCTAAGGTGTCGGGCCATTTTTGGTTCAAAAATTGGTTTAAATCTGGGCTACTATTTAAATATGAAAATTTTATCAAAACATAATTTATAAAAATGATTAATAAATAAATAAAAATATATGCACTAAGATGATTTAAAATAATAATTTAGCGTTATAAAATATAAAATACTATTTTGACACAAATAACATAAATAAAAAGCAATTATGTTGAGTATAGGCTATTACTGCAAAATTGTGAAAATAGCTTTAAAATGCTAATGTAATTATTTAAAATGAAGTAAAAATATTTTAAACATGTATTATAGGCACAAAAAATAATTTTAGGTAACTAAGTCATCACAAAATAATTTGAAGGAGTAATTAATAATTATTCAAGTAATTTAAATACAGGAAAATCAATTTAAAAGCTCTAAAAATTATAGAAAACGCTCGTATAGATTTGTAAGCCAAATAATGATGCAAAAACGATGTTTTAATATATATATATATATATTATCTGAGAAAATATGAGGGCAAAATTGGGTATCAATTTACTTGCCACGTTTGATATACAAAAAGTGCTTTTCGTTTAAACATTGAGCAAAGTTTACTTTTTTGTGTCAAATTATGCAAGGCTTCCGGTGCACTTTCCCCGATATAATTTGGGTTCTGGACATAAAATCTTCCCGAACTAACCCTTTACTATGAGGGTTTCATAAGAGAGAGCCCTCTTATGTTGACAGTGCTCTTAAATAGGACGTCTCTTGTTCATTCCGGCACTAGCATTTGAAGTACTTGATTAAATTTCAAATGATAAAATCAATTCATCGTTTGGGCAAGAAACAAGATAAAAATAAAAGGACTTTATTTTGTTCCTTCTATAATCAAAAGTACATAAGCATTCATTTTGCTGTTTGAAAAGAAATTGCCATTACATATGGTTAATTTGTACAACTTGTTTTTACGGGACTGGCTACGCAGTCCTTGGTCCCGATGAGACACTTTTGTTATCGAATTTTCTAGTCCCAGTTTCTATGGCAATCATGTTGCTGTATTCTCATATCATCCCCCCAGTGTTCGAACGCGAAGAATGCGAATTGGAACACTGAAAGTCTTGCTGCTTTGAGGATTCCACTAGAGAATGGTTGTATAATTTTGGCCCGATAGCAAGCTTCATTTCTTGTTAGGAATTTTGCTACCGATCCAAAGATTATCTAACCACCCCAAGTGGTTTGTAAGGAAGAAGCACTCATAAACGATTGAATAGCCTTCGGTCTGGTAGCTAGCTTCATTTCCCGTTAGGAACTTTGCTATCGAGCTAAAAACTATCTAACCATGCCGTTGTGGCTTGTCATTTTCATGCCTTGTCATTTAAATTTCTTATTTCTACCGATGACATTTCCTTCGCAGTATGCTTTCTATTTCTACCTCATTAAAAATCTTGCCATAAAAACTCAATTAGGAAAAAAACTGGACAATGGGAAAAAGAGTGCAGCACATACTTTCAGTGTTAGCGGTGCTCATCGGCAATAATATTTTGAGGTGAGTCGCGTTCCAGTTGCTCGGCAATTCGACTCCATCTTGGTTTTCTAGTTCGTATGATACTTTCCCGGTGACGGGTGAAACCCGGTAGGGTCCTTCCCATGTTGGACCCAGCTTTCCATCATTGAGATCCCGTGTGTTTTGAGTCACCTTTCTTAAAACCAAGTCTCCCACTTTGAAATAGTGGAGATTGTCCCTTCGATTATAGTACCTTTCGCTTCGTTGTTGTTGAGCTATCATCCTTATATGCGCTAAGTCTCTATATTCATCAAGCAGCTCCAGTTTGACTAGCAATGCTTCGTTAGACATTTCTTTGTTCGTCCGGAATTACCTCAAGGTTGGTTTTCCTACTTCTATCGGGATTAGAGCTTCTGCTCTGTATACGAGAGAGAAATATGTCTATCCCGTGCTTGAATTGGTCATCGTTCGGTATGCCAGAACACACCTAGTAATTCTTCGAGCCAATTACCTTTGGCCACTTCCAATCTCGTTATGAGGTTTTGAATAATCACCTTAATTGTTGACTCCGCTTGGCCATTTGTGCTCAAATTGTATGGAGAAGATGTGATTCTTTTGATTTTCAAGTCTTCAAAGAATTTTGTAACCTTTGTGCCTATGAAATGTGGCCCATTATCACAGGAAATCTCATTTGGTATTCTGAAATGGTAAATTATGTTCTCCCATAGGAAATCGACCACTTCACGCTCGCTGATTTTCTGATAAGGACCTGCTTCAACCAACTTAGAGAAGTAATTAGTTGAAATAAAAAAAACCTTACCTTACCGGGAGCCAGTGGAAGCGGACCAACTATGTCGATCCCCCATTTCACGAATGGCCACAGGGATAATACTGAGTGCAATAGCTCTATTGGCTAGTGCATTAACGGGGCATGACGTTGACACTTGTTGCATTTCTGAACGAATGCCTTAGTGGCTTGTTCTATCCGCGACCAGTAGTATCATGCCCTAACTAATTTTAACACCAATGAATCTGCACGTGAATTATTTCCATAAATTCCTTTGTGAACCTTTCTCACAACATAATTAGCCTCATAGGCTCCTAAGCATCGGGCCAACGAACCTTGGAACGAGCTTCTGTATAATTGTCCTCCCCAGAAGTTGTAGCGAGCTACTTTGTTGCGGAGTGCCCAGGATGCCTTCGGGCAGTTTGTCGTGCTCAAAGTAGTCGATGATTTCATTTCTGTGATGACCCGAAAGGTCATCACTTGTTTTAGAAACAAATCCTGTTTTTTAAGGCCTTAAAATCTCCTTTTTACCTCACCTCGATTTACATGCATGGTCCGGATGTATATCCGAGAAGCATTTATGTAAAAATATGAGAAATAGAAATTTATAGAGTTAAAATTTAATTATGGTTGACTTTGGTCGACATTTTGAACAAACAAACCCTGATTTGTGTTCCGATGATCCCGGGAGGTCCGCAGTAAAATATGGGACTTGGGCGTATGCCCGAAAATGAATTCCGAGGTCCCAAGCCTTAAAAATCAAATTTTGAAAGAAATTGCTTTGCTGAATTATTTATGAAATAAAGAAAAGAAATTATGTTTGAAACCATTGGTATCTGGCCCGTATTTGGTTTTGGAGCCCGGTACAAACTTGTCATAGTATTAAAATGATAACTGTGAAATTTGGTGAGAAATGGAGTTTATTTGACCTGATTTCCACTTCCGGTCGAAGGGTTATGAACTTTAGGTGTTCTTGGTGAAAATAATGATTTTTGAGGTTTAATTCATGGTTTTACATGTTATTTTTATGATTTGATTCAACGAAGGAGTCCGTATGATGGTTTTAGGTTGGTGTGCATGTTTAGTTTGGAGCCCCGAGGGCTCGGGTGAGTTTTGGATAGGCCACGGAGTGGAATCTAACTTAGCATGTTGCAGATTTTTAACTAGTATGTTGCAGGCCTGCAGGCTTCGCAAATGCGAAGCCTAGTTCGCAAATGCAAGCTCGCAAATGTGACCAACCCATTACAAATGCGAGAGAAGGCCTGGGTAGGGCTGATCGCAAATGTGATCCTTCCTTCACAAATGCGAAGTGGCCTAGCAATTCCCTTTTGTCACAAATGCGACTCCCTCATTGCAATTGCGAGTTCGCAAATGCGAGAATAGCAGACTTCTGAAGGGTTCGCAATTGCGACATCTGTGACCTACAAATTCATAACTTAGCCTAAAATCTTTCATTTTTCAAACTCTTTCAAAACTAAAACACTTTTGGGCGATTTTTCAAAGACAAGTACTCTTCCAAATCGATTGTAAGTCATTTCTAACTTGGTTTCATCAATATTTAACATCTTTTCTCATGATTTCAACTCAAAATCAAAGGTTTTCATAGGGGAAATTGTGTGTTTTGGGTAGAATCTAGGTTTTTCAAATTTTGGGGATTTGGACCTCAATTTGAGGTTCGATATCAAAACAAATTATATATTTGGGTTCGTGGGATGTGTAATTGGGTTTTAGTTCGAACCTCGAGTTTTGACCATGTGGGCATGGGGGGCAATTTTTGACTTTTTGGGAAAAACTTTAAGAAACCTATTTTCATGCAATGGAATTGATTCTTTTAGCAATTATTGATATAGTTAAGTAACTTGTGGCTAGATACGCACGAATTGGTGGTGGAATCAAGAGGTAAAGCGATAGTTGAGACTTGAATTGTGTTCGTGGCATCAAGATAAGTGTTTGGCCTAACCTTAGCTTGAGGGATTATGAGTCGTGTCCAATTTACTATGTGTTATTTGTTGAGTACGACGTATAGACATGGTGACGAGTATCTATATGTTGGTGTCAAGCATGCCCTTGAGTCTTATATTATGATTATTATGACTCTGTTTGTATCGTTCATGCCTTTTGTGATGATTTCTATTGTTGAGTAAAGTTTGTGGAAGTAACAGTGTTATCTGAATATTGACGAGCGTTGGCTCAAGTTGTATAACGAATGGTGGAAGTATAATTGGCAATTGAACCTTATAGAGCATTGGCTCAAGTTGTGAAGTAAGTTATGAAGTAAATGTGAAAAAAAGGATTATTATATTATTTCCCTTGCCGGGATGTTGTTGCTTTAATGCTATCTCCCTTGCCGGGATGTTTATGCCTTTGATATTGTTCCCTTGCCGGTATTTTATTGTAATTTTATAT
Organism: Nicotiana sylvestris; assembly: GCF_000393655.2. Classification (NCBI taxonomy): domain Eukaryota; kingdom Viridiplantae; phylum Streptophyta; class Magnoliopsida; order Solanales; family Solanaceae; genus Nicotiana; species Nicotiana sylvestris. The sequence continues at coordinate 19,683,873 of NC_091064.1, forward strand.
TTTTCCTTGCCCTATTATTTGGGATTATTGTTTGGGTGAGGAAGAGTGTTAAAGCACGATGGGTGATGCCGTACATTGTTTTGGTGAGAGAGTATTAAAGCACGACGGGTGATGCCGTGTATGATTTTGTGAGGAAGAGTATAAAAGCACGAAGGGTGATGCCATGCCACACGATGTACAATTCCATGCCGATTATGTTAATTTGATGGTGAGGATGAGAGTAAAAGCATGAAGGGTGATGTCGTGCACTTGTTTGATTTCTAATCCTTGTTGATACTTGAGCATGGTGTTCCTTGTATTTACCTGTTGTCTTTTTATTATCATTTAATGTTTCCCCCTTCCATTCTTAACTATACATTACTATTCTTCTTTTCCGATGTATATGAAAATGCATAGGTTTATTTGGTAGTCTGGTCCTAGCCTCGTCACTACTTCGCCGAGGTTAGGATAGGTACTTACCCGCACATGGGGTCGGTTGTGCTAATACTACACTCTGCACTGTGTGTAGATCCCGGCGCAGCAGCTTTTGGATCGTAGCTTTGGGTGGCTACCTTTAGTCCAGTTGGAGATTCCGAGGTAGTCCTGCAGGCGTCTGCAGGCCTTGACATCTTCTCCTATCCTTTTAGTCTGTTTCTTTTACATATTTTAGAAACAATGTTGTAATAAATCTTTCAAACTTTTATTTGTAGTATTCCTAGACGGTATATGGATTTCTGACACCAGTCTTGGGTAGTTTTTGTATGGATTGGTGATGACATCTTTCTTAAATTATTTCATTTCAATATTTCGCTTATTAAATTTCCGTTGTTTATCTAATATTGATTACTAACAACTAAAGGACTAAAATGGAAAAAAGTTAAATAATTCAAATGGTTGGCTTGCCTAGCTCTCATTAGTAGGCGCTATCACGACTCCCGAGGGTGGGAAATCTGGGTCGTGACAAGTTGGTATCAGAGCTCTAGGTTACATAGGTCTCACAATACACAGATAACCTTAGTAAAGTCTGAGGGGTCGATACAGAGACGTCTGTATTTATCCCCAGAGGATACAAAGTTAGAAAAAACTTCACATCTATTCTTTCCTATCGTGCGGTTTGGTTTCTCAATGCTAATTGAATTTCTAATCTATTCTTTCACAGATGGCGAGAACACGTTCTTCCTTGTCCATCGATCAATAGCCTGAGCCCCTAGCAGCATCTCCCACGAGGGGCAGAGGGCGAGGCCGAGGCCAAGGTAGAGGCAGAGCTTAGCCCAGAGCAGCAGCACCAACGGCGGAGCCTCAGGTTGAGTTTAATGATGAGGTTCTGGCCCGGACAGTTTTGGTGGGCCCAGCTCAGGTCCTATAGGGGTTCATTGCTACCCCAGTACTTCAAGATGCTCTGGTCCGTCTAGTGGGCCTTATGGAGAGTGTCACCCGGGCAGGCTTGCTTCCTGTAGCACCAACCGTCTCTCAGGCTAGAGGAGGAGCCCAAACTCCTACTACTAGCACTCCGGAGCAGATGGCTCCCCAGTTTCAGACTCCAGCAGCTCAGCCAGTTAGAGCAGTTCAACCGTGTGTGGTAGCTTAGACTGGTGATGAAGCAGCTATGTCTGCCGATGCTTTGTGGAGATTGGACAGGTTCACCAAGCTCTTCACTACTACTTTCAGCGGTGTATCTTCTGAGGATCCCTAGGATTATCTAAACAGGTGTCATGAGGTTCTCAGGAACATGGGGATAGTGGAGACCAATGGGGTCGACTTTGCTACTTTCTGCTTGTCTGGATCCGCCAAGACTTGGTAGAGAGATTATTGTTTGGCTAGACCAGCTGAATCACTAGCTTTGACTTGGTAGCAGTTTACTCAGCTATTTCTGGAGAAGTTTCTCCCTATCACTCAGAGAGAGATCTATCAAAGGCAGTTTGAGCGTGTCTAGCAGGGTTCTATGACTGTTACTTAGTACGAGACCAGATTCATCGATTTGGCCCATCATTATCTTATCATACTTCCCACAAAGAGAGAGAGAGAAAGTGAAGATGTTCATTGAGGGACTCATTCAGCCTATTCGACTTCTGATGGCCAAGGAGACGGGGAGTGAGATTTATTTTCAGGAGGCGGCCAATGTGCCCAGGAGAGTTGAGATGTTTCTATCGCAGGGAGGTGGTCAGGGCTGTGGTAAGAGGCCTTGTCATTCAGGCACATTCAGTGTCGCCTCGTCTGGAGGCAGGGATTCGTATGGTAGAGGCCATCCTCCTAGGCCTTTTCAGTCAGCACTTCAGGTTTCTCACTGTGCTTCAGGTGGCCATGGTTCTCATATGTAGTATTCTAATCAGTAGTCCTACAATGCACTACCAGCTCCTATCAGTGCACCACTAGCCCCTATCAGTGCACCGCCGCTCTAGAGTTTTTGGGGTAGTCTTTCAGGTCATCAGGGTCAACAGTCTCAGCAGCTGAGGGCTTGTTATACTTGTGGTGATATGGGTCACATTGCTAGATTTTCCCTTGAGCACTAAGCAACTCTCAGCACCAGGGTTCCCGTGTTATGGTTCAGGCACCGAGTAGTCCACATCCCGCTCAGCCAGTTAGAGGTGGAGGTAGAGGTGCTAGAGGTAGAGGTAGAGGTATTAAAGGTGGAGGTCAAGTAGCTAGAGGTGGAGGCCAGCCAGCAGCAGGCCATCCCAGAGATGTAGTTCAGGGTGGTGGGCCCCAGCTCTGATGTTATGCCCTTCCAACCAGGCCTGAGGATGTGGCTTCCGATTCAGTTATCACAAGTACGGTTCTAGTTTGTAGTAGAGATGCTTCAGTTCTATTTGATCCAAGATCTACGTACTCCTATGTGTCATCTTATTTAGCACCGTATCTGGTCATGCCTAGTGATTCTTTGAGTGCTCTTATATATGTGTCTACGCCGGTGGGTGATTCTATTGTGGTAAATCGTGTCCATCGTTCATGTATAGTTGTGATTGGGGGTCTTGAGACTCGTGTAGATTTGGTACTTCTGGACATGGTTGATTTCGATGTCATATTGGGGATGGACTGATTATCACCTTACCACGCTATCTTGGACTGTCATGCTAAGACTATCACCTTAGCCCCGCTAGGTGTACCTCATTTAGAGTGGAGAGGAACTTATAGTCATTCTACCCGTAGTGTTATCTCATATATTAAGGCTCAGCATACGGTCGAGAAGGGGTGTTTGGCCTATTTGGCATATGTTTGCGATTCTAGTGCCGAGGTTCCTTCTATTGATTCTGTGCCGGTTGTTCGTGAGTTTCATGAGGTATTTCCTTCAGACCTACCGGGTATGCCACGCGATAGGGATATTGACTTCTGCATTGTTGTGGCTCCGGGCACTCAACCCATTTCCATTCCGCCGTATCTGGCCCCACCTGAGTTGAAAGAGTCGAAGGAGCAATTGCAAGACTTGCTTGAAAAAGGATTCATTAGACCTAGTGTTTAGCCTTGGGGTGCACCGGTGTTGTTTGTTAGGAAGAAGGACGGATCGATGAGAATGTGTATAGATTATCGGCAGTTGAACAAGGTTACAATCAAGAATAAGTATCCATTGCCGAGGATTGATGATTTGTTTGATCAGCTTCAGGGTGCCAAGGTATTTTCGAAGATTAACTTGAGATCTGGCTACCATCAGTTGAGGATTAGGGCATCCGATCTCCCTAAGAAAGCTTTCCGCACTCAGTACGAGCATTATGAGTTCCTAGTGATGTCATTCGAGTTGACAAATGCCCCAGCAGCTTTTATGGATTTGATGAACCGAGTGTTCAGGCCTTACTTGGATTTGTTCGTGATAGTCTTTATTGATGATATTTTGATCTATTCCCGTAGCCAGGAGGAGCATGAGCAGCATCTGAGAGTGGTTCTTCAGACTTTGAGAGATAGTCAGTTGTATGCAAAGTTTTCGAAGTGTGAGTTTTGGTTCAGTTTAGTTGTATTCTTGGGTCATGTTGTATCAGCAGAGGGTATTTAGGTAGATCCGAAGAAGATTGAGGTAGTCAAGAACTGTCCTAGACCAGCATCAGCTATAGAGATCCGGTGTTTCTTGGGATTGACAGGTTATTATCATCAGTTTGTGGATGGGCTCCGGGAGCTAATTCTAGAGGAGGCCCATAGTTCCTGGTACTCTATTCATCCGGGTGCCGCAAAGATGTATCAGGATCTGCGGCAGCATTATTAGTGGAGGAGAATGAAGAAGGACATTGTTGAATATGTGGCTCGGTGTTTGAATTGTCAGCAGGTTAAGTACAAGCATTAGAGGCCTGGTGGTTTGTTCCAGAAGATTGAGATTCCTGAGTGGAAGTGGGAATGTATCACTATGGACTTCGTTGTTGGACTCCCACGGACTCAGAGGAAGTTCGATGTAGTGTGGGTTATTTTTGATAGGCTGACCAAGTCAGCACATTTCATTCTAGTGGCAGTCTGCTATTCTTCCGAGAGGTTAGCTGAGATCTATATTCGGTAGATTGTTCGTCTTTATGGTGCGCCCATGTATATCATTTCGAACCAAGGTACATAGTTTACCTTGTATTTCTGGAGAGTAGTTCAGCGGGAGTTAGGCAAACGGGTTGAGTTGAGCACATCGTTTCATCCTCAGACGGACGGGAAGTCTGAACAAACTATTTAGATTTTGGACGATATGCTCTGAGCTTGTGTCATTGACTTTGGAGGCTCGTGGGATCAGTTTTTGACTTTAGTAGAGTTTGCCTACAACAACAGCTACCAGTCGAGTATCCAGATGGATCCCTATGAGGCTTTATATGGTAGACGGTGTCAGTCGCCCATTCTTAACTGTACATTACTGTTCTTCTTTTCTGCTTTATATGATTTAACTGCACAGGTTTATTTGGTAGTCTGGTCCTAGCCTCGTCACTACTTCGCCGAGGTTAGGCTAGGCACTTACCAGCACATTGGGTCGGTTGTCCTAATACTACACTCTGCACTATATGCAGATCCCGGCACAACAACTTTTGCACCATAGCTTGGGTGGTTGCCTTCAGTCTAGTTGGAGATTCCGAGGTAGTCCTACAGGTATCCGCAGGCCTTAGCGTCTTCTCCTATCCTTTTAGTCTGTTACTTTTACATATTTCTGAAATAATATTGTAATAAATCTTTCAGACTTTTATTTGTAGTATTCCTAGACGGTCTATGGATTTGTGACACCAGTCTTGGGTAGTTTTTGTATGGATTGGTGATGGCATATTTCTTAAATTATTTCATTTCAGTTTTCCGCTTATTAAATTTCCGTTGTTTATCTAATGTTGGTTATTAACTGTTAAAGGACTAAAATGAAAAAAAAGGTTAATAATTCAAATGGTTGGCTTGCCTAGCTCTCATTAGTAGGCACCATCACGACTCCCGAGGGTGAAAAATCTGGGTCGTGATAATTTCTCCAGTCCCAGACCAAGTTGGTTGCATTTACTTTGTAATCGCCGTCCACATCCAATACCAAGTACATAAGCTATACGACCGTACCGAAATCTGATCCCTTCATTTCCGTGGACGAATCCAGATTGGCTAGTGGTTCTGCTTCCGCATTTTCTGCTCTTGGAATGTAGGTGATCGACCATTCTTTGAACTGTGCGAGCTGAGTCTGAACTTTCACCATATATTGTTGCATGAGTTACTCTTTAGTGTCAAAGATTCTGTATACCTGATTTATAACCAGTTGGGAATCACATTTGATCTCAATGATCTCGGAGTCTAGTCCCATGGCCAGTTCAAGTCCTGCAATCAAAGCCTCATACTTGGCTTTATTGTTAGTCAATGGAACAGATTTTATGGTCTGCCTTAGGGTTTCTCCCAAGGACATAATTAAGACACCCCGAGCCCAGACCCTTTCACGTTGGAAGCTCCATCCGTGAACAAGGTCCAAACTCCTAATGTCGTTTCTGGCACCATCACTACTTCTTTGGTTGCTAAAGGCATCAATCCAGGACTAAAATCGGCCACGAAGTAGGCCAAAACTTTTGATTTGATCGTAGTTTTGGGTTTAGATTTGATGCAAAATTCACTAATTTCGACTGTTCACTTGGCCAGTTGACCTGGTAATTCAGGTTTGTGAAGGACATTCCACAGGGGAAAATTTGTCATCATGGTAATCGGGTTGCATTAAAAGTAAGGACTAAGATTTTGAGCGGCAACTACGAGAGCTAAGGCCAATTTTTTGAGGTGCGAATAACGAGTTTTCGCTTGTAACGACCCGACCGGTCTTTTCATGAGTTACCGCTCCATTTTCCCCATTTTTGCTTCTTATTGTCTTGTTTAGCGGTATTATGTGTTATTGGATTGGTTGGTTTGGGCTTAGAGAGGTTTTGGTAAGGTTTGAGACACTTAGTCTCTTTTGAGTAAGCTTAAGTTGGAAATGTCAACATGATGTTGACTTATGTGTTAAAGGGATTGGATGTGAGTTCTGATGGTCCGGATAGCTTCGGGAGGTGATTTGGGACTTAGGAGTGTGCTCGGAATGCGTTTTGGAGGACTGGAGTAGATCTAGGCTTGCATTGGTGAAATTGGAATTTTGGCGTTTTCCGGTTGATAGGTGAGATTTTGATATAGGGGTCGGAATTCAATTCCGGAAGTTGCAATAGGTCCGTTATATCATTTGGGATGTGTGTGCAAAATTTCAGGTCATTCAAACGTGGTTTGATAGACTTTTTGATCGAAAGCGGAATTTGTAAGATTTTGGAATTCTTAGGCTTGAATCCGATACAAATTTGGTGTTTCGATGTTGTTTTAAGTGTTCTGAAGGTTGGAAGAGGTTTGAATGATGCTATGTGATAGGTTGGCATGTTTGGTTGAGGTCTCGAGGGCCTCAGGTGAGCTTCGGGTGGTTAAATAGACCATTTCAAGTTGGATAAAATTGCTGAAAATCTGTTGTTGATATTGCAGACAGTTGTGTTTCGCGTTCGTGAGTGGACCCTCGTGTTTGCGAATGGTTGATATGGGAGGCTGGAAATTGGCCTTCGTGTTCGCGAAGGTTATATCGAGTTTGCGAAGGGTTAAGGCTCGTGGTCATCGCATTTGCTAGGTTCTTGCCGCGTTCGCGTAGAGGTAAGTGGGCAGATGGTGTCCTGGAGGATTTGTTCTTCACGTTCGCGGGTGGGGAGCCGCGTTCGTGATGAAGAAATGTTAAGTGCTGGGCAGAATGTTTAAAAGATCCATTTCCGCGATTTTGGGTCTAAGTTCCTCCATTTTTGGGCAATTTTGAAGCTTTTGAAGGGGATTGAAGAGGGAATCAATGGGAAACATTTGGAGGTAAGATTTATGGACTTAATACTCAATGCTAATGTGATTTCTACCTAATTAATCATGAAATTTGTGGAATTTAAGCCTAAATATTGAAGAACTAGGGCTTGTAATTTGAGACCTAGATTTTAGGATTTAAGGGGCCGTTTGTGGTTGGATTTTTGTGCTTTTGATATGAATGAACTTGGGGAGTGATAAGGAGTCTATTGATGTAAATTTTATCGGATTCCGAGACGTGGCCCCAAGGGTCAGGTTTGGCCAATCTTGAGATTTGTGTTGTAATTTGATTTCTTTCGAGTGGGCTTTGTTTCCTTAGCATATTTTGAAGGCCGATTCGAGAGGCAGGGCATCGCGGGCTAGAGTTTAGACCGGGTAGAGGTGAGTAATGATTGTAAATATTGTCCTGAGGGTATGAAACCCCGAATTTTACATCGTTGTGCTATATTGAGGTGACACACACATTAGATGGCGAGATTGGAGTCGTGCACCATTGGGGATTGAGACTTTGTCCATCCCGTAAGATTTCACTGTTTTATTGCATTGTATTGGTTTTACACTGTCTCTTTATAGCATTTTGCTGTGTTTTACATGTTTTCTTATCGCTTAGTCTTCATTTATTTTTATTACTCATTAAGTTGGAGTACTCACTTTACTCCCTGCACCTTGTGTGCAGATTCAGGAGCTTCGGGTCCTGCCAGTGAGGGTTGATTGCTCCCAGCAGGCTATTCGAAGTTCACTAGGTAGCTGCTCGGCGTTCGTAGCCTAGTGTTTCTCCCTCATATTTTACTTCCCTTCTTCTGGTTCTGTAATAGACTTTATAAACTCTTTCATACTTTTAGACTTATGTTAGATGCTCATGACTGGTGATACCCCGATATCGGGCTGTATTGGTCTTCGCAAATTGTACTAGTTCACTTTTACCAAGATAGTTGTGGGGTTAAAGCTTAGTGCATGTTGTGGGGAGAAATCAACAACAGTGGGAATCTGGGCTTGTGATAGTAGTGGGACGGAGGCAGAATTTTCAGTGTAGTTAGTGGGGAATGAGGTTAGAGGATACCCACTGATCCAAGCATGGTACATATAAATTATCTGTTGTTTCAACATTTGGACCTCTTCTTTCAACTTAGATTCTGATTCCACAATCTCTCTTGCACATCAGCCATTATAGGCCAAATGCCAATGTCAAATCAATCAAAATATACCACCCTTCCACCCCCACCCCCCGAATAAAAATGAGCAGTGTCCTTAACAAAAATAAAAACAAGGAAGGGTAGAGAGTTAAGAGAACTCTCTATGTGGTCTCAATCTGCATGGCATCCTCAGCACCCTTGGTCTCCTTTAACTGTGTCTCATCATCACTTGGCTGAGGGATAACATGGTTGGTGTGCATCTGGATCATCTCCTCAGCGATGTGGATAGCAAGGTCCGGCTCCTCAGACTGGCTGGCTGCTGTATGTGATGCCTCGGGTACTGTTGATGCTGCTGGTGCTGCTGGGGCTGAAGGTGCTCCCTCCATAAGTAAGTCCAGTAGTAGATCTTCGGCAGATGCAATCTTGGCAACTTTTTTTCGTAACTTATCCACTGACTTCTTTGATGCCTAGACTTCCACATCTTATTCGCTTGCTTTCACAACTACTCAATAACTTTCCCATGCGCCACTAGGGTCTCCATAATGGTCTTCTGGTTGTACAGAATCATCTTCAATGTTTCTCCACTTACGGAGGTACCTGAGGTGCTACTGAGCAGAAGACTGCTCTACAACAGCGCTGGATATGTCAGACAGATTTGAAGTAGCTTCCTGCATCTAGTTGTTGAGACTCGCTAATGTCTGGGAGACTCGCAGAGCAGTCTGTGGATAAGTAGATGAGGCTGGCACTGATAATGAAGCTGATGGTCGAGAAGAAGAAGGTGGTAGCATGTCTGTTGTCTTGATGGAAAGACCGGCTATTGTGCAAGGCATGGCATCTATGGAAGGCACAACAGCTGAATCCATAAATACTACCGTTGGCTCCTCGGACTGGCTAGCGGAGGTAGTTGCCTTACCTTTGAACTTCGGGTTGTCAAAACCCTATAGGTGGTACCATGAGAAAGGCTTCTTGGCCTTTACTTTAGTATCATACTGCCTTGGGTCAACTTTTTGATCAATGAAATACTCTGTGAGAAAGTTCGAGTAAGGATAGGATCTCTCATCCTTCTGGACAATTCAATTGATATTGGTTGACATTATAACACCCATATTGATCGGGTACCCAGCCATAACCGAATCCATCAGGACTTCTCGAGGAAGTGGGAGCTTGTTCTCATTTAAGCACGGGTAAACACGGCTGCACAGGAAGGTCTGCCACCCTTTGGCTTCAAAATTTTGGGTGGCCCGGACTATAGGAACCCCTGCTATGAGCCACGGGGTTAGTGGTCCTCGAGCAGCCAAAATCTCTAATAGCCACGGGCGAGCTGCATCACCCATGGCAAACTTCTTCAAATACTGAACAACTTCCACTTCTTCAAATCCCACATACTTGTTTAAGGAGCTGGTGTCGAATTTGATTTTCAGATTCCTCACTTTGGTTATCTTGGTGCCCTTCTTTAAGTGAGCCACATCCGTATAAAATTCTTTAACCAAGTGCTCATTTGCATATAAGACACTTTGGTTGAACCACCTCCACACTTTTTCCTCCTAGACCTATCTAAGGATATTTGGGTTATGAATGTCCAAATCCTTCATTAAGAACTATCATTCAAGAGTGAGCGATCTCTGGGGCCACCACTCTCTAAATTTGTTGAAGGTCGTTAAACTAACGAATCTATCTTCCCACGTCTCTCTCCTCCTCGACCTCTCAAGGCTACCCACTCGAGTGTCGCCCCTTCTACACTCATCTGAGACATCATCATCATCTACATTGATTGGAATAGCCGGGGCATAAAACAAGGTAATCTTCATAACCCCTTCAACAATTGTGGGCAGTAGGATCTCCCCTCGTGTTGTCACACTTGCTAAGTTGAACCCGGTGAGGAGCTTTGCAGCCGAAATGATGCTTCCGTTTAGCTTGGCTTGCTCCAGTACTTTCCATTGAATGATATTGGCTAAACTTTTTAGGTCCACCAAAACACGTTTAATTTTAAAATTTGAAACATAGAGAGAAATTAACAAGGCATCGTTGTGTGGTAGTAGAAGGCCATCGGCGTCTTCCTCTATGAAGGCGATATCGTTTTTGATAACTTTCCGGAGTCCCTTGCTATGGGTCACCGATACCTTTGTCTTTTTGCTGCCGAAAAATGTTACACCGTTAATCTCGTTTTCCCCAAAAATCATGTTGATCATTAGTCGAGGAGGATATTCTGCTATCTTCAAGGGCTCTACATTATCTCGGTTGCAGCCGTAATTATTTTTGGCTCGATCGCTTAAGAACTCTCTGATATAGCCATTATTCAACAATATAGCCACCTTCTCGAGCAGATGTTGACAGCCCCCAATCTGATAGCTATTAGTCCCATGATACGCACCACAGATTAGGATCCCTTTGGTTAGGATCAGATCTCATTGGCCTCGATAACCGCTCTTCCTTAATTATCCTCATTGCCGATACTAGCTCCACTCTGCTGACATTAAAATTATACTTGAACAGTCCAGGATATGTGGAATCTCGGGAACCTGATACTTTTTTGTCCCACAATGACTTGTTATTTTGGCTGCGGTCAGTTCTCCAATCGGGAGCAAACCTGTCTGCTAACCAGAAACCTCTATCGCGTCCTTCGGCCCTCTCGTAGGGTAAAAACTGGCCCATAGAAGATCGTTGATCTGTTTTAAAATCATCCTTCGACTTATCCCGATTATTTTCTCGATACCGACCCTTGGTTGATATTGGGATACCGAGCTGGTCATCTTCTATTCTTATCTTTGATTCGTAACGCTTATGGACATCTGCCCATGTAGTTGCCTGGAGCTCGAGCAGGCTTTCTTTCAGTTTTCGGGAGGCGTCGGAGCTCCTCAGGTTCAGCCCTTTAGTAAACTCCTTAGTTGCCCATTTATCCGGCACGGTCGATAGAAGCATCCTTTCATCTCAAAGATGGTCACGAACTCCTATTGTAATTCAAACTCTCCTTGCATAATTCTGAATATGTCGGCCTTATGGTCCTATACCATCTTGGCCCCGGTGTGCGTCTTGATGAAAGAACCTGTGAGCTTATCGAAGGAATCTATTGAATGCTCGGGTAAAATTGAATACTATGTTAGGGCCCCTTTTGTGAGGGTTTCTCTGAACTTCTTCAGCAGGACCGACTCAATCTCGTGTGGAGCTAAGTTATTTCCTTTCACCATCATTGTATAAGTGGCGATGTGCTCCTGTGGATCCGATGTCCCATCATATTTCGGTATGTCTAGCATTTGACCCGCTTCAGAATCAACTCTAGTTTTGTGCTTGGTTTGAATGACAACTGGCTGTATTTCTTTGAGTCCGGGCCCTTCAGTACTAGTGGTGCGCCCGAAATTTGGTCCATTCAGGCGCTTATTTCCCTCTTAAAATGCATGAGCTCGATTTTGAAATGGTTATTACCGTTAGCGTTACTAGATCTGCTACTAATTCCCCCGTCCCTGATGCCGACCTCACCTCTCGGGGTGTTATTATCTACCTTTTGCGTTATTTGATTCACAGGAGCACCGGGAGGAACTGGACATCTTCCATTTGCGTTGGTAGAAGCACCCGACAATGATTGCCTCAATTCTTTCATGGCCTGGTCTTTCCGTGAGAGATGGTGTAAGCACGTAATTTTTGATCCACCACATCTTCAAGCTATATTAGTATGCTTGGCATTTTAAAACATTTATTTAAGTTATTTTAATGGCAAAATACCTTAAACCACCCCTAAACTTGGCTCAGATTATAAATATCCTCCCCGAACTATGCCTGATCTTAATTACCCTCCTCAACTTGGCCTTTGAGAGCCATTACCTCCTTAGATGCTGATGTGGCAAAAAGTGTGGTTGCACTCACCTGCCGCGTGGATTTTTCTGTCAATGTGGCATTTTTTTGAAAAATAATTTTTTTTTACCTTTTTAAGAATATTACTTTTTAGATAATTTTTTTCGAATACAATTTATAATAAAACTTGGATAGAACTACATTATATAGGCTAAATATTTTTATTTGTCCAAAAATAATAAAGTTGTAGTTAATCTTTTTTTTTGAATTTGACTTGAAAATAAAGATTTATGCAATTGAAATAAATAGTCAGGGCATCTAAAAATTATAAAAAATACATAGTTTGAAATTAATTTTTTTGTCTATAATTTTTTATATAGCTCTAAATTATGGTGCTCTAATTATTTTTACAGATTTTACCTAAAAAGGTAAAAATACACAGTTGAAAGAAATAGTCATTATATCAAAAGAATAAATAAAAAGAGTGTACATTTGCAAGAAATTACGAGTGCAATTGTACACTCTTTTTATTTTTTCTTTTGATGCAATGACTATTTAGATCAGCTATGTATTTTTTATAACTTTTTAGATATTTTGACTATTCATTTCAATTGTATAAATCTTTATTTTCAATTCAAATTCAAAAAAAGATTAACAAAAACTTTATTAGTTTTGGCCAAATTAAAATATTTAGCCTAAATAATGTAGTTATATCCATGTTTTATTAAAAAATTTATTCGAAAAATTATCTAAAAAAGTAATATTCTTAAAAAGGTAAAAAAATATTTTATTTTTCAAATAAACGTCACATAGACAGAAAATTCCACATGGCCGGCGAGTGCACCCATACTTTTTGCTACATCAGCGTCTTGGGGGTAATGGCCCTCAAAAGTCAAGTTGAGGAGGGTAATTAAGACCGGACATAGTTCGGGGAGGATACTAATAATCTGAGCAAAGTTTAGGGGTAGTTTAAGGTATTTTCTCTTATTTTAATAGGATTTAGCCTATTTTCACTTTTATTTTGATTTTAAAACATAAAATTGAAAACACAACATAGTTTTATTTTATTTTATTATTTTTCTCATTTATTTAAGGTCATTAGTATTTTAGTAGTAATATTATTACTTTGCGATGGTTTTAGCCTAATTTTCTCTATTTTTATTTCAATATAATCTCCTAAGAATACAAAAAATAGTTTCATATTTTAATATAGTTTAGTTTAATTAATTAGAATTGGTTTTTGCATTGTATAGTATTTTTATCTTATAATAAAGGGAGTTAACTAAGGTTTTGGACCACAATTTTAAGAGTCTTGGAGATCAATTTTAGGACCCAATTTGGCATAACTCTAAGCCTATTCCCCTTAGCCCACGCAGCCCCATCAAATTTTATACCCTTATTTCATAAGAAGACATTTGACCTAGAAAGGAGGAAAGAAGGTCAGCCGCCACCGCCGCACAACCCTATCTCCGCTGTCACAGCCGCCAAATAATTCCCTAACGCCCAGCGACCAACCTCTCCTCCCTCACCTCTCAGCCGCCCCATCCCACCTCCTTCACCAAATCAACAGAAGATGGACATCACAAAATGACTAGCCGGAGCTAACTCACAACTGCCTCACCACAGTCGTCTCCTTCTCTTCACCTGTTATCGCTGCCGCCAGCAGCTCCACTAAAGCTCGCCAGAAATCGGTCGTTCCCTACCTTTGACTAAGCTCTCATCATTCTTTCTTGATTTTATTTGGAAAAGGGCAGCAACACTCACAGCCCCCTTATTTTCTTCACCATTTTCCATTTTCGTTCTTTACTTTCTTCTACAAATCCATAGAACATATTGATAAAACGAAAACATAAATAAGAACAAAATATACCTATCAGAAAATTGTCTTTTTCTTCCTTCTTTTGTTACTGCTTAATTCCATAAGAGCAAAGAGGTGAGTTTTCAATTCACAGCTGTAGCTGGCTCCATTTTAATTTACACATTGAACGGTCAAATCAGTAGTCTCCTAGATTTCACGTTTCTTCGCTCGCATGTGCAATATTGAGTCCGTTTCCATTGCCGATTCGAGATTCCTCCCGTATCCGTGTTTGAGAGTCCTGTCGATTTGATTTCCAATCGTAAGTTTGTTGGATTCTCGTCCATGTAATTGTTAGACGTCTTTATCAATTGAAAATCCAGTCTTCAGGTTCAACTCTTTCTCACTTACTTTCATTTATTGGTGTTGTTTTCTCGTTTTATGACATTTAGATACTAGTAATGAACATTGAAGTTAGTTTCCAATCTTGAATATTCTGTACTGTTGAATTTCCTCCATGCTTTTGACTTAATGTGTAAATCCATATATTTTTTTGGATTTTGCGCTTCAGAAAATGCATAGGCTTAGTATCAGTTAACATTAAACTATTCAAGTAATGCACTAAATTTATCTATGTTCATCACTGCCTGCGTACTTCATTGAATGAACGTGGGTCACGGGAGTAGGAAGAGGATAAATCTCATTAGTAATTAATTTGCTTACATGTTATAGTGTTCGGGCTTAGGCAAATACCCAATATTAAAAGTTAAACTATGGGCGCGAATTGAATTTTCTTTTATTTAGTTTCCTTTCATTTACTTTACTTTATTGTAGTATTCCCTAGTAGCATGTTTAGGCCGACCATACCTGGGTAGGCAATATTAGGACGTTTATGCATCTTTATTTCTAGGTGAGAGGTCCTTCCCTTTAATTTATATTCATGGGAATGCCCCATGGATTGTATATATTTTTATCCGAGGTATGCCCCGAAGTAAAAGTATTTGGAGTCCGAGACGAGCACTGTGGAGGAAGTACACTGTAGGTTAGCTTAGGATTTTATTTTCATTTTATTATTTTTACTTTATTAGGTGGGGACAACCTCGGGCCTTTTCTGTGTTTATCTTTTCTTTTTGCGCGTTTCTTCCTCAAATTGAATATTTTAAAAGCCAACTACATCGGCTACGCAACCGTGACTTTCACGGGACGCAGAAAATGCCTAATACCTTTTCCCCGAGTCAAATGAACTCCCTTAACTAGAACTCTAGTGCAAACGTATTTTTGGAGTCCAAACGTGTTTTGAAAGAAAAGTTATTTCTCAACGGTGACCTAGCACACCGAAATCAAATATCAGGCGGCGACTCTAAAAAATCATTCGAAACACAATCTTTTTACTTTTCAAATTGAAACCCTTTTGAGGTTTAAAATCACTTTTTTATCTTTTTAAAGGGTAGTTAAGAGTGAAAACAGGGGTGTGAGAGCTTTGGCGACTCTACTGGGGAGTTGCAGGTTCGAATTGATACTATGATCTTGTTGGCTTATTAGAATATTCGGTTGAAGTTTTTATGTTTTTATTGGCTTTATTTGATTTTTATTCTTGTTTATGTCACTTTATTATTTGCTAGTTGTTAATGTGTTTACAGTCTTTTTTATGTATTGCTGCTTTATAACTGTCATCATATGCATTACCCGGTCAATTCTTTCTGCAACAAGTCTCATAGTACGTGTCGGGTACACGAACTCTTTGTTCAGTCACCCTTATTTTAGAAGGGGTAGGGGGCGTCAGACGTATGGAGTGGGTGGAAAGCTTGAGCAGCCACTATCGACCATACGCTCCACCGAATTGCCTTATTACTGAACCCCAAACGTAGGTTAGCCTTTAGGTCATTTTTATTTGCATCATATTATTATGACCTAGCAGGCCTGGTCCTAGGTACCATGTGCTTTGTAGGAAGCCTGTCCAAATTGTGTCAAATGGACCCACTGGCCCAAAATGACATTCAATCATCCTATGTGCTAAAGGTTGCATCTTTGAGGGTAGAAAGGTCATTTGACGGACTGATGTTTTGGAAAGAAGGGTGAAAAATAAAGCAAGAGAGATAGTGATGGTTTTATCACTTTTAATTTTCATACCTAATTTTCTAAAAAGATTAAAAAGAAAAAAAGATTTTACACTTTCTTATCATTTTCCAAAAAAAAAAACAAAATATTTTTTCCAAATTAGTTGTGTTTTTTCAAAAGCTTTTCCCCTATCCAATCCTCCCGAACTATGCATACCAGATTTTCAACTTTCAAGGCGAGATACGTAGGCAGCCCACATAAGGTCCGGTCTTCCTAGTGAGTCTTAAGTTCTTGGTTTTAGGGGTCGTAGCCAAATCTTGCATGTCTAGCCACGTTTGGCCACATAGGCCATTTTGCAAAACAGGCTATTTTCAATAAGTGGCTTATTGAAACGCGTCTGGAGAGTCTTGAATCCACAATCAGCTCTTTCCTAATTTTAAGGTACATCCTTGTTGAATTTGCATGTCTAGCCATTTCTGGCCACCTCGGCTGTTTGTAAAATGGGGTCATTTTTGCAAAGGTGGTTCATTGATCCATGTCTCAGAATCTTCAATCTACAACAAAGTGTCCTATTACTTTAATGTCCATCTTTGTGGAATTTGCATCTCTAGCCGCGCTTGGTCATATCGGCTATTTATGCGAAATTATGTCATTTTTGCAAAGTAATTTTTAGGGCCATAATTATTGGGATTTTGAAGCCACATAAGCCTTAGTGAGGTATTTTCATGTCTTTGAAGTCACCTTTATTGAGTTTGCACTAACAGCCACCCTTGGCCACGTGAGCCATTTTGCAAAAATATCTCAATGTGTCACAACCCAAACCGTTGTGCCGCGACGGGTGCTCGAATCCTACATGTCAAACATTCTTAAGCATACATTTAAGATATAAACATGAATAACATATATGAGGGAAACCTCTCCAAAAAACATATGTACATATACATGCGGAACACAGTGGGCGAGCCGGCAAGGCTGCTATATACAACTATATACCCAAAACTGGAAACCGACAAGGCCACATACTATCCAATTATACATAACTGTCTATAAAACTCTAATATAAAATACAACTATACAAGGACTGGATTAGGCCATGTCATACCCATATATGTATACTAGCATATCGTACCAAAATCAAAAGCAGCTCCAGATCAAGTGGAGTGCCAACTCTCGCTGATCAAGGATCCTAAGCAGGGGCACCGTTAGCTTGCCAACCTGCACCTGCGAGCATGAAACGCATGCTCTAGAAAATAGGGCGTCAGTACGAATAATGTACTGAGTATGTAAGGCATGAAAATAAGTACATAAGAGACATATATGAAACATGGAATAAGGAATTCCGCCTGTAAGTCTAAATAACTTTGTGAATCCTGAAACAATTATAATATCATGAACGTGCGTGTAAATGTAGTGTCATGCATATGTATTGGTGTACATAACATCATCAAGCTCTGAGGGCATTCCATTATATCATCTCGGCCACTATGGGCAAAATCATCAACATATACCACTGATTAGGTGGTGGTGCATACATAATGTCGTAACCTTTTTCCGCATCCCATATACATATATTTATATATATACGCATATATAATGCCATCTGGTCATGGTTCAGTGTAAATGAGTGCAATGCATGATAAGTACGTCAATAGAACCTTTCGAAGTTTCATAAGACCATTTTGCCTCTAATTAATCATGAAATAGACTTAATCAACTTATTTTCTGAGACCCATGAACAGACAATAGGATAATAAAACTTATGGGAGAATAAGAATATACACATCTCTAGAATTTTTATGATTAGAGTAATTTATGAAAGTTGTGCATTTGCTCGTTTCGCTTGTGTCGTATAGATCATGCCAAAAACAAAGAAGAGATAGTCATAACATAACCGGAGCAGGAAAAAATCCATATGATATTCTTGGAAAATATTGCACTATATTCCTTTAGAAACGCGAAATTTTACGTTGCTAAAGTGCTAATAATTCTCGCTGGAATAGATTTGGTCGCAAGAAATTTTGTTAGAAGCTTGTTTTAGCGTTTGGTCTTGAATTTCTTTGAATAAGGAAGAAAGGTATGTGATTCTCACTTGATTATTCAATGTCCAAGTGAAACCAAATTTGAATGTCTTACATGAAGTAGACTTATGACTAAGAGACTACTATTACACGTGAGTAGAATTGTAATAAGTCTTACTTTAGATGGTCACGTAAGACAATATGACTAAGAGTCATATGTCTTAGTAGTGGCTTGCTGCCATATGGGGGATGGGGTGGAGATTTTAAATCTTTATCAACTAATTTATTAATTAATTAGGTAATATCCCGCTACCCGATAATTAACCAATTTCCTACATAATTAAAAATTATCTCAAGTTACTTAAAATTCTACTTATTTTTAATATACTTTATACACCATATTATCATGGTCATATGGTACCTTGTATGGTACTAATCCATAAATATCGGATATTATAACTCGGGCCGTATTTTATCCCAAATTGACAACCTTCAATGAAACTCATTTTCTGTAATTCATGTACCATTTATCCTTCATGGAACTTACTTACCGCTTGTTATAAATAGAATAAATATTTTAACCTCAAGATAATCTCATCCCCGAGTCTATGTCGATTAATTGAAGACGAAACTTCAAGGTACGAAAATGTGAGATGTAACATCCTTCTCCCCTTAGAAACATTCGTCCTCGAATGTTTATTTCCCCAGGATCTATATAACTTTGGCAGTGTCGCCTTTGTAACAACACTACTACTAACTCTTCCTGTAGAAACTCAATAATTCAATGCCACATAGGACCACAATCATTAATAACGACAATGGCCTTACACGACCAACGACAATAACTAACACAAGAATCTATACACGTACCTTAACGTTGTGATGTCTCAGTCGGACCCTTCTCTGGAGGAGGAAATAAGTAGGTATATCTAGACTTCATATCTTCCTCGGCCTCCCAAGTCATTTCTTCCTCATTATTGTTTCTCCAAAGTACTTTCACCAAAGCTACGTCTTTAGTTCACAATCTCTGAATCTTCCTGTCTAATATAACAATGGGAGTTTCTTCATATGATAGCTGCTCTGTGACCTGAACGTCGTTAATTGACACGATTCTGGAAGGATCTCCGATACATTTACGGAGTATAGACACATGAAAGACTGGATGTACATACTCCAAGTCCGAAGGCAAGTCTAACTCATTTGCTACCTGGCCTACCTTGCGTATGATCCTATATGGTCCAATTTACTGAGCGCTAAGTTTTCCTTTCTTACCGAATCTCATAACACCATTCATTGGTGATACCTTTAGGAATACCCAGTCATCAACCTGAAACTCCAAGTCTCACAATTGATTATCCGCATATATTGTCTTAGGTGGCCATCTAAAGTAAGACTTATTACAAGTCTACTTATGTGTAATAGTAGTCTTTTAGTCATAAGTGTAGTCTCTTAGTTATAAGTCTACATTATGTAAGACATTCAAATTTGGTTTCACTTGGACATTGAAGAATCAAGTGAGAATCACATACCTTTCTTCCTTATTCAAAGAAATTCAAGAACAGACTCTAAAACAAGCTTCCAACAAGCTTCTAACAAAATTTCTTGCGACCAAATCAATTTCAGCGAGAATTATTAGCACTTTAGCAACATAAAATTTTACGGTTTTAAAGGAGTATGGTGCAACCTTTTCCAAGAATATCATATGGATTTTTCCCTACTCTAGGTATAACGAGCAAATGAACAACTTCCATAAATTACTCTATTTATAGAAATGCTAGAGATGTGCATATTCTTATTCTCCCATAAGTCTTATTATCCTATTTTCTGTTCATGGGTCTCAGAAAATACGTAAGCTGATAAAGTATATTTCATGATATTAATCAGAGGTAAAATGGTCTTATGACACTCCGAAAGATTTTATTGACATAATTATCATGCATTTCATTCATTTACACTGACCCATGACCAGATGGCGTTATATACGCGTATATATGTAAATATATATATATATATATATATATATATATATATATATATATATATATATGGGATATGGGAAAAGGTTACGGCGTTATATATGCACCACCACATGATTTGGGATTATTAGCATATTAATGATTGCATTCATTTACACTGACCCATGACCAGATAGCGTTATATACGCGTATATATGTAAATATATATATATATATATATATATATATATATATATATATATATATATATATATATATATATATATATATATATATATATATATATATATATATATGGGTTATGGGAAAAGGTTACGGCGTTATATATGCACCACCACATGATTTGGGATTATTAGCATATTAATGACTTAAATTGTGTTATTATAATTATTTAAAATTAATTGGGTATTGTGTCGCCTGGACTTATCTTCAAGAGATGCGCCATCATGACCGGGTCTGGGTTTAGAGTCGTGACAAGTTGGTATCAGAGCCTAGGTTACATAGGTCTCACGAGTCATGAGCAAGGTGAGGACACGAGCGACTAGTCAGGATTGATGACCACCAGTACCACCAGCTGTGGCCACTAGAGGCCGAGGGCCCGGTTGAGGCCGTGGTAGGGGCAGGGGTGTGGCCCTAGCTGCTAGGTCACCTATACTTCTGCCCCTAAAGAGCTTCGTATGGAGCCATCTGAATACTGGAATGGTATCTATTATTATATGCGAACTCAATAAGTGGCAGATGATCATCCCAGCTACCTTTGAAGTCTATCACATAAGCTTGTAACATATCCTTAAGTGTCTGAATAGTATGCTCAGCCTGTCCATCTATCTGGGGATGAAATGCTATACTAAGACTTACCTGAGTCCCCAATCCTTTTTGGAAGGACCACTAGAAGTTAGCTGTAAATTGAGCTCCTCTATCCGAGATAATAGATACAAGGACGCTATGCAGTCGTGCTATCTCCTTAATATAAAGCATTGCATAATCCTCTGCTGAATATGTAGTCCTAACGAGTAGAAAATGTGCTGACTATATAAGCCTATCAACAATCACCCATATCAAATAAAACTTACACTGGGTACGAGGTAATCCTATGATGAAATCCATATTGATTACTTCCCATTTCCAAGTCGGGATCTCCATAGCCTGCAATAATTCACCGGGCTTTTGATGCTCAAATCTTAACCTATTGAGAGTTAGGACACTGAGCAACAAACTCTGCTATATCCTTTTTCATTTTGTCCCACCAATATACTTCCCTGATATCATGATACATTTTTGTCTCTCATGGATGGATAGAACAACGAGAATAGTGAGTTTCTCTCATAACCTGTAGACGCAGCCCTACAATATTAGGGACACATAATCGTACTCGATATCTGAGGACCCCATTTTCTATAATTTCAAACGGTGTCTTCTCCTTCTGAGGGGTGGTATCCTTCTGAGTTAACTTTATCAAAGGTACTGAAAGGGAAGAAAATCCCTCTATAAATCTCCTGTAATAGCCTTCCAAACCGAGAAAGCTATGAACCTCCGTCGGTATTGGTGTTGGTCTAGGTCAAGTTTTTACTGCCTCAATCTTTTGTGTATCCACCCAGATGCCTTCACCCGAAATGATATGCCCAAGAAAAGCTATAAAGTTCAACCAGAATTTACATTTAGAGAATTTTGCATACAATTTCCCTTTTTGTAGAACTCTGAGCACAGTACGCAAATGATTTGCATGTTCAACCTTTGAACAATAATATACCAATATATCGTCGATAAATACATTTACAAACAGATCTAAAAAGGTCCTGAACACACGATTAATCAAATCCATGAATACTGTTGGGACATTGGTCAAACCGAACGACATAACACAAAATTCAAAATGCCCATATCTAGTCCTGAATGCTGTCTTCGGTATATCTTCCTCCTTAACCCTTACCTGATGGTACCCAAACCTCAAGTCTATCTTTGAAAAACACTTGGCACCATGTAACTGATCAAATAAATCATCAATCCTCGGGAGCGGGTACTTATTCTTGATCATCACCTTATTTAACTGTCTATAATCAATACACATCCATAAGGAACCATCTTTCTTCCACACAAATAACACAGGTGCTCCCCACGGTGATGTACTAGGTTTGATAAAGCCTTTTTCAAGCAAGTCCTTTAGTTGTTCCTTTAACTCTTTCAGCTCTGCAGGGGCCATTCTATAGGCAGGGGTAGATATTGGATAAGTATCTGGTAGTAGGTCAATAGCAAACTCAATTTCTCGCTCTGGCAGAAAACCCAGAAGCTCATTAGGAAAACATCGGGAAACTCATTAATCATAGGGATGGACTGAATGGTTGGTGACTCTACTTCCACATCCTAAACCCGAACTAAGTGATAAATACAGCCCTTTCTGATCATATTACCTCTCGGCGACACCATATTACCTTTCCATTTCAAAACAGGCTCCCTTGGAAATTGATATCGAAATATCTTTGAGATGCAATCAACGTTGGCATGACTAGAAGCCAACCAATCCATACCCATTATAACATCAAATTCTACCATATCTAACTCTATTAGGTCCTCTACGGTAGATCAACTATGAACTACTATTATACAACCCCTATATACTCGTTTAGCTATCACTGAGTCCCCAACAGGTGTAGACACCTCAAAAGGTTTAACCAATTCAAGTTTTATTCCAAACTTACTAGCAACCAATGGAGTAACATATGATAAGGTGGAACCTGGGTCAATCAGTGCATATACATCATATGAGGAGATTGATAATATACCTGTAACAACATCAGGCAATGGCTCTTGATCCTGTCGTCCTGCCAAAGTATAAATGAGGTTTTGAGAATCGCTCGAGCTAGATGCTCCGCCTCTGCCTCTACCACGGCCCATTAGTGCTTGTTCACCTTGCCTAGGGATCGTACTGATGATGATGAACCAGCTATAGATCCCGCTGACTGAGCTATGCTTGCATCACCTCTGGTTGGAAAACCCTCATAACGTGGCTCGGATAACCACAAGTATAACAAACACCCAATGCCATACGACACTACCCGATATGCTGCTTACTACACTAAGTACATCGTGGCAAGGGCGGCCTCATCTGACTTGAATCACCCCTATACTAAGAACTTGAGCTCTTAATTCTAAACCAGGCCCTGAATATGTGGAATGATCAAATCTCTTACTGCCAAATTGAGGGGGTGCACTAGCCGATGGCTGGGCTGGATACATCAGGTATTGTTGTCTCTAACCACCTCGAAACTCACCAGAAGGACCCGAAGACCTCGCTCTCTTATTCTAGGCCCTATCATGGTCACGATCGGCCCTCTATCTTTGCTTACACTCCTCTACACCCTGAGCGTATGTCTGAATACGAGAAATATCCATGTCTTGATGTAATGAGACCGACATACAATCGTTAAGCAAGTGCGGCTCTAACCCCATCACGAATCATGAACTTAATCCTCCATCTTAGATACAATAGTGGGAGCATACCTAGGCAATGAATCAAACTGAAGATTGTACTCTCAAACACTCATGTTACCTTGGCGAAGGGTCAAGAACCTATCAAATCTGGCCTGCCTAAGATCTGGTGGTAGATAATAGCGAAGAAAAGCTTCTGTAAACTCCTGCCATACTACTGGAGGGGCATTCTCACCTTTGGACAACTCCCAAGACTCGTACCAATTAACTGCAACATTCTAAAGTCTATAGGAAGCTAGCTCAACTGACTTAGTCGTACTGGCCTTTTTACCCTCAAAGTCATCTACATTGTATCGATAAATACCTGCGGGTCTTCGTTTAGATCTGCCCTAGTGAATACCGGAGGGTCCAAATTAATGAAATCTAGAACCCTTGCACTGAGGACCTATTTGCATGATTAATACCTACTTTTTGACACTGAGCCTGCGCGTCTACTAATCGAGTTAATAACTAAATAGCATCTCTCATCGTGCATCTGGCTGAGGGGATGAACACACAGGGGCGAGCACTGGAGCTAGTGCCTCTCGAAACTTTTTTGGAGAGGGTGGGGTATGTAAAGTCTGAGATGAAATCCCACTATGAGACTTCTCCCGAGCCCCGGTAACTCGTGGCGCTCGACTAGTAGTCTCACCAGCCACAGACTTTCCCGTATAGGTGGTTGTAGTCTTCGGAGGCATCGCTGAAAACGTAACATATCGTTAGGAACATGAATTCTTATATCGCACGATCTAAGATAAAAAAAGAGGATAACATATGATATGCCCTGTAGACTCCTGTCTATAAGTGTAGTGCACAACACACCCATAAACAAGACTCTACTAGATACGGTCTATAGACAAACCTAGGACAGAGTTGCTCTGATACCACTTTTGTCATAACCCAAACCGTTAGGCCGCGACGGGTGCCTGAATCCTTCATATCGAACATCCTTAAGCATGCATTTAAGATATAAACATGAATAACATACGTGAGGGAAACCTATCCAAAAGATATATGTATATATACATGCGGAATATAGTGGGCAAGCCGACAAGGCTGCTATAGACAACTAAATACCCAAAATTGGAAGCTGACAAGGCCACATACTATCCAACTATACATGACTGTCTACAGACCTCTAATAGAAAATACAACTATGTAAAGATGGGACTAGGCCACGTCATACCCATATATGTATACTAGCATATCATACCAAAATCAAAAGCAGCTCCGGATCAAGTGGAGCACGCCAACTATCAATGATCAAGGATCCTAAGTAGAGGGGCCGTCAACTTGCCTACCTGTACCTGCGGGCATGAAACGTAGGCCCCGGGAAATAGGGAATCAGTACGAATAATGTACTGAATATGTAAGGCATGAAAATTAGTACATAAAAGACATAGATGAAACATGGACTAAGGAATTTCGCCTGTAAGTCTAAATAACTTTATAAATCCTAAAACAATTATAATATTGTCAAGGCCCAAAACTTGACCCGTCGTGATGGCGCTTATCGTGAAACTAGGCCAGCCTAATCTCAACAATCAACTCGATAATAATAAGTTTGAACACATTTGTGGATGTTTTTAATAGTTAAAGAACTATTTGAAACATAAGAAATTCCAAGAATATATACAATCCAACCTAAAACCGAGGTGTCACTGAGTGTATGAGCGTCTAAGGTAGATACATAATCTATCAAAGTGTCTAAGAACAAATAGAAAAATACATCTAGAAATGAGAAGGAGAGCTAAGGCCTGCGAACGCCATGCATATACCTCAACAACTCCACAGCATGCGACCTCGATCAATGGCTGCTACTGGGACCATAGATTCCTGGATCTACACACAAGGTGCAGGGGGTAACGTGAGTACACCAACTCAGTAAGTAACAAGCCAAAACTATGGATTGAGAAGTAGTGACGAACTCAACCTCATCAAAAGATAAATAGGAATATCGTACAGGAGAGTAAGCATGCTTTTAGTTAATTAAACATCCATCTCGTGCGTGTATGTAAGTATATTTATATATATATACACACACACATATCTCGAACATCAGTCACTCACTACTAAGGAAGGCCAATCTAGCCTATAGAGAAGATCCACCTCATGGTAATAATAATTACAACCTCATAACCACTCGGAACCGTATATGGCTCATAAGGCCCAGAAAAGATCCATCCCGAAATATATATATATATATATATATATATATATATATATATACACACACATACACATCACAGCTTATTAGTCTCCAATACCGAGGAACGGGACAATCCAGCCTCATGGAGAGGATCCATCTCCATACCAATACTTTCGATACGATCCATGTCCAGGGAAGATCCATCCCTCAATCATCAACTGCGCTCACTGGGGTTGTAAAGACTCCGGAGGGGTTTCCCTGAGCCCAAGTACTATATCAATGCCAGCAAAGGCATGATCAATATCTTGCTGCAGCATGCAGCCCGATCCCATATTGTCAATTAATATCAGGCTCTCGGCCTCACTCAGTTAATACTCTCTAGTCTCCCACACACACGGGCTTAAAATGTCATGATACTAGCCCGAACAATGATATGATATGTCAAATAGCAATAATTGAGACTGAGGCATGATATAATATGCATGGACAGGACTGGGTATAGAATATAATTGAAGCTAATGAAATGACAGCAAGAAATGACCTCTCGGGCCTCAACAGTATTGGCGTGAAGCCTTAACATAATAATTAGCATGATTTGCAGCTCATTAACATAACCACATAATTACAACATAGATATCAGCATAAAAGAGTCACTAAGCGGTTCCATGGAATGATCCAGACCGCATTCCTCACGGTGCACGCCCACATGTCTGTCACTTGGCGTTTGCGTCACCTCAATTGTAATCATAGAATACATAGTTCGGGGTTTCGAACCCTCAGAACCAAGTTTGGAAGTGTTACTTACCTCAAACTAAGCCAAACTCTAGCCCGTGATGCCTTTTCCTATCGATTCGGCCTCCAAATGCCCCGAATCTAACAAAAATCAGAACCATAACATCAATATATGCTAAGGGCACAATGCTCGCGCGAAAATAATCAAATTTCATCACAAATCCCAAAATTGGTCAAATCTGACCACCGGACCCACATCTCATATTCCGATAAAATTCATAAAACTAGAATCCTTACACTCTCACGTGTTCATACATACCAAGAATATCAAAATCCGACCACAAATGACCCCTCAAATTCCTAGATTAAAGTCTCCAATTTTCAAGCCCTAAACCCCTAATTTTTGCTACTAATTTTCATAGATTTCAAGCTTAATCAATCAAAAACCATTATAGAAAGAAGTTTTTGGTTCCAAGAATCTTACCTCCATGAAGTTCCCTTGAATTCCCTCTTCAAAATCGCCCACAAGCTCCAATCTCGGATAAAAATGGTGAAGAACAATTCAAAAATCGCGAAGGGCTAAATTTATATGTTCTGCCCCAGCTAAACTGCTTCTGCAATTGAATTCTTGCACTTGCGGTCCTAGGTGCACATCTGCTGAATTCACTTAACCGCCCAAGGACCGCACCTGCGATCAAAATCCCGCACCTGCGTTATCGCAGTGCGCTCAAACATCCTCATCTGCGGTTCCAGCTCCTCTCGCCCATTTCCGCGTCTGCGGCTCCCCTTGCACTTCTGCGGGACCGCACCTGCAGTCCCCAATCCGCAGGTGCGGTTATGATAGAAAACTCAGCAGCTGAAGCTGCTCAAACAAATTTCCAAACTTCCCGTTAACCATCTGAAATCATCCCAAGGCCCCTGGGACCTCAACTAAAAGTACGAACAAGTCACATTACACTATTTAAACTTATACCAATCTTGGGAACATTCAAAATAACATCAAAACATCAAAACACCATCGAATTCAAGCCTAAGAATTCCAAACCTTCCAAATTCTGCTCTCGATCAAATAGTCTATCAACCCTCGTCCGAATGACCTAAATATTTTGCACACACATCCCAAATGACACAACAGACCTATTCAAATTTTCATAATTCCATTCCGACTCCTATATCAAAATTTTCATTACCAACCGTAAACTCCAAAATTCTAATTTAGAAGTGAGGTGTGGAACTGCAAAGTTAAGGAGGTATGATTTCTCTCCTTTCTCTCTAGAATTCATGTGAATAGTATTTTTGTCACCATTTTCCGGCCATAATTCCGGCATCCGGTGGTGGAATTAACCAAACTTGGTGTCAAAAGATACATATTGTCTTTACGATTAACATCCAATTGATTTCACCTTCAGATCTATAGTCATTCTTTATAGATCGTAATTTTTTGTTGCTAGTTACTGTAGCATATAATCGCTATTGTAGCGAACTGGGCAGCTTCTTCATTTTTGTCTTTTGCGCGATGGTATGCTGAAACAGTTACGTAATAGAGCCCTTCCATGGCAGCCAATGTCTCTCCCCAGCCTTTGGTTGTGGGAGAGAAGAATTCAAACTCTAAGGAAGTTATTCCAAACATTAACAACATTAGTACATATGCAGCAAGTTTGAATCAAAAGCAATCTACCGCATCTCTCACAAAAACGAGTTTGAAACCTTTTGCAATTATTCATGGAGTTCCTACGATTCAATTTTCCATGGATGAAGGTGAAGAATTTGTAAAGGAGGAAGGATTACATCAAGCAGTGATGATAAAGCTGTCCAGCAGCGCACCAAATTTACAGATTTTAAGGAGTATTCTGCCGAAAATCTTTGGTATCAAAGGTAATTGCTTGTTAGGTTCATTGGCTCCAAGGCAATTTTTAATTCGTTGTGATCAACATGAAGATTATGTGGCTTGTTTGGCAAGAGCTGTAAACTACTTTCAACATAATGGAAGTGAGCATCAATATAGAGTTTTCCCATGGAGTGTTGGATATAATCCAAACGAGGAAACCTCGAAGGTGGCTGTTTGGATTTCGTTGCCGAATTTGTCGCCTGAACTATTTGCTCGTAAACCTTTACTATCCATTGCAGCTGCTGTTGGAAAACCAATTGCAATTGATAAGGTGACACAAGTTAGATCACATCCTAGCACAACAAGAGTCAAGGTTATCATTGATGTACTGGACAAACTTCCTGAAAAGATTAGACTTCAATATCTTGAAGTTAAAACAGGTAAGATTGTTGAGGATTACCAGGAAATTATCTATGATAACTTACCTTCGTATTGTTGCCATTATAAGCATCAAGGACATAAAGAAAATTAATGTCGACTCTTAAAAGGAAAGGCAGTTCAAGTTGCTCGTGTTTATGACGAAACAGTTGAGAATGAACATCAAATAGGTGGAAAATTACAAGGTGATGCAAGAGATTTTTTGAATGCTAAGAGAGCCAGGACACAACTTATAGAAGGATCAGGAAGTGATAAGAATGCAAGGCAGCAAGTGTGTGATGTTTTGAGTAAAGGAGCTGATGCTACAAGTGTTAGAGATGCTTTGCAAGTACAAAAAACTGATGCAACTGATAAGTTTGGTCCTGCTGATGCATGGCAAAATTCTGTTTCTGGGCAGCAGCAGTTTTTGAAGATGTAACCTAGTGAAGTTAAAATTAACATGGCAAATGTAGGACATTATCGTGAGGGGGTTCTGACTTCTGTTGCAATTGATCAAAATTCTGTGACGCAAGCTAAAATAGGTATGGGTAATGTGGATTATACAGGAGCTCGAACAAAGTTAAAGGAGGCCTTAAAAAGGCCTGATATTGTAGGAACTGTTCCTACTGTTGCATCAGAGGAAGAGGGTGTAGCAGGTTTTGGGCAGAATGATCTTAAGGTGCAGCAAATTGAGAGAACTAAGGGTGGAGTATCATCTAAAAATCCTAGAGATACAAAGGGTGCAACTGGTGCATCAGGGGTTGGAACTGATGGAGCAACCAGTGCTAAGCATGCAGCTAATATGCTAGTGTTTGATCGAGGTTCAGCTAGTGTTTGTAAGGGTCCAAGTGTCGGGCAAAAAAATTTAGCTGCTGTTGAACTAGCTGATAAATCAGCAATAGCACTGTCAGAACTGGACAAAGCAGGAGCAGAAACAGTTGATGCTACTGTGGTAGACCAAATTTTGAGACTGCTCAAATTACTGCTGCACTTAGTGCTAAACCTTCTCCTGCTGCTCAAGTTGAACCTACTGCACAAATTGAGAAGGCAAAGGAGGATCGAGTTCCAGCTATTAATGCAGAGCAGAACATAACTACAGGTGTGGCATCAGGTCATGGAATTGCTGATGAGGTACTGCAGCTGGAGCAGGAACAAGTTGAGGAAACAATTGTAGATGTAATGCAATTGGAGTGTGCAGCTGTAGTGACTAATCAACCTCAACTTTCAGCTGGAATGAAGCAAACAACAACAGAGTTTCGGAAACCAGCTTCTACTCTGAAAACAACTGTGGATCGAACAACTACTAAGGCTGAAAAATCAAGGGGCAAAGGTACTGCACAGGTACCACGCAGAAAAAGCCAATCGGCAACATCTGAAACTGTAGGTTTGGAGTGTGAAGTTACTGGTGTTGTAACAACATCAGCAGCAGCTGTACCAACTAGTGAAAAATAGGATATTGCAGTCAATGCTCCATTGCACACAACTGGGGAGTATGTACACACAGAGGGGCAAGATGTTAGTGGTGTCAATGTTGAACAAGTTATGCTTTTAGATTATAAAGCTACTGATGGTAACAAGGAAGGACAGAGCAAACAAAAAACTGGCCAAGGCAGCGAGCTAATGCATAAACAAGAGCGCAACTCCAATACTCCAACATTGCATTTTTCCAGTCCGCATGTGGAAAAAATAATTAAAGATGCACAGGCCGCAATGGTGCTGAATACTACTATGGCTAGACAACCATTAGTCACCTTGAATACTTCTGTGTTTGAGGTACCTTCACAGTCAATAGAGTCATTTGGTGAATATGGAGGCGAACCTGGACAGTTGCTATTATCAACAGCAAATACCAATGAAATTGCTCAATCAGCTTCGATAGAGATGGTTAGAAAATCCAAAAAATGGGCTGCCAAATATAATGAACAATCTAAAGGAATTGAAGAGGGGAATAGGGGGATTGAAAATGATCTTGCTGCAATTTCTGTGCACGAACATCATGAAGCAACACCAACTCCAACCAATGCACACCATCTCAATACAACAACCTCAACCTCAAAGACAACAACAAAGAAAAAAAAAAAGATGCAGCAGACAGCAAAACATTTGCATTGTGAGCAGTTTGAGGAGCAGATCACAACAAGTCAAGCATGCATAAAGGAGAACGAATTGCTGCAGTTTTCCAGCCCTTGCGTGGAAAATATTATCGTAGATCCCATGATCAAGCAACCTTTGGTCACTTTGTCAAATTCAATCACCTGCTCAAATTTGAAAAGGGAACAGGAAAATGGTCTTAAACTAAGGTTTCGATTTGCCAGCCATCGTGTGGAAAGAGTTATCAAGGATGAACTTCAAATGCTATATTTTGAGAATACTTTGACTAGAAAATTAAAGAACAAGTTGGAGGCTCCAGATTTCATTCCAAGTAAGCCTCTTTGTCGCACGTGTATTCACCACCTAGATACACCACCAAACACTGTGGAGGACCACATTTGAACAAGCAAAGCAAGTGCTATCTGGATGAAAATTGCAACAAGGTCCGACAAGGAAGCAATTGTTAGGCGACCTCCAATGAGAGCGGCCAAACAAAAACAGGTTGCCTCAACTTCGTTGGCGAGGTCCAAACGGTGAAAAAATAGACGATGATTCTTGAATACTTTTTGAACAAGGTAGATAAAAACGACAAAGAAGTAAAAATTGAAGATTTTACAAGGTTGGAAGAAAAGGGACAACAATCAATGGGTACTACATTTTATTCTACCACTTTATTAGTATCCTCATCTGTAATATCATCACAGAGTATGTTATAAACTCTGTGATGATCATAGAATATTTGGTCCTTTCAAGTTCATATTTTTTACATTCTTGTTAATAGGCGAGGTTGACAAGCCTCAATAGGATTAGTACAGTAAGGTTAGCCCGGTTTGTGTTATATGGGTAATAATACCGGTGCTATTGTCCCCCTTATTTGTATTTTTCCTAATTGATGTATTTTTCTTTTCCGTTATTAATAAAAAACTAGTCCTAGGAACTTGCCTAGTGGATTGCCAAAAAAAATATTCTAATTTCGCCAAATCAAGCCAAATTCTACCACGAACCATCAAAATACATTCTAAACTTTCCCCTAAGTCCAAAATCAACCGACAAAGCTATTCGAACCATAAAACCCAAGTTCCGAGTCCATTTACTCACAAGTTAACTTTCGGTTGACTCTTCCAACTTTATAATCAACTTAAGAGACTAAGTGTCTCATTTCTCTCTACCATCATTCCGAACCTGATCCAATCAACTCAACACAACATAAAAGAGCTGAACCATATAAAATGAAGCAAAAATGGGGGAAACGGGGCTAAAACTCTCGGAACGACCGATCGGGTCATTACATTCTCCCCCACTGAAACATACGTTCGTCCTCCAATGTGCCCAGAGTTATTCCAAAAGCCAGCAAATCATTGTATTACCTTACCATGCACATACTCAGGGGTGATCCCACGTCACCATATCCCATATAGGTCTGATAACACAACATAACTGAAATTTTACAATCTAACTTTGCCTATTACCCTTAGAACCAAATTTCCACTTCCGAAATTATCTATAAGATTAGAATATCACATCTACACACCGAATAAGTCCAAACAAGTTGTATCAACCATATCCATACCCAAGATGCAATTACATGATATACCACATAACTCAGACACTTGTAACAATAACTTCTAATCAGAGCAATTGCTCAAAACAACTGAATACCGATAGTAAGCCTCTTATCAATCAAAGCCTCATTCCAACACTTTTGTACTTCTAACGATGAATGAAACATGTAGAAAATCATAACCATTCCTCAGCTCAACTAGTCGTGGAGCTCCCTCTCCTTCGGCAAGGACCATAGTAAATTTCTAAACCGAATCCTGATATTATCCTTCCAACATGCTGAAATCGAATCTGATAGTATCCATTCTAGATCCCAATGACCTCATCTTATCCAACACGACTACTCTAGTGACATGACAAATTGATACGATCTAAATCCACAACTCGTGCGACCCGCGCACCAATAAGCAACAGTCCGAATGTAAAATCATGGAAAGATGACTCAAATGAGAGAGTCGTAACGCAAGCTCACCAGTACCACCCCAACACAATACTGAGAACTCACCACACATCGTAGAACTAGAACACACAAATTTAACCCAAAGGATCATACCACCACATAACCTCGCTACAGTGCACGACCTTATTCGAACAATGGTCTACAAGAAACACCTCAAGTCACTATGCTCAAAATCAACAACCACGTGTAATTTGCTGTCCAGAACAAAAAGCAAATCATCATAACCACAACAAAGCAAAATGACAAGACACCACACAAACCCAAAAGGACACAACAAATATGCGATCCACCAAGCAATACTCAATACTCTTCCTGCTCGAATTCCACTATGAGACCCCAATAGAACCACACCATATATTCCTATAACCAATAAATCATAACGCCCCACAACACGGAAATGTAACTCATAGATCTTCCCCAGAACACTAATAAGCTCAATAACAATCGAATCAACACATGCCTCAACAATAGTAACTCGGAGTCAACAAGGTCGACTCGATGCAGAACGCACATCCATATTGACCTACCAATGAACCCCTTATCAAGGAGTTCCTAAAGATGCTCCTTCAACTTCTTTAACTTTGCTAGTGCCATACGATATGGTGCCCGGCCACCAAATCAATACCAAAATCAACAATCATGTCCGACAACATGCCCGACAACAGGAAACACATACAAAAAAATCCCTTACCACCGGAACCAAATCAATGATAGGATTCTCTGCACTGACATTCCTCACAAAGGCCAAATAATAAAGACAACCTTCCCAACCATCACCTGGGTCTTCTAAAATGAAATCACTACATTGGGAACACAACCCGTCGAACCTCGCCACTCAATCTGTGGCACCCCCGGCATAGCCAACATCGTCGTCTTAGCATAATAGTCCGGCATAGCATGACACGGAGACAACCAATCCATACCCAATATCAAATCAAAATTCACCATACTAAGCAACAAAAGATCCACTCGGGTCTCCAAACCCCGATAGATACCACATAGGCCGAAAAACACGGTCTATAACCACAATATAACCTGCTTATGAGAACTCCCAATCCCCTAATCCATAAAGCGTATGAATCATAATATCTGACCCCAACTCCACCGCTCGAGTATGTACCACACCTCTAATACTCAATCATTCCGCGAGGGATACTCCTATAACTCTTCTGTGCCACCAAGCAACTTGAATATCAGTAGTCTAACCAATAAGAGAGCGCCACAATATCAATGATGTACCCTTAACTCAAACACATTGCCCTTTCTAAAATGTTTACCCTCATTAAGCCACACAATTCATAATATTATTTGCCTAATCATTTGAAACTGCTCGTGCTGCCTAAGAATTTATGACCTTCCTTTCATAACTGAATTGTGACCTCTCACATGCCCATCTCAACCCTACACAACATACCGCATATACCATGTCTTCCTATGACAAATTGCGTACTCTACTAGCCAAGAACTTTCCATTTGATCTAATCTAGAAGAAAATTGCTATACATCATATGCCCCTCTAGCCAGTAGAAATTATACATCTCTAACCATGGTAGAAACCATCAAGAATTCCCCGAATCCCATTTGCACAAAACCAAACCATCAGAACTGAATCTTCGTAGCTTAACCAAGCCACGCAAGCCACCGAAAACCCAAGAGCATTGCCACGATACACCTGTAGAAACGTATTACCTCATAAGCACCCAAGACTCACCATACGAGACTCAAGCATGAAACCACACTATCCTAAGGCTCATAAGCCACTGACTACTCTCTATAATAACCCTAAAAGCACCACATTCGAAATTCTTACACTGAAGAGACTTCCTGTGAATCTAAAGCTATTACCTTCACCTTCCTGATACTAATGTGTAGAATCCATAATGATATAGAAATACCACAAGTCTTGACACCCTCCAATGTAAACTTCAGTTTCTGACCAAATACCTTTCCTAATGATCTCCAATTATTACATATAAGTCTTGAATCCATTAAAACCACCCTCGGGAGTCATCCACTCTACTTAGGTTTCAATTTAACTAATCAACCGAACCGAACGACCTGTGCCCACTAGAACAGCAACACCTATGGAAGTAACCCCACTTTAATGCAACCAAATAAATTCTTGTTCTATGCACCATACATCCCTCACCATTAACAACTCAAGTCACTCTGTGATTCTCATTCGCCCGTAAAGCATGACCTAACCTTTATTAAAATTTCCTTTACTCGAGCCATCCTCGATCTCAATCCCTGCAAGCCATAACTGATTCACTAATATACCTCAAACTTAAACCAATACAACACATAATCGTGCAATCAACTAATCAATAGCGGACTCCCCACTTTACTCAAAGCCATAGGTCAAAACACAAAGAACTAGCAATGCCCATACTCTACTACTGCCATTATACCGTGCTGAGATTAAACTAAATCCTTCATAAGCTCGTGCAACACAAACCATCTAGTACATTAAATCATCTACAAATCTTATATTCATCCTCATAACAGACAATCACACTCTTTTAAGCGATCCAAATTGAAATTGCAATACATATATTTCGCTAGTAATAGAGATCTCGCTACAAAACACCATATGGATCACACAACTTCAGGACACTTCGCAGGAAATAACCCACCTACTTCGCCTCAAACTAACATCTATTTATACCCTTCCACTGTCATGAACATCATGCAATCACATGATTTTCCTGAGTTTAACCTCATATCATAACATGAAATCTATTTCACTCCCCGACTAGACAACATGAGATAATCCTTCAACACACCCATAACTCGGGGCTATACATCAAATCACAATAGAAATCAAACACCAAATTGTTCTTTCTACCCTCAAGAAGACCCTTCTCGTCACAGTCAAATCATATGAACACATCTCACAGTCACATCATACTCATCACTTATCCATCCAGTCATCACTTCCACTAATAGGGACAATATCGAACATATGAATCCAGAAGCATGTGTACACATAATCAACACCTCAACGCTCAAACTATAGGAAAACTCTGGCCTCAAGTCCTCCAAACTGGCCCCAACATCAACACACAGAAATCATAACTCGCCCTTCGATTAGGGGATTACAAGCTGTTGATGCACAGCTGATACCGAGCTCTCATGCATTCACATGAAGGCATGGAAGGAATTCAAAGAGTTAAGCTTCAAGCTGAATCAATGACACATGATAGGAATTCAAGAAAGTGAAGTTTATTTCCTAAAGGTTCTATACCCTCTCGAAGATAAGTACAGACATCTTTGTACTAATATGTGAGACTCTACTAAACCCGCTCATGACTCGTGAGACCTATGTAATCTAGGCTCTGATACCAACTTGTCACGACCCAAAACTTGACCCGTCGTGATGGCGCCTATCGTGAATCTAGGCTAGCCTCAACTCAACAATCAACCCGATAATAATAAGTTTGAAAACATTTATGGAAGCTTTTAATAGTAAAAGAACTATTTGAAACATAAGAAATTCTAAGAATATATACAATCCAGCCCAAAACCGGGATGTCACTGAGTGCATGAACGTCTTAGGGTTTCGGAATTTCTTTTAAAACGTTGTTTGATGATTCTTTGTGTTTAAACTTCTGATTCTCACACATTTTGGCTAATTTTATGAACCTGCTATAACCCTAGTCCATTTTTACTGAAAACCCTAACGTTTTGGGGTTTTTCGTTTGGTTTCTGATATGGGTACTTCTGACTGTGTTCTTGCCTTAGTTTCTTGTGACTTCTCATGATTTACCTGTCCTAGTATGCTTCTATTGAATCTTCTTAGTTCAAACTTTCACTGATATTATGAACTTGTCTTTGTACTCGCCATTCATGCAAAACTTGTATGCTTCTCTTTGAATCAGTGTCGTTTAACCATGGGTTTTGTCAAGGCTGTGTTAAATAATGACTGTTCATGCCTTACCTCATTTTATATGCTAAGCATGTTGCTTCTTTCATGATTTTATGAACCCTTGATTACTCTGAATCCCTTATTTTTTGGTTTAATTTGACTAATTTCCTTTAAACATTTGATTCTTGCTTCTTTACTCAATTTGATTGATTTGCTTGACATAATTAATTTTCCCTTACCTTGTCTGCATTATTACTTAATTCTTACTGATTATTTCCCTAATTAGAACTTTATGTACCTAGCCCTAATTACATGTTATATACTTGCACTATTTGAAGTCTTTTCTTATTTGTTATACTCCAGCTATGTATGATTTCTTTCCTTACATGTCACATGCTCTTTACCGTTTGAACTAATTCCCTTAATTAAGGGG
Source organism: Nicotiana sylvestris (assembly GCF_000393655.2). NCBI lineage: Eukaryota > Viridiplantae > Streptophyta > Magnoliopsida > Solanales > Solanaceae > Nicotiana > Nicotiana sylvestris. The sequence goes on from NC_091064.1 coordinate 19,720,875, forward strand.
AGACTTGTACTAATTTTACTTTAATTGATTCCGGATTCTCCAATCACTGAACAATTTGATTCTTACCTTATTTACCTAGCTTTCAAACTACTATTTATATGCTTTCTTCTACTCTCATTATATAGAACATGGAGTTCAAAAAAAGCACATTTACACGTTAAAAGTTCTCTTTCTCTTCTGCTATTTGTGATACTTGCTGATCTAGCTGGCTGAAAGCCAAGGCTAGACATTGGAACTTTGTTTGCTTCATATCCTGCACCTTTCTTCAACTGGTATGCTTCTAATTAAGTTTTGAGATTCAAACCCTATGTGTTTTCATTCTTGCACTAGTTCATCAGTTATGAGTTCAATTTCTTGCCTACTTCTTTACTCGACATGTCTAAAATCTGCCTGTTCAATGTATCTTTACATTCTTCACTCTTTATTGCTTACTTTCTTGCCTAGCATGTCTAAACTTTTGTGCACTCTGTCCTGTTTATTTCTTTGCCTAGCATGACTAATCTGTTAAAGTCCCAATGTCCTAAGTGATGTATGCAATTTGTGAGTATATGTTTCATTTATCCCTATCTATGTACCCTAATGTGATTCTTGTGTGCCACCATTCTCATATGAGATCTGTTTGTTAAGTGTTCTTTTCTTAAGTCTGAATGTCTCTTATGACCAACCAATTGTTTGTTGTTTTGGTACTCTTCTCAAACTGTCTTTTACTACTAAGTTGTTCCTGTTTTTGAAAAAACCTTTATACTTTTGAAGCCATCCTTGTACTATTTTTAAAACAAATTATGTCAAGCACTCTCCACCACTTCTAGAATATTTAGGTCCTGCCCCTCTGGCATGTGTAATACCTTGAGATCCATGAGATTTCTCTGAACTCTGGCATGTCAGAGCTAGCATATCCATACTGCACTTGAATCAGTTATTGTTTGAGTAAAAGTCTAGGATTGAGCACTGCCCGAGATCTTTGAGATCCTTAGGGAACTCTGATGCACCTATACAATGATATTGTCTATGGAACTGTGGCATTTGAGGCTATTGGAGGCTTGGGGAAGTCATTGGTCCTGCTTCAGGCTCCCTATAGTTAACTTCTTCTTTTCTTTATTGTTTATGTAATTTATTCAACTAGTCTGTAATAATTATTTGTAAACAACTTTGGGGTGATTCGTGAAAAAGGGTGGGTAGCTACATCTTTTGGGAAATTTGTGTAGAGACCATGCCTATAGGATTGTATTAGTGCACTTGATATGTTTACTTTCACAACATTAGAGATCATGTCTATAGGATTTAAATAGATTCAATAATAGAGACCATGTCTATAGGTTTAAAATCAACTTTATAATTAAATATCATGCCTATAGAGTGTAAAGTGATTGAGTTCAATTCTTCTACTGCATGTATTTACATTTGTCTCACTAAAATCATGCCTATAAGTTCCAACATCAGCTCTTAATAATTAGATACCATGCCTATAGGAATAAAAATAAAAAATCCTGCCTATAGAGCCTAAAATCAATTTAGTTAAACAAATCGGTCTAATTCATGTTAGTTCCTTTTGAATTGGCTTAAACCAACTGTCTATTTCTTTGAACGAATTTTCGAACACTACCTTAATCTACTATCACTAGAAAGCATGCCTATAGGATCTCAAATATCCGTTTTAAAACTGTTTGCTATTTTACTGCATCAATATAGATACCATGCTCTTACGACACTATTGTTCTGTGTTTAGGCAAGCCTATAGGACGATTTCAAATTCTGCAACTCTGAAACTGTGTTTTGCTACTTAATACTGTCCAGATTCAATAGAGTTAAATTAGCAGGCGATTTAAATAGGATTCTCACACATTGTCCTTATTCAACACTGTATAACCCCTGCTCACCTAGATATCATGTTCTAGGATTTTCTCTTAAGTACTTGAATGTTGTTTAAAGACGTACACTTACTTGTTATGTTTGAGGAGGTAACTGTGAGCCTATAACTTGTTTCTTTAAATGCAGCCCTAACTATTCTTGATTGACGCCTAGATTTTTATCCTTTTAAAACCTTAGGAAAGTCTAGAACTGTCCAAAGAATAGGGGTCCTAAAATACCTCCAGGGCCACAAGGAAGGGACGGGTAGTGCACGCATAGGACATTGTCAAGGTTGCTAGAACGTTTTAGGCTATGACCAACGGGAGGGACTTGGGTAGAAAGGGATATGATGACTACGCGCTAATATCACATGTATCCTCTCATTGAGAAGTGTTTACCGGACATTGCGTGGGGTGATCTTGTAGGCTAACCAACCAAAGACCCCTCCTTCCCAAATTCCCTTCGCTTAAACTTTACTTTTCTATATGAACACAGTTTGTTCAAGTCTTTCCTTTGTCTCATTATCTGAGTCATGTAATGTCCAAAAACCCGCTCGTATTTGTAATTATGTGTTTAAATTATTTATTTGTTAAAGGACTAGTTCATCAGTATAAGTTCTGCCGGAACCTACCGTTGTGGACTAAGAGGGGTGCCTAACACCTTCCCCTCCAGGTTATTTTGAGCCTTTACCCTAAATCTCTGGTAATGCAAACCAATCCAAGAGTTATCGCTCTAGGTGCCCTAACACACCATAATCTATTAGGTGGAAACTCTTCAAAACCCAAATTCCCAAAAGAAAATTAGTTATTACCCTCATGAATGTCAGAACCTAGACTTTCTCTGCAAAAGGAAAAAAAGGGGGGCCCAACACGGTTAACTATGCAAGCCAGACCATGAATGATGCCCAAGTCAACTCCACAGTGACCAAAAAAGAACTCCTTGCTATTGTCTTTGCGATGGAGACACTCCACCTGTACTTGATGGTTACAAAGGTGATTGTTCATACCGACCATGCGGCGCTTCGGTATTTGATGAGCAAGAAAGATTCTAAGGCAAGAGTTGATGTGGTGGGTGCTTCTATTGCAAGAGTTTGATCTAGAGATTCAAGACCGCAAGGGTAGTGAAAATAAAGTAGCGGACACTTGTCCTGATTGCAGGAGGAGGGGAGGCCATATAACAGCCTTAAGATCAATGATTTATTTCCCCACGAGGAACTCCTAGTCATTTCAATGACCGGGATGCCATGGTTCGCCGACTTAGCAAACTATTTTGTGATTGGAATTGTACCGAATGAGTTCTCTTCAAATCAAAGGAAGAAGCTCAAATGGGATTGCCTTGACTATTATTAGGATGAGCTATACATCTTCCGGTTTTGTACCGATAGTGTGATCCGACGATGTTTACCGGATGAGGAACAAGTGGGTATTCTTGAGGCTTTCCACTCTTCACCGTATGGTGGTCATCATCGTGGAGTAAGAACGGAGGCAAAAGTTTTGAGTTGTGGATTATATTGGCCTACTCTGTACAAGGATGCTAGTGAGCTTGTCAAGTGTTATGATGAATGCCAAAGGGCCGGTGGGATCTCAAAGAAGAATGAAATGCCTCTCACCACTATTTTGGAAATAGATATTTTTGATGTGTGGGGTATTGATTTCATGGGTCTTTTTGTTAGCTCTTGTGGGAACACCTACATTCTAGTCATGGTTAATTATGTGTCTAAGTGGGTCGAGGTCGTTGATTTTCCCAAAAATGAGGCGAGGAGTGTGGTGGCATTCTTGAAGAAGAGCATTTTTACAAGATTCGGTACTCCAAGGGCCATTATTAGTGATGGGGGTTCTTATTTTTTCAACAAGGCTTTTGATACCTTACTCACAAAGTATGGTTCCACTCACAAAGTATCGACCCCCTACCATCCTCAAGCAAACGGACAAGTTGAAGTCTCCAACCGGGAGATCAAGAGTATTTTGTCAAAGATAGTGAATGCCAATAGGACAGATTGGTCAAGAAAACTTGATGATGATCTTTGGGCTTATAGAACGGCCTACAAAACACCAATCGGGATGTCTGCATACCGGTTAGTGTTCAGGAAGGCATGCCATCTTCCGGTGGAACTTGAGCATAAGGCCATGTGGGCTTTGAAGAAGTTTAACCTTCAGTGGGATGTCACCCCAAACCTAAGGGTATCACAATTGAATGAGCTGGATGAATTTCTCTATCATGCCTACACAAGCTCGTCCTTTTACAAGGAGAAGATGAAGTACCTCCATGACAAGTGCATCCACAACAAGGAGCTTAAAGTGGGTGATGTTGTACTATTGTTCAATTCTCGGTTACGGATGTTTTCGGGCAAGTTGAAGTCAAAATGGAGTGGGCCATTTGATGTGGTTAATGTAACTCCCGTTAGTGCTCTAGATTTGAAAAATAAGAATGATGAGGTGTTTAGAGTCAATGGGCACCGGGTTAAACATTATCTTGGCAAGGTTGATGATGGCCACATTGTGGAGGTTCTTCATTTCAAATGATTGGTAATCTGCGTCGTGTCGCGACGTTAAATCAGGTGCTTCTTGGGAGGCAACCCATGTGTCTTTTTCTTTTTCTTTTTCTTCTTCATTAGATAGACTTTGTTTTGAGCTAACTAGTTTTGAAGTGTATGCAGGAATGGGTGTGCATTGCAGGGACTGTGCAAGAAAAATTGACTAATGGTCACAAAAGTGTGGACCCCACCATAATTATGCGGACGGTAGAATCACTCTACGACCGGACAAGTTTGTGTGTAGTCCCACAACTGAAAGACCAAAAGTGTATGCTCTCTGAAGATTGGCCTGTCAAATTTTATTAATAATTTGTGGCCGAACACAAAATTGTAAGGTCCGCACAAATTATGCAGTCACACTCACTTTTATGCGAACCACAGAGATTCTTCAAAGGTTCAGGTAAAGAGTGCGGACCGCACTCAAAATTGTGTGGGCACACTCAACTTCATTTTTTACCGTTTGAGTTAACCTATAAATAGGGCTTTTCTCCACTTTACACTCTCTGAACTCTCAAGCCCTGGAAATACTATGCATCCTCATTTGTTCTAAATCTTACCTCATTTCATCAAGTTAGATCCTCCCCTGCATCATTCACTACTGGTATGTTCAATCCATGTTAGATATTTGTTCATTTTTCTTTATTTGTTTTTGTTTTTTGATTAATTTAGTTATTTTTAGGCCTAAAAATGTCAAATGTGCTTAATATGTGCTTCAAAATCATGTGGGTAGCTTACTATATGTTCATTAAGGACTGGGTAGACCACTAATCTTGTCAATTTGTGTAAAACCTTGTCTAATTTGTTAAAAATTTGCATGAAATGTAAATCAGTGTCGCGTAATTTTAAATTGTGCGGCCACACACATTTTTGTGCGGTCCGCAAATCTTAGAGTTAGGGTAAAATTGGTGCTTGAAATGTGCGGACCGCACTCACAATTATGCAGTCCGCAGTGAAATTATGTGGTCCGTAGCAAAATTGTGCGGTCGACACTGTTGAATGATCAGAGAACCTAGCTGTCTGAACCTGGGGTTGTGCGGCTGCACTCAATATTGTGCGGTCCGCACTTTTGTTTATGTGGCCCCACTGGCCAATCTATGGCTGTTTCCTGCAATTGTCATACATGCATTTGTGACCTCCAATTTTAACTGATTCCTTTCATTATGTATTGCAGACAATTGTTAGATCACGTGGTAGAGTGATACATTAAAAGGGAGGGCAGAACCCTCCCGAAGCCGAGGTCGAGGAAAAAGTAACATACCACTAGCAATCCAGAGAGCCATAAGCAAGAAAGCAACCACCAACAGAGTTCCTGAACCCTCTGAGTCCAGTGAGTGTCTCCGTCTAGGGAAGCTTCTGAGGGTGACTCTATGCAAGCACTGCCTAATACACAACCTCAACCCGAACAAGCCCCGAGTAGATTACACTTGAGAGATGAATCCTTCTCTACTGCTAGTTCTTCTAAGGGTTTGGAAAAGGGTAGCCAAGATTCTGAGCCTCTTCCTAAGTAGTAAACGACGACATGGGCTACTACATTATTCTTGGCAGACCATGGCTACATGAGAGAAAGGTTGTGACATAAACATACCATCAACTTCTGAAATTCCCAACTCTAGAGGGAATCGAACAGATAAGAGGACATCAACCTACAACAAGGGAGATAAATTCGATCTTGGTTTGCAGCAGTAAAGGGAAGGAACAATTGGCATATCAATTACAGGAAGCAATGCCCTCTTGCGAATCATACGACAAAGGGGAGGAGACGTCGAAATCCTATCAGGTACTAAGGTATTTCTAGGTACCGAAAGAAACAGATGCAACCAAATCCATGATGGAAGAACTCGAATAGGTGGCATTGTTCAAAAGGTTCCTAGAAAGGAAGTTCCACTTGGGGACAATTGAACCCCGAGCTCATGTCAGGATTTATTGAATTTCTTAAAAATAATGTTGATTGTTTTGCATGGTCGCACGCGGATACGACAGGTATAGAGCTAAAGGTGGCCATGCAAAAGTTAATCCTGGATCCCAGCATCCCTCTAATAAGGCAAAAGAAGCGCCCAATCGTCGAGGTCAGAAATAGGTTTGTCAAATAGGAGGTAACTCGATTACTTGATATCGGTTTAATCCATGAGGGAAAGTATCCCGACTGACTAGCTAACATAGTGGTAGTTCCAAAAAAGAATAGTAAATTTTGCATGTAACATAGATTATAAGGATCTGAATAAGGCGTGCCTAAAAGACTTGTTCCCGTTGTCAAACATTGATCAAATGATTGATGTAACGGCCGGGCACGAGTGCCTACGTGAAAACTTTGGTACATTTGGGTTAGGATTCATGTCCATGGAGAAGGATAAAAAAGGACCAAAATACAGGTTTAGGAGATGTGGTCACTTCCCAATCATGTCCCACACATCTCCAAGTCATTTACCAAGCCAGGGGTTGCAAAACTTCCAATATCATCAGTCCCGAAATCAGCAATTGACTTTGATGAAGAGTTGATCAGAATGCCCCAAAATCTATTTGATGAGGTCGATATTGTTGAAATGGAGGAAGATTCTAGCAATGAAGATGTGCAGTTTTTGGGCCGAATGTGGAGCTTAGCAACTGGGAAGATACTCCTCTCCCCACCCGAGAGGAGTTTTGGTAGTTTGCTTTATTTTTTTTTCTGTTATCTATATTATTCAAGGGTTGTAACCTAGATTTCACTTCTGCTTGTTTTGAGGGTCGAACCCTTTCTATCCTTCTATTTTCAGCGAAACGCAATTTTTCTTCTTTTATTGTTGATATTCCTAATAATTGTTTCAATTTGTTGGTTCTAATGACATAAAATGCATAAGGAATTTTTAGCCAGATCTTAAAAGCTAGTCTAACTTTAAAATAATGATCCAAGAAGTCGAATGTGATGAAGAGGCAGCATTTGAGAGAAAAGAGGTTGAGATCTCGTCCCTCCGAATTGTTATAGAAGTTGAAATTGGTAGCGATGAGTGGGTGGGAAAAGATTGGAAGCAAAATGTCATGATCAATTTTATCAAGAGAAAATGGCTAGAGGGTACAACAAAAGGTGCATCCCAGGAAGTTGAACCGGGCTAACTAGTATTGAAGCGCACCCGTCCACATCAAGCTGAAGCTAAAACCAAGTTCCCCTCCAACTGGCAAGGCCAGCCCTTTGTGGAATATATATTGCCCATTGATGCTCAATACTTTATAGACACAGAGGGCAAAGTTACGGATATGGCCATTGATGTTGATGTCGTTAAGAGATACTATGTATGACCTCTTTGCCTTATCTTCAATTACATGTCTTGTACTCGACATTTTCAAAGTTTGGTATGACGAAGGTGTTTTATTCAGCTACCCAAAAACTTTTATCCTTTGCTATCTCTTTTGAGACTTAATTTAATTTCTTTTATACCCCTCTTTTGGAATAAGGAAATAGAGTTAGAAAACAGAAAAAAATAAAAAGAAAAACAAATGAAGAAAAAAAAAGAATAAAGGAAGATAAAAAAGAAGAAAAAGAAAAGAAAGAAAAAAAAGCAACAAATTTTAGTTTGGAACTACGCTTGACCTGATTCCTTTAAAGGATACATAGGCAACCTTACTCTGAGGTTCGGTCCCATCAAAATAAAAATCCGAAATTCCCAAAACTCAAAGAAACTGAGGCAGAAGTTTTAGTTTTGCAAAAGATCTGATTCCAAAAGTTGTAATTTTGAACCCTTCCATCGTGAGTTGTTTTGAGACTTCATGCCACCTTTTCCTTCTAACCCTGTCCAAAAGCCTACACTATAGTCCAAAGAAAGACCTTTCGACCAATCTTTGAGGATGCCAAGTCAAGCGATATAGAGATGTGATTTACATCATGGGTAATACTTTGTTCATGGACACAAAAGAATTTTTTTTTAAAATGAATAAAATGAGGGAGTCATTGGTGATAACCGTCACGGACACCATAAGGTGATGGTTAGCTGAGAGAAAATTTATAATGAGAGAGTCTTATTGGTGAGGACCCTCATGGGCACTGTAAGGCGACAGTGAGTTGAGATATAAATAAATGAGAGAGACTTGTCGGTGAAAATCCTTCGGACACTACAAGTCGAACGAGGTTCATGACTTTACAAAGAGATTGGATCATTGAAAGCCCAGTTTTGAAGTATGAAGACATGAAATGAACTGAATATGTGATTGGTTGGACGAATTAGGTTGATCAATCTGAAATGCATGTCATGATCATTGGAGTCAACTGTTTCACTCAGATAAGTCTCTTTTCCATTCTTCATCAAATAATCATCTTTGTTCGAAATTTTCCTTTTATTTCCTAATTCTTAAAGTCATTTCGCTTTGTTTCTTTTGGGTCTATTTCTCTGAGTCTCTTTCAAATTAGTGTTTGTTAAACATGCAAGAAAGGACTTCAAAGTCTGCTATCGGCTTCTTGATTGCACAAAGCAAAGTTCGGCAAAGCACATCACAAATGACATGATTCGGAAGGAGCAATGTGGTGATAGCTGAAGTTCAGGGGGATTATGTGATTCTTGAATTTTTTAGGAAGTGCAAAGGTTCAATAGTTGCCAGAATAAAAATGCAACACAACAAGTGAGTGTAAAGGATTCGGGTCATTTAGAGGTTTTTGTTGTCAAGGTTCGATCAAGAGGTCAAATAATTCATTGTTAGCCCGAAGCAGCTAATCAAAATAAAACATGGCAATGGTAGAAGCGGACACCTTCAGCAACGATGCCACAAACTAATCACCACATTTTCAAACTCATAAAATTTCCTTTGATTGAAATAAGGGCAGGAAAATTTGGTAATTCGTGTGGATCCTCCAAGAGGAAAGCATGGTTCAAGGGCAAGAAATCTTTGTTCACTCTGCAGGGATCCACCATAAGAGAAGCATAGTTCAGGTAAGTTCGTTGTCGACTTTTCAGGACCCTCCTAGATAATGGGATTTAGTTTTAAGTTTTTAGGACCTTCCTAGATAATGAGATTTAGTTTTATGCTTTTACCTTTAGAAAGTGAAATTCTGCTTTTAAGTTTTCACTCTTAAAAATGAGATTTAATTTTAGTCTTCACGACCCTCATGGATAATGAAATTTAGCTTTTAAATTCTTAGAAATCTTTTAGATAACTGGATTCAACTAACACTCACAAACGTTCCTAGTATAAACTGAGGCAGAACATTTTCTTTGTTTTGTTATGTTTATAGGCACCCACCTAGGGAACGAGGGTATTTATTTCAAGAGTTTTAGATTCAGTTTTAGTAGCAGGCGCCCACCTGGAGAATGAGGGAATTAATTTCAAGCTTCACGTTTGTAGCAAACGCCCACCTGGAGAATGAGGGAATTCATTTCAAGTTTCAAGTCAGTAGCAGGAACCCACCTAGAGAACGAGGGTATTTGTTTCAAGAGTTTTAAGATTCAGTTTTAGTAGCAGGCGCCCACCTGAAGAATGAGGGAATTCATTTCAAGTTTCAAGTCAGTATCAGGAGCCCACCTGGAGAATGAGGGTATTTATTTCAAGAGCTTCAAGATTCAGTTTTAGTAGCAGGCGCCCACCTGAAGAATTAGGGAATTCATTTCAAGTTTCATGTTAATAGTAGGCACCCACCTGGAGAATGAGGGAATACATTTCAAGTTTCATGTTAGTAACAGGCACCTACCTGGAGAACGAGGGTTATTCTTTCAAAGATGAATTCAAGTTCGGATAAGAACGTCAGTCGCCCACCTGGAGAATGAGGGTATTTACTTCAGAAATTGATTTCAAACTCAAGTCTACTTTAAGTTCAAGTTCAAGTTCATTTCAAATCCAAACATCAGGAGCCCCTGAAGAATAGGGTCAACTTTCAAGCTTCAATTCAAGCTCGAAGCAGCGGAAACTTGACTTGAGAATGCATCTCGACAATTCAAGATGCATAACAAGATCGAAAAAGATTCAAGATAGAAGAGTAGATAGGATTTTGTCATTTTTCTTGTAATTTTTATTTGATTTTTCATTTTTGATGTAATGACAGGAACCGCGAACCGAAACCTCGACGGCATTTCACTCGACTCTCCACCTCGGTATCCTTCTCCATTTTCCTTATCTCTGAACTATACGTGGCCTGATTCCTTTATAGCCAAGGATATGTAGGCAGCTCAGATACCAGGGCTCGGTCACAATATTTTGCCCCTCTTAGTTTTGTTTTGAATAAATGTCGGGTCAGAAATCAATTACGTTGCTTACTTGATTCTTTTCTCAAAAACACTTCATGTTTCCAAGCAAAGAGAGGCAGTTGTAAGCATGTAATTTTGACTCGCCACGTCTTCAAGCTATATTAGTATTCTTAGCATTTTCAAACATTTATTTGAGTTATTTTAATAGGATTTTGCCTATTCTTCACTTTTATTTTTATTATAAAACATAAAATTGAAAACACAAAAAAAGTTTTATTTTATTTTACTATTTTTCTCATTTATTTAAGGTCGTTAGTATTTTAGTAGTAATATTATTACTTTGCGATGGTTCTAGCCTAAATTTCTCTACTTTTATTTCAATATAATCTCCAGATAATACCAAAAATAATTTCATCTTTTAATATAGTTTAGTTTAATTAATTAGAATTGGTTTTTGCATTGTGTAGTATTTTTATCTTATATTAAAGGGAGTTAACTAAGATTTTGGACTACAATTTTAAGAGTCTTGGAGCCCAATTTTAGGACCCAATTTGGCATAATCCAGAGCTTATTCCCCTTAGCCTACACAACCCCATCAAATTTTATAACCCTAAAACACTAATTTCATAAGAAGACATTTGACCTAGATAGGAGGAAAGAAGGTCAGCCACCACCGCCACACAACCCTATCTCAGCTGCCACAGCCGCCGAATAATTCTACAGTGCCTAGCGGCCAACCTCTCTTTCCTTACCTCTCAGCCGCCCAACCAAACAAGAAAGAGAACAACCAGCAACTACCGCCAAGCACCACCCCCGCCACCAGAACTCGCTGGAATCTAGCGAAAAATAAAGAAATCAGCCGCCTCATCCTACCACCTTCACCAAATCAAAAATAAAAGGACATCACAGAATGACCAACAGGAGCTAACTCGCCACCGCCTCACCACGGTCGTCTCCTTCTCTTCACCTGCTATCGCCACCGCCAGCAGCTCCACTAAAGCTCACCGAAGGTCCGAAAATCGGATGTTCCCCACCTTTAGCTAAGCTCTCATCATTCCTTCTTGATTTTATTTGGAAAATGGCAGCAACACTCATAGCCCCCTTATTTTCTTCATCATTTTCCATCTCCGTTCTTAACTTTCTTCTAAAAATTTATAGAACATATTGACAAAACCAAAACATAAATAAGAACAAAATATACCTACCGGAAAATTGTCTTTTCCTTCCTTCTCTTGTTTACTGCTTAATTCCATAAGAGCAAAGAGGAGAGTTATCAATCCACAGCTGTAGCTGGCTCCATTTTAATTTACATAGTGAACGGTTCAAATCAGTAGTCTCCTGGATTTCACGTTTCTTCGCTCGCATAGGCAAAATTGAGTCTGTTTTCGGTGCAGATTCGAGATTCTGTCTGGGTTTGTATTTGAGAGTCATGTCGATTTGAGTTTCAATCGTAACTGTGTTTGGTTCCCGTCCGTGTAATTGTTAGATGTCTTTATCAATTTAAAATTACAGTCTTTAGGTTCAACTCTTTTTCTCTTACTTTTATTTAATGGTGTTGATTTCTTGTTTAGAATATTTAGATACTAGTAATGAATTTTGAAGTTGGTTTCCAATCTTGAATATTCTGTACTGTTTAATTTCCTCCATGCTTTTGACTTAACATGTGAATCCATATCTTTGTTGGGATTTTGCGCTTCAGAAAATGCAAGGGCTTAGTGTCAGATAACATTAAACTATTCAAGTAACGTGCTAAATTTATCTATGTTCATCACTGCCTGCGTATTTTGTTGAATGAACGTGGGTCACGGGAGTAGGAAGAGGATAAATCCCATTAGTAATTAATTTGCTTTCATGTTATATGATTCGGTCTTAGGAAAATACCTAAAATGAAAAGTTAAAATATTGGCATGAATTAAATTTTCTTTTATTTAGTTTCCTTTCATTTACTTTACTTTATTGTAGTATTCGCAAGTAGCATGTTTAGACCGACCACACCTGGGTAGGCAATATTAGGTCATTTATGCATCTCTATTTCAAGGTGAGAGGTTGTACTCTTTAGTTTATATTCAGGAGAACGCCCTGTGGATTTTGTATATATTTTATCTGGGGTATGCCCCAAAGTAAATGTATTTGGAGCCCGAGATGAGCACTGTGGAGGAAGTATACCTAGGTTACCTTAGGATTTTTATTTTCTTTTATTATTTTTACTTTATTAGGTGGGGACAACCTCCCACCTCTTCTATGTTTATCTTTGCTTTTTGTGTGTTTCTACTTCAATTTGAATACTTTAAAAATCAACTAGATCGAGTACGCAACCGTGACTTTCATGGGACTCGGAGAATGCCTAACACCTTCTCCTCGAGTCAATTGAACACCCTTATCTTGAACTCTGGTTCAAACTAGTGTTTGGAGTCAAAATATGTTTTGATAGAAAAGTTATTTTTAAACGGTGACCTGGCACACTGAAATCAAATATCAGGTGGTGACTCTGAAAAATCCTTCGAAACACAATCTTTTGTCACTTTTCAAATTGAATCCCTTTTAAGCTTTAAAATCACTTTTTAAATTTTTTAAGGGGTACTTAAGAGTGAACAAAGGAGTGTGACAGATGGCCCATGATAGCCTTTTGTTGTTCTCTCAGGATCTTCATCGTCTACGCAACGTGCTCGTCTTCAGTGTCATCAGGAGTCGCTTCCCGTATGTGTAGGGGATAGCACCCACCATGAACCGGCATGGCTACGTCCTCCTCGTTACGGGTGTCGCTGATTGAATCCTTGTGTTGAGGCAGATTCTCCTGTGCCTCAATGTTGTGTGCGATGTTTACATTGTTATCTATCATCTTTTATAGAAATAAAGAATCAAACAGATTAGTAATAGACGCAATGATCAACTCAATTACCCAACTGTCGAAGCCCCACAGTGGGTGCCAAACCATTTATCCGTAAAACGATATAGTTGAATTTATAGCGTGGTTTATAGACAAGCGAATCTATTTGATCCTAAAATGATAAATAAATTAAATAAAATATAAGACTTAGCGTTGAAATCGAGATAAGCTAGCAGACAGCTTGGTTCCGGGAGCAACACTGCTGAAGACAGCAATAAGAATATTGATAGACAGAAAATAAAGTATTATTTTGCTTGAAATAATATGTAGCATAAGTTTATCAGAAATTTCGTATCCTACAATGGCTGTTGAAGTCACTATTTATAGCTATACTTAGGGAACAAGGTCCTAGGGTCAAGTCCCTCTTAAATGACAATAATTGGGGCCATTGATGAATATATGACGACATGATATGAATGCTAAAATTTACTGTAACGGATTGTGTATTTTAATACTGAGGAATATTCTTCATTGAATGTCATCTGGCGGCAAATATTCGTTTTCCCTCATTGACAATGTTCCCTTCGGGGTCTTCCCGGTGCCAACCGAAGCTATTGTCCTCGGTCTTGTTTTCCACTCTTTTCGTCTTTCGTCTGTCTCTGGTTACACGTGTCATTCTATCATTCAAGTATTTACTGTGAACTGATTTTACCCTATATAGTACTCTCATAATAATACACGTTTTACATAATTTTTATTTTTTTGAAATGGTTTTAGTGTCCGGATGCTTAAAATTTAAGTTTTTGTTGGGTGATCTTTTCTTCTTTTCAACTTCCTTTCGCCATGAGCCACATCTATGACCTTGATCTCATTGTTGGTTTGATAATTGTGGTACAATTTAACATGTTATTCAATGAACTTTAGTTTAAGTAATATTAAGTAGTTTATATTAATACAGTACCGGAGGCAAATCTAGAATTTAAGTTTTATGAGTTCTATCTTGGACGTTCTTAGTATTCAATTTATTATATTTTTAAGATGAGTTTATATCTACTAATTATATCGAAAGCAATGAGTTCACATGAACTCATGCTAATATGGCGGATCTACATGAGAAGTTATGAGTGCTCAAGCATCCATTGTCTTTACCTAGATTTACATAGGCAATTAGTGAATTATTGTAGATAAGTACTGAGTGAACACCCATAGCTAAGTTCTTCTAGCGTCTTCTTTTGCAACTCTTTCTGTCGAGTACGCATAACTTTAAAATCTTGAATCCTCTACTATTTAGAATTGTTCCTTGGTTTGCAACATGATTTCTAACGACAGCATTTGGATTGGCAATGACATACTACATCAGTTTAAAAAAGAATGAACCTATTACTATTTGTGGATCAAACAAAGTTTTCTTTGATCATAATTTTTGTAAATAATTTTTAAATATTTTAAATTATTAATTATTGTGACTCATAGTACATTTTATATAATTTTTAAATTCATATAAAAATTTAATAAATATAACCCTTTTACTCCAAAAAGATTTAAACAACTTGAAATAAAGGGAGTATATAAATATAATTTTAAAGCAAAAATAAATATAAATTAAAAATACAAATTGAAAGAAAAAGATAAAACGAAAATTTTGCGGAGGAGGGGGTGGACGTTGGTAAAAATGGCAGGAATCAAACTTCAACTCGAAGTAAACTCCAAAGTCAAAACCCAATACTACAAATAATACTCGTTGTCTTCTCCATTATCAAAACCTGACGAGAAGAAGAAATCCCATGATATCCTTGCTGAAAATATTTTGCTCAATGATGAAGAATTAGAGAAGGGGAAAAGAGTCTCAGACACAAGCCCTAGAAATTTTGGTCTATACGATGTAAATGATCTCACATGTGGTCTTTAGTGTCTTTTAATTTCAGCCTTAGAGAGTGACACGTGTGAGCATCACTGGCCCTTAGAATTTTGATCAAGAACCATTCATGTAAATAGCAAATACGTTAGGAAGTTCCTCACTACACCTAATTTGCACATGATAGATAATAAAGGAATAAAGTTAGTTAGGCATAGGGACTGATAATTGTACAGGTGGCTAGTATAGGTTAATTTTTGGTATTTGTTCTTTACGTCATTTACATGTATAAATATAGGCTATACTGAAAAGTAAAATATACAAATAAAATTTTTGCATCTTCATTCTTTCATTCCTTCATGGTATCAGAGAAGATCTCTGCTCGATCCTTGAACTTCTTCGTCTAATTTTCCTCCTTCTTTTTGCTCAACTTCATCTATTATCATGACTGGAACAGATCCTTCACCCACTCTTTCTCTTTCTTGTTCAACCAGTCAAGCTATGAATTATGATGTGAATCACCCTTATTTTCTTCACTCTTCAGATGCACGTGGAATGACTCTTGTCACCTCACCCTTTGATGGAAGAGGATTCCCAGGCTTGAGAAGATCAATCCTAATTGCATTATCAGCCAAAAATAAGTTGGGGTTCATCAATGGGGTTTGTGATCAACTTGCCCTGGATTTAAAGGATCATGCACAATGGAGTAGGTGCAATGACATGGTAACCTCGTGGATCTTAAACTCTCTAACTAAAGAGGTAGGAGACAGTGTGATTTATTCCAAATTTGCAAAGGAACTTTGGAATAGTCTTGAGCATAGATTTGGACAATCCAATGGAGCTAAGCTCTATCACCTACAAAAGGAAATTGCTAAGACAGTTCAGGGGAACAGCAGTATTGCAGGATATTTTACAACTCTGAAAAGGTTATGGGATGAGTTAGATTCCCTAAACTCATATCTAGATTGCATTTATACTTGTGTGTGTAAAGGGAAGAAAAAGGTAGCAAGTTCCTAGAGGATCAGAGAGTCATTCAGTTTCTCATGGATTTGAATGATGTGTATGCACATGCAAGAGGAAACATCCTCATGATGAGCCCACTCCTAAGCATGGATCATTCCTACTCTTTCCTTCTGCAAGATGAAAGTCAAAGGGAAATATATGTTAGCCTACAATATCCATCAAATGGTGCATCCTTCATGGTAGGATCTCGAGGGATGTTCAATCAAAGGAATAACATTCAGAAATCATGGGGAACTTCTCAGAAATAGGGGAACAATCAGAACATACAACAAAAATTCAGAAAGAAGACAAAGTATAATCCCAATGTGAGTTGTAGTCATTGTATGAGAACAGGGCATGTGAGAGTAGATTGCTACAGACTAATAGTATTTCTTGATGATTTTCAATTCACAAAATTAACTAATTATCAGCCTGCAATAAAGGGAAATGCAGTGGTGGTAGGACAGGATAGTGAAGAGAAGTCCAACACTTGCAGTGAAGGAAACATGAGCAATCAGAACCAATATTTTAGTAAGGAGCAAGTGTCAGAATTGGTAAACATAATCAAGCAAGTGCAGATTGGGAGTGTAGGAACCACAACATCAGAAATCAATGCTAATGTTGTAGCTGGAACCATACTCAAATACACAGGAACTTGTCTTGCTATTTTTAACACTAAAACATGGATTATTGACTCAGGGCCTCTGAACACATGTGTTTTGATGCTAGTTCTTTCTTAACTCTTACCCCTCTACCTACACCTTTACATATTAGTTTACGTAATTCATTTCAGTTATGTGTTACACACATAGGTAGTGTATCCATTCAGCCTGATATGATTCTTCATAGGGTGCTTCATGTCCCTTCTTTCAAATATAACTCATTATTTATTCATAAGTTATGTATTCAATTTAATTGCTTTTTAAATCTAACTTCTAGTGGATGTCTATTGCATGTCCCTTTAATGATGAGGGGACAAGTTTTTGGTCAAATTAGAGATCTGTTTCTTCATTTAGACAAGATGTAGTTTCCATTCCAAAAGGAAAAAATTCCAATGTTATTTCTACTTCTGTTTCTTTTCCAATAACTTTAGCTGGTAATGTTACATCTAATGTAAAACAATGGCATTTCAAGCTAGGGCATTTGCCCTTTTCAGTAATGAGAAATCTGAGTTTCATTAACTTTCCCTCCAACTTTGGTTGTGTGTGTCACATTTTTCCTCAAGCTAGGTAGACCAGACTACCTTTCCCCTTAAGACATATTAAGAGCTCTACTATCTTTGATTTAATTCATATTGACATTTGGGGGCCCTTCAAGACTGTTACTTATAATGGTTACAAGTATTTCTTAATTATTGTGGATGACTATAGTAGGGCAACTTGAACTTTCTTTTAAGTTCTAAGGGGAATGATTTTTCAGACTTGAAATCATTTCTATGCATGGTAGATAGACAGTTTAACTTGAAAGTCAAGAAGATCAGATCTGACAATGCCATGGAACTAGGAAAAAGATCACTAGAGGCAAGTTTTCTTGAATCTCAAAGGATTATACATGAGACTTCATGTGTTGCAACCCCTCACCATAATGGAGTAGTTGAGAGGAAGCATAGACATCTTCTAGAAGTAGAAAGAGATCTATTATTTCATTCTAATGTGCCTCTCAATATTGGGCAGAGTGTGTACTGACAACTACATATCTAATCAACAGAATCCCTTCTAAAGTTCTGAATGGTTTAACACCCTATGAGATGCTGCTTAGTAAACAGCCCAGCTATGATACCCTCAAAAGTTTTGGTTGTTTATGTTATGTATCAACTTTGTCTCACAATAGGAGGAAGTTTGAAGCTAGGGCAAAGGGTTGTGTATTCCTAGGATATGCCCAAAATCAGAAAGGTTATAAATTACTAGACCTTGACACTAAAAGGGTGTTTGTTTCTAGAGATGTCAGGTTCCATGAACATCTATTTCCTTTTGCTCACTCACCTTCCTCACCTGTTTTTCCTTTTTTTCCCACCAGGTACACCTCCACTAGATGCCTCACCTCATAGCTCAACAGAACACTATCCCAGGACACCCTTACCATCATCATCTCCCACATTGTCTTCACCTCAATCTATCCTCTCCTCACCTAGCAGTTCTTCTTAGTGTCATGCTTCTTTTACTCCATCCAATATCACCCTCAACCCTTCAGAATCCAGTCCTTCTTACTCACCCATCCTGGCCAGATCACTATCTCCCTCACCAACCAGCACACCTATTCCAATTCCTCCTTAACCAGTCAGAAACTGACAAAATGACTCAAAAACCAACCTACTTAAATGATTACATTTACAACAACATTTACCTATCTGACCTAGTTCTTGTCTATCTAAACCTCTCCAGCCAAATGCTTTCTCCGTCAATGCCCTTTATATGAACAATCAACATCTACTTATCTCCATTTCTTCAATATCAGAACCTAGCAGTTATTTACAGGCTTCCACTCATCCTGGGTGGAAGAAAGCCATGGATGCTGAAATTTCAGCACTTGAACTAAATCACACTTGGGATGTTATACCCTTACCACCAGGGAAGAAAGCCTTACCTTATAAATGGGTGTACAAGGTGAAGCACAATCATATGGTACAATTGAAAGGTTAAAAGCTATGTTAGTGGTTAGGGGGACATTCAGAGAGAAGGAATATATTATTCAGAAAACTTTTTACCTGTGGTAAAAATGACTACCATCAGGTGTCTCTTGGTTGTGGCTATTAAAAAGGGGTGGCATGTCTCACAACTTGATATCAATAATGCCTTCTTGCATGGGGATTTGCAAGAAGAGGCCTATATGAAATTCCCAGCAGGTTTGACTCCTCCTCAACTTAATCATGTTTGCCGCTTAAGAAAATCACTCTATGGCCTAAAACAAGCGTCAAGTCAATGGTATGCTAGGTTAGTTGGGGCTCTAAACTACAAAGGTTACTCCCACTCTCTAAATGATTATTCATTATTATACAAGCAATCAGGTGCCCTAATTTCTATCTTGGCTCTCTATGTGGAAGACATACTACTCATAGGAAATGACACCATAGAAATTGCACATATTACAACTTTTCTAAACACAGAATTCAAGGTAAAGCATCTTGGAGACATTCATCATTTTTTGGGTATAGAAATTCTCAGAGAAAAGTAGGGTTTCATCATAGGTCAAAGGCAATTTACCTTAGATCTCTTGGTAGAATTTGATTATACGGGTTCTGTTATTTCTTCACCACTCGATCCTTACTCCAAATTGCAAGCTGATGTGGGAGAACTTTTGTCTGATCCTACTATTTAACGCCACCTTGTTAGGAAGCTCAACTATTTAACCAGTACCAGACCAGACCTTTGTTTTGCTATTCTTTGCTTGAGCTAGTACATGCAACGTCCTTGCACTTCCCATTACTCTGCAGCTTTGCGTATTCTCTGTTATTTGTGCACTCATCCTTCTCAAGGGATCTTTCTCACTATAGATCCCTCATTTGATTTACTCGCTTTTTGTGACGCAGACTGGGTGGCCTGTAGAGATTCTCGTCGTTTTGTAACTAGCTTTTTCATCACCCTTGGTGGAGCTCCTATTTCATGGAAATCCAAGAAGCAGGTTTCCATTTCCCTTTCCTCTACTAAAGCTGAGTACCGTTCGATGAGGCATATAACTGCTGAAGTCACTTGGTTGGTTCGACTTCTCTTTGATCTCTTTATAGCTCCGACTTTGCTAGTCCCTAATTGCTCCGACAGTCAAGAGGCGATTCACATCGCCCGCAACCCCATTTTCCATGAGCGTAACAAGCACATAGAGCTTGATTGCCACTTTGTCACGCAACAATTTCTCTCTGGCTTAATCACCCTCTCCTTTGTTCCATCGAATCAACAACTTGTCGATCTCTTCACCAAACATCTTTCTGGGGTTTCTCACAGAACCATTTTAAACAAGTTGGGGGGCCTGTCCCTCCCCTCCAGCTTGAGGGGGGATGATGAGAAGAAGAAACCCCATGATATCCTTGCTGAAAATATTTTGCTCGATGATGAAGAATTAGAGAAGGGGAAGAAGAGTCCCAGACCCAAGCCCTAGAAATTTTGGACTATACAATGTAAATGATCTCACGTGTGGTCTTTAGTGTCTTTTGACTTCAGCCTTAGAGAGTGACACGTATGAGCATCACAGGCTCTTGGAATTTTGATCAAGAACCATTCATGTAAATAGAGAATAAGTTAGGAAGTTCATCACTACACCTGATTTGCACATGATAGACAACAAAGGAATAAAGTTAGTTAGGCATAAGGATTGATAATTGTATAGGTGGCTAGTATAGGTTAATTTTCTGTATTTGTTCTTTAGGTCATCTACATGTATAAATATAGACTACACTGAAAAGTGAAATATACAGAGAAAATTTCTACATCTTCATTCTTTCATTCCTTCAAAACCTTATAGCCTTAATTAAACCTTTACAATAAACCCTCCAACTTGCCCGTTTTAGCAGCTGTAATTTTGGTGTTGTTGTTGTTAATACATGATTCGAATTCAGCAATGACTACTCCTGGTGGTAGAATGGGTGGCAAAGTATTCTCTTCGCCGAGTTCTTCTTCCTCTTCAAATAGTGAGATTACATCTTACAGTACCTGTTGTATTCATTGTAATGATAGTTATGCCTCTTCGTCGTCTATTCCTTTGCATTCTGGGATACACAATTGGTATATTGTTGGTATTGCGACACTATTTGCAGCTATGATCTGTTTTCGAGTGTTTATTTATGAGGTTGATCGGTCTAAGGACAAAACAAATGTTCTGTCATGGGCGGATTTCCAGCCATGCCCCCTGAACCCACCCCTTGGACACACCCCATGGCGTCCTGGCAAGCCTTCCAATGCCAAGCGCCATGGTCGGCCCCGTGGTCTTGGCACCGCCAAGTCACAAGCATGCATGTGCCTCTGTCGCCCAATGATAGCCCATGCCAGCGCCTAGCGGCTGGCAGATGCCAATAGCTCCACATGCACAGACAATGTCGGGCGCACAGTTCATGATGATGCCAATAGCGCCGCGCGCACAAACAATGTCGCGCACACAGATTTTGATGCCTTGCTAGTGTCCAGCCGCAGGCGGACTCCAAATAGTGTCGCGCGCGCCAACAACACCGCGCACGCAGACCTTGATACGAATGAAAAAAGTTGCTTCCAACGGACCTATTTTCTGCTTGTAGAAAACGAAGTCCTTTTCATTGTAAATATAGAGTAGTTTTATTTTATGTACTTCCATTATGTTTCTCTAGCTTAGTTAAGTCTAGTTTTGTAACTTTGGTTTATTTTTTTAAGCATTATTATGGGGGATCAAGCAATCAAACTTTCTAGCAAGTAAACATTTCTCTATACTGGTGTCTCTCCCCCTTGACACCGCATAACCTTTTCTAATAGCTTTCATTAATGCAATCAAGCTTTCATTCTCAATTCTTATTTCTGTTTCCGCAATTTCTCTTGACATTGGTTTTCCCATACGGCACTGACAATCTTGTTTAGCGTATGAAGGGGACCTCAGTTGGCGGACATCAACCACACTAACATTAGTTGCTTAGCCTTACGTCGCCCTTCCAAAGAACCTCAGGAAGGCGCCACATAACAGTTGGTATCAGAGCCTAGGCTCGACATCGGATGAGGGAACATATTGCCATTACCACTATTTCTGAACATGGTTAATCATGGGGACCGCATTGCGGCCCTCGAAGGGATGGTTGACGTATTATGACCCATCGTGGATACGGTGCCTGAACTAAGAACCAGCCTAGTGCAAAGGATGGACAACCTGGATCGTAGAATGCTCCAGGCCAAAGTTGACGTAGAAAAAATCAATTGTGACTTTGAAGGAGACCGGCAAACGGCAGCCCAAGAGGCAGCCGAAATATATGGAAAATTCGAGGACCTCCTATAGGAGCACGCTGAGGATTTAGCTCAAAGAGAACAAAAGGCAGACAGAGTGACTGTCATGCAGCAAACCATAGACCACCTGAAAGGACAACTCAATGTTGTCAACGTTGCTCTACAAAGCCTACTTCGAGGAGGCGAAAACCAGATCAGGGGTGCTGTGAACCTCGCTCATGTGCCACAAAAGATGAAAATTCTGAAGCCAAAGCCATACGACAGAGCTCGGGATGCTAAAGAAGTGGAAAACTCCATCTTCGACATCGAACAATACTTCGATGTCGTGGGCGAGTTGGAAGAAGCCAAAAAGGTAGCAACTGCTGTCATGTATCTTCAGGGCGATGCTAAACTCTGGTGGCGAGTGAAATATGAAGCCATCAAGGCCAGGAAAGATACTCTCAAGACATGGGAAGAACTGAAGGCAACCATACGCCTGTAGTTCTTCCCCGAACACGTGGAGTACAATGCACGGAGAAAGCTACGGTAGCTCCGCCAGACCAGGTCAGTGCAGTAATTCTCCGTGCTCATGCTAAACATACGGATATGGGTGAAAAAGACAAGCTCTTCACATTCCTGCAAGATTTGAAACCTCATTCCTGTATGGAGCTGCAAAGACAAAGGGTAAATACCCTCCCCAAGGCAATCCAAGGTGTTGAATGCCTAGGGGATTATCACATGGAAACTCAGAAGGATAGGGCTCAGCCACCTGTCTGAGGGGGTTACAACGGGAGCCAGCCTAACAATAGTGGCCCTAGAGGAAGTGGGGGAGATTGAAGTACAAGCAGATCCAAGTCTCCTTCCTCAAGCAGCAACAACGCTGCATCCGTCAACAATAATCAGGGGAGGAAACCCCCTTCAGAATGCTGCCATTACGGTGGGCCACATTGGAACAATGAATGCCCACAGATACAGATCAACGCTCATCAGACTGTTAGGGATTAGTCAAATGACAACTCAGACGAAGCAGAACATGTAGGTGCCTTCAATGCAATCGTTGGCTCCATCCCTGATACCTTAGTGGGAACCAGTGCTGGTATCCCTAAGAAGAACTCATGCCCAATCACCAAGAAAGGGAAAAGGAAGGCGGATGAGAGGCCTCCTCCTACCCAATAGAGGACCTTAATGTTCGTTGAAATGAAAGTCAACAGCAAACCCATTCGGGCAATGATCGACACAGGTGCTACCCACAACTACTTAGCCTCGACTCAGGTGAAGCGCCTCGGTATAGTGGTACAAAAGAGTAAGGGTCATGTCAAGGCTATCAACTCACCATCCCAACCAGTGGGTGGAATAGCCAAAGAAGTGCCCATAAAGCTTGGACCTTATGAAGGAAGATTATAGATGACTTTGAACTCATAGTGGGGTTGGAATTCCTGAGGCAAACCAACATCATACCAGTACCATATGCCAACATGCTCCTGATTATGGGAGAAAACGGGGCCAAGCCCAGCATCATACCGTGCATGCCCATAAAGGTGGCCGCTGAAAACATCTCAACTATGCAGTTGAAGAAGGGAGTCAAAAGACATAAACCTATGGTTCCATCTACCCTTTGCAACAAGAATCAGAGGTCATATCATCGGCCTCAGATGACTGATGACGCTCCTCAGTATGGGAAGACTCGTCAAGCAGACTAAAAGAACAAGTCAGACTGCTCATCACAAACGAGACTTCTACCTCGGGAAAGTGTTTAACTTCATCACAGCATTGCCTAAAGTTGGAAACCTTGCATCCATCTTGGTTGTAATAGATCGGTTATCCAATTATGCAACCTTCATGGCAGCCCCACAAAACATATCAGCAGAAGATATAGCTCAACTCTTCTTCTCGCACATTGTCAAATACTGGGGCCTGCCCAAAGACATCATTAGTGGCCGTGGCTCATGCTTTACTAGCAACTTCTGGACCCATCTCTTTAAGTGCTTCGGGTCAAAATTGAGTCACAACGCAAACTTCCATCCGCCATCAGATGACCAGATGGGACGGTTCTGTGACATGATGGAGGAATACCTTCGTCACTTTGCAATCGGATCACAACAGCATTGGGTAAAGCTTTTGGATGCTGCTCAACTATGTTTGAATTCTCAAAAGAGCCCTAATACAAACAAAAGCGCTTTTGAAATTGTTAGCGGACAGAAACCGCTTCTCTTGCAAACGGTAAATGCATCAACCATGCCAAAAACTTCTCGAGCTGCCAACTTCTCGAGGGAATGGGAGCACAATTTGAAGATAGTGTGGAGCTATCTCGTCAAAGCCCAAGAGCGTGCGAAAAGGTTCGCTGATTAGAATCTTTGCTTTGTCCAACACCAAGCAGAAGACAAAGTGATTTTAAATATCCCAAGGTGGTACTTGTTTGCATAGAGGACCCATAACTCTCGCCTACTGCAAAAACGCATTGGGCCTTGTCCATTGAAAGACGTATTGAGAAAGCCACATACCAGGTTGCCATCCCAGCCTGGTGGAATATCCATCCAGTCTTCCATGTCAGTCTCCTGAGATCTCTTCGGAAAGACATGGGACATCATTCATGATGCCAACTCACAAGACAGAGGGGGACAGACCTCACAGCCAACAAGAGCCTAATCAATCATCATCTTACAAGTAAGGATCCGAGGACGTCGCCAACTCAGGTGGGGGAGAAAGTCATGGGTGGCTTTCCAGCCATGCCCCATGACCCCTTGGACGTACACCATGGCGTCCTGGCAAGCCTCCCAACGCCCAGTGCCATGGTCGGCCCCATGGTCTCGGCAGCACCAAGTGACAAGCGTGCATGTGCCTCTATTGCCCCACCGATAGCCCATGCCAATGCCCAGCGGCTGGCAGATGCCAACAGCGCCACGCGCACAGACGATGTCGGGCGCATAGTTCATGATGATGCCAACAGCACCGCGCGCAAAAACAATGTTGTGCGTGCAGATCCTGATGCCTTGCCAGCGGCCAACCACAGTCAGACTCCAAAAAGTGTTGCACGTGCCAAAAGCACCGCGCGCACAGACCCTGATGCAAAAGACAAAGTTGCTGCCAACGGATCTGTTTTCTGCCTTGTAGAAAACTAAGTACTTTTTATTATAAATATAGAGTAGTTTTATTTCATATACTTCCATTATGTTTCTCTAGCTTAGTTAAGTCTAGTTTTGTAACTTTGGTTTTTTTTAAGCATTATTAAGGGGATCAAGTAATCAAACTTTCTAGCAAGCAAATATTTCTCTGTTGTGGTGTTTCTCCCCCTCGACACCGTGTAACCTTTTGTAATAGCTTCCATTAATGCAATCAAGCTTTCATTCCCAATTCTCATTTCCGTTTCCGCAATTGCTCTTGACATTGATTTTTCTGTACGGCACTGACAATCTTGTCTAACGTACGGAGGGGACCTCAGTTGGCGGACAGTAACCCCACTGACATCGGTTGCTTAGCCTTACGTCGCCCTTTCAAGGAACCTCAGGAAGGCGTCCCGTAACAGTTCTCATGCTGCAAGTAATCAACTGATACATAAAGGCACTATTGTATTCGTGATTAATGCGCCGCGTAACAGTTCTCATGCTGCAAGTAATCAACCGATACATAAAGGCACTATTGTATTCGTGATTAATATAGTGGTTATTGTCAAAGACTAGAAATTAAATGTAAAATTGTAGATATAACAATTAGGGGTTCTTTGGTTTAAAAATAAGTTATTTAGGGTTGTAACATGGAGATTAATATGCATGGATTGTAATGGTAGGTATTGATTTGCATCATCTTTTAACGCTTTGTGCAAGACATCTGGTCCACCAAAATTCTCTGACATATTCCTAGAATTTGCTTGGTTTGCTGCATCTGTTGACCGGAAGTCCTCTAGTTTCAAACCCCCTTATAGTTTTTGATACTTTTTTCCTCCATTTCAATTGTTATCCTCTGCTGCAAAATCTACAGGGATGATTCTACTATGAATTTTATAGTCTAATAAATGGTACTGATGATGGGCAACTAGTTTGTGCTCATATTTGATGAAGGGAAGTCCGGTGCACTAAGCTCTGTTATGCGCGGGGTTCGGGGAAAGGCCGGGCTATAAGGCTCTATCGTACGTAATCTTATCCTGCATTTTTGCAAGAGGCTGTTTTCACAACTTAAATCCGTGATCTCTTGGTCACATGGCAACAACTTTACTCGATGCTGAAAATTATAAAATCTTGAATTAACCATCTTCCCTCCATTCATGATTGTTGTTGACACATTACATATCAAGCTTCACATAAGTGATGACTGATTCCTCGAAATTGTGCATTTTGACTTGTGCATTCTGACATTGATCGTGAAGCAATCGGACCATCATCTTCCCTTCGGTTGCTACTCTCAATTGAATCAAGTCTTTTGAATGTCCTCCTCTCAATTGACTTTTCTTCAGATATTGATTATGATGACCTAGGTATCTATATGTTCTTGTAACAACATTAAGTACTACTATTCAGTATGTTGAGCTCTTGTGTATTTTCCATTTTCTGAAATTTTGTTTGCCTTGCATTTGTGTTATGCTTACAATTTCTTTACTACTGTTTCAATGCTTTTACTCTTTTTTCCTAAAGGTTGGGTTGTTGGACTCGGATATATCACTTCAAAATGAAACTCAACGGGATTGCAGAAGTGGCAGATACATCCACAAAACAGGGTTTAAGCAATTTGTTGACAGGTAAAGATAGTTTGTGCAAATCATTTAAACTACAGTATATGTGCAAATATAGGAGCTTCGTAGTAAAAAACATTCTATCTAAAATTTTCTTATTAGTAATAAAAAAAAACACTTACTTTTCTTCCCCTGTTCTCCTTTCAAGATATGATCTGCTGGTGCTGCAACCATAGGACTTAGTTGAGATTTTTGGCTTCAGTCATTTTATTTCTTGTTGAAATGGCTTACACCTTCTAATCTAAAGACTAACAACTTGTTTGGATGAATGTTATGTATTGTTTCATAACGAATCGTATAGTATTGTGTTGTATCGTTTTGATATATATAATGTTTGGATATATTATATTGTTGCCGCCGTTTCATGATATCATATACCAATAATATGAAGAATAAACTTGCAATATCATAAAATTTAAAAAAAAGTAAGATATGACGTAGAATTATTTACATAAAACGGTAAAATAAATAATAAAATAAAATTATTTAATAATAAGGAACGACAAGAGGAGAAAAAAATAAAGTAACAACACGACCACACCAAATCGATCGATTCATAAAGTGACACTTTTCATCGTTAGTAACAATGGATTTAACGATACGATACAATAAAATTTAAGTAACAATCAAAACAAATATTGTATTTAAATAACAATACAATACAGTACAACAGGTAACAACCATCCAAACAAGCTGTAAAAATTGACTAGATTTTTCAATTTATGTCCCATGGTATTATTTATTTCTTACATAAGCTGATGTTTTACTTGTTGCAGAGACAACATTAGCTTTGCTTCGACACCCTGATTATTGCATCTCAGCTTATTCATCTGTAAGTGAAAGAAATACTTCATTTATGTGCTTTCTGATGTGTGATTATGTGGTTTTAAACTGCGGTAGTGGCAAACAATGATCTTTTGTCCTGTTTTTGCCAGGATCATGATCTAAAATCTGCAATAGCATTAGTTCTCTTCTTTTCCCATCTTTAATTTGCTCCTGATTTGATTGAATTAGACTTAAGTTTATGATAATTTTACTTTTTAAATCAGCTAAAATCCATAAGACTGGTTTTTGACTTTTTGAATTAGACTGATTTTTGCCCATGTTGTCCAGCCAAAGGCCCAATGGCCTAATCCTATTCTCTTTTGGTTTCCATTCCTATTTAGAATTGGATTCGGTTTATTCTTATTTTGAGTGGGTTTTGGCTTTAAGAGAAAGCACCACTCATGATCTATAAATAGGACAACCTTGGAGAATTATTCTATGCTCATTGATACAAGTCTTTGAAAGACTTAAGCACATAAGAGAGAGCTTTCGTCAAGAGAGAAGAGAGAAGAAAAATATTTGTTTTGTTGTAGATTTTTATTCCAATCAGCCAACTTCAAATTAAGCTTTCCAATTCGTTAACCGTTGGATCGGGCTAAAAATGTCGCTGAGTGTTTGACACATCTTGGTCTTGGAGTTGAACGGTGGAGATTGGATTTGGAGGATCGTAGAATCTTATTTCGAGTCTTGAACATCAGCTTCGTTTTTGTGGATTATACTCTTTCTTCAATTGATTAGTTGTTGCTCTTATTGCTATTGTTGCTCCGTGTTTGGCACTTGTTGTGTAGCCAATTTGGATAACTTTTGCAACCCTCTTATTGTTATAGTGGAGCTTTAAGGATCTTTGTGATCCCGTGGTTTTTACCTTCGATTTGAAGGGTTTTCCACGTTAAAATTTGGTGTTCTTTATCTTCTTTATTTTCGGGTTTGCTTCTTCCTCGACATAACAGTGGTATTAGAGCCTTGGTTATTTATCCGGGTTGTTACGGAATGGAGGCGAATATGAGCAAGATGGTATGTTTAAATGGGAAAAATTATAATGTTTGGAGAAGCAAGATGAAAGACTTGTTGTTCGTGAAGAAGATGCATCTACCCATTTTTTCAGCTCATAAACCCGACAGTATATCCGATGAAGATTGGAATTTCGAGCACCAACAAGTATGTGGATATATACGACAATGGGTTGAAGATAATGTTCGCCACCATATTGTGAACGAGATACATGCGAGATCATTATGGGAAAAGCTAGAGACTCCTTATGCTTTAAAAACCGGAAACAACAAATTATTTCTGCTAAAGCAATTGATGACCTTTAAATACACTGAAGGCAGTCCTATCCTTGATCACATAAATGATTTTCAGGGCGTCCTTTATCAGCTATCTGGAATGGGAGTTAATTTTGATGATGAGATACAAGGACTTTGGCTTCTTAATACTCTGCCAGACTCTTGGGAAACTCTTCGTGTTTCTTTGACAAATTCAGCTCCTGGAGGTAAGGTGGCCATGGAATATGCCAAGAGTGGTGTGTTGAATGAAGAAGTAAGGAAAATATCTCAGGGTTCGTCCTCACAAGCAGATATCTTGGTTACAGAAAACCGGTGGAGAGATAGAACAAAAGGCTCAAGGAATAGAGGTAAAAGTAGAAGTAAGTCAAGGTCCAAATACTATAATATTACATGCAACCACTGTGGCAAGAAAGGACATATCAAAAGGTTTGGCCGCAAGTTAATGCAAGACATTAGAGAAGGAAAGAAAGTTGAAAATAACGAGAACAATGTTGCTGCTATTGTTCGAGATGACCTTCTTTTTGCTTATGATGAAAACGTCATCAATTTGGTATCCCATGAGACGAGCTGGATAGTAGATTCTAGAGCTACCTCACATGTCACACCAAGAAAAGATTTTCTCTCATCTTATACTCATGTTGATTCTGGAGTGTTAAAGATGGGCAATGCCAGTGAAGTTAAGGTGTTTGGTGTTGGCACAATTTGTTTGAAAACTAATAATGGTTCAACGTAAGTTCTTCAAGATGTCAAGAATGCTCCAGACTTCCCTTTCAATTTGATCTCCGCAGGAAGATTAGACGATGAAGGTTACCATAATGCCCTCTTTAATGGCCAATGGAAGCTCACCAAGGGCTCGTTAGTAGTAACTCGAGGACTAAAGTCTGGTCAATTATATGTGACACAAGGCTCTATTCTTAATGACTCCATAAATCTGGTGGAAAGTGATACTTTATTAGAATTGTGGCACCGAAAACTGAGTCATATGAGCGAGAGGGGAATTACGTGTTTGGCTAAGAAAAGTTTGCTTTCTGGAGTGAAACAAGCAAAGCTAAAAAGGTGCATCCATTGTTTAGCTGGCAAATGGAAAAAGGTTTCCTTTCATAGCCATCTTCCCTCAAGAAAGCCCGATTTATTGGAGCTAGTACACTCTGATTTGTGTGGTCCTTTTAAAGTAAAGTCAAAAGGTGGTGCACTTTACTTTGTGACCATCATTGATGATCATTCTCGTAAGCTCTGGGTGTATCCTTTGAAATCTAATGATCAAGCACTTAGCATGTTTAAGGAATTTCAGGCCTTAGCTGAGAGACAGACGGGGAAGAAATTAAAATGTATTTGTACTGACAATGGTGGTGAATATTGTGGTCCCTTTGATAACTATTGCAAGGAAAAAGGAATTCGTCATCAAAAAACTCCGCCCAAGACACCTCAATTGAATGGTTTGGCAGAGAGGATGAATAGAACGCTAGTTGAGAGAATTAGATGCTTACTTTCAGAGGCTAAACTTTCAAGTACATTTTGGGCGGAAGCACTTAACACTGTTGCCTATGTTATCAATTTGTCTCCTGCAGTTGCTTTGGATGGTGATGTCCTAGACAGAGTTTGGTTTGCCAAAGATGTTTCTTATAATCATCTGAGAGTTTTGGGTGTAAAGCTTGTGTGCATGTTCCTAAATATGAGAGATCAAAACTGGATATCAAAACTAAGTAGTGCATCTTTATTGGTTATGGTCAAGATGAGTTTGGGTATCGTTTTTATGATCCAGTTGACAATAAAATTATTAGAAATCGTGATGTAATATTCTTTGAAGACCAAACTATTGAAGATATTGACAAAGCTGAGAAGATAGATTCTCAGAGTAATGAGAGCTTAGTTGATGTTGATCCAGTGTCAATTGCTAAGGCACCTATTGCACATGAATGAACCCAAGATAATGATGGAGATAGTGATCAAGATCAAAATGATCATCATGGTATAGATGTTATGGATGCTCCAGTTGATGAAGTTGTGGTTGATCAGCAACCAATTCCTGCACAGGTAACTACCTCGAATGCTCCTGAAACCTCTCTTAGAAGATCTACAAGGGAGAAGCAAAAATCCTACGCTATCTTCCTGAAGAGTATGTACTTTTGACTGACATGGGAGAACCTAAGAATTATGATGAAGCCATGCAAGATACTCACAAAGATCAGTAGATCGAAGCGATGGAAGATGAGATGAAGTCACTCCATGAGAATGGCACATATGAGTTAGTGAAATTGCCGAAAGGTAAGAGAGCTTTATCTAACAAATGGATATTCAGAATAAAGCAAGATAATCATACCTCTGCGCCTAGATACAAGGCGAGGTTAGTTTTTAAAGGTTTTGTCCAGAAGAAGGGAGTTGACTTTGATGAAATTTTCTCCCCTGTTGTGAAGATGTCTTCTATTCGTGTGGTTCTAGGCTTAGCTGTAAGTCTAGATTTAGAGGTTGAGTAGATGGATGTCAAGACTGTTTTTCTCTATGGTGATTTAGATGAGGATATTTATATGGAGCAACCTGAGGGCTTTGTAACTAAGGGAAAAGAAAATTATGTCTACAAATTGAAAAAGAGCATGTATGGATTGAAACAAGCTCCAAGGCAATGGTATTTGAAGTTTGAATCTATCATAGAAGAACAATGGTACAAGAAAACTTCTTCAGACCACTGTGTATTCTTCCAGCAGTTCTCTGATGATGATTTTATTATTTTATTGCTCTATGTGGATGACATGCTTATTGTTGGCAAGAATAAATCTAGAATTGCAGTCCTTAAGAAGCAGTTGAGTAAATCGTTTGCGATGAAGGACTTGGGGCCAGCAAAGAAAATCTTGGGTATTCAAATCCACCGACACAGAGATAGAAAGGAGTTATTTCTGTCCCAAAAGCAATACATTGAGAAGGTACTCAAGAGGTTCAATATGACAGATGCAAAAATGGTTAGTACTCCTCTTGCTAAACACTTCAAATTGAGTATTAGTCAGAGTCCATCTACTGATGAAGAGAAAAAAGAGATGTCTCGTATTCTTTACTCTTCTGCCGTTGGTAGCTTGATGTATGTTATGGTTTGCACTAGACCAGATATTGCACATGCTGTTGGTATTGTTAGTAGATTCCTTTCTAATCCTGGAAAAGAACATTGGGATGCAGTAAAATGGATATTAAGGTGTTTGAAAGGTACTGCAGATTTGAAGTTGTGCTTTGGCAATGGCAAGCCTGAACTTGTTTGTTACACAGACTCTAATTTAGGAGGCAATCTTGATAATTCAAGATCCACTTCCGGTTATTTGATCACTTTTGCAGGGGGAGCTGTTTCTTGGCAATCTAGACTACAGAATTGCATAGCTCTATCCACCACAGAAGCTGAATATATTGCTATCACAGAAGGTGCCAAAGAACTATTATGGATGAAGGAGTTTATTAATGATCTTGGCTTTGAGCAGCCAAGGTACATCTTATTTTGTGATAATCAGAGTGCTATCTGTCTCACCAAGCTCCGTACTTTTCATTCTAAGACCAAACATATAATAGAAAGTATCATTGGATAAGAATGGCCATGGAAGAGAAATTATTTGAGGTTGAGAAGATACACACTGATGAAAATCCTTCGGATATGCTGACAAAGGCGGTGGTTGCAGATAAACATGAATTTTGTAGAAAATTGGCAGACATGGAGCCTGTCAATAGTTCCTCTACTTAAAGACACATTTAGCCCCTTGGCTGGAGGGGGAGTTTGTTGGGCACATGCCCATGTTGTCCAGCCAAAGGCCCAATGGCCTAATCCTATTCTCTTTTGGTTTCCATTCCTATTTGGAATTAGATTCGGTTTATTCCTATTTTGAGTGGGTTTTGGCTTTAAGAGAAAGCACCACTCATGATCTATAAATAGGAAAACCTTGGAGAATTATTCTATGCTCATTGATACAAGTCTTTGAAAGACTTAAGCACATAAGAGTGGTTTTTTAGAGAGCTTTTGTCAAGAGAGAAGAGAGAAGAAAAATATTTGTTTTGCTGCAGATGTTTATTCCGACAAGCCAACTTACAATCACGTTAACCAATTTGTTAACCGTCGGAGCGGGTTGAAATTTTGATTGAGTGTTTGCAACAACTTGGTCTTGGATTTGAACGGTGGAGATCAGATTTGGAGACTCGTAGAATCTTATTTCAGGCCTTGAACAGCAGCTTCGTTTTTGTGGATTTTACTCTTTCTTCAATTGATTAGTTGTTGTTCTTATTGCTATTGTTGCTCTGTGTTTGGAACTTGTTGTGTAGCCAATTTGGAGAACTTTTGTAACCCTCTTATTGTTATAGTGGAGCCTTTTGGATCTTTGTGATCCCGTGGTTTTTACCTTCGATTTGAAGGGTTTTCCACGTTAAAATTTGGTGTTCTTTATCTTCTTTATTTTCGGGTTTGCCTCTTCCTCAACATAACATGAAGTTATGGACCTCTGATTGACTTCAGTTTTCTTTTTTCATTTCTATTCTCTCTCCATCTAGAAAATTATCAGATGAATGGGTTCAGAGTGCAAGGGTCAAATTCGTTCGTCTTTATATAATAATGGTGTAACTCATTCTGCTTTGTGCTACCAAGTCCAATAAAGCAGTAATATATAGTCTGTATTGGTGGAGCTCAGATTTGATAAAGAACTAAGACTTTGTGCACCCTCTCGATTCTTGAGATAAGTACTAACAGTCTTTGGGCCTTATTGCCTTAATATTTTAATGACTAATTATCAGATGTTTTCTCCTGATGAGTATTGGATATTAAGAAGAATTTCTTATCGGCTAAAGTAATATATCTGCTACTTGTCACCATTAATATTGTTATTTTGGGGCATTCACCCAAAAAGCGACCAACTTTGTCGGGCTGATTGCTCCAAAATTAGTTCTTGCTCTTGAAGATGGTTTCAACAATATCTGTGGAATACTAGACTGTCCCTCTGTTAAGGTTGGAAAATTTTTATTTTGTGCCTCACACAACTAATTAGTTGTGTGAGGCCTTTTTTTGTCTCACAACTTTGTGTTTCTAGAATTTTGTGGACCTAAATATATAAGATATGGATCCACAAATGTATGAGATAAAAAGAGACCTCACACAACTAATATAAGTTGTGTGAGGCACACCATAAAATCACTCGTTAAGGTTGGACTCTTCAGGTAACAAATTAACGACCAGCCAAGGAGGCTCGGAGTTAGTTTCTGTTGAAAATGTCAAAAGTTCCACATCGGTAGGTGACATATTTGGTTAGAATTTTTTTCCTATAAAAGGAGGTCTAATGTTTAAGATTTAAATACATCTCTCATTTGCCTTCTTATCTTCCTAAAGCATTTGTAAATTCTCTCTTTAGTATTATTTCACTTGTATTTTTAAAGTGGAATAAAATATTGGTTGTGTCCGAGGAAGTATTCGAAATTGGCCGAACCTCGTAAATTCTGGTGTTCCTTTTATTATTGTTTTATTGTCTTATTTATTATTTGGTGGCTGCCATACTTTTTGGTATAGTAGTTGTGACTCATTCACACTATATACATTTGGCTTCCGCAACAATTGGTATCAGAGTCAATGTACTGTCTGAGTATGCTCTGTGGTTGCAGCTTAGTCAGATCTTCCACACCAGAAAGAAAATAATCTTGATTTGTGTCGTCAGCTATTAAATAATATTTGTCTCAAAGATGGGAGACAATAAACAAGAAGAATCTACATCAAGTGTCAACAATACGTCATCATTGGCATCTTCGCTTATGACAAGAATTGTGCCAAATACGAAATTTGCGGTAGAAATTTTTGACGGGTCAGGACATTTTGGGATGTGGCAAGGCGAGGTTCTAGATGTCCTTTTTTAACAAGGGCTAGATCTTGCTATTGAAGAAATGAGACCAGATGTTATTGGAGAAGAAGATTGGAGAATTATCGATCGTGTTGCTTGCAGTACCATTCGATCCTACCTTGCTAGAGAGTCACAAAGGAAACTTCTGCAAGTAAATTATTGAACGTACTGGAGGATAAATTTTTGAAGAAAAACAGTCAAAATAAATTGTACATGAAGAAGAGACTGTTTTGCTTCACTTATGTTCCTGGTACCACGATGAATGAACATATCACCAGTTTCAATAAGTTGGTCACAAATTTGCAAAATATGGATGCAACTTTTGATGATGGTGACTTGGCTTTGATGTTGTTGGGGTTACTTCCTGATGAGTACGAGCATCTTGAAACTACTCTACTTCATGGGAATGACGAAATTTCTCTCAAAGAAGTTTGTTCGACTTTGTACAGCTATGAACAAAGAAAGGGAGAAAAATAGAAGGGCGAAGAAGGAGAGGCACTGGTTGTGAGGGGTCGTCCTCAAAATCAAACGAGGACAAAGAAGGGAAGATCTAAGTCAAGATCTAGACCCAACAAAGATAAATGTGCCTTTTGTCGAGAAAAAGGGCACTAGAAGAAAGACTGTCCGAAGTTGAAGAATAAAGCCAAACATAACAATGGAAAGGCCATTATGGATTCAAATGTAGCTGATGGTGATGATTCAGACTTCTCATTAGGTACAACAGAGCCATCAATATCATCAGACATATGGTTGATGGACTCGGCTTGTAGCTATCATATGTGTCCCAATAGAGACTGGTTCGTGGATTTTCAAGAAGGAGAATATAGAGTCGTCCACACAGCGGATAACAGCCCTCTTACCTCATATGGCATTGGTTCAATACGATTAAGGAACCATGATGGAATGATCAGAATATTAACAGATGTTTGATATGTACTAGGTTTGAAGAAAAATCTTATCTCTGTGGGGGCCCTAGAATCAAAAAGGTTCAAAATCATTGCAGAAAATAAAGTGATGAGAGTATGCTCCGGTGCACTAGTGGTAATAAAGGCCAATCGGAAGAACAATAACATGTATCATTATCACGGTAGTACAATTATTGGGACAGCGATAGTAACATCCAGTGACGAAAAAAAGGCAGCAACAACCAGGCTATGGCACATGCGCTTGGGACATACTGGAGGAAAATCCTTGAAAACTCTATCAAATCAAGGATTGTTAGAAGGAATAAAGGCTTGCAACTTGGAGTTTTACGAGCATTGTCTCAAAGGGAAACAGAAGGGTTAAATTTGGTACAGCGATCCATAATACTAAAGGCATTTTGGATTATGCACACTCTGATGTTTAGGGTCCTTCCAAAACACCTTCATTGGGTGGGAAGCACTATTTTGTAACCTTTGCAGATGATTTTTCCCGAAGAGTGTGGGTGTATACAATGAAGAGCAAAGATGAAGTCTTGGGAATTTTTCTCAAATGGAAAATGATGGTGGAAAATCAAACAGGCAGGAGGATCAAGTGTATTCGCTCGGACAATGGAGGTGAATACAAAAATGATCATTTCAATAAGGTCTGTGAAAATGATGGCATCATCCGACATTTTACTGTCAGACCTACACCACAACAAAATGGAGTGGCAGAACGTATGAACCGGACAAAGAATTTTGTCCAATGCTGGCTTGGGCAAAGAATTTTGGGCTAAGGCAGTTACATATGCATGACACCTCATTAATCTTCTACCATCTGCTGCTATTGATGGCAAGACACCATTTGAAAAATATATGGAAAGCCTGCTGTAGATTAAGACTCTTTGCACGTGTTTGGCTCAACCGCAATTATCATGTGACAGAGTCAAAATTGGATCCAAGAGCAAAGAAGGCTTTTTTTATGGGGATTACTTCTGGAGTCAAAGGATATCGCTTATGGTGTCCTATGACAAAGAAAGTAATATTCAGTAGGAATGTTACCTTTGATGAATCTGCTATGGTAAATAAGGTAACAGAAGATACCAAACAAAATGAGGGTGCTTCTAAGAAGGTGGAGTTTGAGGGAAAATTTATTTTTCCTACACAAGAAGCAGAGGAGGAAACAAATGAAGATTATTCTCTGGAAGAAGAGCCAGTAGTGAGGGAGATTCCAACTTAGGAACCTCAACAACAACTTGAATCAATTGCAACTAGCATGCCAAAAAGGACAATAACAAAACCTGTTCGTCTTATAGAGACGGTTGCTTGTGACGCCTCAATTGTAGCTGATGATGTTCCTACCACTTATAAGACGCAGTCCAAAGTTCAGAAGAAGATAAGTGGAGGATTGCCATGAATGATGAAATATAATCCCTTCATCAGAATCATACATGGAGATGGGCCAATCTCCCGAAGGGAAAGAAAGCAATTGGGTGCAAATGGGTATTTGCAAAGAAAGAAGGATTTCCTAACCAAGAAGATGTTTGCCACAAAGAAAGATTGGTGGCCAAAGGATATGCTCAAAAGGAGGGAATTGATTACAATGAAGTATTTTCTCCAGTTGTAAAACATTCCTCCATTAGAATTATGTTGGCTTTGGTAGCACAGTTGGATTTGGAACTAGTTCAGATGGATGTAAAAACTGTGTTTTTACATGGAAACTTGGAGGAGGAAATCTACATGACTCAGCCAGAAGGATTCAAAGTTGCTGGAAAAGAAAATATGGTGTGCAAACTTGAAAAATCATTGTACGGATTGAAACAATCTTCTAGACAATGGTACAAGCGATTTGACGAGTTTATGTTGCGGCAAGGGTACAAGAGAAGCAAATACGATCATTGTGTGTATTTGCGCAAGCTTAAAGATGGTTCCTTTGTATATCTTCTCCTATATGTTGATGATATGTTGATAGCTTCCAAGAATTCGGAAGAAATTGATAAGTTGAAGATTCAACTGAAGAAGGAGTTCGAGATGAAGGATTTGGGTGAGGCAAAGAAAATTCTTGGCATGGAGATAATAAGAGATAGACGTTCAAAGAAACTCTGTTTATCTCAGAAAGAATATTTGAAGAGAGTACTATAGCATTTTGGCATAGATAAGAAGACTAAGCCGGTTAGTACTCCACTGGGTCGGAGTACTCACATTACTCCCTGCACCTTGCGTGCAAATCCAGGTGTTCCAGAGACTGAGTGAGGATATTCAGTCGATCAGTTCATATCCGGGAGCATCAAGGTAGCTGCACGGCGTCCGCAACCCGGATCTCTCCCTTCTATCCTTTCGTTTTATCTGCATTTCCTAAACTGATTATGTATCCGGCTGTTAAACTTGTGCTAGAGGCTCGAGACTTGTGACACCAGATCTGTATGGGTTATGTAGTGGTATTATCATCTGAATTTCCGCATATTTGACTCGTTGTCCTAAACTTTTATTATGATAAATTGGCAATTTAACTGTGTTAGCTAATAATGAATTGTATAAGAAATGGGTCGAGGTTGTTAGTTGGTCAGGCTTTCCTAGTAGTGTATTGGGCATCATCACGATCGGGGTTGGGGTCGTGACAAGTTGGTATCAGAGCCTAGGTTACAATGGTCTCGCAAGTCATGAGCCATTTTAGTAGAGTCTTGCGGATCGGTACGGAGACGTCTATATTTATTATCGAGAGGCTGCAGGACCTTTAGGAAAAACTTCACATCATTGAAATTCTGTCGTGCGACTTTGTTGATTTGAGAACTAAACTTCAGTCATTCTATTATCTCACAAATCGTGAGGACGCGAGCTACCGGACGAGGTGGACGACCACCAGTGCCACGCATTGGGGCCACCAGAGGCCGTGGACGCAGTCGTGGACGTGGCAGAGGTAGAGCAGCGAGGGAAGCACTTATTGATCCACCAGCTGCCCCAGCTTTGGATCAGGGTCCAGCAGCACCAGTTCAGGCACCAACTGTGCCCATCGTGATTTCGGGTCTTCAGGAGGCCTTGGCACAGATCTTATCGGTTTGCACTGGCCTAGCTCAGGCAGTTTCATCCACTACCGCAGCAGCTACTTCACAGGCTGGGGGAGGCAATCAGACCCCCGCTACTCGCACACCTAAGAAGGTAGTGCAGGGACTATAGATGCTGGGGGCACCTCTATCTCAGCCGGTTACACCAGTTCAAGAGTTCTTAGTACCAGGCATGTCTGATGATGAGCAGCGTCGTCTAGAGAGGTTTGGTAGGCTCCAGCCTCCGTCGTTCACGCTGAGGGCGAGGATGCCCAGGGTTTTCTTGACAAGTGTTAGCGGATGATCCGTACAACAGGGATTATTGAGTCTAGTGGTGTGGCATTTACTACTTTTCAGTTCTCGGGAGATGCCTTTACTTGGTGGGAGGATTTTGAGAGGCGTAGGCCTGTCGGTGCAGCACTTCTTTTTGGCAGCACTTCTCTGCTCTCTTCTTGGAGAAGTATGTATCGCAGTCCCGCAAAGATGAGTTGTGTAGGCAGTTTGAGTGGTTGGAATATGACTGTGAACCAGTATGAGATGAGGTTTTCTGAGTTGGCTCATCATGCCATTTGGATGACTCCATCAGATTGTGAGAGGATCAGGATATTTGTGGATGACCTTAACTACTATCTCCGTATTCTGATGAATAGAGAGAGAGTATTGGGTACTACATTCGAGGAGGTGGTTGATATCGCTTGTGAGATTGAGATGATTCACCGTCGGGAGCGAGAGGAGAGGGAGGCCAAGAGGCCTCGAGGATTGGGCAGTTATAGTAGTGTTCCTTCGAGAGGCCAGTTCTAGCATGGTAGAGGTCGTTCTTTCAGGCCTGCTCAGTTGGCCCATCCAGATTATTGTGGGGCATCTTTAGGTCGTGGTCATCATGGGTCTCAGTGGGGACAACCTTCATTCAATGCCCTCGTGCCCCATCAGCTCAGGGTTCTTTTACGTCGAGTGCATCTGCTAGTCACTCCGGTGTGAGGGGTTCTCTTCAGTCCCCATCTCTAGCATCGGGTAGTTGTTATGAGTGCGGAGAGTTTGGACATATGAGGAGGCAGTGCCCTTGACTTTGTGATGGTCAGTCTCAACAGAGGGGTCAGCCCTTGACTTTTGCTCCAGTTACTTTACCACCCGCTCATCCAGCTAGGGGTGGAGGTCAGGCATCAAAGGCTTGCCCTAGAGGGGGAGGTCGATCAGGCGGTGGCCAAGCTCATTTCTATGCTATTCTAGGCAGGATAGATGTTATTGCTTCAAATGTTATCATTACAGGTATTGTTTCAGTCTGCCACAGAGATGCCTCTATTTTATTTGATCCCGATTCCACCTATTCTTATGTATCCTCATATTTTGCTCATTATTTGGGTACGCCCCAAGAGTTTCTTGCTTTACTTGTTCATGTGTCTACCCCCGATGGGCAAGACTGTTGTTGTAGACTGTGTGTACCGGTCATGTGTTGTGACTATTGGGGGTTTGGAGACCCGAGTTGATCTATTGCTATTGAGCATGGTGGACTTTGATATTATTTTGGGCATGGATTGATTATCTCCATGTCATGCTATTCTAGACTGTCATGCTAAGACAGTCACTTTGGCTATGCCGGGGGTACCGTGGATTGAGTGGCGTGGCGTGACTGATTATGCTCCTAGTAGAGTGATCTCTTTCTTGAAGGCCCAGTGTATGGTTGGAAAGGGTTGCCTTTCATATCTAGCGTTTGTGAGGGATGTTAGAGCTGAGACTCCTAATATTGATTTTGTTCCTGTTGTGAGGGATTTTCCCGATGTGTTTCCTGCAGACCTGCTGGGCATGCCACTTGACAGGGATATTGATTTTGGTATTGACCTGGTGATGGGCACTCAGCTCATTTCTATTCCGTTGTATCGTATAACACCAGAAAAGTTGAAAGAATTGAAGGAACAACTTTAGGAACTCCTAGATAAGGGGTTCATTCGGCCTAGTGTGTCACCGTGGGGTGCGCCGGTTTTGTTTGTGAAGAAGAAGGATGGCACAATAAGAATGTGCATTAATTACATGCAATTGAACAAGGTAAAAATTAAGAATAAGTATCCTTTGTATCGCATTGACGATTTATTTGACCAGCTCCAAGGAGCGAGGGTGTTCTCTAAGATTGATCTCTGTTCGGGCTATCACCAATTGAAGATCAGGGATTCAGATATTCTTAAGACTGCTTTCAGGACTAGATATGGTTACTATGAGTTTCTTGTCATGTCTTTCCGGCTGACCAATGCCCCAGCAGCATTCATGCATTTGATGAATAGTGTATTTCGACCTTATATGGATTCTTTCGTTATTGTATTCATTGATGATATTCTGGTGTACTCGCGTAGTCAGGAGGAGCACGCGGAGCATTTGCGAATTGTATTGCACAGATTAAGGGAGGAGAAGCTTTATGCAAAATTCTCCAAGTGTGAGTTTTGGCTCAGTTTAGTGGCTTTTTTGAGACACGTGGTGTCCAGCGAGGGTATTCAGGTTGATCCTAAGAAGATAGAGGCGGTTCAGAGTTGGCCTAGACCATCCTCAGCCACAGAGATTTGTAGCTTTCTTGGGTTGGCAGGCTATTATCGCCGGTTTGTTCAGGGATTCTCATCCATTGCATCGCCCTTTACCAAGTTGACTCATAAGGGTGCTCCATTTTTATGGTCAGACGAGTGTGAGGAGAGCTTTTGGAAGCTCAAGACAGCTTTGACCACAGCTCCAGTATTGGTTTTGCCATTAGCTTCAGGTTCATATACTGTATATTGTGATGCTTCTAGAGTTGGGATTGGTTGTGTATTGATGCAGGAGGGTAGAGTTATTGCTTACGCTTCTCGTCAGTTGAAGCCCTATGAGAAGAACTACCCTATTCATGATTTGGAATTGGTTGCCATAGTTCATGCATTGAAGATTTGGAGGCATTACTTATATGGCGTATCTTGTGAGGTATTCACTGATCATCGCAGTCTTCAGCATTTGTTCAAGCAGAAGAATCTTAATTTGAGGCAGCGGAGATGGCTAGAGTTGCTTAAGGATTATGATATTACTATTCTGTATCATCCGGGAAAGGCCAATGTAGTGGCTGATGCTTTGAGCTGAAAGGCAGTGAGTATGTGGAGTTTGGCGTATATTCCAGTTAGGGAGAAACCCCTTGCAGTTGATGTTCAGGCCTTGGCCAATCAGTTTGTGAGGTTGGATATTTTGGAGCCCAGTCGGGTGTTGGCTTGTGTGGTTTCTCGGTCTTCCTTATATGATCGCATCAGAGAGCGCCAGTATGATGATCCACATTTCCTTGTCCTTAAGGACAGAGTTCAACATGATGATACCAGAGATGTGACCATCGGGGATGATGGCGTGTTGAGGATGCAGGGCCGGATTTGTGTGTCCAATGTGGATGGGCTTAGAGAGTTGATTCTGGAGGAGGCCCATAGCTCGCGGTATTCCATTCATCCGGGTGCCGCGAAGTTGTATCAGGATTTGAGACATCACTATTGGTGGAGAAGATTGAAGAAAGATATTGTGGGATTTGTAGCTCGGTGTCTCAATTGTCAGCAGGTAAAATATGAGCATCAGAGACCAGGTGGCTTGCTTCAGCAGATGGTTATTCCCGAGTGGAAGTGGGAGAGGATCACTATGGACTTTGTGGTTGGACTTCCTCGGACTTTGAAGAAGTTTGATGCTATTTGGGTGATTATGGATCAGCTGACCAAGTTCGCGC
The DNA here is from genome assembly GCF_000393655.2 of Nicotiana sylvestris. Lineage (NCBI taxonomy): Eukaryota > Viridiplantae > Streptophyta > Magnoliopsida > Solanales > Solanaceae > Nicotiana > Nicotiana sylvestris. The sequence goes on from NC_091064.1 coordinate 19,763,273, forward strand.
ACTTCATTCCTGTGTGTACTACTTATTCATTAGAGCGGTTAGCAGAGATATATATCCGGGAGATTGTTCGGTTGCATGGTGTTCTGGTTTCCATCATCTCAGATAGGGGTACTCAGTTTACTTCCTAGTTTTGGAAGTCTGTTCAGCGAGAGTTGGGTACTCAGGTGGAGTTGAGCACAACTTTTCATCCTCAGACGGACGGGCAATCCGAGCGTACTATTCAGATATTGGAGGACATGTTGTGTGCTTGTGTTATTGATTTCGGAGGTTCATGGGATACGTTTCTACCGCTTGTAGAGTTTGCCTACAATAACAACTACCAGTCGAGTATTCAGATGGCTCCGTATGAAGCTTTGTATGGGAGGCGGTGTAGATCTCCAGTTGGTTGGTTCGAGCCCGGCGACGCTAGGCTATTGGGGACAGATTTGGTTCAGGATTCCTTAGAGAAGGTGAAGGTGATTCAGGAGAGGCTTCGTATAGCGCAGTCGCATCAGAAGAGTTATGCGGACCGGAAGGTTTGAGATGTATCCTACATGGTTGGTGAGAAGGTCTTGCTGAAGGTTTCGCCCATGAAGGGTGTTATGGGATTTGGAAAGAAAGGGAAGTTGAGTCCGCGATTCATTGGGCCTTTTGAGGCACTTAGGAGGATTGGGGAGGTGGCTTATATGCTTGTTTTGCCACCCAACTTGTCGAGTGTGCATTCGGTATTTCATGTTTCTATGCTCCGGAAGTATGTTGGGGACCCGTCTCATGTTTTGGGTATGTTGGGGACCCGACTCATGTTTTGGACTTCAGCACGGTTCAGTTGGATGATGATTTGACCTTTGATGTGGAGCCAGTAGCTATTTTTGGTCGTCAGGTTCGAAAGCTAAAATCAAAGGATATAACTTCAGTGAAGGTACAGTGGAGAGGTCAGCCCGTGGAAGAGGCTACCTAGGAGACCGAGCAGGATATGCGGAGAAGATATCCTCACCTGTTTGAGGCTCTAGGTATGTTTCTTGACTCGTTCGAGGACGAACGTTTGTTTAAGTTGGGGAGGATGTGATGACTCGGCCAGGCGTCTCATGAGTTACCACTCTGTTTTCCCCATTTCTTCTTTTTTATGCTTTGTTATCCGTGTTTTATGTGTTCGAGTTGATTGGTTTGCGTTTGGTGTGATTTTGGTAAGAAATAAGACACTTGGTCTCTTTTAAGAAGGCTTAAGTTGAAAAAGTCAACTGGATGTTGACTTATGCGTTAGAGGGCTCGGATGTGAGTTCCGATGGTTCGGTTAGCTTTGGGAGGTAATTTATGGCTTAGGAGTGTGATCAGAATTGGTTTTGGAGGTCCGGTGTAGAATTAGGCTTGAATGCGCGAAGTTAGTATTTTGGTGATTTCCGGTTGGTAGGTGAGATTTTGATCCGAGGGTCGGAATGGAATTCCGAGAGTTGCAAGAGCTTCGTTATATCATTTGAGATGTGTGTACAAAATTTCATTTGGGACGTGTGTACAAAATTTCAAGTCATTCAGACGTGTTTTGGTTGGGTTTTTGATCAAAAACGTATTTCGGAAGATTTTAGAAAATTAGGCTTGAATCGATGTGATTTAGTATATTTGGTGTTGTTTTAGGTGTTTTGATGATTTGAAAAAGTTTGAATAAGGTATTGGGTCATGGTTGTGTTTTTGGTTGAGGTCTCGGGGGCCTCGGGGTGATTTCGGATGGTTAACGGGAAGATTTGAACTTGAATGATTGCAGAAAGTGTGCTGCTTCTGGTGTTCTCGCACCTGCGGCTTGGGAACCTCAGGTGCGGTGCCGCACGTGCGAGGGGAAAAGCCGCAGATGTGAAGTTTGGGCTGGGGAGCAGTCTCCGCAGAAGCGGTCGAGGTGGCCGCATCTGTGAAGCCGCAGATGCAGAAGTCCAGTCGCAGAAGCGACTTTTGGAATTTTAATGAGAAATCGCAGAAGCGGTTGGTTGGATCTCAAATGCGGTACTGCAGGTGCAGTAAAGGGGTCGCAGATGCGAAAACCCCTGGGCAGAATGTATATATGTCTCTTCTTTTCAATTTTTAAAGGGTTTAACCATCTTTTAACTTCGGACTTAGAGTTTTTGGGCGATTTTGAAGAGAGATTTCAAGGGAACTTCGATAAGGTAAGGATTTTGGACTTAAAACACACATCTATGGTGGTAATTCATGAATTAGGACTGAAATCTAAGGAATTAATGGACTAAAAATGGAGGTTTAATGGACTAAGATGGCTTAAATTAAGGATTTGAAGGGTCAATTGAACTCCGATTGTGGTGTTTTTCATATGTATGAACTCGTGGGGATATAAGGAATCTAATAATGTAAAAATTTCTGAGTTTTGAGAAGTGGGCCCGGGGCTCGAGTTTTGCCAATTTCGAGATTTTTGACATTTTTCGATTGTTTTCGCTTGGGCTTTGTTCCCTTAGCATATTGTGACGTATTCGTTCTGGTTTTGGTCAGATTCGACGCACGAGGAGGCCGATTTGAGAGGAAAGGGCATAGTGAGCTAGAGCTTTAGCCGGTCCGAGGTGAGTAATGAATGTAAATAATGTCCTGAGGGTCTGAAACCCCGGATTTGCACATCGTAGTGCTATATTGAGCTGAGACACGCGCTTGATGATGAGTGTGGGGTCGTTTACTATTGGGGATTGTGACTTGGTCCATCCTGAGTGACGTGTTTACCGCGTATTTGATTAAAGCTTATTTGTTATCCTCATAATTTGGATTGATTGTCATATTTGGGCTTCGTGCCAACAATTTGAACCCTCCGGGGACTTTTATCACTATTTCCTCACTGTTTAGACTTACTACTTGAACTCAGTTGTACCGTTTTCCACGTTTTTACAACTCAGCCACTTTTACTCGGTTTTTTGAAACTAAAAAGATATATTAAATGATGTTTTGGGCTGAGAATTACTGTTTTACTAAATGCCTGGGAGGCTTATATGATTTTTGGACTGAGTATGACCAAGGTCCAGATGTGAGCATACTATGGGATCGGGTTGTGCGCCGCAATAGTATTATATTGATATTGATATGAGGTCGAGGTCCTAGTTGATGCCACGAGATGACTTGATATTGCGCTTGGGCTATAAGGGGCCCCTCCCGGAGTCTGCACACCCCTAGTGAGCGGCATCGACGATAAATATATGGATCGTGTTGCACACCGCAGTGGGTACTATAGGGTACGGTTCTATGTGTTGATTTTCGTTATATGTTTGTCACTTAACTGCTTATTTGTTGTAGCATCTCCATATTTCATTTTCATTGGTTTATTGCTTTCATATTACTTGTTTAAACTGTCGCATTATAGATTACTCTATGATTTCCGTGATTTCTTATTCTCAGTCATTATTTATGCTTATTACTCACTGGGTCGGAGTACTCACATTACTCTCTGCACCTTGCGTGCAGATCCAGGTGTTCCAGAGGCTGAGTGAGGATATTCAGTCGATCAATTCATATCTAGGAGCATCGAGGTAGCTGCACGGCGTCCACAACCTGGATCTCTCCCTTCTATCCTTTCGTTTTATCCGCATTTGCTAAACTGATTATGTATCAGGTTGTTAAACTTATACTAGAGGCTCAAGACTTGTGACATCAGATCTGTATGGGTTACGTAGTGGTATTATCATCTGAATTTCCGCATATTTGACTCGTTGTCCTAAACTTTTATTATGATAAATTGGCAATTTAACTGTGTTAGCTAATAATGAATTGTATAAGAAATGGGTCGAGATTGTTAGTTAGTCAGGCTTGCCTAGTAGTGTATTGGGCACCATCACGATCGGGGTTGGGGTCGTGACATCCACTTGCTCTCCATTTTAAGCTAAGTACTACTATGTCGCCAAAAGATGAAGCTGAATAGGAGTATATGTCAAGGGTACCATATGCAAATGTTGTTGATAGCTTGATGTATGCAATGGTCTATACCAGACCTGGCATTTCACAAGTTGTTGGAGTTATTAACAGATATATGCATAATCCAGGAAAGGAGCATTGGCAAGCTGTGAAGTGGATTCTACTGTATATTCACAATACTGTAGATGTTGGGTTAGTTTTTGAGCAGGAAGGCAATCAGTCTGTAGTTGGATATTGTGACTCAGATTTTGCGGGTGATCTGGACAAACGAAGATCAACTACTTGTTATGTGTTTACTTTTGCAAAGGCACTAGTTAGTTGGAAGTCTACTTTGCAATTAACAGTTGCTTTGTCTACAATAGAGGCGGAGTACATGGCTATTATAGAGATTGTGAAAGAGGCAATTTGGCTTCAGGGGTTTCTAAAAGAGCTTGGCGTTGGACAAAAAAGTATCACAAATTTTTGTGATAGTCAAAGTGTTATTCAATTAGCGAAGAACCAAGTTTATCATGCAAGGGCGAAGCACATTGATGTTCGATATCATTTCGTATGAGAAATCATAGAAGAAGGTGGAGTCACGATAAAAAAAATTCATACTACGGAGAATCTTGCTGATATGCTGACAAAAGTGGTGATTGCGGTCAAGTTTCAACATTATTTGGATTTGATAAATATTGTTGAACACTTAAGATTGAAGATGAAGACACAACCAAAATTTGTTATTGAGAGAAAATTGAAGATGTGGAATTTTGCCAAGGTGGAGATTTGTTGAAAATGTCAAAAGTCCCACATCGGTGGGTGACATATTTGGTTGGGATTTTTTCCCTATAAAAGGAGGCCCTAATGTTTAGGATTTAAATACACCTCTCATTTACCTTCTTATATTCTTAAAGCATTTGTATCTTCTCTCTTTAGTATTATTTCACTTGTATTTTTGAAGTAGAATAAAATATTGGTTGTGTCCGAGGAAGTAGGCGAAATTGGCCGAACCTCGTAAATTCTGGTGTTCCTTTTATTATTGTTTTATTGTCTTATTTATTATTTGGTGGTTGCCATAATTTTTAGTATAGTAATTGTGACTCATTCACGTTATATACATTTGGCTTCCACAACAATTTCCCAGACAAATGCCAAAGCTATTTTGAAATATATAAGGGAAGGGAGGGAACAAAGTCAGGGCTGATGAATAATTCTTTTCTGATGAAGTGGGAAATGATTTGATGAACTAATAAACATTTTCTTTAGAAGCAGGGGCGGATTTATTCTTGCCGAGTCATGCGACACAGCTTCATCCGAAAATTTTACTAAATATATGTATTAATACTGTACGGAAATGGATAAGTAGGAAAAAATGACATCACTTGACATAAATTGTGTCTTGGTGTGTTGGTAATCTCTTTGTTTTTTCTCTAAGAGGTCAAAGGTTCAAACCTCAACTAAGACATTTTTCTTTTACAAATATTTGAGAGGGCATTTGTAGTAAAAATTGTGATGAAGTAGAATTGAACACCTTTTCTAACTTAAGACTAAACAAAATCAATAGACTAAGGTTATTTTTTATCTAAAAGTATGATAATCAAAGTTATACTCAAGTTCTTTTATAAATTTCGACACCATTTACAAAAATTCCTGCGTGCACCCCTATTTAGAAGTATGCTTTATTTGGTTAGGGAGAGTACAGTGCTTTACTCTGTTAGTTTTTGGATAGATAATCTCCATAGTCCAACCCAAGGTCTGGGAGAAATTATGACATTGTGAAAGAGCTGCTAATTATTCAATCTAGTGCCTCGGAGCAACGGTAAAGTTAGATCACGGGTACGAGCCATGTAAGCAGTCACTAATGCTTGCATTAGAGTAGGTTATCTACATCACATCTCTTGGGTGTAGCCCTTCTCCGGATCCTGTGTGAACGCGGGATGCACTGGGCTGCCTCCCTTTATATGCTGCTATAGTTTACCTACAGATAAGCCATGCTAGATAGAAGTCTCAATACCTTAATGACGTAGTTTCCCTTTCTGCCAAATCTGCAAATGTAATGAAGTAACTGCAGTATGAATCATTCCTTTGGCTTCCAGACTATATATATGTTGAACTGTATAGGTTCTGGTTCAAGCATAGGCATTTATCAGGTACCTTTATAGATTAATTCTACAACTGTTGTGCCCTGCAGCACCAGTTGTCTGAGAAGAACTAGGCAAAAATTTATAATGACCAAAGCAGTAAAGATGGAACAAAGCTAGCATAAACTTCCGCTCCTCTCAGTTGATATTAATCATGTTTTGCTGGATTGAGGGTTGACTTTTCTTCTCATTATTTGGTTAATATCTGCTATTAATGTGATTTCTACATTTTAACCTACGCTGATTTTTGTATCCTCACCTAAAACACAATATTAGGTTAGGTTTAAGTCTGTTAAGTTTCTTTAATTTTCTCTGTTATGTTTGTTTTGTGTATCAGGCTTTTTGGAATCAACATCTAGAACCTTGTGTAATCCTTGTTGGATGAGCAGATCTCTCATCCTTCTTTGCCATGTTGAGAAACCGTTATCTCCGTTGAATTTTGCTACCTCGTACTTTACTCCGGACATTTTTATTTTTCACCAAGTATAGTACTACCGACAGTGAATAGTATTTCAGTGAACGAGCAGAACCTGTGCTCTGATACCAGTTGTTGGGAATAAACCCCTTACCAAAATAATATTCACGGTAATAAAGCGGAATAATAATGTAGCACCGAGATACGGTAATTAACAAGAATAAAAGAGTAACAATGACACCAAGATTTTTACGTGGAAAACCCTTCTGAATAAGGGAAAAAACCACGACCCCGAGAGGAGCAACTGATATCACTATAGTAAGGAATTTTACACTTTGTAGGTCGGAGATAAATACTCCAAAGACCACTACAACACTCAAAAGAAATAACCCTCTTTTGATATTCTCACCTCACTACAATATCGCTCACTCTCTATTTTCCTCACAGACTATTTTCTTATACCTTGTCTGTGAAACCTCACTCTTTCTTTCTCTCTTTGTTGGTGTGTAGAAATGAGAGTTGAAGCTCTCCTTTTATAGCCAAAGCTTCACTCTCTAAAGCCTACCATATTTGACAATTTACACACACTTTTCACAATTCAACAAAGTTGGCTACCAAACCAAAGAAATTCAACAAAGTTGGCTACCAAACCAAACTAATTCAACAAGGTTGGCTACCAACCAAACCAAGTCAACAAGGTTGGCTACCAAACCAAAGAAAACTCTTATTAGGCACATGCCTAATACTTCTTCAATGAGATGGACATCATCAATCTCCCCCTCCAGTCTCATTCATCTAGAGGAGGTAGCACTGTCTTCTAGTTTGAGTGCATGCCGACAAGTTCTTTGCATAGCTCGAACTTGTTCCTTGGTACCACCTTGGTCAGCATATCTGCGGGATTCTCACTTGTAGAAATCTTCAAGACTTTTAGAGATTCATTATCTACCATTTCTCGAATCCAATGATATCTCACATCAATGTGTTTGGTCCTTGCATGGTACATAGAGTTCTTGCTAAGGTCTATTGCACTTTGACTGTCACAATAGACGACATACTCCTTCTGATGCAATCCAAGATCTTGAAGGAACCGTTTGAGCCATACCATCTCCTTGCCAGTTTCTGTAGCGGCAATGTACTCTGCTTCAGTTGTTGAAAGTGCAACACACTTCTGCAACTTAGACTGCCATGATATAGCTCCCCCTGAAAATGTAAACAAATATCCAGTAGTAGATTTTCTGTTGTCAATGTCACCTGCCATATCAGCATCTGTATAGCCCTTCAAGATTGGATCAGATCCTCCAAAGCACAAACAATCTCCCGTGGTACCTCTCAGGTACCTGAGTATCCACTTGACTGCTTCCCAATGTTCCTTTCCAGGATTTTCAAGAAACCTGCTGACAACACCAACTGCGTGAGCAATATCAGGTCTAGTACATACCATTGCATACATCAAGCTTCCGACTGCTGAAGAATAAGGAACTTTAGCCATGTTCCCTTTCTCCTCCACTGTTGTAGGACACATCTTCTTACTCAACTTTAGATGACCAGCAAGAGGTGTGCTGACTGGCTTAGCATTCTTCATGTTGAAGCGTTCTAGTACACGTTCAATGTACTTCTCCTGAGATAGCCACAACTTTCTACTTGTTCTCTCTCGAACTATCTTCATCCCTAGAATTTGTTGTGCTGGGCCCAAGTCCTTCATATCAAATGACTTGGACAGATCTCCTTTCAACTTTGCTATCAACCCCTTGTCTTTTCCTACAATTAACATGTCATCCACATACAACAACAATATAATAAAGTTATTCTCAGAAAATCTTTTGAAGTATACACATGGATCAGAATAGGTCTTTAGGTATGTTTGACTTTTCATGAATGAGTCAAACTTCATGTACCACTGCCTTGGTGCCTGCTTCAATCCATAAAGACTCTTATTCAATTTGCACACCATGTGTTTCTTTCCAGCTACTTCAAATCCTTCTGGCTGCTCCATATAAATCTCCTCTTCCAAATCTCCATGAAGAAATGCAGTTTTCACATCCAACTGCTCCACTTCAAGATCTAGGCTAGCTGCTAAGCTCAAAATTGTTCGAATAGAAGTCATTTTGACAACAGGTGAGAAAATTTCGTCAAAATCAATACCTTTCTTTTGTTCGAAGCCTTTAACCACCAATCGAGCTTTGTATCTGACCAGCTTGCCATTTCCATCTTTCTTGAGTTTAAAGACCCATTTGCATTTGAGTGGTCTTTTACCCTTTGGAAGTTCAACCAGCTTGTATGTGCCATTTTTCTGTAGAGATTCCATCTCTTCTTGCATAGCTTTCATCCACTGGTTCTTTTCTGGATGGGACAACACCTCCTTAAGACTTTCTGGCTCCCCCTCATCACTGATGAGGACATACTCTGTGGAAGGGTACCTGCATGACTCTACCCTTGGCCTCTCTGATCTCCTCAGAGGTTGAGGTTGTTCTTCTCCCTGAGTGGGGTGCTCCACTTCCTCGACACCTTCATCAAGTTGCTCCCCCTGCTCAATAACCTCACCAGGTTGCTCCCCCTGCTCGGCAACCTCGTCGGTCGTACTTTCTGCACTTGTGGGATTGTTAGAAGTAGAAGGAATAGTAACAAAGTTAGGAATTATACCATTCTTCGCCTTTTCTGACATATCAGCAGCAGTTCCAACTTCACTTTCTCGGAAGACTACATCTCTGCTTCTGATGACCTTCTTCTTTACAGGATCCCACAGTCTGTACCCGAACTCTTCATCTCCATATCCGATAAATATGCAGGGAACAGATTTATCATCCAGCTTTGTTCTCTGCTCTTTTGGTACATGTGCAAAAGCTCTGCAACCGAACACCTTCAGATGCGAGTAGGACACCTCCTTGTTGGTCCAAACTCTCTCTGGGATTTCAAACGCCAACGGAACTGATGGACTCCTATTGATCAGGTAACAGGCTGTCTGAACTGCTTCACCCCAGAATGACTTAGGCAGTTTAGCCATTCTGAGCATGCTTCTCACCTTCTCCACAATGGTGCGGTTCATCCTCTCGGCTACGCCATTGTGCTGTGGGGTTCCAGGAACTGTCTTTTCATGTCTGATCCCATGACTTGAACAATACTCTTCAAATTCCCTTGAAGTGTACTCACCTCCATTGTCACTTCGGAGGCGCTTTAGCTTTCGACCCGTCTCCCTTTCTACTAGAGCATGAAATTTCTGGAAAACTTGAAACACCTGATCTTTGGTTTTCAAAATATAAACCCATAATTTTCGTGAAGCATCATCAATAAAAGTAACAAAATATTTGTTACCGCCCATTGATTCAATTTCCATTGGGCCGCAAACATCAGAATATACTAAATCAAGTATATTCAATTTTCTTTCAGACGATGTCTGAAATGAGACTCTATGCTGCTTACCAAATAAACAGTAGTCACAAGGTTTTACAGTTGTACCTTTGGCATAAGAAATGAGTGATTTCTTGGCAAGAATCTGCAATCCCTTCTCGCTCATATGACCCATTCTTTTGTGCCATAAATCTACAGAAATCTCATCTTGTGCCGCGTTCAATTCACCTTGGCATATTTCTGCATTTGTCCTGTACAACGTGCCACGAGCAACTCCCTTTGCAATCACCAATGATCCCTTAGTGAGTCTCCACTTTTGATTTGCAAAATAACTCTCGTATCCATCTCGGTCTAAAGCAATTCCCGAGATCAAGTTCATCCGCAAATCAGGTACATGCCGCACATCCTTTAGAACCAATGTGCATCCGACATTTGTCTTGATACAAATGTCACCAATCCCCGCAATCTTTGAGTAACTTGTGTTACCCATTTTCACTGTGCCGAAATCACCTGCTACATATCTGCAAAAAAGATCTCTTACCGGTGTGGCATGGTGAGATGCCGCTGTGTCAACCACCCATTCCGACTCTGGACCTGACAGGTGCATGCATTCCTCTTCCTCATTTATAAAGAGGACAACATTATCATTATTTTGCACCATGGCGGCTGTGTTGTCGTCATTCTTCTGGCCACTGGTTTCACCTTTGCCCTTCCTTGGATTTGGGCAATCTCTTTTGAAGTGACCTGGTTGATTACAGTTGTAGCAATTTCTGACTCTTGATTTGGATCGGTTCTTTGACTTCCCACGAGCTCCGGATCTACCATAGTTGTTCGAACTCCTTTGATAACTCCTGCCTCTACCTTCTGTGATGAGAGCCTGTCCTTGATTTTCAGGCTTCTTTCTCATCTTCTCATTGAGTAGAAGAGCCGATGTGACATCTTTCAACTCAATAGTAGTCTTACCGTGCAGGATGGTTGTTGCCAAGTTATCGTACGAAGATGGCAACGAGTTCAATAGCAAGATGGCTTTATCTTCTTCCTCGATTTTCACTCCGAGGTTGGCAAGCTGTGTGATTAGTCCGTTAAACACATTTAAATGTGACAAAAAATTCGTACCTTCACTCATGTGTAGGGCGTATAACTGCTTCTTCAGGTACAATTTATTTGTCAGCGTTTTGGACATGTATAGGCTTTCCAACCTTGTCCAAATTCCACGTGCAGTGTCTTCATCAATGATGTTATTTACCACATCATCTGATAAGTGCAACCTAATTGCACTAGCAGCTCTTTCATCCAAGTCAGCCCAATCCTCAGCTTTCATGGTATCAGGCTTTTTGGAATCAACATCTAGAACCTTGTGTAATCCTTGTTGGATGAGCAGATCTCTCATCCTTCTTTGCCATGTTGAGAAACCGTTATCTCCGTTGAATTTTGCTACCTCGTACTTTACTCCGGACATTTTTATTTTTCACCAAGTATAGTACTACCGACAGTGAATAGTATTTCAGTGAACGAGCAGAACCTGTGCTCTGATACCAGTTGTTGGGAATAAACCCCTTACCAAAATAATATTCACGGTAATAAAGCGGAATAATAATGTAGCACCGAGATACGGTAATTAACAAGAATAAAAGAGTAACAATGACACCAAGATTTTTACGTGGAAAACCCTTCTGAATAAGGGAAAAAACCACGACCCCGAGAGGAGCAACTGATATCACTATAGTAAGGAATTTTACACTTTTGTAGGTCGGAGATAAATACTCCAAAGACCACTACAACACTCAAAAGAAATAACCCTCTTTTGATATTCTCACCTCACTACAATATCGCTCACTCTCTATTTTCCTCACAGACTATTTTCTTATACCTTGTCTGTGAAATCTCACTCTTTCTTTCTCTCTTTGTTGGTGTGTAGAAATGAGAGTTGAAGCTCTCCTTTTATAGCCAAAGCTTCACTCTCTAAAGCCTACCATATTTGACAATTTACACACACTTTTCACAATTCAACAAAGTTGGCTACCAAACCAAAGAAATTCAACAAAGTTGGCTACCAAACCAAACTAATTCAACAAGGTTGGCTACCAACCAAACCAAGTCAACAAGGTTGGCTACCAAACCAAAGAAAACTTTTATTAGGCACATGTCTAATACTTCTTCAATGAGATGGACCTCATCAACAAAGGGGAAATGGATTTAGCAATGAATACATGGTGGTAATAATAACCTTGTATAGCCTTTTCCATTTTGTTTTTGTAGGTTTCTCTGGCCAAATTGTCTAAAACGGGAATGGGGCTTCTTTAGTTTCATTATATAGTCGAACTTCTCTGTAATAGTCGCGTTTGTTCAGATAATTTTTTGAATGTTATAGTGAAGTGGTATTATAGAGGACATATATTATTATTTTTTTATATAATTTCCCAGGGTTCACTGGGGGTGTAGTATTTATCTTCAAAAATAGGAGGGGAGATAGCCTTACCTCCAACGATTACAACACAAGGATATAGAAATCCTTACCAAAAAACAGTGAAGGGTGATTACATACACTTCACCTCTGTGTGATACTATCACAGCTTGGTTAGCTTACAAAAAAATTTGCTTTATCATACTTTGTCCTAATACTAGGCATCTGTAATTTATCCATTATGAACGAGCCTTTGGCACCTTTAGAAAGTTGTTGAAAGGAAAGATAGATGTTATTGCCAGAGGTGGTTGTGGCTAATTTAGCAAGGCAGTCAGCCACTTGATTTGCTTCCCTATTGCAGTGCATAGGAGTGATTTCGGCTTTGTCCATAAACTGTGTAATATTCTCTATGATCCGCTTCATTTTTTAGTTGTCCGTATTTCCTTCTTTTAACATGTTTGTCACCGGGAGGGAGTTCAGCTCTATATTGAAGTTAGAGTAACCATTTTGTATGCACCATTTGATCCCAAATAAAGCAGCTTGGGCTTCTGCGTCGTTATTGTTACTGCATTTGGCTTGGACTGAGAATGCCATAATGAAATCTCCCTGATCATTTCTCATAGTACCACCAAGACCTGCTTTCCCATTCTCATGTATATAGCTACCATCGGTGTTGAGTTTGAAGGATACTTGGAGAGGTTTCTTCCAAGCTACAATAATAGCTTCAGGAACTGGTCGTAATCTCAACATATCATCACAGTATTTGACCCACGGCAAAGTCAGTTTGCACCTAGGGAAGGTTCTATGAACTGCAGCTTGTATGTTCCATAATATATGTTCCATTAAGGAGGACATATATTATAACATAACATAAAAGATTGGTTCTGAGAAAACTTGACTTTTATAGTAAATAACTATTATATAGGAATGGTGTTATAGAGAGTTCTCATTGTAAAAGTTTTTCTAAATGTTGGGAGCTCTTATCTTAATGTTGTTGTTGTTATTAGAGAAAATGATATATTGTATAGCAGCTGTAAAAATAATAGCCGAAAAATGTTTATATTTTGTATGTTATATATAAAACTTATAAAAAATTTATATACTTTTTCGGCTACCATATGTAAATAGTTTCTGGCGCGGGCTAAAAGTGATAATACCCCTTTTTATTAGGACTATAGGTTTAAGTTTGGGTCAATTGCTTTTGTGGCCATTACATTTTTTCTTATAAAGATGGGCAGCCCGGTGCACTAAGCTCCCGCTATGTGCGGGGTCTGGGGAAGGACCGGACCACGAGAGTCTATTGTATGCAGTTTTACCCTATATTTCTATAAGAGGTTGTTTCCACTACTCGAACACGTGACCTCTTGGTCACATGACCACAACTTTACCGGTTATGGCCAGAGATCTTTATTTTCCCACATAAGAGATTTGTTGATCATTCTTTTCTGCATATTTGCAATTTCAGGTTACAATCTTGGTAGCTTCTGAAGGCGTTTATTAATTGCCTACTATTAATGGAAGGGCAGACTTGAAAGAAGCCTTGCAAAATCTTGCGTCTATTCGTTCCAAAAAAGAACACAGGTAAGCAAAAGAAATGGTCATAAAAATGCAACAACTTTTAATTTCTGCTACTTCTAATTTTTCATTTGTTATATACATTTGCTTGTGGCAGGCAGTTGAGGTTTTATGGACTCTACAGAACGAAAACGACACATTATCAGAACGACAATATCTCGTGGATTACCCACTGCTGCAGCCTCTATAAGAAAATTGGGATTTCATGCTCTTTTACTTTCTAAATTTTATGTACAGGCTTCTATTTGTTATATAGACAGAGACGGATCTATTATTTAAACTTTATGAGTTTGACTTTTAAAGTTTATAGCACGAAACTTATTGGACCTTTGGAATTGTAGGTCAAAAATATTATATTTGTTAAAGCTTTAGTGGTTTTTCGTGTATATATATATAAATATATATCCACATTCAGTGTTGAAAAGTTGAGTGAGGGAAAATCCTCCTAATTGTACTCGTCAAATGGTTTATAGATAGACCCTGGAGCTGCACTTGATCAGGATTAACCTTAATTAAATATGGAAGAATGTGCTTGATATAGGAATTATCTCATTGTTTTTCCTTTTTGATTTTCCTACTCCCTCTTGTCTATTTTAATTGATTTTTTAATAAGCCATTCATTCGTAATTACATAGTGCTTTCCAAACAGACAATGAAATTTTGTCGGTGTGAGAATGTGACTTTGTGTTATAATTTCAAATTACTAGAAGAAATAAGCTCTTAACTTTAAAAAGTTTCACTCTTGACATGGGTACTATATATGCGTATTGTGTTTAGCACCTATAAATAAGTGCCTTAAGCACCATATTTATCACTTGTTTGGATGATTGTTATGTATTGTTTCTTGATATATCGTATCGTACTATATTGTATTGTACCGTATCGTTTGATAAATATAATGTTTGGATAAATTGTATTGTTTGCCATCATTTCATGATATCACGCATCAACAATATGAAAATAAACTTACAATATTATAAAGAGAAATTATGATACAAAGTAAAATTATTATATAAAAAAATAGGGTAAATGATTAAAAAAATTATTTAATAATAATGTAGGGTGAGATTGAGAGAAAAAGATAAGATAACGATGCGACCATACCAAATCGGTCGTTACATAGAGTGGCACATTTCATCGTTATGTAACGACAGATTTAGCGACACGATACAATAAAAAATAAGTAACAATCAAAACAAACATCGTATTTAAAGTAACAATACGATACAATACAATTGGTAACAACCATCCAAACAAGTTGTAGAAATTTCTTCTGATCTACTACTTTGTTAAAGTGTTATATGAAAGTTTTGCAACTTTTCATTGCTCAGGAAAAGATACATACACTAATTATCACTACAACATAATGTATTTATAGCCACAAAACAAAACGTAGCTAATTATGAAAATGTCTGTGGAACACTTAAGCCACAATATTTTTTTCCGTAGCATTCGTAGCAAAATGTAACATAGCTAAAAGTTAGCTACAGACTTTACATGGTCCGTGGCTGAGGATTTTTTTTTTGGCAATCCGCTAGGCAAGCGCCTAGGGCTAGTTTTTTATATATAACAAAATGAAAAAATAAAATACAATGTCATGATCTCTTACAAAATGAAAGGAATAAAATTTGAACTTAACAAGTAGACTATTATCAAAATTGAGCACTGCACTCAAAATTGATATCACATTAATTTAAACTAC
Organism: Nicotiana sylvestris; assembly: GCF_000393655.2. Lineage (NCBI taxonomy): Eukaryota > Viridiplantae > Streptophyta > Magnoliopsida > Solanales > Solanaceae > Nicotiana > Nicotiana sylvestris. The sequence continues at coordinate 19,778,701 of NC_091064.1, forward strand.
AAATCTAGGCCGAAGATGTCCTTTGCTTCCTTGTATTTCCAGTCCATTGAAGCTCAATTCAAATGTGTACCATGCTGATTGTAAATGTAGCCATAATCTGCGTCAATTTGAATGCAGCAACCCATCCCACGCGTATAATATTTTCCTTCGATCCCCTTCCTGTTGCTGCGCCGAAAAATATTTTCTCGAATTGTGCAAAACAAGTGCATGCTCAAATGTCCAAAGCATACGTCCTAGCTATTTGTTATTGAAAACCCATGCGCATGCCTTCTTGTTGGACGCCTTTCTTCAAAGTCACGCTCACCTCATGCATATGCCATGCGTGCATCTCCCGCATTGAGAGAAACAATTCGTTGTCCAGCATGCGATACATTTCCAGCGTACAATTCCATGTGTAAACAGGCTTGCATCCCTGATGGAATTTAAAGTCCTCCCAAAAAAACATGCCCCAACTGCTTTCGTTGTGAAAGCTGCCAGCATCTATGCATGTATCAAGATCTCCTATGTTTGCTGCTGTTATTGGTTTTGTCGAACAACTGTTTTGTCTCTTGTTTCCATAACGCGTGTCGATTCTATTAGCCAGGCGTGTTCTGCAGACACATTCATTGTCGACCTACTGAAATGTGCTAGGAAATTGCAGGCGTGCATTGATTCCTCTGTCCCCATTGCTTAATGGTTGGAGCATGGTTGTAACGTCCAAACATTAAACAATTAAAATTGTTGCTCCTTTTGATTCTAAAAGCATCCATCACATGCTTTTATGTATCCAAGATAACTTTCCATGGGTATTACACTTTTCCATGTGATACTTTTGTTCAACAGCATGTGTTGTCTGGTGGTTTGTAACACCCAAAACGTGAGATTCCATCTTTTGTCGTAAAGCTGAATTGTCTTATATTTCCAAAACGCATGCTGCATTTCCTAGAAATTCCCTAGCGTGCTGGTGCATTCTCCAAGCGCATTGGCATCTGTTATTGTCCAGAACTTCACGTGCCCATCTTGTTTTCCCATCCTTTAGTGTCCTCCCAGTGGATTGAATGCAGTGCAATGATACCACCACTTGAGATTCTACTATAAGATTAGGCTTTAGCTTCGATGATATACCTGCAAAAAATGAACAAAGTTAGCCGAAAAATTGCTATCCAAACTCTCCTCAAGAATGATTCGAGTGTGATAACAAATTGAATCCTCTTTTCCTCCTAATTCCTTGCAACATTAACTCTTATGTAAGGGCATTGAATCTTATCTTCGTTAATAATCCTCCTTCCTTTAGAGTCCATATCCCAGAAACCATGGCATTCAGTATTTCCTTCATCTAGAGCATAATTGGCAAGGTGGTCTACTAATGTATTCCCTTCTCTGAATATATGTGTGACCTTGATGATACTTTGTTCCTTCAATCTTAAAATCTCATGTACATGTTCAGTAATATACTTAGGAGGCTTCCATGATTCCTCTATAATGTTCTTTAATAGCGTAGGATCTGTCTGCATCCATATCTGGAAATAATTAAGATTTTTGCACATCTTCAATGCCTCCACAATAGCTACCGCTTCTGATTCATTGTTGGTTCCTTGAGAAATCTCCCTTCATTCTGCATATATCAAATCACCTACCTCATCCCTTATGCAGAAATCAATTGAACTCCTCCATGGGTTCCCTCTACATGCTCCATCCGTATTTACTTTGATCCATCCTCTTGAAGGAAATTCCCATAACACTTTATCATATTTCAGTCGAGGTGTTTATTGCTCCATCATTGTCAGTAAGCCCAGCCACTTGTGAGGCACATGTAGTCCAGGCTTTTTCAGTTGGACCAGAGCTTGCATAGTAGATGACACCTGGTAAATAACTCTGCTCACTGACACTGCTTCTCCATATTTCAAACTGTTTCTTCTCTTCCAAAGTTCCCATACAATGCATACAGGTAGAGCTTGTAACACTAGCTTCAATCTAGGTACAACTGGTGTTGTCCAACACTTTGTAATTGCTTGATGTTATGACAACCCATCTAATGCAATTCATGCTCTCCTCGGGAAGTAAGTCCAAACACTTCTAGCTGCATTGGATGTGAAGAACAAATGTAGTAATGACTCCTCCTTAGGATCAGCACAGCACCAACATTTAGATGGCATGGAGTATCCTAGTTTACGCAAGAAATCATCAAATGGCAGTTTGGCTTTCCACACCATCCACAGGAAGAAGGATATCTTGAAAGGTAAACCTTTTACCCATATCATCTTGTAAGCTAATCTTGGGTTGGCTCTTCTTCGCAGGTAATCCCATGCAGACTTTACTGTAAAATGTCCCCTTGTTTCAAGCATCCAGAAAGGAGTATCTAACTGTGAACTTTCAGTTGGTGGTCTAATATTCTGCACAATGTGGTGTGCCAAATCTTCTGGTAGGCTCTCAAACATTTTATCCACATTCCACATATCATTTTCAACCAGATCATTGACATTATGAATATCATCATCGATACCAAACTCTGCAGGTACTTGAAAATATAAGGCTCCCATCTTAGTCCAATTGTCGTACCAAAATAGAGCTGATCACATTCTCAGTTTCCAGTAGATTTGATGCTCAATCAAGTCCCTACATTCTAGCATTTTTCTCCACACGTGGGATCCATGCTTCCAAGGTACAATTACTGTATTCAGTTTCTTGCAGTACTTTTGACTCATAAAAGAACTCCACAAACTGGGCTTAGTCCTGAAATTCCACCATAATTTGTAGAATAGTGCCTTGGATACATCATGTAGGGACCTGAAACCTATGCCGCCCTCCTCATAAGGCATACAAAGGTTAGTCCAAGACGCCCAATGTCTAGTGCTGCCTCCCATATTGCTGCTCCAAAAAAACTTGGCAAAATGCTATGTAATTTGTTGATCACATAACTTGGTGGATTAACTGCTGACAACATATGAATTGGGATACTCTGCAGGACATTTGCAATCAAAACAGCTCTGCCTCCTATAGAAAGGAGTTTGCCTTTCCATGACTGCAGTTTGTCTATAACCTTGGTGATTTAATCCCTGGTAATAGTCTCCCCTTCTTCTTGCATAAAAAATAGGACAACCAAGATAGGTCATAGGGAAACATTGTCTTCGTATACCTGTAATCCTTTCCACCTTGTTAATCACCTCATTATTCGTTAAATGATGCAGGTATATGGCTGATTTGGCTTTGTTCACAGTTGACCAGATGATGATTCATAAGCTTGCAAAACCTCCATCACAAGTCTCAATGAAGTTTCATCAGAAGAGCAGAAAATGATCGTATCATCAGCGTATGATAGATGATTTATTTTTGGGCTCCATTTTGGCATTCCAAATCCACAGAAATACAGGTTAGTGTGTAGTGAATTCAATCCCCGAGAAAGTGCTTCTGCTGCTAGAATGAATAGAGTTGGTGACAAAGGGTCACCCTGTTTAACTTCCCTCGATGATTTGAAAAAACCATTAGGCTAACCATTTATAATAATAGAGTACCAATTGTTCCCAATCAAATCAAAGATCAAGCCAATAAGAGCTTCAGGAAATCCCATTTTTCTTAGTAGTTTGGTGATGAATAGCCATGATAGCCTATCGTAGGCTTTTGTCATATCAAGCTTAATCACAACATTTGGACCTGCTTTTGTTCTCAACCTGATATCCTTAATGATTTCTTGAATTAGCAGTACGTTCTCAACTATGCTTCTGCGCTTCACAAAACCTGTCTGTTCCTCTGAGATTATGTTTGGTAATAATTCAACCAACCTCTCATGAATAATCCTAGAGAAAATCTTGTTAGCAAAGTTGCTAAGACTGATTGGTCTCATGTCTGCAAAAGGTCATAACTTCTTTTTTCTTTGGTAATAAAACCAGGTTTGTGTGTGTCACACTCTTTGTCAACTTCTGACTGCAAAAGAAAGCCTTGACCATACTTACTACATCTTCTTCAATAATTTCCCAGCATGTTTGGTAAAAGGCTCCAGTGAATCAATCCGGTCCACCAGCTGAGTCCCCATTCAACCCCATAACTACGCTCTTCACTTATTATTGGAAGGCAAAGCCATCAATCTTTCATGTTGATCACTATCTACCATTGAATACATGATTTAGAATATAAAAATCATTTGGAACTGCACTCTCTGTAACTTGATCCTTGTAGAACTTTATTGCTTCTTCTACTATTAAGTGATCTTCTTCAATCCAGTTACCAAGGCTATTCTGGATCCTTGATAATTTCAGTCTCTTCCTTCTCTCATTAACTTGGGCATGGAAGAATTTAGTGTTTCTATCGCCATCTTTGAACCATAACATGCCAGCTTTTTGTCTCCAGAATTCTTCTTCTAATGCAAGATATTTAATCATTTCAGCTTGGACTTGTTGTAATCTTTATCAATTCATCTGTGTAGGATTGACTTCAAATTGTCTTTCATGAACCATGACCACCTCCTCAAGGCTTGCAATCTTCTGGAATATATCCCCATATGTAGCTCTACTCCAGGTAGATAGTGCTTGTTTAAGCTTCTTTAACTTGTAGTTAAAAATGCAAAAAGGGTTAGCACTAAAATCAGCATTCCAATTCTCCTTTACTACATCTTTGAAGGTTTCATGCTTCGTCCAGAAGTTAAGAAATCTGAATGATTTCTTAATTGGCGTAGTTTCTATATCACATTTTAGCAGCATTGAGCAATGATCAGACCCAATTTTGGATAGGTGAGTTATCTCCAATCCAGGAAAGGTCTGTTGCAATTCATTATTGCCAAAACATCTATCCAATCTTTTAAAAATGCACTCCTCCTCTGATATTCCATTCCACCATGTAAATATGCTTCCTTTAAAACCCAAGTCTGTCAAGTTGCAGGTATTGATGCAGTGTCTGAAGTCATCTACTTCAATGAGAGAAACTGGCAATCCCCCATATTTCTCTTCCTCATCCCATATCACCTTAAAGTCTCCTCCAACTAGCCAAGGTACTGTCATATCTGATGCCATTGCATACAACGTATCCCATAGTTCTATTCTTTCAGTGCGATCATATTTGGCATAGACTAGTGTAAGGATGAGCTCAACATGTGTTTCAGAGTGCATCAATCTCAAAGTCAGCTGTTGAGTCATGTTATATAAAATAGTAACCTCAAAAATTTCATCAAGAAAAGCCCAAATCTTGTTTGACACTTGCACCACAGCCTGTGCCAAACAAATTCTTGCTCTATACCTCTCCATTTTGTGAGACTGTTGCATAGGCTCAAGGATTCTTATGAACTCAAAATGATGTTTTCTGTGCATTGTAATCATGCTTTCAAATGCTTGCATTGTGTTTACTGACTTGGCATTCCATATAATGGTATCCATTAAATGTTTTGGGATTTGGACAGTGTTCTCCTTGTTTGTACTCTACTAACTGGGACAATAGAAGTCTCTTTTGACTGTTTCTTTTTTCCCTTTATTGCAGATTTTACTAGTTCAATAAGCCTTGGCGACAGATCTCCCTGCTTGGCTACATTAAGGAAATTTTGTACAGTGAATTCCTCATCCATGTACCTACCTTTAAGTTCTGCGTGGTTAACTTGATCATGTGCTTCTACTGCTTCTTTTGATATAACAATATCCTCTGCCTGGTTGACAAGTTCTGCATCTTTTTCAGCATGTTCATTGGTCAACAACATTATATTATTCAATGGAACGTTACTTCCTGCTACATCCTGCACGATGCTCAATGGAACAGTACTTCTTGCATAAACCTGCACTGTCATAGCTCGGTTCTTGTCTGCATTCTCATCTTGTTTCTGGTTTGCATTTTCAGCTTCTTTCAAGGCATTACTAACAACATTATGTGAAGTCCCTCCTGGATCAATAATATTAATTTTCCCCTCTTTTGTCTTTTCTGTTACTGCATTTGTGCATTCGCTGATGCTTTGAATATTGATTACATTGGCATTACAATTAACAATTTGATCCTCATCTTCCACTTGATTTCCTCCAAATTCTTCATCACTATGGATTGTATCTGGAATTTGACCATCTGCTAAGTCTTCCTCTGTTTGGTTGATCCATAATCTCCCTCCTGCCTATTTTTCTTTTTCATTGGTCCTGAATTTCTCAAAATCTGTATCTTCAACAAATTCATTTTCTTTGCTGTTTACTAATTGTTATTCAACATTGGTGTCCTATGAAGGAATGTCTTGACATGAAGTATTGACTTGAACTACATTATTTTTGAATGCTTTTTGGACCCAATGGGCAGTTGACTCATTGTGAAAATGTTGCTCATTTCCCAAATCTTTTTGTACACAATGAGCTGTTGATTCCCTATTTGCTGCATGATTTTTTATTGCTGTAGGATTGAAAGTAGGTGTTGTAGGATTCAGTTTCTTGGGTTGTGTCTTGGATGATTGTCTCCTAGATGAGCTAGGAGAAGTTACCTTTTGTACTATTTCTCTTGTTGAAAAATCAAATTCCTGCTCCTCTACCTCATTCTCTACACCTGTTGTGGAGTTATTTTGCTGAATATCATTGTTTCCAGTGGTTTTTCGAACTGGAATTTCCTCCACAACTGCCAATTGGTTACCTTCATTAATCTCACCATTTTCAATTTCTAGCACTGCAAATTGGTTGGTTGTTTGTATTTGTTTTGTCACAGCTGTATTGTTAACAAGAACTATTTCTTTCCCTTCTGCAGTAGTACCTTCAGATTGTTTGCCTTTGTTTAGTCCCCATATTATCGCGAACTTCCTTCCATTGAGGGCCTGCATTACCAACTACCTTACCACCAGTAAGGATCATTAAGGGAGCATCATGTTTTGCAGGTTTATTATTGCCTTGTTTCACATTTTCGACATTTTTCTTCTGCTGGACATTTTTGCTTTCCCTTAAATCAGGATTACTTCTCCAACATTCAAGCATGTCATGGCCTTGTAACTTGCACTCTTTACAGTACTTTGGCAAATAATCACAGTTAATGGTTACCCATTCAGTTCTTACATCCCCATTTACGTCATTGACAATGTCCATTCGAACTTTCTTTGGGAGGTCAGCTAGCAGATCCACCAACACTTTAACACGAGCACAGCTAGGTCTAGTTTTCTTGATAGTAGCCAAATCCAAGTGAAGGGGTTTACCTACAGCAGAAGCTAGAGAGAACAAGCATTCTCTGACAAAATAGGTAGGCAGCAAATTAGGGAATGAAATCCAAGCCATTACCTTAGGTGTCTCCTCTCCAACTTTAAATTTTGCATCATAGATCAATGTTCTCAGTTGATATTCATCCCCATGCTTATCCTTAACATAGTACACACCTTTTGACGAGAAATCTACGTAATCTTTCCATAATGAAAAGAGAATCAAAATGTGCCTGTCACGAAGATATCCAATGTTGCATTCAGCTTTGATACCACACTAGGTACAATTCGACGTATTTCATTGATATATGGCCATTCGTATGAAAATTTGCACACAACTGCCTGTTGCAGTCCTTCAATATAGTTCATACGTTCAACTTCTGATTCTGTAAAGCATACCGTTGGTTGTCCTTGAAAGAATTGGGCTTGTCTAGTGGGGATAGGATCAACTGATGCTCTATCTTGCACAGTGGAAGTGCTGGGTATAGGTTTTACTGCATTTGCATAATCCATTGGATTTGGATTTGTTGTCGTGCCTGGCTGTGTGATGTTAGGGGGTGGTTGAGGAGGTGGCCCAGCATGTGAGGGTAGCTGGCCACTGGCCATAGTGGCCATGGAAGCACTACGTGAAGGAGGAGTGATCTTCCCAACTCAAACGTGTATCTTCAAAAAATCTTGAAATAACATAGATCAACCCAGATTATTTCTACAACAATGTCTTGCACCAATGATAATTCTTTAGCACCTAAATATCTTTGACAATAAATGCAGCAGATTTTGCTAATTCGATGCTACAGTGGTTCCGAATTTTTTTTTAAGATCTGTTGTTGAATTTGGCTTCAAACCTGTGACACGCGATTAAAATAAAGCATCCAAATTTTTCTTCAACACTCATACTTTACGTTATAATAACAGAAACATATAAGCTTGCAAATAGTTGATGCTACAGTAACACGAAAATCTAGGAGTTTAAGATCTAGGAAAATTGGTTATAGATTTGAAAGTAAAATCAAAAGAAGATTGTTCACAAGGAGAAGGGGGTTCTATTGAGACCAATCTTGTGATTTTATCTTGCCGGATGCCAGAGTTATAGCCGATGAATAGTGACGGAATCACTATTCATGGTCTTTTCTTTTCTTAGTTCTTCAATAAAACCTTATGACAATGTTTGGATGAGGATTAATACTTATTGCTATGAAATTTTTGTGTTGTAGCTATATTTATAGCAAAATGATTTTATACTCTTGCCATGACTAATACATTTATAGCAAATGATTCTATACTCTTGCCACGACAAATAAATTCGTAGCTATTGTGAGCACGTGATTTTTGCTTCACGGAAACTACTCCAAAAGAAATCGGAAAAGAAATAAAACAAGTTACCTTCGGGTACAATTTTGAGGATTTGTGTGACATTTTGATAATTGTTCTGTCTGTAAATGCTTGCCTTGCTATAGTTAGAAAATACAAAAAATACATGTTGCATGCATTTAGGAAAAATGGTACATTTGGGAATTAATTAACCATTATTTGGTTTGTAAAAGTGAATATCACAAAAAATAGGCATTTTATTCTATTTTGTTGTCATGGTAATTTTATTTAATGTACTAATTCATGTGATAAATGTTGTTAGGTGTTAATTAATGTTTGTGTAGTTTAATTTTGGTTTTTAGGAATTTTTGTTTATTTATAAGAGGGAAAGCATCGGATTTGGGCCAAAAATTCAACTAAAATCAGGCCCAAACCAACACCACGACCCAGTCCAAACCAAGTCTTCTAGAGACGCCCCAAACGACACCGCATAGGGCGTTTGATCTGAGCCATCCATCCAGTCCAATCCAACGGTCCAAGATCCCTTTCAGCAACCCGTTTTTGAACCCGACCCGTTGCCTGGATTCGAACCGACCCCCCCACTTAACCAAATGACACCGTATTGATAAGCTCCCCTAATCCTGGCCATCGATCATGATTGATCCAGCGGCCAGGATTAAACCACCCACCCCATATATAAGGCCAATCCATCACCCCACGCCCCAAACCAAACCCCCCTCACACACTGTTCACCTTCTTCCCCAGAACCCCCCCTCTCAAACCATAGCCGCCTTAGGATTCCCCCACCATAAACCCGGCCACCCGGACTCTGATGGCTACCAAAACAACACCCCTGATGCACCCAACCACCCTGAACACGAATCTACTAACCGTTTACCTCGAATCACCCTACAGCTTCTCGAATCTTCAATCGAAGATTCAAGCAAAAATTGGATCTACACCCACTGACCCCAAACTCATACCACAACACCTCCTGACCTCCCTCATACCCTAAACGTTGTTGGTTTCATTCGAATATGACCAGAACTGAATGAATCCCAAATCAGACCACCAAGAACCCTAAAAGGGACCAAAAGTGGAGGTCTGTCTGAATTGAAAGACGATATGGGGTCTAATCGACCTTAGTCTAAGTGTTCTCAGTTGAGAACACTCGATTAAGGTCCATTCGACCCCAAAAAATGGTCGAGTCCGAGTTCCAGCCTGGTTCGTTTTGTTTTGAGCTCCCAAGATAAGTTTCCTTGTTCTTTCCGTCAGTGTTTGAATTTCTAGTTGTGTTTTGTCAGCATGTCTAGCTAGTTTGATGATTCTTTCTGTCATTTTCTTTCAGTTCAGTCCATCTTCAAGTAGACCTCTTATTTAGTTAATTCTTTTGTTCGTTTGTTCGTTTGTTAATCTATTAAGATGAACTGTGTGTGCGATTTGATTAAAATCGTCCAATAGTCAGTTAATACTTAAGGTCCCTGTCTTGCCCCAGATATATGAATCACTCTGTCTTTATATTTTAATCTGTTTGTTGTTATCCACTATGTGCATATAGTCGATTGAATAAGTGTCGTCAATGGAGTTCACTTGAAAACTAGAAAATCAGGAGTCTGCTCCTTTCAATATGATTACTAGCCTATTCCTCTTACCTATGGTGAGACTTGTATCAACGGGCCTGTTGCATCAGTGCTTCGATCTTAGTTTGCATTCTCAACTGCCTATTGGATCAATTGGTTTTGAGTTGGTCAGGATTGGCTCCCAATATGACCAAACTCATACCATTTTTATTGACACCCTTGTCTGGTGGAGTTCGAATCCTTGGTTGAACTTAGGCTGAGAGTTGGGTATAGCTGTAGAAATCTGACAGGCCAACCTGAAAATCAGTATTGAGTTTAAGTTGATTAGTTAGTAGTCAGTGATTAGCTAAATCCAGGGGGTTTATATATTGACTATTAAAGTTAGGGTAATACAGTAATATGTATTTGTTAAGGTTAATTTTGGCATTTAACAGAGATTAATCAGGGGTTAAGTTAAAAGCATGTCAAGTGGTAATTAAAATACTATTAACCTAATGACAATGGGGAACAAAACAACAAACATGGTAATTAAGTTAGTATTATAATACACCCATGACTCTTGATTAAAACAAATAGGACAATCATGGGCAACAATATAGCGGGGATCAATAAAAGACATTTAGGCATGAGAATTAAAGGGGTATGGGCAGGAAAGGCTGAAGGGTTCAAGTCAGCCTAGGACTTGCTTGTATTCTGCCTATAAATAGGCTCATTTAAGGTAGAGTTCAGGAGGAAAAAATCAGAAATTAAGGTTAGACATCAGAGTTTAAGAGGGGAAAAATCAGAAATCAGAGGTTGGACAATTTTTAAGTGTTGAGAGTTAAAAGAGTACTGGATTTCTGAACATAACAAGCAGAAGTCACTGTGTCTCTGCACCTATTTTCCCTCTCTGTTTGGCCTGTCTTTGTTGGGTACACTGCTAGGTTTTCAGCCTAGTTTCCCCTGGTTTCCTTGCTGGTACAACACTGTTTCAGCTGGGTATTGTGGGTTTTCTGAAAGTTCACTGGATTCCTGTTTGGTTTTAAAAATCTGCCTGCTGGATTGTTTGCTACTGAGTGCTGCCTCTCTTGTTGCTGTTGTTGCTGTGTATGTTATTGCTTCCACTGATCATTCCTTTTCTTCTCTTGCTTTTCCCAATACCAGGTACACCACTGATACACTGCCAATGTAAGCTGAAAGTTGAAACATGAATACAAAAAAGGAAGAGTTGAAGTTGTTCTTTTTGAATCATACATAGTCTGTATATTGAACATTAAGTTGTGTATAATTGTTCATATCTTCTAGGATAATGAAGGTAGTCATCATGTATAACTAGACGTCATGTATGGCAACTTAATGTCATAATGTGTATGTATGCTGGTAGATAAAGAAGATGATAGTGCAGTAAGAAATATCTTGAATTTTAGCTGTGTTTATGGTTAGCAGATCTTCTAACGCATGTTAAGTGCTGAACTATCCATTGCTAGTTAATCTCACTTCATTTAGTAGGCTGCCTCGTTATAAATTGCAACAATACCATTAGAATAAAATAACATCGGTTCCCATTTCAGCCTTATAAATATTGGGCCTGAGTTGAATGAATTAACAGGCCCTTATCGGAAAAGGAATGGCCAAGGTCCAGTCCATACAGTGTGCGCTGGGCCTGGGCCCATAACTGCCAAACGAACTGCCCGTATCACGTCCCTCTTTCAACAAATCACGTTCGAAACTTAACTATGATAACTCATAAGTATGTAAATAAAGTAGGACCTTTTCATTTTTTTTAGATACAAACAAAAATAGAAAACATAGCCACTATAGGACGGCCTTTTAAATAAAAATGAGACGAGCTTCACCAAATAAAATGCACAAATTGCGGGGCCCTCACAAAAAATGTATGTATTAATTACTTAGAACTCGGGATAGGCCGCTTAGCGAACTCCACGACCTTACCCAAAATAACAACACGCTAGTTCTTTAGGACGTGTCTTAATTAATCTTACTCTCTTAAATTCGGGTGCACATTTATGTGACCCAAATCCAAATCTCAGCGGAATCGAAATGGGTCTCTAATCACGGGTACATTGATTGTGACGTGGTTTGAGATGCATGTCCATGACGTTTCAAATTCCTTTAAAAAATAAGAATGAGATGAACCTCGTCGAATAAAAATATAAAACTGCGGGGCCCTCAGTAAATAGTTGCTTTAAAACTGCTTAGACTTCGGGATGGACCGTTTAGCAAAATTTCACGGCCCTACCCAAAGTAAATGATACGCTAGTCGCTTTAGGCGCGCCTTTAATAATTTAATTTTCTTAAACTCGGGTGCACATTTATGTGACCCAAATCCAAATCTCAACGTAGTCAAAGTGTGTCGACGACCACGGGTACATTGATTGTGACGAGGTTTGAGATATATTTTTACAACGTTGCAATTCCCTGTAAAAATAATAATAAGAATAAGAATAAATAATAATGAAAGCGGTAAAGAATTAAAATCTGCACATAAGTTCATATTTGTATAAAAATCAGATAATTAAGCCGAATATGACAGTTGAGCGACCGTGCTAGAACCATAGAATTCGGGAATGCCTAACACCTTCTCCCGGGTTAACAGAATTCCTTATCCGAATTTCTGGTTCGCGGACTGTAATACAAAGTCATTCTTTTCCTCGATTCGGGATTAAATTGGTGACTTGGGACACCCTAAATATCCCAAGTGGCGACTCTGAAATAAACAAATAAATCCCATTTCGATTGTCCTTTAATCATAAAAACTCTTTCACCCCTTGCGGGGGGCGGAAAGAGGAGGTGTGACAGCTCTGGCGACTCTGCTGGGGACTCTATACCAGAACCACCGGTTCAGGGTTAGAAATTTGAGCTTAGAATAAATGTTATTTTTGGCTTTGTTTATTATCTGATATTATCATGAGATATGTGCTTCATATGCCAATGATACGTGTTACCGCTTTGATATTATTTGACTGTATATATAAACTGTGCCGAAACCTTCTCTTCTTACCTTCGGGGATGCTGCTCACTAGTTTGAGACTCCCTATTCTGTTAGTGTCATGCCCAAGTAGAAAGAGGCTCGGATAAGTTACAAAGTCGGACGATCCCGCGGGTCCCCGGTACGTAGCCCCCTCTTCGACTCGAGTTGTCCGCTCGGGTAAGCCAGGTCTAAAACAAAACCCAGTTGTGAAACTTAGTAAAACATGACTTCATGCCGGATCCCTAGTAGGAAACATTTATTTGCATCACGTTGCATTTGACTTAGGGGGCTCAACACAGGGGTTGGGCCCGTCTAGGAAAAGCAACCTGGAACAAAAAAGATCATCCTGCTGCATCTTGTTTGTTGGCACATTTAATTTGCTTCGAATTTGCATGTTGACCGGTGGGTGAAAACGGAAATTTTGAGAAAAAAGGTGAGAGCTGCTCATTTAAGAAAAACCAATGTCCAAATAATGTGAGAACTCTACCAAAATTTTGATTTTTAAAGAAAGAAAATTGGATTCGTGATTTAATTAATTTTCCTTACCCGAACTACGTCGGTTTGATTCTCACCGGATGTGAGAAACGTAGGCAACCCTCATCGGGTCCAACTTCCTATTTTTGCAAGAAACAAAAAAAACAAATGACAAAACATTGCTGCTTTCATGAAAAAGTCAGGTGATGTCGTTTTTGCGAAAATAGCCTAATGTTCCAAAAAGGGACGCCGGAAGGCTATCTTTGCACAAACAGCCGCCTTTGGCCATTTTTCTTACCTGTTGGCCGGATTAAAACCCCATAGCCTTAAAATCTTCATCCCTGAAGAGCTGAAAGGCCGTATTTGGAAAATCAGTCTTTCTTTTCTCAAAATTAAGGAAAATGGGAAAAATAGTTTTGGAGTTAAAATAAAGATTTTTGCTTTTGTCTAAATCACCTTAATAAATGTGCAGAATGAGCACGAGTAAGAGTTCATCTGGGGCCATTATAAAAAGAGTCCCTTTCGGCTTACGCATGTGGTGGAATGACTTGGAAGAATCAGGGCGAGACACAGTCAAGATATACTTAGGAAACTTGGTTGGATTATTGGACATCGATCCGCGAAGGGACATTATAAGGGCTTTAATTTCATTTTGGGACCCAGCACACAATGTATTTCATTTCTCAGACTTTGAGCTCACACAAACTCTAAAGGAACTGGCAGGGTACATTGGATGTCCTAAAATCCCTATGAGAGAGCAGTATCTTATTATACCAAGGGCCGTGACTATACACAGGTTCTTAGACACCGTGAAGATCCGCAGAACTGTACACAACCAAGAGTTATTAGAAGGGTTTTGTAGTTTGGCATTCCTGTACGACAGGTACGGTCATCTTGGAGGGTTCAACAATCCTGAGAGCAAGATCTGCAGCGGGGAAAGCCGGCTGAAATGGGAAAGACATAGGTGTATTGCTTTTATGGTAGCCTTTCTCGGTTTTTTGGTATTCCCTAGAAAGGATGGGAAAATTAACATAAAAATCATTGGGGTCGTCAGCACTTTGCTCAAACAAGACAACAACACTCTGGCACCGATGATAATAGCAGACATCTTCCGCGCTCTCCCCGTTTGCAAAACCGAAAGAGGTTTTTTTGAGGGATGCAATATACTACTACAAATGTGGATGATAGAGCACCTATGTCATTGTCCTTAGTTTCTGAAATATGGGTCATCACAAAAGGCTTGTATAGAAGAGTTTTCCACCAGGATCGACGGGTTCAGCCTGCCAGAAGGGGTCGTTGAATGGGTCACTCTGCTGAGTTCCGTCTCACAAACTAGATAGAGTGGGCATTTGGGTGGATACCCATAGATGAGGTCATACACATGTCAGTCGTCGAATCTCATTTGTTGTTGATGGGTCTCTAAAGTATTCAGACCTATGCGTCGTACAGAGTATTGAGGCAGTTGGGGCGATGTCAAATAGTCCCAAAGGAAGAGGATCTCAGTAGCCAGGTGGTCGAAATCGGGCCCGGTGGGCAGTTCCCTGAAGCAGTCGTTCGGAGAATCTGGAATGAATGTCAAACCCTGAAAGTAGATACTTGTGTACAAGATCGGGTCAAGGGTGAAGTGTCGCCAAAATACCTCACATGGTACAGAAGAGAACTTGAGCACCAAATACCAACTAAGAGAGCTCACGTCCCAGACTTTGCAGAATCGTTGCAAGCACAATGGGGTTGGCTAGCCAAAGAGAAAGAATATCGGGTCGAGATTGGCAAACTAAAACAGCAAATTGAGGGGCTTAAATATTAAAGCAGCTTGCAAATTGATGCTGATACAGGGGAGAAAAGCAAGTTGACTCAAGAAAACAAGGCCCTGAGAGCCCGAATCCGCCAAGACAGAAAGAATGTCGGTGACCAACAGAAAATCGGTCCAATAAGAAGTTGATAGAAGAGCTGAGGAGTCAGGTCAGCAAAAGCCGAGAGGACTTGGAGAGATCTGAAGCTTGCATAGCAATAATGAGGGTCAGATGGGCAAAAGGTACAACGGCCCGGAGGAAGCATCTGCAACAAGTCATAAGGGATTCAGAAATGAACAACGGGATATTAAGGAAAATGAACTCCACCCTTCAGGAGCGGATCTTAAAACAAGCCCAAGATGCCCAAGCTGACAGAAGGCACTGTTATGATGTGATGACCAGAATGGAAAAACAAATGGAAAGGTTCCAGGATCGACTCGTCGACAATGCTCAAGCACTGGGACTGAAAAACCGGCGAATAGAGCAATTATTCAGGGAAAGGGACAACATCCGAGATAGGATTGACGAGATTGGGCACTACATTTACAGGAGATGCTTGGCATGTGAGCAGATGCCTCGTGATACCCTACTCGCCTCCATCATGGGCTATGTTCACAAGATCATGAATGAGTTGAAAAGCTTACAAAGAGGTCTCACACCAAAGCCCGCGGAAAGGTCGAACGATGCCTCGCGAGCATCTAAGTTGAAATCCTTAATGTATCTCTAGTTCGAGTCTCATTTGTTGACTTTATGGGTCCGTTATCTTCCCATATGTTGTTTTTTGTTTCTTTTATCGAGTCAAGTTAAGAATTTTGGAATCTGTACTATTGTTGTTCTTTGTTTAAAATAAGTAGTTTGTAATAGTAAATTTTGGTGATGAATTGAATGATTCCAAAAGAATTTTGCGTCTTTACTTTGTGGCAGAATTACGCCCGGTCTGATTCATGCGGGGACGTGATACGTAGGCAATCCACGTAAGATTCGACCCCCACTAAAAAGAAAGAAAAAGAAAAAAAAAAGAAAGAAAAAAGAAAAGGAGAGAAGAAAGAAAGAAAAGAACAATGGAGAGAAAACGGGGGTTTCCCAAAACACTTTAAAGGCACAAACAAAGCAAGCCGGGATGACGCATGCATTTGAAGCAAAAACATGTTAGAAATGGTTAACTGCTTAGGAACATTGCATCCCCAACGTGCTATTACCGAATCTGTTAAACTCTAACGCTAACAAGTTTGTTGTTTTTCCCAAATACCAGACAGTTAGTCGTTAAAGCGTTCTGGCAACACACCCTTATCAGACCAGATCCAAGGGACATGTACCAATAATCATGACTACTTCAGAAAACAGTACCGAGGAAGAAAGACCAGTAAGCCAGTTGTTGAAAGAAGCGATGGAGAACATAGAGAGGATGGGATTGGAGATGAATGCGATGCAGTTAGCCTTGGCTAAAGTACAAAAGAGCCCTGAACCACCCGCTGCTCTTACACCAGGGCATATGCCGGAATACCCTCACTCTAGCCCTTCAACAAGCCTCCCGAATCACCGCTATTATCAGGAGAGAATCCCTTATGATTCCCAAGCTCCACCACCCCATCAACCTTTCCCACCACCAAATGTTCCCACCTTTATGGGACCCACACTAGCCACACTGCAAAGATCAA
The DNA here is from genome assembly GCF_000393655.2 of Nicotiana sylvestris. Taxonomy (NCBI): domain Eukaryota; kingdom Viridiplantae; phylum Streptophyta; class Magnoliopsida; order Solanales; family Solanaceae; genus Nicotiana; species Nicotiana sylvestris. The sequence goes on from NC_091064.1 coordinate 19,795,596, forward strand.
CTAGTGAGCCGTTGTTTCAGGCTCACGATGCGTAATACTATCCCCCTGAACCCACATTCAATGCACCAGAACCCCATACCTATAATCCACACTTGGAGGTCCCGGCGGAGATTGAAAAGCCGGTTAAGGTGCCAAAGCAGGATGAAGTAATGAGGAAGTTCAAAAGCCTGGAGCAATCCTTCAGGAGCATGCATGGATTGGGCAATCAGGTCAGCATGGCCTACAAGGATCTATGCCCTTTCCCAGACGTCCAACTCCCGGCAGGATTCAAGATGCCTAAGTTTGACTTATATGAAGGGCGCGGTAACCCTATGGCACATTTGCGGGGTTTTTGCAGCAAAATGAGAGGCGCAGGCGGCAAAGATGAGCTACTGATAGCTTATTTTGGTCAAAGCTTGAGTGGATAGGCATTGGAATGGTATACTAGGCAAGATCCTAGCAGATTGTACACTTGGGATGATCTAGCAGAAGCTTTCGCGAGTCATTTTCAATACAATCTCGAGATAGTCCCTGACCGTCTCACATTACTGAGGACCGTAAAGAAGCCTGGGGAAAGCTTTCGCGAGTTTGGTTTCCGCTGGAGAGAACAGGCAGCTAGGGTTGATCCTCCCATGAGAGAGGGAGAAATAGTGGACCACTTCCTGCAAACGCTGGATCTGACTTACTTTGGTCACTTGGTGACGACGGTTGGAAAATCCTTCAATGAAGTAGTAAAGATAGGGGTTATGATAGAGGAAGGGCTGAGGTCTGATAAAATCCTGAATTACTCAGCGCTCAAGGCAACGACCCAGGCTATTTAGAGCGGCACGGGAGGTGCCCTGGGAAGGAAGAAGAAAGAAGAAATCGCCACGGTTGAGGCAGACAGTTGGTCCATGTTTGGCAAACCATACTACAGCCAACCCAGATCCCACAGGCCAAATTACCCATATAGCCCGCCACAACACTACTATCCACCTCAAGAACCACACTTCTCCGTGCACCAAGCCCAAACATACACTCAGCCTCCGGTTCACCCGCAATGGCGTGCGCCAGCTCCTCAAAACACATATGAACCACCACAAAACACATACCCTCCACCACAAAACGCCTATCCTCCACCAAGAGTATACAGGAACCCTCCGGGGGCGGGCTTTCGAGGAAGTCAAGCTGCTAGAAATGACAGGCTACAGAGACAGAGAGCTTTTACTGAGTTGGGAGAGACCTATACCGCCGTGTTCCACAAATTGGGGAGGCTAGGTTTGGTGAGTCCTGTCGAGCCTAGAGAGCCAAACCCCCCACCCCAAAATTTGGACCGATCGATAAGCTGCGAGTACTGCTCAGGAATGCTAGGGCATGATACTGAAAAATGTTGGAGGTTGAGGCATGCGATACAAGATCTTATTGATGCCAACAAGATCGAGGTCCAGACGTCGGATGCACCCAACATCAACCAGAACCCACTACCAGTACACCGCGAAGCTCACATGATCGAGTTGGTATATAAGGAAGGAGAGCCGAGGAAGCCCTCACAGACGGTGATGATGATCCAGGCCGCTCCGAAAGAAGAATCGACCGGTGGGAAACCAGGGGTACAGTTGAAGGTGGAAGGTGTTAAGCCAGTGGTGATATTAGGGAAGAATCTGTCCCCCACAACAAGGAAACTAGAACCAGCCCAATTGGTAGTATCGGGGACATCATCCACACCCGTAGTTGTGTTAAAAGGGGTCTGCAGGGAACTGGTCACCATAAAACCGGTAGTCCAATTGCCAGTGATTGATAGCAAGGTCGTGCCTTGGAAGTATGTAAAGGCAGTGGTAATGTACAAGGGAAAGCAAGTGGAGGAGGATATTTGTGAGGCGCAGGAACTGACTCGGTCAGGACGGTGTTTTGCTCCAGTGGAGTTGAGAAGATCCAACCCAGCCGCAACAAAGAAACCCGTGTCAGAAGAAGAGGCTGAGGAATTCTTGAAAAAGATGAAAGTGCAGGATTACTCCGTGGTCGAACAATTGAAGAAAACACCGGCCCAGATCTCGTTGTTATCACTATTGATCCATTCGGATGAACATCGCCGGGCCCTGATGAAGATACTGAATGAGGCTCATGTGCCCAATGAAATTTCAGTAAACCACCTTGAAACGATTGCCAACAAAATTTTTGAGGTAAACAGGGTAACGTTCTCTAATGATGATCTGCCAGTGGAGGGCACAGAAGATAATAAAGCTGTCTACTTGACTGTCAAATGTGAAGATTCGATAGTTACCCGGGCGTTGGTGGATAACGGCTCAAGTGCCAATATTTGTCCATTATCCACCCTGAACCAGTTGAAGATTGACCATGGTAGAATCCGCAAGAACAACATTTGCGTCCGAGGATTTGATGGAAGTGGAACAGACACCGAGGGGGATATTATACTCGAGTTGACCATCGGCCCGGTCCAGTTTACCATGGAGTTCCAGGTATTGGATGTCGCGGTATCTTATAACCTTTTGTTGGGACGACCGTGGATCCACGCGGGCCAAAGCAGTGTCGTCCACCTTGCACCAAATGGTCAAGATCGAATGGGACGGACAAGATGTCATGCTGCATGGGGAGGACACTGCGTGAACCATGGGAGGCGCCATTGTGCCCTTCATAGAAACCAATTATGACAAAGGTCCCTGGGTTTACCAGATTTTCGATGCAGTGTCAGCAAACAAGATTCCTGAGGGTGAAATCATTCCACACCCCAGGGTAGCTTCCGCAACGGTCATGATGGTTTCAGAGATGCTGGGTAATGGGTTTGTGCCAGGAAAAGGCCCGGGGGCCGAGCTTCAGGGGATAGTTCAACCTGTCTCCTTGCCCAAGAATTTAGAGACCTTTGGATTAGGGTTCAAACCGACTGCGGTAGATTTAAAGCAAGTGCGGAAAATGAAGAAGAGAGTTTGGTTTCTTCCCAAACCAGTTCCGCGTCTCTCCAAATCCTTTATTAAAGCAAGTGCCAAGGGGTCACCGGTCCCGAAAATTCTCGGACCATTGATTGGGATGGACAGGGATTTGAATCAGAGCTTCGAAAGGCTGTTTGCTGATGTCCATGTGATAGAAGTTGGAGAGGGTTCCAGCAGAGCAGGCATACAGTTTGTGGGACCTGAGGCCAAAACCAACAATTGGACGGTTACTCCTCTTCCTACCCGGGGGAGTCCTGGTAGTAGGCTTTGATTTTTCTTTCTTGTTTTTCGGATTATTTCAGGGTGTAATCCAAATCTCAGTTTTATTTTGTAAAGTGTGAACCCTGTTATCCCGCATTTTTAATGAAATTCTCTTTTCTTGTCGCATTTTAATTTTGTTTTGTTCTTTTCTCTTTCTGAATAGTTCTCTTTTTACTGGTTCTAATGACATGGCATGCACAACGGATCTTCGACCTAGTCTAAAAAATCAATCTGACTCCGACTTAATTATACAAGAAATCGGTTACGACGATGAGTCTGAATATGATGAGGATGAAGCCTTCGAAGAAATAAACCGAGAACTGTGCCAATTTGAAGAGAAACCCAAGCCTAATCTGAATGACACCGAAGCCGTGAATCTAGGGGATGCAGTTAATGTCAAAGAAACCAAAATCAGCATCCACATTGAGCCAAATGTCAGGGAGGAATTAATCAAAACCCTCATTGAGTTCAAAGATGTTTTTGCATGGTCATATGATGATATGCCGGGATTAAGCACCGATCTAGTGGTTCACAAGTTGCCCACTGACCCGGCATACCCTCCGGTCAAGAAAAAACTGAGGAAGTTTAAGACGAATATGAGTGTGAAGATCAAAGAAGAAGTGACCAAGCAGCTGCAGGCAAAGGTTATTCGGGTCACTCGATATCCCGATGGGTTGGCCAATGTGGTACCAGTGCCGAAGAAGGATGGGAAAATCAGGGTATGTGTCGACTACCGCAATCTCAACAAGGCAAGTCCTAAGGACAATTTTCCATTGCCCAACATCCATATCTTGATCGATAATTGCGCTGGGCGCGAGATCGGATCCTTTGTGGACTGCTATGCAGGATATCATCAGATCTTAATGGACGAAGAAGATGCGTAAAAGACGGCTTTCATTACGCCATGGGGAACTTACTGCTACCGGGTAAAGCCATTCGGATTGAAGAATGTTGGGGCAACGTACATGCGAGCAATGACTACTGTGTTTCACGACATGATACACAAAGAAATTGAAGTGTACGTAGATAATGTGATCATAAAGTCTTGGCGTCAGGAAGACCATGTAGCAGACTTAAGGAAGTTCTTTCAAAGACTACAAAGGTATGATATTAAGCTCAACCCGGCCAAATGTGCCTTCGGGGTTCCATCAGGAAAGCTGTTAGGATTCATCGTCAGTCAACGGGGTATTGAGTTGGACCTATCCAAGATCAAATACATCCAAGATTTGCCACCGGCAAAGAATAAAATGGAGGTAATGAGTCTGTTGGGAAGACTAAACTATATCAGTAGGTTCATCGCTCAACTCACAGCGACTTGTGAACCTATATTTCGGCTGCTAAAGAAAGATGCTGCGGTGGACTGGACGACGGAATGTCAAGAAGCCTTCGACCAGATCAAAGGGTATCTGTCAAATCCACCTGTGTTGGTTCCACCTGAGCCGGGGAGACCATTAATTCTTTATCTGACGATCCTGGAGAATTCGTTTGGCTGCGTGTTGGGGCAACACGACACTACAGGAAGAAAGGAGCGGGCCATTTATTATCTTAGCAAGAAGTTTACAGTGTATGAGGTCAAGTATACCCAACTCGAGAGGACATGTTACGCCCTAACTTGGGTGACTCAGAAGTTGAAGCACTATTTGTCCTTGTATACTACTTATCTCATATCCCGTTTGGATCCATTAAAGTACATTTTTCAGAAACCTATGCCTACAGGGAGGTTAGCAAAGTGGCAAATTTTGCTCACAGAGTTTGATATCGTCTATGTGACGAGGACGACCATAAAAGCCCAAGTGCTGGCCGACCACTTGGCTGAGAATCCCGTTGATGAAGAATACGAGCCTTTGAGGACGTATTTCCCATACGAGGAAGTAATGCATACAGGTGAGCTGGAATTACCCGAGGAACCAAGCTGGAAGCTTTTCTTTGATGGAGCCGCAAATGCAAAAGGGTGGAATAGGAGCGGTACTCATTTCGGAAACAGGGCGCCACTATCCTGTTACAGCTCAGCTACGTTTCTATTGTACCAACAACATGGCCGAGTATGAAGCATGCATTCTGGGTCTGCGACTAGCTGCAGACATGGATGTCCAGGACGTTTTGGTCTTGGGAGACTCGGACCTCCTAGTGCATCAGACTCAGGGTGAGTGGGAAACACGGGATTTGAAGCTCATACCATATCGACAGTGTTTGCACGATCTGAGCAAGCGATTTCGATCAGTGGAATTCAGACACATCCCGAGAGTTCATAATGAGGTTGCCGATGTATTGGCCACCTTAGCCTCAATGTTACACCACCCCGACAGAATGTATGTTGACCCGTTGCATATTCAAGTTCGTGATCAGCACGCTTATTGCAGCATGGTAGAAGAGGAAGTGGATGGCGAGCCATGGTTTTATGACATAAAGGAGTACCTCAAGATGGGGATATTTCCGGAGCAGGCCACTGGAGACCAAAAAAGAGCCCTTCGGCATTTGTCAAATGGTTTCTTCCTCAGTGAAGGAATGTTGTACAGAAGAACCCCAGATTTGGGATTGCTAAGATGTATACACGCCGGTCAAGCCACGACAGTTATTGCAGAGGTGCATGTTGGAGTCTGTGGGCCACATATGAGCGGATATGTATTGGCAAAGAAGATTCTTCGAGCAGGGAACTATTGGCTCACTATGGAGCATGATTGCATCAATTTCGTGAGGAAATGCCATCAATGTCAGATACACGGAGATCTGATTCATTCTCCGCCGACAGAATTGCATACAATGTCAGTGCCATGGCCATTTGTTGCATGGGGCATGGATGTCATTGAGCCTATTGAGCCGGCAGCGACCAACGGCCATAGGTTCATTCTGGTGACCATCGACAACTTCACCAAGTGGGTTGAAGCTAAAACTTTCAAGTCGGTAACTAAGAAGGCAGTGGTGGATTTTGTTCACTCCCATATCATCTGCATATTTGGGGTCCCAAAAGTGATCATCACGGATAATGGTGCAAATCTTAACAGCAATTTTATGAGAGAGGTATGCCAACGGTTTAAGATTACACACCGCAATTCCACCCCATATCGTCCCAAGGCGAATGGAGCAGTTGAAGCAACCAATAAGAACATCAAGAAGATACTGAGGAAGATGGTAGAAGGATCGAGACAATGGCATGAGAAATTACCCTTTGCCTTGTTGGGTTATCGCACTACAGTCCGGACTTCCATAGGTGCAACTCCTTATTTGTTGGTATATGGAACTGAAGTAGTAATACCAGCAGAGGTCGAAATTCTATCCCTCCGAATTATCGTTGAAGCTGGGATTGACGACGATGAATGGGTCAAAGCTCGACTGGAGCAGTTGAGCTTAATAGATGAAAAAAGATTGGCAGCAGTGTGTCATGGCCAGTTGTATCAGAAGAGAATGGCAAGAGCATACAATAAGAAGGTGCGCCCCAAAAAATTTGAAGTAGGGCAGCAAGTATTGAAACGGATCCTCCCACATCAGATCGAAGCAAAAGGCAAATTCGCCCCAAATTGGCAAGGGCCTTATGTCGTGACCAGAGTGTTGTCCAACGGCGCTTTATGTCTAACAGATATCGAAGGAAGATGCGTCGACATGGCTATCAATTCTGATGCAGTCAAAAGATATTATGCGTAATTTCTTTGATTATGATAGTTATTGGTTCGTTTGTTTGTACTTGGTACTTATTGGATAATGAAATGACGGAGGCAATTCTTTCTTCTATCCAAACACTTTTAACCTTTGCTTCCCCCCCTTTGAGCCTTAGTTATTTCTTTCATATCCCTCTTTTGGAATCACTAATAGAAAAAATATATGAAAAAAAAAGAGAAAAGAAATTAAAAGAAAAATGAAAACAAGATAAAGGTCATAAGAAAATAGAGGAACCGGTAGGAACTACGTTTGACCTGATTCCTCAAAGAGTATACGTAGGCGCCTCACGGCTCGGTCATAGTGCACCATAGTGTGCATAGTGTGCATAGTGCACCATAGTGTGCATAGTGTGCGTAGATCCACATAGTATAAATATAAAAATCCCCAAGCAAGAAAAAAAGTGGGGCAGGAGTTATGCTTTTGAAGTTTCAAAAAGGGATTGATTCCAAGAGTTGTAGCATTTCCCCAATCGAAGTTATTTTTGGATTTTGCTAGCCTTTCTTTAAACCCACACAAAGCCAACATCGACGTCCAAAAAATACCTCCTGATCAATATCCGAGAGGTGCCCAGTCAGGCAAACGACAACCGAGAATAATACACTGATCCCCAGCAAAGAAGAGGGTCATAACTGGAAATGAATTGATAGCCGAGAAGAATCTCCGGAAGAGAGAGTCATATCGGCAGCACTCCAATCCCCCGCTGAAAAAATAAAATGAGAGAGTTTTATCGGTGAAAACCTTTATAGGCACCATAAGGCGACGAAAGATGAGAGAAATAAAATGAGAGAGTCTTATCGGTGAAAACCTTCACAGGCACCATAAGGCGACGGGAGCTGAGAGAAAGGAGAGAGTCTTATTAGTGAAAACCCCTCGAAGGGCACTATAAGGCGCAAGATAGATTGGCAAAAAGGATCCGCATTTGCGAAGAGGTAGGCACCTACTTATCCCTAGCGAGCAAGGCCATCAGGAAGATTGATTGATACAAATAGACTGGGTCGATTAATCGGTAATGCGCGACATGATCGTTGGGACCAGTCCTACCGTCCGGATAAGTTCTTTCTTTTTCTTCGCCCCCAACATTCGTTCAGAAAGATTTTTCTCTTTTTCTATCTTTTTCATTTTTTTGTCTAAAAAGACTTTCTCCAAAAATTTGTTTTGAAAGGGATTTTTCAGAGTTTACTACCAGGGGCCAAAATGGGACAAAGCAAAATGCGAATGTGACAGGCCAAAGCCGGGGCGATAAGACAAAAGGTGTTTGTTGCAAAACCAAATGACAAACTGGCCTAGAAAATTAAGGGGGACATGAAGAAAAGCGGAAAACGACGGTTGAGAGACTTATGGACTAAGTTCCAAGAAGATCCCCAGCAGAACTTCGATAGATCACGGACCAAGGCCCAAGGTGGTCAGACACCACAGAAAAGGGGAAGGAGGAAGAGAGAATTAATCCGCATGAAGATAACCCCAACAGTCTTATCCTCAATAACGTTATCCTCAGGTGATAACATTTTACGCCCTGCAGTGCTGGGAGAAAATAAACTTTTAAGGGAGTAGTTTTGGAGTTGAAGAGGACTCCCACAGTATGTTTTGAAACAAAAGAGCGGGGAAGGGATAAGTGGAAAACCATCCCTAGCAGAAATACCATCCCCATCAGACATATCATACCCAGCAAGCAACTTTATCCCCAACCAGTTTTGGGAGCACAGAGCAAGGGAAAGGGAAATGAAAATCATCCCCCAGTAGGAGTGACACGATCACTCACCATGTTAAAACTAACAAGATTCTCTTTGATTTCTACAGGAAAATAAAGGTTGATGATGGCAGAAAGACACGCCACAAGGAAGGTCACCAAAACCGGGGCAGAAAATTTTCTGCCGTTGTCAAAAAAAAACATTCTCGGAGGAACGAGGAAACAAATTCAAATATTTTCATGTTTTAGATAAATAGGCGCCCACCTGTATAATGAGAGGAATATTTTCATGTCTTAGTTAAATAGGCGCCCACCTGTATAATGAGAGGAATACTTTTATGTCTTAGTTAAATAGGCGCCCACCTGTATAATGAGAGGAATATTTTCATGTCTTAGTTAAATAGGCGCCCACCTGTATAATGAGAGGAATACTTTTATGTCTTAGTTAAATAGGCGCCCACCTGTATAATGAGAGGAATACTTTTATTTCTTAGTTAAATAGGCGTCCACCTGTATAATGAGAGGAATATTTTCATGTCTTAGTTAAATAGGCGTCCACCTGTATAATGAGAAGAATACTTTTATGTCTTAGTTAAATAGGCGCTCACCTGTATAATGAGAGGAATATTTTCATGCTTTAGATAAATAGGCGTCCACCTGTATAATGAGAGGAATACTTTTATGTCTTAGTTAAATAGGCGCCCACCTGTATAATGAGAGGAATATTTTTATGTCTTAGTTAAATAGGCGCCCACCTGTGTAATGAGAGGAATATTTTTATGCTTTTGTTAAATAGGCGCCCACCTGTATAATGAGAGGATTACATTTTCATGTCTTAGTTAAATAGGCGCCCACCTGTATAATGAGAGGAATACTTTTATGTCTTAGTTAAATAGGCGCCCACCTGTATAATGAGAGGAATATTTTCATGTCTTAGTTAATTAGTCGCCCACCTGTATAATGAGAGGAATACTTTTATGTCTTAGTTAAATAGGCGCCCACCTGTATAATGAGAGGAATATTTTCATGTCTTAGTTAAATAGGCGTCCACCTGTATAATGAGAGGAATACTTTTATGTCTTAGTTACATAGGCGCCCACCTGTATAATGAGAGGAATATTTTCATGTTTTAGTTAAATAGGCGCCCACCTGTATAATGAGAGGAATACATTCATGTCTTAGTTAAATAGGCGCTCACATGTATAATGAGAAGAATATTTTTATGTCTTAGTTAAATAGGCACCCACCTGTATAATGAGAGGAATACTTTTATGTCTTAGTTAAATAGGCGCCCACCTGTATAATGAGAGGAATATTTTCATGTCTTAGTTAAATAGGCGCCCACCTGTATAATGAGAGGAATACTTTTATGTATTAGTTAAATAGGCGCCCACCTGTATAATGAGAGAAATATTTTCATGCTTTAGATAAATAGGCGTCCACCTGTATAATGAGAGGAATATTTTTATGTCTTAGTTAAATAGGCGCCCACCTATATAATGAGAGGAATATTTTTATGTCTTAGTTAAATAGGCGTCCACCTGTATAATAAGAGGAATATTTTTATGCTTTAGTTAAATAGGCGCCCACCTGTATAATGAGAGGAATATTTTTATGTCTTAGTTAAATAGGCGCACACCTGTATAATGAGAGGAATATTTTTACGCTTTAGATAAATAGGCGTCCACCTGTATAATGAGAGGAATACTTTTATGTCTTATTTAATTAGGCGCCCACCTGTATAACGAGAGGAATACTTTTCAGTCTTATACTGCAGATCTTGAAATCAGTAACCCACAGAAAGGCAGAGGGTTACAACAGGAATCCCCAACAGGAAACAATAAAAATCCCCAGCACCGGAAAGCAGAAGGTTGCAACAAGAGGTCTCAGCACAAATTCAAGCACATGAGTCAAAAGGAAGAAAAGACGCGTCTTGAAAGAAGCGGCCCGTGAACATTAAATTATGCCCAGTATAACAAATCTGATGAAAAAAGCCGTATCCCCAGAGGAACCACCGAAAATCTTAATGAAGGAAGCCATATCCCAAACGGACCGAACAAAATGAGGAAAACTAGTAGTCAGAAAGGCAAAAGGCCAGTGTCATCCCCAAATTCACTGATGAAAAGCACCGGAAGAAACACAAGCCGACAAGAATGCAAGGCAACAAGAACAAGTTGAATATAGATGAGATCTTATGATCCGTAGTCTAGCCTAGCTTCTTGTTTTCTTTTAAGCACAGTGTAACAAGGAGATCGGTAAGCAGTGATAACAGCATGCAACAACAGTAACATTGTAGTCCCATGGTAGTCCCAGCTACCAAAACTTCCCGAACTACATTAACCTGATTCCCCTTTAGCCAGGGATATGTAGGAAACCTTTAAAACAAAGGTTCGGTTAAATCTTTTTCTCAAATGCTTCGCACGGTGATTTCCAACGAGCAAAGTCGCTTGTGTCTGCTCACTTTATCTTTGCACAAAAGCTCCTTGTGCTTTCGGACAAAGAGGGGCAGCTGTGAGCACGTGATTTTTGCTTCACGGAAACTACTCCAAAAGAAATCGGAAAAGAAATAAAATAAGTTACCTTCGGGTATAATTTTGAGGATTTGTGTGACATTTTGAAAATTGTTCTGTCCGTATATGCTCGCCTTGCTATAGTTAGAAAATACAAAAAATACATGTTGCATGCATTTAGGAAAAATGGTACATTTGGGAATTAATTAACCATTATTTGGTTTGTAAAAGCGAAAATCACAAAAAATAGGCATTTTATTCTATTTTGTTATCATGGTAATTTTATTAAATGTGCTAATTCGTGTGATAACTGCTGTTAGGTGTTAATTAATGTTTGTGTAGTTTAATTTTGGTTTTTAGGAATTTTTATTTATTTATAAGAGGGAAAGCATCGGATTTGGGCCAAAAATTCAACTAAAATCAGGCCCAAACCAACACCACGACCCAGTCTAAACCAAGTCTTCTAGAGACGCCCCAAACTACGTCGCATAGGGCGTTTGATCTGGGCCATCCATCCAGTCCAATCCATTGGTCCAAGATCCCTTTCAACAACCCGTTTCTGAACCCAACCCGTTGCCTGGATTCGAACCGACCCCCCCCCACTTAACCAAACGACACCGTATTGATAAGCTCCCCTAATCCTGGCCATCGATCTTGATTGATCCAGCAGCCAGGATTAAACCACCCACCCCATATATAAGGCCAATCCGTCACCCCACACCCCAAACCAACCCCCCCCCCACACACACACACTGTTCAACTTCGTCCCCAGAACCCCTCCTCTCAAACCCTAGCCGCCTTAGGATTCCCCCACCATAAACCCGGCCACCCGGACTCCGATGGCTACCAAAACAACACCTCTGATGCACCCAACCACCCTGAACACGAATCCACTAACCGTTTACCTCGAATCACCCAACAGCTTTTCGAATCTTCAATCAAAGATTCGAGCAAAAACTGGATCTACACCCACCGACCCCAAACTCATACCATAACACCTCCTGACCTCCCTCATACCCTAAATGTTGTTGGTTCCGTTTGAACCTGACCAGAACTGAACGAATCCCAAATCACACCACCAAGAACCCTAAAAAAGGACCAAAAGTGGAAGTCTGTCTGAATTGAAAGACGATATGGGGTCTAATCGACCTTAGTCGAAGTGTTCTCAGTTGAGAACACTCGATTAAGGTCCATTCGACCCCAAAAAATGGTCGAGTCTGAGTTCCAGCCTGGTTCGTTTTGTTTTGAGCTCCCAAGATAAGTTTCCTTGTTCTTTCCGTGAGTGTTTGAATTTCTAGTTGTGTTTTGTCAGCATGTCTAGCTAGTTTGATGATTCTTTCTGTCATTTTCTTTCAGTTCAACCCATCTTCAAGTAGACCTCTTATTTAGTTAATTCTTTTGTTCGTTTGTTAATCTATTAAGATGAACTATGTGTGCGACTTGATTAAAATCGTCCAATAGTCAGTTAATTATTAAGGTCCATGTCTTTCCCCAGAGATGTGAATCACTCTGTCTTTATATTTTAGTCTGTTTGTTGTTATCCACTGTGTGCATATAGTCGATTGAATAAGTGTCGTCAACGGAGTTCACTTGAAAACTAGAAAATCGGGAGTCTGCTCCTTTCAATGTGATTACTAGCCTATTACTCTTACCTATGGTGAGACTTGTATCAATGGGCCTGTTGCAGTAGTGCTTCGATCTTAGTTTGCATCTTCAACTACCTATTGGATCAATTGGTTTTGAGTTGGTCAGGATTGGCTCCCAATATGACCAAACTCATACCATTTTGATTGACACCCTTGTCTGATGGAGTTCGAATCCTTGGTTGAACTTAGGCTGAGAGTTGGGTATAGCTTTAGAAATCTGACAGGCCAACCTGAAAATCAGTATTGAGTTTAAGTTGATTAGTTAGTAGTCAGTGATTAGCTAAATCCAGGGGGTTTATATATTGACTATTAAAGTTAGGGTAATACAATAATATGTATTTGTTAAGGTTAATTTTGGCATTTAACAGAGATTAATCAGGGGTTAAGTTAAAAGCATGTCAATGGTAATTAAAATATTATTAACCTAATGACAATGGGGAACAAAACAACAAGCATGGGAATTAAGTTAGTATTATAATACACCCATGACTCTTGATTAAAACAAATAGGACAAGCATGGGGAACAATATAGTGGGGATCAATAAAAGACATTTAGGCATGGGAATTAAAGGGGTATGGGCAGGAAAAGGCTGAAGGGTTCAAGTCAGCCTGGGACTTGCCTGTATTCTGCCTATAAATAGGCTCATTTAAGGTAGAGTTCAGGAGGAAAAAATCAGAAATTAAGGTTAGACATCAGAGTTTAAGAGGGGAAAAAAATCAGAAATCAGAGGTTGGACAATTTTTAAGTGTTGAGAGTTAAAAGAGTGCTGGATTTCTGAACATAACAAGCAGAAGTCGCTGTGTTTCTGCACCTGTTTTCCCTCTCTGTTTGGCCTGTCTTTGTTGGGTACAGTGCTAGGTTTTCAGCCTAGTTTTCCCTGGTTTCCCTACTTGTACAACACTGTTTCAGCTGGGTATTGTGGGTTTTCTGAAAGTTCACTGGATTCCCGCTTGGTTTAAATCTGTTGCTGTTTCCTCCTACTGGTTATTATTGGATTTTCTTGCTGGGTTTGTATTGGTTTTAAAAATCTGCCTGCTGGATTGTTTGCTGCTGAGTGCTGCCTCTCTTGTTGATGTTGTTGTTGTGTATGCTACTGCTTCCACTGATCATTCCTTTTCTTCTCTTGCTTTTCCCAATACCAGGTATACCACTGATACACTGTCAATGTAAACTGAAAGTTGAAACATGAATACAAAAAAGGAAGAGTTGAAGTTGTTCTTTTTGAATCATACATAGCCGGTATATTGAACATTAAGTTGTGTATAATAGTTCATATCTTCTAGGATAATGAAGGTAGTCATCATGTATAACTAGACGTCATGTATGGCAACTTAATGTCATACTGTGTATGTATGCTGGTAGATAAAGAAGATGATAGTGTAGTAAGCAATATCTTAAATTTTAGCTGTGTTTATGGTTAGCATATCTTCTAACGCATGTTAAGTGTTGAACTATCCATTGCTAGTTAATCTCACTTCATTTAGTAGGCTGCCTCGTTATAAATTGCAACAATACCGTTAGAATAAAATAACAGGTTCCCATTTCAGCCTTATAAATGTTGGGCCTGAGTCAAATGAATTAACAGGACTATCGGAAAAGGAATGGCCCAGGTCCAGTCCATACAGTGTGCGCTGGGCCTGGGCCCATAACTGCCAAACGAACTGCCCGTATCACGTCCCTCTTTCAACAAATCACGTTCGAAACATAACTATGATAACTCATAAGTATGTAAATAAAGTAGGACCTTTTCATTTATTTTAAATACAAACAAAAATAGAAAACATAGCCACTATAGGACGACCTTCTAAATAAAAATGAGCGAACCTCACCAAATAAAACACACAGATTGTGGGGCCCTCACAAAAAATGTATGTATTAATTACTTAGAACTCGGGATAGGCCACTTAGCGAACTCCACGGCCTTACCCAAAATAACAACACGCTAGTTCTTTAGGACGCGTCTTAATTAATCTTACTCTCTTAAATTTGGGTGCACATTTATGTGACCCAAATCCAAATCTCAGCGGAATCGAAATGGGTCTCTAATCACGGGTACATTGATTGTGACGTGGTTTGAGATGCGTGTCCATGACGTTGCAAATTCCTTTAAAAAATAAGAATGAGATGAGCCTTGTCGAATAAAAATATAAAATTGCGGGGCCCTCAGTAAATAGTTGCTTTAAAACTGCTTAGACTTCGGGATGGACCGTTTAGCAAAATTTTACGGCCCTACCCAAAGTAAATGATACGCTAGTCGCTTTAGGCGCGCCTTTAATAATTTAATTTTTTTAAACTCGGGTGCACATTTATGTGACCCAAATCCAAATCTCAATGGAGTCAAAGTGTGTCGACGACCACGGGTACATTGATTGTGACGAGGTTCGAGATACATTTTTACAACGTTGCAATTCCCTGTAAAAATAATAATAATAAGAATAAGAATAAATAATAATGAAAGCGGTAAAGAATTAAAATATGCACATAAGTTCATATTTATATAAAAATCAGATAATCAAGCCGAACATGACAGTTGAGCGACCATGCTAGAACCACGGAATTCGGGAATGCCTAATACCTTCTCCCGGGTTAACAGAATTCCTTATCTGGATTTTTAGTTTGCGGACTGTAATACAGAGTCATTCTTTTCCTCGATTCGGGATTAAATTGGTGACTTGGGACACCCTAAATCTCCCAAGTGGCGACTCTGAAATAAACAAATAAATTCCGTTTCGATTGTCCTTTAATCGGAAAAACTCCTTCACCCCTTGCGGGGGGCGGAAAGAGGAGGTGTGACAACTATCTTCATATGGTAGCCACAAAGTGTTGTAGTGTGGCAAAAGATCTAATTTTATTTGCCACGAAAACTTAGATATTTAATTGCTTTCGTATATTAGTCCGTGGAAAAAGAATTTTTTTAGCTACGAACTAAAAGTTCCATGGCTACAAATCATTAAAAAAAGTCGTGGTTATATTATTTTTATTATATTTTAATTTTTTGACAAAAAAAAATTAATTTTTTATGGTGACAAAATTTCCTCTCACAAATCTCTTGTTTCTTAGATATTTGAGTTTTTCTAATATTTTTTAATTATTCTATGGTCGTGCATATTATATTAAAACTAATAACATATTAAGCATGAGAAATAACTTATTCCGCACAAACTAAAATTTAAAAAGTTTCACAAAATAAATTTCCAAATACACATTTGTACTAATTAGTTAATAGCATCTGCAATACATAAGTCTTGTACAATAATCAAAAATTGAAGGAAAAACTTGCCAATGTGAGGCTTGATTATAACAGAGATCAGAAATAATGTACAAAATTTTGCAGTGAACATAAGTATTTGCTTGATGATTCATGTTGTCACCTTCATCGCCCCCCCCCCTGATCTTCATGCATCTAAGAATATATGAAGCACACTTACTAGACTGAAATAATGAAATAACATGATCTTGTGAGAAACTTATATTTGAATTCTCAAAACATATAAAGATGCATATACAGTTACTAATTAAAAATATTCAATAAATCATGGAATAAGAAAAAATACTTAGCCATGAATTAGGTGAAAAAAGATTTAAAGTTTTTTCAAACACAGAAGACAAATGAGAAGCATTTAAATAAACATCATAAATATAAGGGGATGGAAAAAAGAAGTAAAACTTACAATTTGGCATAAAAAGAGATTGAAATTTCTCAAAGGCACATTTTTCTTGAGTACCCTGTAAATCAAAAACAAATAATTGAAGCAGAAACCCAAGTTAATTGCTTGTAAGACACAAAACCTATCAAATCTTCAAAATCGCACTCACTACTTATGAAATATAAGGCATAATATCTCTCAAATTGTTAGAATAACTCGTAAATTGAAGTTAAAAATCTAAATCCAAGTAAATGTATGGAGATTCAGAAACTCTATGATATAGAGACATGAGCTTACCCGGATAGAGACAAACCAACACGTTAAATTTCTGTCTATAAATAGAGAACCAGTGGAGATACCATCTTGTTCCTCTTTATCTTTCTTGTGGCCTTAATTAAGGCCGACTACTGAAGGTGGAAGAAAGACATAAGAAAATGGGGAGGGAGAGTGCGGCTGAGGGAGGAAGTAGGAAGTTTAGGTTTAGGTTTTAGATTTACATCGTCTACTTCTTATATATGTTGCCTTAGTTTACTTCTAATACAAATGCCAAATATATAACATACAAGAAAAAATACAAATACCATAAATGCAAATAAAAGTAAGAAATATACCTATAGTAAACCAAAAATAAATAAATAAATATAATACATTTAACTAAAATAAAAAAAATCAACTATTTGCATGAAATAAAGATATTCTAAAATATATTTTTCTTTATAGCTTTTTTCATCCTATATAATATTGTTAGTTTTGTTATATGTTCATATTTCAATAATATTAGCTTCTTAATTTTTAGTGTTATGATAATTATTAAGTTATTAAAACAATATTAGATTATTAAATCAATAACTTTTATACGTATCTAAATTGAATATAACTAGTAATCAATGTAGATAGATACAAGCAACCAACATGGGTTGTGGTGGAGTGGTAAGTACTCATTCATCCTTAACCAGAGGTCTCGAATTCGAGCCCTAGGTATGGAGTCGCCTTTGTTAGGGAGCGCTTTACCCCCTCCCCCCTCCTATGACGACCCGACCAGTCGTCTCATGAGTTACTGCTCCATTTTTCCTATTTCTGCTTTGTTATGCTTCATTTATCTGTGTGATGTGGAATCGGGTTGGTCGGATCGAATTCGGAAAGGATTTGGTAAGGTTTGAGACACTTAGTCTCTTTTAAGGAAGTTTAAGTTGGAAAAGTCAACCATATGTTGACTTATATGTTAGAGGTCTTGAATGTGAGTTCTAATGGTTCGGTTAGCTTCGGGAGGTGATTTGGGACTTAGGAGTGTGATCGGAATGAGTTTTGGAGGTTCGGAGTAAATTTAGGCTTGAATTGGCGAAGTTGATATTTTGGCGATTTCCGGTTGGTAGGTGAGATTTTGATATAGAGGTCGGAATGGAAATCTGAGAGTTGCAGTGGTTCTGTGGTGTGATTTGGGATGTGTGTGCAAAATTTTAGATCATTCAAACGTGGTTTGGTTGGGTTTTTGATCGAGCGCATAATCTGGAAGATTTTAGGAAATTTGGCTTGAATCTGATGTGTTTTGGTTGATTTGATGTTGTTTGAGGTGTTTTGATGGTTGGAACAAGTTTGAATAAGGTATTGGGATATGTTTGTGCTTTTGGTTGAGGTCTTGGGGGCCTCGAGGTGGTTTCAGATGGTTGACAAAAAGGTTTGAGACTTGTGAAGTTGCAGAATCTCAGCTGCTTCTGGTATTTCTGCGCCTGCGGATTGGAAATCGCAGGTGCGATGCCTCACGTGCGGAAGAGGAGCCGCAAAAGCAGTTTTGGAAGGAATTGGCAGGAACCGCAAATGCGGTAGTGGGACCGCATCTGCGAAGCCGCAAATGCGGAAAGATGATCGCAGATGCGGATCGTGGCCGGTTGAGTGTATTCCGCAGGAGCGGATAGAGAGCCGCAAATGCGGCACCGCAGAAGCGAGAATTGTGCCGCAGATGAAAAAATGCCTGGGCAGAAAGTATAAATTGTGGCATTCGCGAATTTTAGCTAGTTTCACCATTTTTATCTCGGCTTTGGAGCTTTTTGAGCGATTTTGAGAAAGGGATTTCAAGGGAACTTCATTGAGGTAAGGGATTTGGACTTAAAACTCATTCCTATGCTATTATTTCACGGATTAAAGCTAGAAATTGTTGAAATTAAGGGTAAAAATTAGGGGAAACTAGGGTTTAGTATTGGGGCCTATGATTGAGGATTTGATGGACCATTTGTGGTCGGATTTCTGAACTTTTGATATGTATGAACTCGTGGGGAGATAAGGAATCTATTTATGTAAAAATTATTGAATTCCGAGACGTGGACCCGGAGGTCGAGTTTTAGTAATTTCGGGATTTGTGTCTATTATTAATTATTTTCGCTTGGGCTTCGTCCCCTTAGCATATTTTGACGTCCTTGTTCTGATTTTGGATAGATTTGGCGCGCGTGGAGGCCGATTCGAGGGGCAAAGGCATCGCAAGTTAGAGATTTGACCGGTTCGAGGTGAGTAATGATTGTAAATGATATTCTGAGAGTTTGAAACCCCGGATTGCACATCGTAGTGCTATATTGAGGTGAGGCACACGCTTGATGACGAGCGTGGGGTCGTTCACTATTGTGGATTGTGACTTGGTCCGTCCCGATTGATGTTTTTACCGCGTATTTAACTGAAATCTATTTGTTATCATTATTATTTGGGTTGAATGCTATATTTAGGCCTTGTGCCAACTATTTGAACCCTTCGGGGAATTTTACTGGTATTTCCTCACTGTTTTAACTTTATACTTGAACTCTGTCATGTTATATTTCACTGTTTTTCGTACTCAGCCAGGGTTACTTTGTTTTAACATTTATATGATCTTTAAAATGATATTTTGGGCTGAGAAACATTACTGCCCGGGTGGCTTGTGAGAATTTTTGACTGAGTCAGGCCGAGGGCCTATGTTGTGAGGAAACATTTGACACTGATTATGAGGCCGAGGGCCTGAGATATGTACGCCACGAGGTGGCTTGATTGATATGAGGTCGAGAGCCTAGTGATGATGCCACGAGAGGCTTGATATTGTGCTTGGGTCGTAAGGGGCCCCTCTAGGAGTTTGCACATCCTTAGTGAGTGTGGGTACCCGTTGTGATGTGAGATTGAGCCCGAGGGGCTGTTACTGTTCTGAGATATTGCTCGAGGGGCGGATTTGTTGATACTGTGCCCGAGGGGCGAACTTCTATTTGTTTGTTTTACCTTAGTTGCCTGTCAATTACCTGTTATTTATTGAAAAAGGATTTTTACTTAACCTTTCACTGGTTTACTGCTTCATTATAGAATGTCTTGTGCCTTACGTGTTTTCTTACTTTCATTTGTTATTTACATTTATTACTCACTGAGTTGGAGTACTCACTTTACTCTCTGCACCCTATGTGCAGATTCAGGCGTAGCTGGTCCAGCTCCCGAGTGTTGATCTTCTCCAGCTTCAGGCGGGCATTCGGAGTTCATGAGGTAGATGCTTGGCGTCTGTAGCCCCGTGCCTCTACTCCTTTATCACTTCTATTCCTTTTCAGACAGTTGTACTAGTTTATGGATTTAGTAGACTTGTATTATGACTTATAGATGCTCATGTCTAGTGACACACTGGTTAGGGCTGTGTATGGGTGTTCTTCTGTGTATTTATGTTATCATCTGTTATTTCGGATTTATTTTATCATGTTTAGACTGTTCTAAATGCTTAACGACTAAAAATTGGAAAATGGGAAATGTCGGCTGGCCTTGTCTTCAGAAGAGGCGTCATCACGACCGGGTCCGGGTTTAGGGTCGTGACACCTCCCCTCCCCAATGTGGGACTTCCCAGCGCGAATCCAGATTTTGTCGGGCTCCAATATGTGTACCACACACCAGGTGAGAAACCAAAAAAAAAAAAAAAGATAGACACAAGTACATAATTGTTTAAAGCTCATATAGCAATATTTTTAAATTTAACTAACTATAATTATTTATTTATTTAAATTAGTTGAAACTTTCAAGTAATATTTTGTTTCATATGAATTATGATATTTATTATTTACCAAAAAAATAGATTATGATATACAACTTTGTTTTGTTGTACACCGCTATATCAGTCATATTAAGTTCTTAACTTTTTTACAAAAATAAACTTAATAATAGGGAAAATATGTAACTAATTTTAAATATAAATAATACTCAATAATCTATCTATCTAATAAAAGGAGAGGCAGAAGCACCATATTAAGACAAGTGGCATAATAACAAAAAGCCAAATGAAATTGTTAAGATAAAATAAACTACCTTTCTAACTTAAAAAAATCTTCTAAACTTGAAATTTTGATTTAATTGGTAACTCTATTTGAATTAATAAATATAGACAAAGCCATTCAAATATAAAATCTAACTAGTAAAGCTATTAATTATGAAGAATATTAATTTTGGGTTCAAACCATTAAATAATGGGTAATACAATTGGTATGACAATTTAATAATACTAAATGATTGATTACACAATTAGATAAGCAAGAAAAGAAAAGGGAATAAAATACAATTTTAGAAAAAATATATAAATATAAGACTTAAAATTAAAATTATGATGAGAAAAATCGTATATATACACTGTCACGATCCCAAATCGGACCCGGTCGTAATGGAGCCTCTCGTGAAGACAAGGCCAGACGACACAATTCTCAAATTCAATTTTCACGGTTTAATAAGTCCATTTAAGTCATTTATAAGGATAAATCCCCAACAAGTATAGATTTAGCGAAATAAAACAAGTGCGGAAATAAATACAGTCCGACATCGGGGTGTCACTAGTCATGAGCATCTACCAAGGTCCGAATCCAACCAGAGTCTAAAAATATACTAAATAAAGTAATAAAAATGAGAGGAAGGAAAATAGTGCAGCGAACGTCGTGCAACCACCTTGCTAACTCCGATGACTCCGCCTCCGAGCAATCAACACCCGCTGCCAGGTTCCGAAATACCTGAATCTGCACACGAAGTGCAGGGAGTAATGTGAATACTTCAACCCAGTAAGTAATAAGAGTAAATAAAGACTGAGCAGTAGGAAACGATGAATCCATATTTATGATAAACTCAATAAGCACAACAGGCTTTCAAATCGGAATACGAGTCAATCGTCTCATTTAAAAATCGAACTTTTGGTAAAAATCATTTGAAATTGCTTTCCAACAGTTTCAGTAGGGGTTCAATACCATTTATAATAAAAGATATGAAATCCATACTTGGCCCTTAGGGCAAAACATTGTTCGTATACAGCCCTTCGACATAACGGAAATTCACAATACTTTTCATAACTTAAAAACTTAAGTTTAAATGAAAGACTATTTAAAACATTTTTTCAATATTTTCAATAGAGGCTCGGTCTAAAGATGAATGAAAGCAGTAATTAAATCAACATTTTCAATATAAACTTACTTTAAAGAGGAGTGAAAATAGTAAGTTCATAAACTAGCCCCTCAGGCAAAGCATCACTCATGTACATGTATATATATAGCCCCTTGGGCAAGCCTCTCAGTCACTCCTAACTCAACTCTTACCAATCAGCGCTCACACTCAATAGCTACCATATAGTAACTGTTGCGGCGTGCAGCCCGATCCATATATATAGTCGACTCCGCTCACTGGGGGTGTGCAGACTCCGGAGGGGCTCCTACAGCCCAAGCGCTATATCGCTGCGGCGTGCAGCCCGATCCATATACATATCGTTGCGGCGTGCAGCCCGATCCAAATACATATATATTGTTGTGGCGTGCAATCCGATCCATAAATATATAATCCTCACAGCCAGGCCCTCGGCCTCTCTCAGTCATTAACCTTACCACCAGACCCTCGGTCTATCACATTCATTAACCTCACAATCAGACCCTCAGTCTATCTTAGTGAATACCTTCACAATCAGACCCTCGGTCTATCTCAATCATCAACCTCACAATCACTCGGACCATCAGTAAAATAGGGAACTCAGCCCAAATAGTTTTCACATTTTAAGAATTAAGTGATAAAACCAGGTTTAAACAATAAATAGGTAAATCATGACTAAGGATATGCTTTTAAAACAAATAGAGTGAGGAAAAATAGTAAAAATGCCCCTAAGGGTCTCAACAAGTCGGCACAAGGCCCCAAACATGGCATACAGCCTAAAATATAATATCAATCTCTAAAATATGGAACATCATAAGATTTCAAATCAAATACGCGACTTAACAGTCGTACGGGACGAACCAAGTCACAATCCCCAGCAGTGCACGACTCCACGCTCGTCATCTAGCGTGTGCGTCACCTCAAAGTAGCACAACGATGTGAAATCCGGGGTTTCAAACCCTCAGGACAGCATTTACAATCATTACTTACCTCGATCCGGTCCAAACTCTAGCCGGGATGCCTTTTCCCTCACGAATCGACATCCGGATGCTCTAAATCTAGCCACAGTCAGTGCATAACTATTAAAATCTGCTAAGGGAACAAAGCCCACTCGAAAATATCTAATTTACATCAAAAATCACGAAATTCTCAAAACCGACCCGCAGGCCCACGTCTCAGAATCCGATAAAAATTACATCAATAAAATTCTTGTTTACTCACGAGTCTACCCATATCAAATTCGTCAAAATCCGATCTCAATTGC
Organism: Nicotiana sylvestris; assembly: GCF_000393655.2. NCBI lineage: Eukaryota > Viridiplantae > Streptophyta > Magnoliopsida > Solanales > Solanaceae > Nicotiana > Nicotiana sylvestris. The sequence goes on from NC_091064.1 coordinate 19,818,548, forward strand.
CCATTCAAATCCCCAAAAGAAATCTCAAACTTTTCTTCCATTTCTCCCCAATTTTCACTCTAATTTCTCAAATTAAATGATGTAATGCAAGATCAAATCATGTAATTAAACAAAATATGAGTGAAGAATACTTACCCCAATAGCTCCACTAAAAATCTCCTCAAATTCCACCTTTTTCCGAGCTCTCCAATGGTTTTATGAAATTGGACTTAAACCTTCGATTTAAAAATATAAACTGTCTGCCCAGACATTTCTTAATCGCGAACGCAGCATAACCCTCGCGTTCGCGAAGCACACTGCTTCACTGACCGGAATCTCTTCTACTCGAACGTGAGAAAGCTCTCGCGAACGCGATGCACAACACACTCAACACCTAGCGATCATGACCACAACTACGCGAACGCATAGAACAAATATTGAGGACCCAACTACCATTCTTCCTCTATGCGAACACGACCTGAACCTCGCGAACACGATGACCAAAGACCTCACACCTTCGCGATCGCGGAACCATCTTCGCGAATGCGAATTCCAACTCCACAGCCTCGCACCTTAACCCTTCGCAAACGCGGGACATGCATCGCAAACGCGAAGGTCAAAAACCTGCAATACCAACAACAGCAATTCTGCAATTTTTCACAACATGAAATGGTCTGATTAATCACCTGAAACTCACTTGAGTCCCTCGGGACCTCAACCAAATATGCCAACATATTCCATAACATCATTAAAACTTGATGGCGCATCGGTTGTGTCCTTTCGGGTTGTATGATGTTATGTCAATTGTTTCAGCGTGGTTATGATGAATTGCTTTGGTTCTAGATATCAAATTACGCATCGTTGTTGATTTTGAGCATAGTGACTTGAGGTGTTTCATGTGGACCGGTGCTTGGGTAGGGTCGCGCATTGCAGCAGAGTTATGTGGAGATATGACCCTTCGCGTTGGATTCGTGTGTTCTGTTTCTACGATGTGTGACGGGTTCTCAGCATTGTGGGCGGTGGTACTAGTGAGCTTGCGGTACAGCTCTCTCATTTGAGTCATTCTTCATGATTGGAGTACGTTCGGATTGTTGCTTATCGGTGTGCGGCTTGCACGAGTTGTGACTTTAGATGGTATTGATGTGTCATGTCACTAGAGTAGTTGTGTTGGATTAGATGTGATCGTTGAGATTTAGAATGAGTACAAACGGATTCGGTTTCAGCATGTTGGAAGGATAATATCGAGGTTCGGCTCAGAAATTTGTTATGGTCTTTGCCAAAGGAGATGTGACTTCATGAATGGTTGATTTGAGAAATAGTTATGGCTTACTGCATGTTTCGTTTATCATTGGCAGTATATGAAACTATTGGAATGAGAATTTAGTTGATAAGAGGATTTCTATCGGTGTTCGGTTGTTATGTGCAGCTGCTGTGATTAGAAGTTATCGCTACAAGTGTTTTTGTTATGTAGTATATCAAGTAATTGCACTTGAGGTTACAGGTATGAGTTATTACAGCTTGTCCCTTATTCAGAGTATAAATGTGATATTTTGATCTTGTGGATGATTTCAGGAGTGGAAATATGGTTCTAAGGTTTATGGGCTAGGTTGGATTGTTAAATTTCAGTTGCATGGTGTTATCGAGCCTATATGAGATAGGGTGATGTGGGATCACCCCGGGTATGTGCATGGTAAGGTTATTCAGCGATTGGTTGGCTTTTGGAACAACTCTGGGCACGTTCGAGGACGAACGTATGTTTAAGTTGGGGAGGATGTAACGACCCGACCGGTCGTTTTGAGCTTTTGCACTTTGCTCACCAGTTCTCGGGCATGACTAGCCCCGTGTGATGTATTATGACTTATGTAAATCATCGATTTTGGTTTTCAGGGTAATCGAGGTGAATTTGGAAGAACAATACTCAGTTTGAAGCTTGAAATTTGAAAGGTTTGACCAAGATTTGACTTGTTAGTAGATGGCCTTGTATTGGAATTTTTATGTTTTGGTTAGTCCCATTAGATGATTTGGGACTTAGGAGCATGGTCGAAATGTGTTTTGGAGGTCCGCAGAAGGTTTAGGCTTGAATTGGCCAAATTGGAATTTTGGCATTTTTAGGTTGATAGGCGAGATTTTTGATATAAGGGTCGAAATGGAATTCTGGAAGTTGAAGTAGGTCCGTTGTGTCATTTGTGACGTGTGTGAAAAATTTTGGGTCATTTGGACGAGGTTTGGTAGGCTTTTCGATCGAAAGCGTAATTTGAAAGTTCTTGAAATTCTTAGGCTTGAATCCGATGAAATTTTGGTGTTTTGATGTTGTTTTGAGTGTTCCGAAGGTTGGAACAGGTTTGAACGATGTTATGGAATATGTTGGCATATTTGGTTGAGGTCCGAGGGCCTCGGGTGAGTTTCGGGTGGTTAAACGGATCAATTTTGGACTTTGGACTTGGCTGTTTTTGATGGTTTTTGTTGCAGACGAATTGTTCTTCGCGTTCGCGAAGGGTGTCCTCTGAGGCGGCAAATTTTGGCTTCGCGTTAGCATTTTGTGTGTCACATTTGCAATGTTGTGATGCTGTGATTTTCCGCGTTCGCAAGGCTTATGTCGCGTTCGCATACAGGAAGAGGAGTAGTTGGGCCCCCAATGCATTTGTTCTACGCGTTCGCGTAGTAGGGGTTGCGATCGTGAAGTGTTGAGTGTGTTTTGCATCGCGTTCCCGTAGAAGGAATTTCGGTCTGTGAAGCGGTGTGCTTCGCGAACGCGAGGGATATGCCGCGTTCGCGATGAAGAAATATCTGGGCAGACAATTTATATTTTAAAAATCGAGGGTTTAAGTCCAATATCATAAAAGCCATTGGAGAGCTCGGGAGAAGGTGAAATTTGAGGGGATTTTCAGTGGAGCAATTAGGGTAAGTATTCTTCACTCATATTTGGTTTAATTCCATGATTTAGTATTGAATGTCATCATTTTATTTGAGAAATTAGAGTGGAAATTGGGGAATAATAGAGGAAATGTTTGAGAATTCTTTTCGGGATTTGAAGGGGCAATTGAGGTCGGATTTTGATGAATTTGTTATGGGTAGACTCGTGAGAGGATTAGGATTCTATTGATGTGATTTTTATCGGATTTCTAGACGTGGGCCCGAGGGCCGGGTTTGAGCAATTTTGGGATTTTTGATGTAAATTGGATATTTTCGAGTGGGATTTGTTCCGTTAGCATATTTTAATGGTTATGTACTAATTTTGGCTAGATTTGGAGCATCCGAAGGTCTATTCGGGAGGGCAAAGGCATCACGCACTAGAGTTTGGACCGGATCGAGGTAAGTAATGATTGTAAATATTGTCCTAAGGGTATGAAACCCTGGATTATACATCGTGGTGCTATATTGAGGTGACACGCACGCTAGATGACGAGCGTCGGGTCATGCACCGTTGGGAATTGTGACTTAGTCTATCCCGAATGATTGTTTTACCGCGTATTTGATTGAAAACTATTTGTTATCATCATGTTTTGGGATAAATGCCATATTTGGGCCTCGTGCCAACTATTTGAACCATTAGGGGATTTTTATTGATATTTTCTCAATCTTTTGACTTTATACTTGAACTCAGTCATGTTATATTATACTATTTTCATAACTCAACCATATTTACTCTGCTTTAACACTAAAATGATATTTTAAATGATATTTTGGGTTGAGCATCATGTTTTACTGTTGCTCGAGTGGCTTGAGAGATTCTGACTGATAAGCCTGAGGGCCTATGTTGTGAGGAAACACTCGATTATGATTATGAGGTCGAGGGCCTGAGAATTGTATGCCACGAGGGTGGCTTGTTGATATGAGGCCGAGAGCCTATGTGATTATGCCATGAGATGACTTGATATTGTGCTTGGGCCGTATGGGGCCCCTCCAGGAGTCTGCACACCCCCAGTGAGCGCGATACCCATGGTAATATGAGATATAGCCCGAGGGGCTAGTGATTGTTCCATGATATTTCCCAAGGGGAGGATTCTATTGACATGCGCCCGAGGGGAGAATTCTTATGTGTTTATCTGTTCTAGCTGCGTTGCATTTAATTGCTTAGCTGTTAAAAAGGCATTTCTAAAGATGCTTAAACTGAACTAAAGTGACTTTACATATTTCCACTATCGCATTGTTTTTACAGGCTTTCACCTCTTCTTTATAGCCTGTTGACGTGCCTTTACTTGATTTCTTATCGCTCAGTCTTCATTTATTATTATTACTCATTGAGTTGGATTACTCACATTACTCCTTGCACCTTGTGTGCAGATTCAGGTATTTCTGAATCCGATAATAGGTATTGGTTGATCAGAGGCAGAGTCATTGATGTTTAGCAAGGTAGTTGCCCGATGTTCGCAGCACTGCTTTTCTCCCTCTTGATTTCATTAGGTTGTATTTAGTACATTTTCAGACTTTCCATTGTATTTAGACCTTAGTAGATGCTCGTGACTTGTGACACCCCGATGTCGGGCTATATCTATTTCCGCACTTGTTCTATTTCGCTAATTTATACTTGTTGGGGATTTATTCTTATAAATGACTTAAATTGACTTATTAAGTTGTTAAAAAATTAATTGGGGAATTGTGTCGGGTGTCCTTGTCTTCACGAGAGGCGCCATCACGACTAGGTCTGGTTTGGGGTTGTGACAGTTAAGTAACCCTATCACCAGGTACTTGGAGACTAATTTGTTGAGTTGACTTAGACTTGCATGACCAAGTCTTTTGTACAAAAGGAAGGGATCATTGTCCAACACACTTAAGCAGGTGAGTTCATTTTCTGAAAGAGTGGACAAATATACAATGTAGATATTGTTTACTCTTTTTTCCTGCAAAATAATGTTGTTAGTGGTAAGATTTATTACAAAATATTTGGTGGAGGTGAATGCTACCACGTTACCTCTATTACACAGTTGTGATACACTAATTAGGCTATATTTCAAGCCATCTATCAAGTAGACATTCTCAGTGGAATGTGAGTCTATCTTACCAACCTTTCCAGCCCCAATGATCTCACCTTTCTTACCATTTCTAAAGGAGACATTGCCTCCTTTTAGGTCCTCAAGTGAAAGGAACTGGTTCTTGCTTCCATTCATATGCTTTGAGCAGCCTCTATCCATGTACCATATGTAATGCCCTCTTTTTCCTCTTTTGACGGGGAAGTCCGGGTTTCGACATTCATGGGATGTAATGACTCATCTCTTTTTGGGAATTGGGTATTAGAAGAGTCGCCTCATAACAGATTATGGGTCAACGATTTCTATTGCATGTTGCTACTCGTCCCTTCTTAATGGTCCTGGAGGGAGTTAGGACCTCTACCAATAGTTGGTTCTAGACATACCCCTAAGGTTTTAAAAGGCAAAAATTCTAAGGCGACAATCAAAAACACTTAGGACTTTCAACACATAAAGGGGGCAATTAAAGGCTCAGAGTTTCCTCCTCAAACAAACACATAAGCAGCACGACTCAAGCACAGTTAAGGTCTTTTATTAGACAATGTCCTAAAACAGGATATCTAGGTGAATATGCAGAAGACAAATAACCTCTTTTACAATCAAAAGTTATAACCCTAGCCATTGCCTATGGATTTTTAAAGCCTGTTAGGATCAGAAAAACATTAAGCAATAAAGACAGTTTCAGAGATGCATTTTTGAAAATGCCCTAAGTGCTTGCCTATACGCAGAGTACTGATGTCTATATTAATATAGAAACAAAGCAAGTTTTGAAACGGACTTCTTTAATACCTATACGCATGATATCTAATGAGATTGAGGCAGTTTGAAAGAACTTGTTTCAAGAAATACTTAATACTTAATAAAACCAATTCAGAAATGAACTAGGCGTGATCAAGTTGACTTATTTAGACTTAATTAGATTGAAAAGGCAGAATTTCGAATATGATTCCCTATAGGCATGATATCTAAGTGTAATACTGATTTTAATGATTTTCAGGCATGGAAACATACATAACACTCGTTGCACCAAAATCTGAATTAAATCCTGTAGGCATGGCATCTACAAGTTAATCCGCTTTTTTAAGGCATTGAAAGCATGATTCTTATTACGAAATTATCTGAATCCTATAGGCATGGTTTCTAGACGTGACAAGATGTAGAACCTTATAAGCAAGATTTCTACTTAGTAGAGCAAACAGATTTAAAAGTAAGGTCCTAGGAGCATGATTTATACCAGTATTACCCCATAAAGCATGTATCTACCCACCCTTTTCACTAAATACCCCAATATTTGTTTACAAGTTATTACAGACCAATGAATGAATTACACAAGTAAATAAAAAATCAAGAAGCTATTCTATAGGGAGCCTTCAATTAGGCCCAGATTCCCCCAAAGCCTCCCATGACCTCATATGCCTCAATTCCATAGACAATGACATAGTCTATGTGCATCAAAGTTCCCTAAAGATCTCAAGGATCCTGGGTAGTGCTTACACCTAGACTTGGTAACCAAGAATTGAACAAGTGCAGTGTGGAAGAGCCAGCCTCAGTATGCCCGAGTTCAGAGGGTTCTCAAGAGGATCCCAAGGCAGTACACATACTGGAGGGGGTAGAACTTATTGGCTAAGAGTAGAGTGAAAGTGATTTACACAAGTTGGGAGGTTTTAGTAAAAAACTGTATTAAAACTAAAGTCTTTTTGAAAGTAATATAGTAAAGCAACAGAGACTGTTTGAAAAAGAGATTGGAGTAGTTAACAAAGTCCAAACACCTTAGGATAAGTTCATACACAGCCAGGAGTCACAGCATCAAGGCAGGTTTGGTGGTCACAAACAGGGGTAAAGGGGGTTTGGGAATACATAGGACACATAATTAAGCAAAGATCTGGGAATTAGTATAGTCATGCCTAGAAGCAGCTATCTAGACATAGTCACAAAATCAGATATAAAGAACAGACTCACATGTAGGGGGATCGGGATTTGGGGAATTCAAGGTGGTAAACATATAACAAGTAAGAGATGACTGGTCATGCTCAAAAACAAATAGAAGGGGAAATATACTGATCTTAAGGGAGGGGAAGACATGATGACATAATAATAATGTAACCCTCAACTACAAGTTTCACAACAAAACTACAAATAGTAGCAAATTAGAAATAAGATGAACTGAAACAATAAGAGAATCATATTGTTGTTGGAACTTTCAATTGAAACTAGGACATACTAGTAAAGAGGATAGTGAGCAGAATGAAAGAACAAGGAGAACATAAATGGTTAGCCTTTACTTGCAGCCGGCTAACTTAAAGCAGTAGCAAGTAGCACGAGAGAGAGAGAGCAGAAATTTTTAAGTATGGGAGATAGTTTTGAACCAAGAGTTTGTGTCAGTGTGTGTTAATGAGAGAGCATATATATAGTTTGAAACTAGATAGAATAGTAAGTCAAGAATCAAAATCAAGCAGTAATTATGGAACTAGGTATTAATTAGTATAAAATTAGTAGAAGTACTCCCTTAATTAACAGAGTTAATTTCAAACAGTAAAGTCAAATAAGGAAAGAGATCACATAAGACTGGTATATAACACACAAGGAAATAGTTTCAGCATAGTGCAAGTATAAAACATGTAATTAACTAAGTATATAATATCCCAATTAAGGAAATAACATAAGAGTCGGTTGACAGCATAGTCGACCATAAAATAAGGCAAGGAAAAAACTTAGAGGATAAAATCAGTAGAGAATATTACAAGAGATTAGAAGGATATCAATCACAGGGAATTAAGGATTCTGATGTATAATAGTACTGATTTAGGGGGAAATTACCCTAAATTTCTATGAACAAACGAAATAAACACAAAATTAGGTATTCGTATGGAACATAGTACTGATTAGAGGAGTTTAACATAATAAACATAGTAGAGGAGGAAGAAACGAAGATTAGAAACCCTAATGAGCATAGTAGGGTAGAATCACAGAAAACTCAAGGATTCATGAAAAACAAGCAAGCATACGAACAAATCATCAAATACAGAACCAGAACCCAGGGTTAAGACCAAGAACTAGGATTTTTACATAGATGAGTTAAAAAAGAGAGTAGAAACAGAGAATCAGTTGAGATATACAAAGGATACAGGTTTAAATATAAAGAAAAATTGGTTTGAACTAGTGTAGAAGAAACTCCGAGAAACCCTAACTTTAAAGAATTAAAAATAGCTTGAAGTCAATGATTTTTCAAAAGAGGTTCGAGAACAGTGTAAAACATAGAAGGAACAGACTCAACTCGTTAAAAGTGGCCCAGATCTGAGAGATATAAACGAAAATTGGGGTTTCAAAAGAAACCTAAATACAGATGGAAGAACCTGCTTAAAACTTCAAAGATAGTAACAAATTTAGTGTGACTTTGCCCAAATACACACCGGAGAACCCATGAACAGCCAAAATAGCAACCGTAGATACAAGTCGGCATGGCCCGGGGCCCTTGAAGGCCTCAGAGAGGATGTGCAAGACAATGGAGAAGCCATTGGAGGCTTGGGGTTAAAGATTGGTCGCCGGAGAAAATCGGAGAAGGGAGGCGGTTGAAAAAGATTTAGGGTTAGGTTGAGAGAATAAAGGAGATGAGAGGATTCAGAGGCGGCGGGATGTAAAGAATGACTAGGGTTAGGGGGGTATTAGGATTAAAAAAAGGAAAGCATGGGTATGGACCGTTGATCTGGGAGATCAACGGCCAGGATTTGATCGGGTAGATGGTTCCGGGTTTGGGTAAGTGTATATAGGGTATGGGTCGGGTATTTTAATAAGAAATTGGGTTGGGGTTGGGTCCAATTTGGGCTGCAGTTGAATTGCCAAATCCGGCTATAATTTAAATAGTCATTTTCCCTACTTAATTTATAATACATGATAAACAATTTCTAAAAAATAAATTTGTGTACCAAAATAATTTAATATATATAATTATCATTTTTAAAATATAGGGACAAATTGTATACGCATAAAATGTAATTATATACTAAATAGTCTAACATTGCAATTATATGCAATTTAGCTTAAAAATACCAAATGTAATTATAAAAATGAATAAAAAGTATATTAACCATATTTTGGTATAAGAATAGAAATTAAATGAATAAATCATCATAACAATAATTTGAAAAATAATTATTGGGATTTTATGAATAAAAGGGGAGGAAATAAATCAATTTATATCCTTAAAATTATGGAAACAATTATAAAAACCTTGTGCATGCTTATATATATGCATATATATATTCTATTTCAAAGGTATTTATGCATATAAAAATATATAGGAAAAAATTGGATATCAACAGTTTCCCCTCTTTACCCGGGAAAGATGAAAGAGTTTTCGGGTAAAGAAACGATGGCCAATTTTGACTGGATGGGATGTTTTGAAAGACAGAGGATGAACTTTGGTTTTTGAGTTTCCTACATATCCCTAGTTTTACAAAAATTAGGCCATGTGTAGTTCTGGATTTACCTGTGGAGTAGGCCGATGAAATTATTGCAAGAACAGACACGAGATGCGAAAACGACTACGGTGAGCGGTTAAGGCTCGGGATAGTTGGAGGGAACTGGAGAGAGATTTCTCCTACTAGGATAGTGGTTGCTTACTGGTTACCTGCAGATAAAGGATGCTACAAACGTATTTGCGAAAATTTAAACATCATGCAGATTCCCTTCGGACCATGAAGATTGTCTTTGGACGGTTAAAGATGACGTCCTTGGACCATGACGTCCTGGGCCATGAATTATTTAGTGAGGGATTCACAGGCCATGAAATGGTGTTCTCGGGCCATGAAAATGGTGCATCCAAACCATGATGCCTTTGAATAATAATATGCAAGTTAGAGAGATCCCCAGGCCATGGCATGGTGTCTTCCGGCTATGAGAATGGTGCCTTTAGACTATGACACCTTCGGATAGATTGGTGATGTTTCATCCCATGATATGCAATAATATGATGTAACAAGACAAGGCTTAGTCTTGTGAAATGGAGGCAAGCTTAGCCCGATTGAAAAGTAAATAGATAGTAGTAGAAATAGAGCAATATCTGTGCAAAGAGGGACAATGCTTAGTCCCGTGCAAGTGGGGAGGCAAGGATTAGGCTTATGCAAATAGGGAGGCAAGAACTAGCCTCGTGCAAATATAGAGTCAAGGACTACACTCATGCAAAGAAGGAGTCAAGGACTAGACTCATGTAAATATAGAGGCAAGGATTAGCCTCGTGCGATTAAGGAGTCAGAGATTAGACTCATGCAAGTATGGAGTCAAGGATTAGACCTATGTGAATATGGAGGCAAGGGTTACCCTCATGCAAATATGGAGTCAGGGATTAGGCTCATGCAAGTATGGAGTCAAGGATTAGACTCATGCAAATTTGGAGTCAGAGATTAGACTCCTGCAAATGGGAGGCAAAGGTTAGCCTTATGCAAATATGGAGTCAGGGATTAGACTCATGCAGATATGGAGTTAAGGATTAGACTCATGCAAATGTGCAGTCAGAGATTAGACTCTTGCAAATGGGAGGCAAGGGTTAGCCTTATGCAAATATGGAGTCAGAGATTAGACTCATGCAGATATAGAGCCCAGGATTAGACTCATACAAATATGGAGGAAAGGGTTAGCCTTATGCAAATATGGAGTCAGGTATTAGACTTATGTAAATATGGAGGATAGGGATTAGTCCCATGCAAATGTGGGGGACAAGCATTAGTCCTATGCAAAGAGCGAATAGAAGATAAGGGTAGTGTATGTCTTAGCTGGAGATATATTCAGTGTCTGATGGCCGAAATGATGATGAATTTGCCTTGTGTATACATGATTCGCGAATGCTACTGTTACGTTAAAAGTGCCTATATTCAAAGAAAAATCGTAAGTTTTATAAGGGGAGGTTGGTTCTTGCTTCGTCTGTCGGCCTTGCTCTACTCCACTCTGGAAGCCCCCATCGAGTTCCCCTAGGTAGCGCCTGACTGTTATGGAAATAGATTTTTTGAAAAATATGCAATCATTGATAAAAAAAATATAATTGTTTTGGAAGCATACTGATATATCAAGTAATTTTTGATTAACTAGCGGCTGCGACACATTTCAAAGGCATTGCAGCTCTCTTATGTTGAAATTTTGAGGGTCCTCAAAATTTTGCCCCAGTTTGGCAGATGATTTTTAACTGTTTGCGGATGGTGGACCCTGCTAAATATTCTTCGAAATTTTGAGAATCCTTCTCAAAATTCTGCCCCAGTTCTTGACTGATTACTGACTTCCTGATGCGCGTCGGTGATGGCTGGACTTGCTCTAGAATTTTAAGGACCCTCCTCAATATTCTGTCCCAGTTTCTGATTTTAGGGGAAATGAAAATTTTATTGTGATATGACCGAACCCATAAGGCTGCCTATGTATCACCTCTTAAATGGGAATCATGTCAAGCGTAGTTCAATTACATAAAAAAGAAATGTGAACTAATCTAGGCGTAGTATCTCTTGACTGCATCTTAATTGATTGGTTTTGGCTAGATTTCTCCATCCATTTCTGCAAGTATGAGTACTCCTTTTGTTAGGACCCTATGAACCATGTACGGACCTTGCCAGTTGGGGAGAATTTCCCTTTGGCTTCATCTTGATGTGGGAAGATTTTCTTTAATATCAGCTACCCTAGTGCGAACTCTCTTGGTTTGACTCTTTTGTTGAAAGCTCTAGACATTTTGTTATGGTAAAGTTGTCCGTGACATACTGCATTCATCCTCTTTCCATCGATAAGGGCCAATTATTCATAGCGACTCCTTATCCACTTTGCATCGCTGAGTTCAGCTTCATATACGATTCTTAAAGAAGGAATTTCCACCTCGACTAGGATGACAGCCTCGGTACCATAAACCAGCATGTAGGGGGTTGCCCTGGTGGACGTGCGAACTGTGGTGCGGTATCCTAACAGAGAAAAGGGTAACTTCTCATGCCACTGCATATGATTCTCTACCATCTTCCTCAGTATCTTCTTAATATTTTTGTTGGCGGCTTCTACGGCTCCATTCATCTCAGGTCTGTAGGCGGTGGAATTCTTGTGCTTGATTTTGAAAGTTTCACATATAGCTTTCATCAGATCACTATTGAGGTTGGCGTTACTGTCAGTAATAATGGACTTAGGAACTCCTAATCGGCAGACAATACGATCCTTCACAAAATCTACGATGACTTTCTTGGTTATAGCTTTGTAAGATGCAGCTTCTATCTATTTTGTGAAGTAATCAATGGCTACCAGAATAAACATGTGTCCATTTGAAGCAGTAGGATCAATCGGACAAATAGCATCTATTCCCCAGGAGGCGAATGGCCAAGGGGAGTTTGTTGCATTGAGCTCACTCGGCAGCACTTTTATCATATCGGCATACACTTGACATTGAACGCATTTGCAGACATACTGAATGCAATCCGTATCCATGGTCATCCAGAAGTAACCGACCTTGAGTATCTTTTAAGCCAAGACGAAACAATTCATGTGCGGACCACAAGTCCCAGCATGTACCTCTTCAAGTAATTTAGAAGCCTATTTTGCATCGACACATCGTAATAAACCCAAATCAGGAGTTCTTCTGTACAAATTCCTTCTGCTGTGGAAGAAGTGATTTGACAATCTCCGGAGTGTGCGTTTTTAAGTGTGATTTGCATGCTCCGGGTATTCTCCTTTTGATAAGTACTCCTTGATGTCATGGAACCAAGGCTTTCCATCTGCTTCTTCCTCGACATGAGCACAATATGACGACTTATTATGGATCCTCACCGGAATGGGATCAATATAGTTCTTATCTGGATGTCGTATCATTGATGAAAAAGTGGCTAATGCGTCGGCAAACTCATTCTGAATTATGGGCACATGTTGGAATTCTATCTTTGTAAATCTCTTTCTCAATTTCCTCCACATGGTGCAGATATGGCAATATCGTGGAATTCTTGGTGGCCCACTATCCTTATACCTGGTGCACGAGTAAATTTGAATCACCGATCACCAATAACTCTTGAATGTTCATGTCGATTGCCATGTTGAGCCCTAGTATACAGGCTTCGTACTCTGCCATGTTGTTGGTGCAAGGAAATCTGAGCTTAGCAGATACAGGATAATGTTGACCCATTTCTGATACCAAAACGGCTCCAATGCCTACTCCTTAGAAATTTGTAGCTCTGTCAAAGAACATCCTCCAACCGTCGTATGCCTCAGTAATGTCTTCTCCTACAAATGATACTTCTTCATTAGGAAAATACGTTTTCAAGGGTTCATATTCTCCTCCCACCAGATTTTCGGCGAGGTGATCTGCTAATGCATGTCCCTTGACCGTCTTTTGAGTTACATAGATGATATCGAACTCACTTAGTAGTATTTACCATTTAGCCAACTTCCCAGTAGGCATGGGTTTCTGAAATATGTACTTCAGAGGATCCATCGTGGATATTAGGTATGTAGTGTAGGCACAGAAATAATGCCACAATTTCTGGGCTGTCCAAGTCAAAGCATAGTAAGTGCATTCAAGCAGAGAATACCGTACTTCATAGGGTGTGAACTTCTTGCTCAAATAATATATGGCTTGCTCCTTTATTCCTGTCTCGTCATGTTGTCCCAAAACACATCCGAAGGCTCCATCTAACACGGATAGATAAAGTAGTAAAGATCGTCCTGGTTCTAGTCATGCACCTATTAATGATGCAACGTGCAGTGTTTACAGCTACTGCCCAGAAGCTATGGGGCAGTTTACTAGAAAGAAGCATAGTCCTAGCCATATCTTCAAGTGTCCTGTTCTTTCTTTCAACTACTTAATTTTGTTGTGGCGTCCTAGGGGTAGAAAAATTGTGATCTGTGTCATGCTCATCACAATATTCAGCAAACTTAGCATTTTCAAATTCAGTTCCATGATCAGACCTAATTGATGCAAGTTGATTACCTAGTTGTTTCTGAGTTTTTCTAACAAAGGAAGTAAACATGTCAAATGCTTCATCCTTATATGTTAAAAACAATGTCCAAGTAAACCTAGAGTAGTCATCAACAAGCACCATCACATATTTTTTACCACCTCTACTTAATGTTCTCATTGGACCACAGAGATCCATATGAACCAGTTCCATTAACCTGGTCGTGCTTATCATTTTATTGCTTTTTAAAGAGTATCTTACCTACTTCTCCCTTGCACAAGCCTTACAAACTTTGTCTTCCTTAAACCTGACGTTAGTGTAACGACCCGACCGGTCGTTTTGAGCTTTTCCACTTTGCTCACCAATTCTCGGGCATGACTAGCCCCGTGTGATGTATTATGACTTATGTAAATCGTTGATTTTGGTTTTCAAGGTAATCGGGGTGAATTTGGAAGAACAGTTCTCAGTTTAAAGCTTAAAATTTGAAATTTGAAAGGTTTGACCTCGAATTGGAATTTTTATAATTTTGTTAGATCCGTTAGATGATTTGGGACTTAAGAGCATGGTCGAAATGTGTTTTGGAGGTCCGCGGAAGGTTTAGGCTTGAATTGCCGAAATTGGAATTTTGGCATTTTTCGATTGATAGGCGAAATTTTTGATATAAGTGTCGGAATGGAATTCCAAAATTTGGAGTATGTCTGTTGTGTCATTTTTAATGTGTGTCCAAAATTTCAGGTCATTCTGACGAGGTTTGGTAGGCTTTTTGATCGAAAGCGCAATTTGGAAGTTCTTGAAATTCTTAGGCTTGAATCAGATGTAATTTTGGTGTTTTGATGTTGTTTTGAGTATTCCGAAGGTTGGAATAGGTTTTAACGATGTTATGGGATATATTGGCACGTTTGGTTGAGGTCCCGAGGGCCTCGGTTGAGTTTCGAGTTGTTAAACGGATCAATTTTTGACTTTGGACTTGGTAGTGTTGGCTGGTTTTTGTTGCAGACGAATTGTTCTTCGCGTTCTCGGTAAGGGACTCGCTTTCGTGAAGGATGTCCTCTGAGGCGGCAAATTTTGTCTTCGTATTTGCAATGTTGTGATGTTGTGATTCTCCGCATTCGCGAGGCTTATGTCGCATTCTCATAGAGGAAGAGGAGTAGCTGGGCCGCCAATGCATTTGTTCTACGCGTTCGCGTAGTAGGGGTCGCGATCGCGAAGTGTTAAGTGTGTTTTGCATCGCGTTCGTGAGAGGGTTCTCACATTCGCATAGAAGGAATTTCAGTCTGTGAAGCGGTGTGCTTCGCGAACGCGAGGGATATGCCGCGTTCGCGATAAAGAAATATCTGGGCAGACAGTTTATATTTTAAAAATCGAGGGTTTAAGTCCAATATCATTAAAGCCATTGGAAAGCTCGGGAGAAGGTGAAATTTGAGGGGATTTTCAGTGGAGCAATTGGGGTAAGTATTCTTCACTCATATTTGGTTTAATTCCATGATTTATTCTTGAATTTCTTCATTTAATTTGTGAAATTAGAGTGAAAATTGGGGGAAAATGGAAGAAAGGTTTGAGAATTCTTTTGGGGATTTGAAGGGAAAATTGAGTTCGGATTTTGATGAATTTGATATGGGTAGACTCGTGAGATGATGAGGATTCTTGGATTCTATTGATGTAATTTTTATCGGATTTCGAGATGTGGGCCCATGGGCCGGGTTTGAGCAATTTCAGGATTTTTGATGTATATTGGATATTTTCGAGTGGGCTTTGTTCCCTTAGCATATTTTAATGGTTATGTACTGATTGTGGCTACATTTGGAGCATCCGGAGGTTGATTCGTGTAGGCAAATGCATCGCGGGCTAGAGTTTGGATCGGATCGAGGAAAGTAATGATTGCAAATATTGTCCTAAGGGTATGAAACCCCGGATTGCACATCGTGGTGCTATATTGAGGTGAAGCACATGCTAGATGACGAGTGCGGGGTTGTGCTCCATTGGGAATTGTGACTTAGTCTATCCCGAATGACGGTTTTACCGCGCATTTGATTGAAAACTATTTGCTATCATCATGTTTTGGGTTAAATGCCATATTTGGGCCTTGTACCAACTATTTGAACCCTTAGGGGATTTTTATTGACATTTCCTCACTGTTTTGACTTTATACTTGAACTCAGTCATGCTATATTCTACTATTTTTATAACTCAGCCATATTTACTTTGCTTTATCACTTAAATGATATTTTAGGCTGAGCATCATGTTTACTGTTGCCCGAGTGACTTGTGAGATTCTGACTGAGTAAGGTCGAGGGCCTATGTTGTGAGGAAACACTCGATTATGATTATGAGGCCGAGGGTCTTAGATTTGTATGCCACGAGGTGGCTTGTTGATGTGAGGTCGAGAGCCTATGTGATTATGCCACGAGAAGGCTTGATATTGCGCTTGGGCCGTAAGGGGCCCCTCTAAGAGTCTGCACACCCCCAGTGAGCGGGGGTACCGATGGTGATATGAGATATAGCCTGAGGGGCTGGTGATTGTTCCATGATATTGATCGAGGGGTGGATTCTTATGTATTTATCTGTTCTATATGCATTGCATTTAATTTCTTAACTGTTAAAAAGGCATTTCTAAAGAAGCTTAAACTGAACTAAAGTGACTTTATACATTTCTACTGTCGCATTGTTTTTACTGGATTTTACCGCTTCTTTATAGCCTGTTGACGTGCCTTTACTTGATTTCTTATCGCTCAGTCTTCATTTGTTATTTTTACTCACTGAGTCGGAGTACTCACATTACTCCTTGCACCTTGTGTGCAGATTCAGGTATTTCTGAACCCGGTAGCGGGTATTGGTTGATCAGAGGCAGAGTCATCGGAGTTTTTTTTCCTGCAGCTTGAGCACCGAGGTGCTGATTGTGTGAGCACGTATTTTTGAACTTATATGTTCGGTAGTGTCCCTATTAGTAGACGTGATGGCTGGATGGCTATGCGATGAGTATGTTATGACTGTGAGATGTATTCATATGATTTGGAAGCAACGAGAAGGGTCTGTTGGAAGATAGAAGAACTATTAGGTGGCTGATTTCCATCTTGATTTGAGGTATAGCGCCGAGCTATGAGTGTGTGAAGAACCTTCTCATGTTTTCTAGTTGGGAGTGAAGTAAATTTCATGTTGCGGTATGAGTTCAGACTCAGGAAGATTAAGTAACTATGGAATGTTTATAATGATGGAAGGTATACATAAATGTTAGTTTGAGGCGAAGCAGGTGGGTTATCCCCTGCGGAGTGTTCTAGAGTTGTGTGATCCTTATATTGTCTGTTAGAAGATCTCATTTACAAGTGAAATATATGTGTTGCAATTTAAATTTGGGTCGCTTAAGATAGTGGGTTTTATTGTTACTAGGGTGAATGCGAGATTTGTAGAAGATTTAAAGTACTAGATGGTCTGTGTTTCACGAGCTGATAAAGGATTAAGTTTAATCTCACTATGGTATTATGGAAGTAATAGAGTATACGCGTTATGAGTTATTGTGTGTGTGTTGATCTATGTCTTCGAACCAAGTGGACGAGTATGCTATTGATTAGTTGATTGCACGGTTATGTACTATGTTGGTTCTAGTTTATGGCATGCTGGTGAATCAATTATGGCTTACGGAGATTGAGACTAAGGATGGCTTGAATAAAGAAAATTTCAATAAAGGTTATGTCATGCTTCATAAGTGTATGAGAATCACGTAATGTCTTGAGTGGTCATTGGTAAAGGATGTGCGGTGCATATAACAGGAAGTTGCTTGGTTGCATTAAAGTGAGGTTACATTCTGCGGTGTCGGAATGCTAATGAGGCACCGGTTGTTTAGTTCATTTAATCAGTCTAACTAAGTTTTGAGTAGAGTGGATGACTCTCGAGAATGATCTTAATGAGTTCAAGATTTTAAAAAAAATTAAAAAAAAATTGGAAATTCTCAAGTGTATAATTTGGCTAGAAACTGGGGTTTGCATTGGAGGGTATCAAGACTTGTGTCATTTCTATATCAATTATGGGATTATATATATCAGTATTAGGAAGGTAATGGTTCCGGATTCACCGGAAGTCTCTTTGGGGTAGGTATTTTGAACGTGGTGCTTTTGGAAATATTTAAGAGAGTACTCAATGGCTTATGAGCCTTAGATGGTGTGGTTTTATGCTTGGGTCTCGTGTGGTGAGTCTGGGTTGAGGAGTGGTGGTGTTATAGCAAGAAGAAGTATCAAGTTGAAGGTAAATCAGAAGGAACTTGGATAGATGGGATAGCTTGGTAGTAGGCCGGATCGGTATGGTAAGGATATGATTAGTTCCTTGGATGCTTACGAGGTAACAAGTTTCTATAGGTGTTTCGTGGCAATGCTCTTGGGTTTTAGTGGCCTGCGTAGCTTGGTTGAGTTAGAAGGATTCAGTCCTGACAGGTTTGGTTTTGTACAAAAGGGAGTCGGAGAGTTCTTAATGATTTCTACCATGGTTTGGAGGTGTATATTTTCTACTGGCATGAGAAGCATGGGATGTATAATGATTTTCTTCCAGATGGGCTCAATGAAAAGTTCTTGGTTAGTTGAGTACATAGTTGCTTGTGGCTCAGAAGGGAGATGAAGTTCTCATGTTATCCTAGGATGGTATGGTATATGTGGTATGTTGTGGAGGATTGAGATTTGCGTATGTAAGGTTACAGTTCAGTTCTTAAAGGAAGGTCATAAAATTCTTAGGCAGCACAGGCAGTTTCAGATGATTAAGGAAATGGTATTACTAATTAGTGTGACTTGACAGGGGTATACGTTTCAGAAAAAGGGCAATGTGATTGAGATTGATGATACTTCATTAGTATTGCGGCACTCTCTTGTTGGATCGACTGCTGATATTCGAGTTTGCTTGGTGGTACATAAGAATTATAGGAGTACCTCTCATGGATGTTTGGGCATTAGAGGTGTGTTGCATATTCAGGTAGAGTTGGGATCAGATATGGTGATCCGTGTGCTATATGGATTTGGAGACTGGAAGTTCTCATAGACAGGTTAGGTTGTGGTTGTGAACCGCGTACATCGGTCTTGTATGGTAGCTATTGGGAGGTTTGGAGACCCGAGTGGATCCTTGTTGCTTGGTATGTTAGGGTTTGGATGTGATATTAGGTATAGACTAGTTGTCTCCATGTCATGTTATTCTAGACTATTATGCTAAGGCAGCGATGTTGGCTATGCCGGTAATGCCACGGATTGAGTGGCAAGGTTCGATGGATTATATTCTTAGTAGGGTGGTTTTATACTTTGAAGACCCAGCGGATGGCTGGGAAGGATTGTGTTTCTTATTCAGGCTTTCGTGATGGCTGTCAGTGTAGAGACTCCTACCATTGATTCAGTTCCGGTGGTAAGGGACTTTTCGGATGTGTTTCTTGTGGCCGGGCATGTCGCCGGGAAAGGTTGTTGAGTTCGGTATTGATTTGATGTCGGGCACCGTATCATATGGCACCGGCATAGTTAAAGGAGTTGAAGGAGCAGCTTTAGGGTTTCCTTGATAAGGGGTTTGTTGGCAGGCCAATGTTGATGTGTGTTCTAACTTTAGTCGTCTTGGTTGGCTCCGAGTTGTATTGCTGAGGGATGTGTTGATTCGATTATCATTAAGCCTATTAGTAATCTGGGGAGATCTATGAGTTACCTTTCCGTGTTGCGAGGTATTGGGATTTGTTGGTTATAGGCACATATGGTGCGGTGTTATTGGGGTCTCTCCGTGGAATTCGAGCGGGAGGAGTATTGGGTATTGCTCGGCGGATGGCGCATCGGTTGTGTCCTTTCGGGTTGTATGATGTTATGTCAATTGTTTCAGCGTGGTTATGATGAATTGCTTTGGTTCTAGATATCAAATTGCGCATCGTTGTTGATTTTGAGCATAGTGACTTGAGGTGTTTCATGTGGACCGGTGCTTGGGTAGGGTCGCGCATTGCAGCAGAGTTATGTGGAGATATGACCCTTCGCGTTGGATTCGTGTGTTCTGTTTCTACGATGTGTGACGGGTTCTCAGCATTGTGGGCGGTGGTACTGGTGAGCTTGCGGTACAGCTCTCTCATTTGAGTCATTCTTCATGATTGGAGTACGTTCGGATTGTTGCTTATCGGTGTGCGGCTTGCACGAGTTGTGACTTTAGATGGAATTGATGTGTCATGTCACTAGAGTAGTTGTGTTGGATTAGATGTGATCGTTGAGATCTAGAATGAGTACAAACGAATTCGGTTTCAGCATGTTGGAAGGATAATATCGAGGTTCGGCTCAGAAATTTGTTATGGTCTTTGCCAAAGGAGATGTGACTTCATGAATGGTTGATTTGAGAAATAGTTATGGCTTACTGCATGTTTCGTTTATCATTGGCAGTATATGAAACTATTGGAATGAGAATTTAGTTGATAAGAGGATTTCTATCGGTGTTCGGTTGTTATGTGCAGCTGCTGTGATTAGAAGTTATCGCTACAAGTGTTTTTGTTATGTAGTATATCAAGTAATTGCACCTGAGGTTACAGGTATGAGTTATTACAGCTTGTCCCTTATTCAGAGTATAGATGTGATATTTTGATCTTGTGGATGATTTCAGGAGTGGAAATATGGTTCTAAGGTTTATGGGCTAGGTTGGATTGTTAAATTTCAGTTGCATGGTGTTATCGAGCCTATATGAGATAGGGTGATGTGGGATCACCCCGGGTATGTGCATGGTAAGGTTATTCAGCGATTGGTTGGCTTTTGGAACAACTCTGGGCACATTCGAGGACGAACGTATGTTTAAGTTGGGGAGGATGTAACGACCCGACCGGTTGTTTTGAGCTTTTGCACTTTGCTCACTAGTTCTCGGGCATGACTAGCCCCGTGTGATGTATTATGACTTATGTAAATCATCGATTTTGGTTTTCAGGGTAATCGAGGTGAATTTGGAAGAACAATACTCAGTTTGAAGCTTGAAATTTGAAAGGTTTGACCAAGATTTGACTTGTTAGTAGATGGCCTTGTATTGGAATTTTTATGTTTTGGTTAGTCCCATTAGATGATTTGGGACTTAGGAGCATGGTCGAAATGTGTTTTGGAGGTCCGCAGAAGGTTTAGGCTTGAATTGGCCA
The DNA here is from genome assembly GCF_000393655.2 of Nicotiana sylvestris. Lineage (NCBI taxonomy): Eukaryota > Viridiplantae > Streptophyta > Magnoliopsida > Solanales > Solanaceae > Nicotiana > Nicotiana sylvestris. Next base: position 19,839,496 of record NC_091064.1, read on the forward strand.
AATTGGAATTTTGGCATTTTTAGGTTGATAGGCGAGATTTTTGATATAAGGGTCGAAATGGAATTCTGGAAGTTGAAGTAGGTCCGTTGTGTCATTTGTGACGTGTGTGAAAAATTTTGGGTCATTTGGACGAGGTTTGGTAGGCTTTTCGATCGAAAGCGTAATTTGAAAGTTCTTGAAATTCTTAGGCTTGAATCCGATGAAATTTTGGTGTTTTGATGTTGTTTTGAGTGTTCCGAAGGTTGGAACAGGTTTGAACGATGTTATGGAATATGTTGGCATATTTGGTTGAGGTCCGAGGGCCTCGGGTGAGTTTCGGGTGGTTAAACGGATCAATTTTGGACTTTGGACTTGGCTGTTTTTGATGGTTTTTGTTGCAGACGAATTGTTCTTCGCGTTCGCGAAGGGTGTCCTCTGAGGCGGTAAATTTTGGCTTCGCGTTCGCATTTTGTGTGTCACATTTGTGATATTGTGATGCTGTGATTTTCCGCGTTCGCAAGGCTTATGTCGCGTTCGCATACAGGAAGAGGAGTAGTTGGGCCCCCAATGCATTTGTTCTACGCGTTCGCGTAGTAGGGGTCGCGATCGTGAAGTGTTGAGTGTGTTTTGCATCGCGTTCCCGTAGAAGGAATTTCGGTCTGTGAAGCGGTGTGCTTCGCGAACGCGAGGGATATGCCGCGTTCACGATGAAGAAATATCTGGGCAGACAATTTATATTTTAAAAATCCAATATCATAAAAGCCATTGGAGAGCTCGGGAGAAGGTGAAATTTGAGGGGATTTTCAGTGGAGCAATTAGGGTAAGTATTCTTCACTCATATTTGGTTTAATTCCATGATTTTGTGTTGAATTTCATCATTTTATTTGAGAAATTAGAGTGGAAATTGGGGAATAATGGAGGAAATGTTTGAGAATTCTTTTCGGGATTTGAAGGGGCAATTGAGGTCGGATTTTGATGAATTTGTTATGGGTAGACTCGTGAGAGGATGAGGATTCTATTGATGTGATTTTTATCGGATTTCGAGACGTGGGCCCGAGGGCCAGGTTTGAGCAATTTTGGGATTTTTGATGTAAATTGGATATTTTCGAGTGGGATTTGTTCCGTTAGCATATTTTAATGGTTATGTACTAATTGTGGCTAGATTTGGAGCATCCGAAGGTCGATTCGGGAGGGCAAAGGCATCACGGACTAGAGTTTGGACCGGATCGAGGTAAGTAATGATTGTAAATATTGTCCTGAGGGTATGAAACCCCGGATTGCACATCGTGGTGCTATATGGAGGTGACGCGCACGCTAGATGACGAGCGTCGGGTCATGCACCGTTGGGAATTGTGACTTAGTCTATCCCGAATGACTGTTTTACCGCGTATTTAATTGAAAACTATTTGTTATCATCATGTTTTGGGCTAAATGCCATATTTGGGCCTCGTGCCAACTATTTGAACCATTAGGGGATTTTTATTGATATTTTCTCACTGTTTTGACTTTATACTTGAACTCAGATATGCTATATTCTACTATTTTCATAACTTAGCCATATTTACTCTGCTTTAACACTAAAATGATATTTTAAATGATATTTTGGGTTGAGCATCATGTTTTACTGTTGCTCGAGTGGCTTGTGAGATTTTGACTGATAAGACCGAGGGCCTATGTTGTGAGGAAACACTCGATTATGATTATGAGGCCGAGGGCCTGAGAATTGTATGCCACGAGGTGGCTTGTTGATATGAGGCCGAGAGCCTATGTTATTATGCCATGAGATGACTTGATATTGTGCTTGGGCCGTATGGGGCCCCTCCAGGAGTCTGCACACCCCAAGTGAGCGCGATACCCATGGTAATATGAGATATAGCCCGAGGGGCTAGTGATTGTTCCATGATATTTCCCAAGGAGTGGATTCTGTTGACATTGTGCCCGAGGGGAGAATTCTTATGTGTTTATCTGTTCCAGCTGCGTTGCATTTAATTGCTTAGCTGTTAAAAAGGCATTTCTAAAGATGCTAAAACTGAACTAAAGTGACTTTACATCTTTCCACTATCGCATTGTTTTTACAGGCTTTCACCTCTTCTTTATAGCCTGTTGACGTGCCTTTACTTGATTTCTTATCGCTCAGTCTTCATTTATTATTATTACTCACTGAGTCGGATTACTCACATTACTCCTTACACCTTGTGTGCAGATTCAGGTATTTCTGAATCCGGTAACAGGTATTGGTTGATCAGAGGCAGAGTCATCGATGTTTAGCAAGGTAGTTGCCCGATGTTCGCAGCACTGCTTTTCTCCCTCTTGATTTCATTAGGTTGTATTTAGTACATTTTCAGACTTTCCATTGTATTTAGACCTTAGTAGATGCTCGTGACTTGTGACACCCCGATGTCGGGCTATATCTATTTCCGCACTTGTTCTATTTCGCTAATTTATACTTGTTGGGGATTTATTCTTATAAATGACTTAAATTGACTTATTAAATTATTAAAAAATTAATTGGGGAATTGTGTCGGGTGTCCTTGTCTTCACGAGAGGCGCCATCACGACTAGGTCTGGTTTGGGGTTGTGACAGTTAAGCAACCCTATCACCAGGTACTTGGAGACTAATTTGTTGAGTTGACTTAGACTTGCATGACCAAGTCTTTTGTACAAAAGGAAGGGATCATTGTCCAACACACTTAAGCAGGTGAGTTCATTTTCTGAAAGAGTGGACAAATATACAATGTAGATATTGTTTACTCTTTTTTCCTGCAAAATAATGTTGTTAGTGGTAAGATTTATTACAAAATATTTGGTGGAGGTGAATGCTACCACGTTACCTCTATTACACAGTTGTGATACACTAATTAGGCTATATTTCAAGCCATCTATCAAGTAGACATTCTCAATGGAATGTGAGTCTATCTTACCAACCTTTCCAGCCCCAATGATCTCACCTTTATTACCATTTCTAAAGGAGACATTGCCTCCTTTTAGGTCCTCAAGTGAAAGGAACTGGTTCTTGCTTCCATTCATATGCTTTGAGCAGCCACTATCCATGTACCATATGTAATGCCCCCTTTTTTCCTCTTTTGACGGGGAAGTCCGGGTTTCGACATTCATGGGATGTAATGACTCATCTCTTTTTGGGAATTGGGTATTAAAAGAGTTGCCTCATAACAGATTATGGTGCGTTAGTGCACCTAGATTAACTTTTGGGTTGGTTTGCATTACCAGTGATTAGGGTAAGGGCTCAATGTAACCTCGAGGGGAAGGTGTTAGGCACCCTTCTTGGCCCACAACTATGGGTCCCGACCGAACTTATATTCACAAATTAGGTCGCAAGAAAAACATGTTGGGATGACTAAAGTAGTAAGATTTGGACAAGTTGTAAAACAAAGGTTTAAATAAAAAGGGAATGTGGTAAAAAGGGGTCCTAGGTTGGTTATCCTATAGATCACCCCACACAATGTCTGGTAAACACTCCTCAATGAGGGGCTACACATGACATTAGCGTGTAGTCATCATATCCCATATCTACCCTTCCCATCTCCTTATTGGTCATGCAAAGTGAGTGTTTGGTCAACGATTTCTATTGCATGTTGCTACTCGTCCCTTCTTAATGGTCCTGGAGGGAGTTAGGACCTCTACCAATAGTTGGTTCTAGACATACCCCTAAGGTTTTAAAAGGCAAAAATTCTAAGGCGACAATCAAAAACACTTAGGACTTTCAACACATAAAGGGGGCAATTAAAGGCTCAGAGTTTCCTCCTCAAACAAACACATAAGCAGCACGACTCAAACACAGTTAAGGCCTTTATTTAGACAATGTCCTAAAACAGGATATCTAGGTGAATATGCAGAAGACAAATAACCTCTTTTACACTCAAAAGTTATAACCCTAGCCATTGCCTATGGATTTTTAAAGCCTGTTAGGATCAGAAAAACATTAAGCAATAGAGACAGTTTCAGAGATGAATTTTTGAAAATGCCCTAAGTGCTTGCCTATGCGCAGAGTACTGATGTCTATATTAATATAGAAACAAAGCAAGTTTTGAAACGGACTTCTTTAATACCTATAGGCATGATATCTAATGAGATTGAGGCAGTTTGAAAGAACTTGTTTCAAGAAATACTTAATACATAATAAAACCAATTCAGAAATGAACTAGGCGTGATCAAGTTGACTTATTTAGACTTAATTAAATTGAAAAGGCAGAATTTCGAATATGATTCCCTATAGGCATGATATCTAAGTGTAATACTGATTTTAACGATTTTCAGGCATGGAAACATACATAACACTCGTTGCACCAAAATCTGAATTAAATCCTGTATGCATGGCATCTACAAGTTAATCCACTTTTTTAAGGCATTGAAAGCATGATTTTTATTACGAAATTATCTGAATCCTATAGGCATGGTTTCTAGACGTGACAAGATGTAGTACCTTATAAGCATGATTTCTACTTAGTAGAGCAAATAGATTTAAAAGTAAGGTCCTAGGAGCATGATTTATACCCGTATTACCCCATAAAGCATGTATCTACCCACCCTTTTCACTAAATACCCCAATATTTGTTTACAAGTTATTACAGACCAATGAATGAATTACACAAGTAAATAAAAAATCAAGAAGCTATTCTATAGGGAGCCTTCAATTAGGCCCAGATTCTCCCAAAGCCTCCCATGACCTCATATGCCTCAATTCCATAGACAATGACATAGTCTATGTGCATCAAAGTTCCCTAAAGATCTCAAGGATCATGGGTAGTGCTTACACCTAGACTTGGTAACCAAGAATTGAAAAAGTTCAGTGTGGAAGAGCCAGCCTCAGTATGCCCGAGTTCAGAGGGTTATCAAGAGGATCCCAAGGCTGTACACATACTGGAAGGGGCAGAACTTATTGTCTAAGAGTAGAGTGAAAGTGCTTTACACAAGTTGGGAGATTTTAGTAAAAAACTGTATTAAAACTAAAGTCTTTTTGAAAGTAATATAGTAAAGCAACAGAGACTGTTTGAAAAAGAGATTGGAGTACTTAACAAAGTCCAAACACCTTAGGATAAGTTCATACACAGCTAGGAGTCACAACATCAAGGCGGGTTTGGTGGTCACAAATAGGGGTAAAGGGGGTTTGGGAATACATAGGACACATAATTAAGCAAAGACCTGGGAATTAGTATAGTCATGCCTAGAAGCAGCTAACTAGACATAGTCACAAAATCAGATATAAAGAACAGACTCACATGCAGGGGGATCGGGATTTGGGGAATTCAAGGTGGTAAACATATAACAAGCAAGAGATGACTGGTCATGCTCAAAAACAAATAGAAGGGGAAATATATTGATCTCAAGGGAGGGGAAGACATGATGACATGATAATAATGTAACCCTCAACTACAAGTTTCACAACAAAACCACAAATAGTAGCAAATTAGAAACAAGATGAACTGAAACAATAAGAGAATCATATTGTTGTTGGAACTTTGAATTGAAACTAGGACATACCAGTAAAGAGGATAGTGAGCAGAATGAAAGAACAAGGAGAACATAAATGATTAGCCTTTGCTTGCAGCCGGCTAACTTAAAGTAGTAGCAAGTAGCACGAGAGAGAGAGCAGAAATTTTTAAGTGTGGGAGATAGTTTTGAACCAAGAGTTTGTGTCAGTGTGTGTTAATGAGAGAGCATATATATATAGTTTGAAACTACATAGAATAGTAAGTCAAGAATCAAAATCAAGCAGTAATTATGGAACTAGGTATCAATTAGTATAAAATTAGTAGAAGTACTCCCTTAATTAACAGAGTTAATTTCAAACAGTAAAGTCAAATAAGGAAAGAGATCACATAAGACTGGTATATAACACACAAGGAAATAGTTTCAGCATAGTGCAAGAATAAAACATGTAATTAACTAAGTACATAATATCCCAATTAAGGAAATAACATAAGAGTCGGTTGACAGCATAGTCGACCATAAAATAAGGCAAGGAAAAAACTTAGAGGATGAAAATCAGTAGAGAATATTACAAAAGATTAGAAGGATATCAATCATAGGGAATTAAGGATTTTGATGGATAATAGTACTGATTTAGGGGGAGAGGCAAAAAGCAGAAACCCTCATAGCACCGTAGGGTAAAAATCACACAAAATTAGGTATTCGTATGGAACATAGTACTGATTAGAGGAGTTTAACAGAATAAACATAGTAGAGGAGGAAGAAACGAAGATTAGAAACCCTAATGAGCATAGTAGGGTAAAATCACAGAAAGCTCAAGGATTCATGAAAAACAAGCAAGCATACGAACAAATCATCAAATATAGAACCAGAACCCAGGGTTAAGACCAAGAACTAGGATTTTTACATAGATGAGTTAAAAAAGAGAGTATAAACAGAGAATCAGTTGAGATATACAAAGGATACATGTTTAAACATAAAGAAAAATCGGTTTGAAGGCCTCAGAGAGGATGTGCAAGACAATGGAGGAGCCATTGGAGGCTTGGGTTAAAAGATTGGTCGCCGGAGAAAACCGGAGAAGGGAGGAGGTTGAAAAAGATTTAGGGTTAGGTTGAGAGAAGAAAGGAGATGAGAGGATTCAGAGGAGGCGGAATGTAAAAAATGACTAGGGTTAGGGGGGGGTATTAGGATTAAAAAAAGGAAAGAATGGGTATGGACCGTTGATCTGGGAGATCAACGGCCAGGATTTGATAGGGTAGATGGGTTCCGGGTTTGGTTAAGTGTATATAGGGTATGGGTCGGGTATTTTAATAGGAAATTGGGTTGGGGTTGGGTCCAATTTGGGCTGCAGTTGAATTGCCAAATCCGGCTATAATTTAAATAGTCATTTTCCCTACTTAATTTATAATACATGATAAACAATTTCTAAAAAATAAATTTGTGTACCAAAATGATTTAATATATATAATTATCATTTTAAAATATAGGGACAAATTGTATGCGCATAAAATGTAATTATATACTAAATAGGCTAACATTGCAATTATATGCAATTTAACTTAAAAATACCAAATGCAATTATAAAAATGCATAAAAATATATTAACCATATTTTGGTATAAGTATAGAAATTAAATGAATAAATCATCATAAAAATAATTTGGAAAATAATTATTGGGATTTTATGAATAAAAGGAGAGGAAATAAATCAATTTATATCCTTAAAATTATGGAAACAATTATAAAAACCTTGTGCATGCTTATATATATGCATATATATTCTATTTCAAAGGTATTTATGCATATAAAAATATATAGAAAAAAAATTGGATATCAACAGTTTCCCCTCTTTACCCGGGAAAGATGAAAGAGTTTTCGGGTAAAGAAACGATGACCAATTTTGACTGGATGGGATGTTTTGAAAGACAGAGGATGAACTTTGGTTTTTGAGTTTTCTACATATCCCTAGTTTTACAGAAATTAGGCCATGTGTAGTTCTGGATTTACCTGTGGAGTAGGCCGATGAAATTATTGCAAGAACAGACACGAGATGCGAAAACGACTACGGTGAGCGGTTAAGGCTAGGGATAGTTGGAGGGAACTAGAGAGAGATTTCTCCTGCTAGGATAGTGGTTGCTTACTGGTTACCTGCAGATAAAGGATGCTACAAACGTATTCGCGAAAATTTAAACATGATGCAGATTCCCTTCGGACCATGAAGATTGTCTTTGGACGGTTAAAGATGACGTCCTTGGACCATGACGTCCTGGGCCATGAATTATTTAGTGAGGGATTCACAGGCCATGAAATGGTGTTCTCGGGCCATGAAAATGGTGCCTCCAAACCATGACGCCTTTGAATAATAATATGCAAGTTAGAGAGATCCTCAGGCCATGGCATGGTGTCTTCCGGCTATGAGAATGATGCCTTTAGACTATGACACCTTCGGATAGATTGGCTATGTTTCATCCCATGATATGCAATAATATGATGTAACAAGACAAGGCTTAGTCTTGTGAAATGGAGGCAAGCTTAGCCCGATTGAAAAGTAAATAGTTAGTAGTAGAAATAGAGCAATATCTGTGCAAAGAGGGACAATGCTTAGTCCCATGCAAGTGGAGAGGCAAGGATTAGACTTATGCAAATAGGGAGGCAAGAACTAGCCTCGTGCAAATATAGAGTCAAGGACTACACTCATGCAAAGATGGAGTCAAGGACTAGATTCATGTAAATATAGAGGCAAGGATTAGCCTCGTGCGAATATGAAGTCAGAGATTAGACTCATGCAAGTATGGAGTCAAGGATTAGACCTATGTGAATATGGAGGCAAGGGTTAGCCTCATACAAATATGGAGTCAGGGATTAGGCTCATGCAAGTATGGAGTCAAGGATTAGACTCATGCAAATGTGGAGTCAGAGATTAGACTCCTGTAAATGGGAGGCAAGGGTTAGCCTTATGCAAATATGGAGTCAGGGATTAGACTCATGCAGATATGGAGTTAAGGATTAGACTCATGCAAACGTGGAGTCAGAGATTAGACTCATGCAAATGGGAGGCAAGGGTTAGCCTTATGCAAATATGGAGTCAGAGATTAGACTCATACAGATATGGAGCCCAGGATTAGACTCATACAAATATGGAGGAAAGGGTTAGCCTTATACAAATATGGAGTCAGGTATTAGACTTATGCAAATATGGAGGATAGGGATTAGTCCCATGCAAATGTGGGGGACAAGGATTAGTCCTATGCAAAGAGCAAATAGAAGATAAGGGTAGTGTATGTCTTAGCTGGAGATATATTCAGTGTCTGATGGCCGAAATGATGATGAATTTGCCTTGTGTATACATGATTCGCGAATGCTACTGTTACGTTAAATTTGCCTATATTCAAAGAAAAATCGTAAGTTTTATAAGGGGAGGTTGGTTCTTGCTTCGTCTGCCGACCTTGCTCTGCTCCACTCTGGAAGCCCCCATCGAGTTCCCCTAGGTAGCGCCTGACTGTTATGGAAATAGATTTTTTGAAAAATATGCAATCATTGATAAAAAAAATATAATTGTTTTGGAAGCATACTGATATATCAAGTAATTTTTTATGAACTAGCGGCTGCGACACATTTCAAAGGCATTGCAGCTCTCTTATGTTGAAATTTTGAGGTCCTCAAAATTTTGCCCCAGTTTGGCAGATGATTTTTAACTGTTTGCGGATGGTGGACCCTGCTAAATCTTCTTCGGAATTTTGAGAATCCTTCTCAAAATTCTGCCCCAGTTCTTGACTGATTACTGACTTCCTGATGCGCGTCGGTGATGGCTGGACTTGCTCTAGAATTTTGAGGACCCTCCTCAATATTCTGTCCCAGTTTCTGATTTTAGGGGAAATGAAAATTTTATTGTGATATGACCGAACCCATAAGGCTGCCTATGTATCACCTCTTAAACGGGAATCATGTCAAGCGTAGTTCAATTACATAAAAAAGAAATGTGAACTAATCTAGGCGTAGTATCTCTTGACTGCATCTGAATTGATTGGTTTTGGCCAGATTTCTCCATCCATTTCTGCAAGTATGAGTACTCCTCCTGTCAGGACCCTATGAACCATGTACGGACCTTGCCAGTTGGGGAGAATTTCCCTTTGGCTTCATCTTGATGTGGGAAGATTTTCTTCAATATCAGCTACCCTAGTGCGAACTCTCTTGGTTTGACTCTTTTGTTGAAAGCTCTAGACATTTTGTTATGGTAAAGTTGTCCGTGACATACTGCATTCATCCTCTTTCCATCGATAAGGGCCAATTATTCATACCGACTCCTTATCCACTTTGCATCGCTGAGTTCAGCTTCATATACGATTCTTAAAGAAGGAATTTCCACCTCGACTAGGATGACAGCCTCGGTACCATAAACCAACATGTAGGGGGTTTCCCTGGTGGACGTGCGAACTGTGGTGCGGTATCCTAACAGAGAAAAGGGTAACTTTTCATGCCACTGCTTATGATTCTCTACCATCTTCCTCAGTATCTTCTTATTATTTTTGTTGGCGACTTCTACGGCTCCATTCATCTCAGGTCTGTAGGCGGTGGAATTCTTGTGCTTGATTTTGAAAGTTTCACATATAGCTTTCATCAGATCACTATTGAGGTTGGTGTCATTGTCAGTAATAATGGACTTAGGAACTCCTAATCGGCAGACAATACGATCCTTCACAAAATCTGCGATGACTTTCTTGGTTATAGCTTTGTAAGATGCAGCTTCTACCTATTTTGTGAAGTAATAAATGGCTACCAGAATAAACATGTGTCCATTTGAAGCAGTAGGATCAATCAGAAAAATAGCATCTATTCCCCAGGCGGCAAATGGCCAAGGGGAGTTTGTTGCATTGAGCTCACTCGGCAACACTTTTATCATATCGGCATACACTTCACATTGAACGCATTTGCAGACATACTGAATGCAATCCGTCTCCATGGTCATCCAGAAGTAACCGGCCCTGAGTATCTTTTAAGCCAATATGAAACAATTCATGTGCGGACCACAAGTCCCAGCATGTACCTCTTCAAGTAATTTAGAAGCCTATTTTGCATCGACACATCGTAATAAACCCAAATTAGGAGTTCTTCTGTACAAATTCCTTCCGCTGTGGAAGAAGTGATTTGACAATCTCCGGAGTGTGCGTTTTAAAGTGTGATTTGCAAGCTCCAGGTATTCTCCTTTTGATAAGTACTCCTTGATGTCATGGAACTAAGGCTTTCCATCTGCTTCTTCCTTGACATGAGCACAATATGACGACTTATTATGGATCCTCACTGGAATGGGATCAATATAGTTCTTATCTAGATGTTGTATCATTGATGAAAAAGTGGCTAATGCTTCGGCAAACTCATTCTGAATTATGGGCACATGTTGGAATTCTATCTTTGTAAATCTCTTTCTCAATTCCTGCACATGGTGCAGATATGGCAATATCGTGGAATTCTTGGTGGCCCACTATCCTTATACCTGGTGCACGAGTAAATTTGAATCACCGATCACCAATAACTCCTGAATGTTCATGTTGATTGCCATGTTGAGCCCTAGTATACAGGCTTCGTACTCTGCCATGTTGTTGGTGCAAGGAAATCTGAGTTTAGCAGATACAGGATAATGTTGACCCGTTTCTGATACCAAAACGGCTCCAATGCCTACTCCTTAGAAATTTGCAGCTCTGTCAAAGAACATCCTCCAACTGTCGTATGCCTCAGTAATGTCTTCTCCTAAAAATGATACTTCTTCATTAGGAAAATATGTTTTCAAGGGTTCATATTCTCCTCCCACCGGATTTTCAGCGAGGTGATCTGCTAATGCATGTCCCTTGACCGCCTTTTGAGTTACATAGATGATATCGAACTCACTTAGTAGTATCTACCATTTAGCCAACTTCCCAGTAGGCATCGGTTTCTGAAATATGTACTTCAGAGGATCCATCATGGATATTAGGTATGTAGTGTAGGCACAGAAGTAATGCCTCAATTTCTGGGCTGTCCAAGTCAAAGCATAGTAAGTGCATTCAAGAAGAGAATACCGTGCATCATAGGGTGTGAACTTCTTGCTCAAATAATATATGGCTTGCTCCTTTATTCCTGTCTCGTCATGTTGTCCCAAAAAACATCCGAAGGCTCCATCTAACACGGATAGATAAAGTAGTAAAGATCGTCCTGGTTCTGGATGGACCAGAACTGGTGGTGTGGATAGGTACTCCTTAAGCTTGTCAAAAGCTTTCTAATAATCCTCGGTTTAACTTGTCTCGGCACCTTTCCTCAGCATCTTGAAGATGGATTCAGATATGACTGTGGACTGTGCTATGAAGCGACTGATATAATTGAGATGTCCTAGGAAGCTCATCACGTCCTTTTTGCTCCTAGGTGGCGGTAACTCCTAAATAGCTTTGACTTTATATGGATCGAGCTTGATCTCTCGGCGACTGACAATGAATCCTAGTAACTTTCCTGCGGGGAACCTGAATGCACATTTTGCATGGTTTAGTTTCAAGTCGTGCCTCCTTAGCCTGTCAAAGAACTTTCTCAAGTCCGCTATGTGATCTACTGCCCTCTTGGATTTTATAATGACGTCGTCCATATACATCTCTATTTCTTTGTGTGTCATATCATGGAAGATAGTTGTTATGGATCTCATGTAAGTGGCCCCAGTAATCTTCAAACCGAATGGCATCATCTTATAACAATACATACCCCATGGCGTGATGAAAGTTGTCTTTTCTACGTCTTCTTCATCCATCCAAATCTGGTGGTAACCCGCGAAGCAATCTACAAAGGATTGGAGTTTATGCTTGGTGCAATTATCAATCAGAATGTGTATATTTGGTAGTGGGAACTCGTCCTTGGGACTTGCTCTATTTAAATCCCGGTAGTTAACACATACTATAACCTTTCCGTCCTTCTTCGAAACTAGCACAATGTTGGCTAACCAGGTTGGATATTCAACCACCCTGAGAACTCTTGCTTTGATCTACTTGGTAACTTCCTCCTTGATTTTCAAACTCATGTCTGGTTTGAGTTTTCTGAGTTTCTGCTTGACTGGCGGACACATGGGATTAGTAGGCAACTTGTGAGCCACTATGGAAGTGCTCAAACTGGTCATGTCATCATATGACCATGCGAAGATGTCCTCATATTCTTTTTGGAAATGAATGTACTCTTCCTTCTCTGTTGGTGACAAGTGAATGCTGATGCGGGTCTCCATGATGGTCTCGGCGTCTCCCAAATTTACTACTTCGGTCTCGTCCAGACTGGACTTAGGCTTATTCTCAAAATTTTCAACCTCTTTGACAATTTCCTCAGGTATCTCGTCCTCTTCCTCTGAATCACTGTTCTCATGTTGGATTGCCTCATTACATGTCACAACCACTAGTTAATCAGGAAAAGTAAAAATGGCGTTGTGGAAAGGAAAAGTTTAAAGATAGTAGTGAATAATAAAGAGCAAATGCATTTGATTAAAACTTTAGAAACTGTTCAGACAAAACATGACTCGATGAATAGAGCATTTATTTTGAAACAAGTAAAGATTAAAATGAAACTACAGGAAATTTGTAAATGTCTAAAATGGCTATAAAGGTAATTCCTGCCAAGCTACTCAGGGACTCGGCGGGCTTGGGATGGTGTGGCGGGCCAGTTTCTGAGAACATCTCCCTTTGCCACAGTCTGAATGGTGAGGCCTTCTTCCTCCTCCTCCTCAATTACGGCACAACCATCCATGTCCTCATCTTCCAAGAACAAATCCTTCAGCCTAGCTAGTGCTTCTTCTTCTACAGTTCCCTATATTGTGTTGGCCTGGTGAAAAGCTTGTTCCAAATATGGCACTGGTTTCTCAAGAGGGTAGTACGGCCCGTGCCACGGAGGCGGCCAATCAATGTACTCTTGCCATGTATACTGGTATCCGAGACCAAAGGTGGTACCATGATTTTTCAGCCGTATTGGCTTGGTGATACCCTGGAGGTTCTTTCCCAACCCTTTGCCGGGTTCATATCCGGACCATGCTAGTATGCTTTCTATTTTGTCACTCCACCACTTATCTTTCTCGATGGCATTGACCCGTTCAATGTGATGATAGGTTTCCCCTCCTAGCTTTCTACTATGTCCAACGGTCGGGATAGTTTGACTAGTGTAGATGGGGTTACTCCATCTCCATGAATGACTACCTCCTGACAGTTCTATTCGAATTTTACGGCTTGATGTAGTGTGGAGGGCACGGCTCCAGCAAAATGGATCCATGAGCGGCCCAACAATAGATTATATGAGGCTGGTATGTCAAGCACTTGGAATTCAACGTCGAACCAAGTTGGCCCCATCTCTAAGCAAAGGTTGATTTCCCCGTCATGGCCCTCTAGGACCCATCAAAAGCCTTCACAGTCATGCTTCATGTCCGTATTTCATGGAAACCTTTGTCCAACCTTTTCAGGGTGTCCAATGGACAAATATTTAGACTCGAACCTCTATTAACCAGGACCCTAGCAATGAACTTGTCTTCAAATTGTACCGTAATATGCATTGCTCGATTGTGATTCAGACCTTTGGCGGCAGCTCATCTTCGTGGAAGATAATCTTATAACTCTCTGGTACTTGAACGACCATGTTGTCCATTTCTCCACTAGTGATATTATTGGGTACATAAGCCTCGCTCAGTACTTTCATCAAGGCGTTCTTGTGTGCCTCTGAATTTTGTAATAGTAACAGGATAGATATCTGAGCGGGGACTTTGTTCAGATGGTCAACAACAGAATACTCTTTTGACTGTACTTTCCTCCTTAGGTCATCCGGCCCTATCTCAATGAGAGGCTGCCTGACAGTGGCATCCTTACTTGATCCTCCTAAATGTTCAGGTATATAGACTCTTCAAGTTCTAGTCATCCCTTATGCAACGTCAGATTCCTCTATCTTATTCTTCCCTTTTCACCGAGTCTCGGCAACATAATCTTAGGGTATTGCTTTTGAGTTGAATGGGGTATGGTTGATACCGTCACACTAAAAGGTGTGACCACTTCTACTTCAAATGGAGCGATGGTGGCTGCGGGTGGAGCCACTTCTACCTCGAATGGAACTGATGTGGTTACCTCAACATCAATAGGTGCCTGAGTCTGAACCAAAATAGGAGTGAGCGTAACTGCAACCTTAAAGTCATCGCCCTCTCGAATAAGGCCGGTTGACCCCACAGGGTCCCATTCTTCATTTATCTCTATCACGTGTACACCATCACTTCTATGATCAGGGAGGGGATTATTGTGGACATTAGGTGTAGCTTACTTTACCTGTATGACCTTGTTGTCAATGAGTGTCTGGATCTTATCCTTCAATGTTCGGCACTCAACGGTGGTGTGCCCTTTCATACCGGAATGGTACGCACAAGTTTTGTTCGGATTGACCCATTGGGATGGATTATCTAATGCTACAGTGGGAACAGGAGTGACGTGACCTTCTGCCTTTAACCTTTCATACAATTGGTCTATGGGCTCAGCAATGGCGGTGTATTGTCTGGGCAGCTTGCAGTCGAAGTTGGGTCTTGTTCTTGGATAATTTTGGCGAGTTGGGGGTGATTGGAAGTGGGATGGTTGGGAATTATAGGTGTGATGGATAGTTGCTAGTTGGGAATATCTGGGAGATGAAGGTTGATATATAGGTGGTGATGCTTGGTATGTGGGTGGAGGTGTTTGATATGTGGGTGGAGGTGTTTGATATGTGGGTGGAAGTGTTTGATAGGTGGGTGGAGGTGTTTGATATGTGGGTGGAGTTTTTGGTCCCTAGGCCACTATTACTTCCGCAACATCTCTCTTCTTCGATATGCCACCTGATTGTAGTGCCTTATTTCTGTCCTGCAGTGCCTCGAGATTCGTTACCATCCCGCTCTTGATTCCTTCCTCAATCCTTTCCCTGAGCTTGATGATATCAAAGAATTTGTGATTTTTGATGACCATCAGTCTCTCATAATATTGTGGATCTTGTGCCTTGACGAAGAATTTATTCATCTGTTCTTCATCCAAAGCGGGCCTGACCTAGGTGGCTGTCAACCTCCAACGAGTAGCATATTCACGGAAAGTCTCAGTAGGTTTATTCTTGAGATTTTGAATGTAAAAGACATCTGGTGCATTCTGTGTTGAACCTGAATCGGTCCATAAAATCCGACACCATGCTTACCCAATTGGACCATTTCTTGGGATTCTGACTGATATACCAAGACAAAGCATCCCAGTAAGTCTTTTCATAAAGAGCTTCATCCGAATCTTTTCATCTTTTCCAATCCCGACAAGCTTGTCACAGTAGGTTCTTAGGTGAACCCTGGGATCACATGTACCATCCAACATTTCAAACTTCGGAGGTTTTTACCCCTATGGAAATTCCACATCTGGCTGTATGCACAGATTTCATAGTTCAAACCTTTTATTCCTCTATCGCCCTCAACACATTGAACTCGGCTTGTTAACTTCTTGAGTTTTTCGGCCATGTTCTTAATGAGCAGGCCCTTCTCGGAGGGTTCCGGTGCACTGGATATTGGTTGGGTAGAATGTGGTATAGTTTCCACGTATATGGGGGTTACTCTGATGGGTGCTAGGGACTTTGATATATTTATGGTCATTGGTGGAGTTTTGTGGATCGGGAATGAGTGGTGGTGTACTTCGGGGAGTGAGGCAAGTAGTGGTTAGTGGGTACGAAATTGGTTGATGATGATGTTGTATGGAGTTTGTATTGACAATGGATTGATATGTTGGGTTGGAGTTGCGTATTGATTTGGTGTAGTAGGAATTTGTGGTTGTTGGTTTTGTGTGTTCTGAGGAGGTGTTGGGTTCTTTGCATTCTGTTGGTGGATATTAGGGACATTGAGGGTGAGTGACAAGTTTGCCAAATTGCGGACCTACTCGAGTTCTCCTTGTAATTCTAGTATCTTTTGTTCCAGTCTCAAAACCAGGTCATTTGGGTCCAGAGTACTGCGACCGTCGGAAGTCTCTGCGTTCTCAACATTTTCCTTTCAGATTCCACTTAAGTCGTCCATCTTTGATTTTCCTCTGCCTTTTGTGTTGCTTGTAGGAGGAGGAGATGGAGGGCCTCTAGATCTGGTATGATATGCTGATGAGGCTAGTATGATTGAACCAACCTAAGGGGATGAGAATAATAATAAAGATAAGCAAAAACAAAAAGGTAACAAGTTAGTGAGGATCCTGAAATGTTTATAGTATTTAAACACATATTGTGAAATGTAAACTCGTATCCTAATTTGGGAGCCTCGTTGTGCCCGAGGTAGGCCTAGCAACAAATAAATTTGGAGAACTTTAAATGCCAATAAATTCTTCTATAAAAATAGACGAATCCCAAAACGACATCAATATAATAATAAAATAAGTCACTACTAGCACTTGGCCTTATTACATTTGGAAAGTGAGTAAACCTAATCTATTTAGTCTCGGAAGGTCCTTCCTCAGGTTGAATGCTCTCATTGATCAAATCCTCCAGTTCGCGCAGATTCATCAGTAAGAACGCCTTTGCCAAATGCCCTCCTTCATTTCCCTCAGCGTTCTGGCAATTGGTGACTCTCTTCCTCACTTTTCCTTCCAATTCCAACAGGCTGTATTCCAGATATTCCAGCTTATCGCTGGATTTGGTGGTGCTCTATTTCCATTCATTGATTTTTTCATATGATGGAAGATTCCTCCACCAGTCTAGCAAGAGTGAGGGTGTGCTAACCATATCGAAACTGGGGACCTCGTTCCTCATTTTCTGCAAAAAAAAAAGGTTAGGCCTTACCCCCACCAGACTCGACTATTTATACATTTATGATCAACATATCGGCATTTATTTCTCCAAATTAATGCAATAAACGTGGTTGTGTCTGTTGGGATTATGGAAAACCCGATGGACTTTGGATAAGGCTTACCTTAAAGGATCATTATGTGGACAACATAACTGATCCGACTAGGTTTGACCATGATGCATGAACAATTTTAACCAGAGTAAGGTTTCTATAGGGTTTTAGACTGGTACCCTCAAGCGGACAACTCGAGGGGGAAGGAACGGAACCATCGATTGCACCGCTGATCGACTAGTTTTACAACAAATAATCCTTTCCGAATTTAAGGGTAGTAAATAGGAAGAGCGCAACCACTCATTAAAAGTTACTATAGGATTTGATACGCACGAGTGGAATATGATGTGGAGCATGATTTATGCCGCAATTAATAACATGTAGTCAAGTATTTTCATGTAGGAAAAAGTAAATACAGTATTTAAATAATTGAAAGATGGTTACAGGAAAAGAAAACGAAGAGACAAGCCCGTTTCAGGGCAATGATGAAATTATAAATGCTTGAAAAAATAAAGAGTGAAATTAAAATAAGGGAGAAGGGTATGGTATGAAGCATGCTTGGACTAATTAGTAAAAGTATAAGTTCGTTATGGTAAGAGCCTCAAGGTATCCCCAGTAGAGTCGACATGCTGTCACGCCCCTTTTTTCCTCTTTTGATGGGGAAGTCCGGGGTTCGACATTCACGGGGTGTAATGACTCATCTTCTTTTGGGAATTGGGTATTTGAAGAGTCACCACCTAACGGATTATGGTGCGTTAGGGCACCTAGAGCGGTTAACTCTTGGGTTGGTTTGCATTACCAGAGATTAGGGTAAGGGCTCGAATTAACCTCGAGGGGAAGGTGTTAGTCACCCCTCTTAGTCCACAATTGTGGGTCCCGGCCGAACTTATATTCACAAATTAGTCCATTACAAGTAAGCAATTGAATCAAATAGGTCGCAAGCAAAACACGTTGGGATAACTCAAGTAGTAAGATTTGGACAAGTTGTAAAACAAAGGTTTAAATAAAAAGGGAATCTGGTAAAGATGGGTCCTAGGTTGGTTATTCTATAGGATCACCCCACATAATGTCCGGTAAACACTCCTCAATGAGGGCTACACGTGACATTAGCACGTAGTCTTCATATCCCATATCTACCCTTCCCATCCACTTATTGGTCATGCAAAGCGAGTGTATGGTCAACAATTTCTATTGCGTGCTACTACCCATCCCTTCTTAATGGTCCTCGAGGGAGTTAGGACCTCTACCAATAGTTGGTTCTATACGTACCCCTAAGGTTTTAAAAGGCAAAAACTCTAAGGTGACAATCAAAAACACTTAGGACTTTCAACACATAAAGGGGGCAATTAAAGGCTCAGAGTTTCCTCCTCAAACAAATACATAAGCAGCACGACTCAAGCACAGTTAAGGTCTTTTATTAGACAATGTCCTAAAGCATGATATCTAGGTGAATAGGCAGAAGATAAATAACCTCTTTTAGACTCAGAAGTTATAACCCTAGCAATTGCCTACGGATTTTTAAAGCCTGTTTGGATCAAAAAAACATTAAGCAATAGAGACAGTTTCAGAGATGCAGTTTTGAAAACGCCCTAAGGGCTTGCCTATATGCGGAGTACTGATGTCTATATTAATACAGAAACAATGCAGGTTTTGAAACAAACTTCTTTAATACCTATAGGCACGATATCTAATGAGATTGAGGCAGTTTGAAAGAACATGTTTCAGGAAATACTTAATACTTAATAAAACCAATTAAGAAATGAACTAGGCGTGATCAAGTTGACTTATTTAGACTAAATTAGATTGAAAAGGCAAAATTTCGAATATGATTCCCTATAGGCATGATATTTAAGTATAATACTAATTTTAACGATTTGTAAGCATGGAAACATACATAACACTCGTTGCACCAGAATCTGAATTAAGTCCTATAGGCATGTCATCTATAAGTTAATCCGATTTTTTAAGACATTGAAAGCATGATTTTTATTACGAAATTATCTGAATCCTATAGGCATGGTTTCTAGACGTGACAAGATGTAGAACCTTATAAGCATGATTTTTACTTAGTAGAGCAAACAGATTTAAAAGTAAGGTCCTAGGGGCATGATTTCTACCCGTATTACCCCATAAAGCATGTATCTACCCACCCTTTTTACTAAATACCCCAATATCTGTTTACAAGTTATTATAGACCAATGAATGAATTACACAAGTAAATAAAAAATCAAAAAGCTATTCTATAGGGAGCCTTCAATTAGGCCCAGTTTCCCCAAAGTCTCCAATGACCTCATATGCCTCAATTCCATAGACAATGAAATAGTCTAGATGCATCAAAGTTCCCTAAGGATCTCAAGGATCTCAGGCAGTGCTTACACCTAGACTTGGTAACCAAAAATTGAACAAGTGCAGTGTGGAAGAGCCAGCCTCAGTATGCTAGAGTTCAGAGGGTTCTAAAGAGGTCCCAAGGCAGTACGCATATTGGAGGGGGCAGAACTTATTGACTAAGAGTAGAGTGAAAGTGATTTACACAAGTTGGGAGGTTTTAGTAAAAACTTTATTAAAACAAAAGTCTTTTTGAAAGTAAATTAGTAATGCAACAGAGACTGTTTGAAAAAGAGATTGGAGTAGTTAACAAAGTCCAAACACCTTAGGATAAGTTCATACACATCCAGAAGTCACAGCATCAAGGCAGGTTTGGTGGTCACAAACATGGGTAAAAAGGGTTTGGGAATACATAGGACACATAATTAAGCTAAGAACTGAGAATTAGTATAGTAATGCCCAGAGGCAGCTAACTAGACATAGTCACTTAATCAGACATAAAAATAGACTTACATGCAGGGGGGTAGGGATTTGGGGGTTTCATGGTGGTAAACATATAACAAGTAAGAGATGATTGGTCATGCTAAAAAATAAACAGAAGGGGAAATATACTGATCTCAATGGAGGGTAAGACATGATGACATGCTAATAATGTAACCCTCAACTACAAGTTTTACAATAAAACTACAAATAGAAGCAAACTACAAACAAGATGAACTGAAACAATAAGAGAATCATATTGTTGTTGGAACTTTGAATTGAAACTAGGACATACCAGTAAAGAGGATAGTGAGCAGAATGAAAGAACAAGAGAACACAAATGGTTATCCTTGGCTTGTAGCCGGCTAACTTAAAGTAGTAGCAAGTAACACGAGAGAGAGAGCAGAAATTTTTAAGTATGAGAGATAGTTTTGAACTAAGAGTTCGTGTCTGTGTGTGTTTATGAGAGAGCATATATATAGTTTGAAACTAGGTATAATAGTAAGGCAAGAATCAAAATGAAGCACTAATTATGGAACTAGGTATCAATTAGTAGAAGTACTCCCTTAATTAAGGGAGTTAATTTCAAACGGTAAAGTCAAATAAGAAAAGAGATCATATAAGACTGGCATATAACACACAAGGAAATAGTTTCAACATAGTGCAAGTATAGAACATGTAATTAAGTCTAAGTACATAATATCCCAATTTAAGGAAATAACATAACAGTCGGTTGACAACATAGTCGACCATTAAATAAAGCAAGGAAAATAACTTAGAGGTTGAAAATCAATAGAGAATATTACAAGAGATTAGAAGGATATCAATCACAGGGAATCAAGGATTTCGATGGCTAATAGTACTAATTTAGGGGGAAATTACCATAAATTTCTATGAACAAACACAATAAACACACAATAGGCAAGAAGAGGCAAAAATCTAAAACCTTAATAGCACAGTAGGGTAAAAATCACACAAAATTAGGGATTCGCATGGAATATAATACTGATTAGAGGTGTTTAACAGAATAAACATAGTAGAGGTGGAAGAAGCAAAAATTAGAAACCTTAATGAGCATAGTAAGGTAAAATCACAAAAAATCAGGGATTCATGAGAAACAAGCAAACATACGAACAAATCATCAAATACAGACTCAGAACACAGGGTTAAAACCAAGAACTAGGGTTTTCACATAGACGAGTAAAAAAAAGAGTAGAAACACAGAATGAGTTGAGATATGCAAAGGTTAGAGGTTTAAACATAAAGAAAAATCGGTTTGAACTAATGTAGAAGAAACTCCGAGAAACCCTAACTTTAAAGAAAGTAAAAACAGCTTGAAGTCGATGATTTTTCAAAAGAGGTTCGAGAACAATGTAAAACATAGAAGGAACAGACTCGACTCGTTAAAGAGTGGCCCAGATTTGAGAGATACAAACAAAAATTATGGTTTCAAAAGAAACCTAAATAGAGATGGAAGAACCTGCTTAAAACTTCAAAGATCGTAACAAATACAGTATGACTTTGCCCAAATCACACCGGAGAAGCCATGAATAGCCAAAATAGCAACCCTAAATACAAGTCGGCATGGCCCAGGGCCCTTGAAGGCCTTAGAGAGGATGAGCAAGGCAATGGAGGAGCCATTAGAGGATTGGGGCTGCAGAGTGGTCGCTGGAGAAGACCGGAGAAGGGAGGCAGTTGAAAAGGATTTAGGGTTAGGTTGAGAGAATAGAGGAGATTCAGAGGCGGCGGGCTATAAAGAATGACTAGGGTTAGGGGAGTATAGGACTAAAAAAGGAAAAATGGGTATGAACCGTTGATCTGGGAGAACAACGGCCAGGATTTGATCGGGTAGATGGGTTCCGGGTTTGGGTAAGTGTATATAGGGTTTGGGTCGGGTATTTTAATAAGAAATTGGGTTGGGGTTGGGTCCAATTTGGGCTGCAGTTGAATTGCCAAATCCGGCTATAATTTAAATAGCCATTTTCCCTGTATAATTTATAATACATAATAAACAATTTATAAAAAATATATTTGTGTACCAAAATGATTTAAAATATATAATTATCATTTTAAAAATATAGTGACCAATTTTATGCGCATAAAATGTAATTATACACAAAATGGGCTAACATTGGAATTATATGCAATTTAGCTTAAAAATACCAAATGGCAATTATAAAAATGTATAAAAAATATATTAGCCATATTTTGGTATAAGTATAGAAATTAAATAAATAAATCATCATAACAATAATTTTGGGAATAATTATTGGGAATTTATGAATAAAAGGGTAGGAAATAAATCAATTTAAATCCATAAAATTATGGAAAAATTATAAAAACCTTGTGCATGCTTATATATGTGCATATATATGCTATTTCAAAGGTATTTATGCATATAAAAATACATAGGGAAAAATTGGGTATCAACACCATATTTGGTTGCTCCCCTTCACTTGGACCTGCAAAAGAAAATCAGGGGTTAGTCTTAGGAACCCAAACTAGTTTGGGTCCCTTTTTATAGGCAAAAGAGTGAATTAAATTCTTTTTAGCCTATCCTGGCAGCCTACTATTCCCTTAAACAAAAATTTTGTTCTTTTGACTAGCCTTTTCTTTTGTAGTAGATTCACTTTTGTAGTGACCAGTCTTACCACAGTGTGTGCAGATTTTATTTTTAAGAAGTGTGATGTACTTGCTTTTGGGATCCCACTTAGGTGCAGGGGTCCCATAGACAAGTCCTCTCTTATTGCTACTATAGTGTTCTTGTAGCCATGATAGTGTATCAGAGGACTTATTCCATTTGCAAGTTCTGTCTAGTTCATGCTTAACCTTGCTTAGATCTTCTTTTAGGACTTTTATCTGCCCATCCTTTTTGTACAACTCATTCTTAATTTTTCCTAGATTTTCTTCTAAGGTGAGATGTATGTGATCAGCTTTCTTTTTACCTGTTCCTAATTTTAGTTTTAAATTTTCAGGTCTAAGCTCTAACATAGTGGTGTCAAGTTTAAGAATCTGGTTCTTCAACTCAACATTTTTACTATCACTTTCACTAGCCTTGAGTTCCAGATTATTGCATTTAGCTTTCAAGATTACACATTCCTTAAACAACTGTTCCTTTTCTTTATTTATGACCTCAGACTCATCAATGAAATCTAGCAGTAACTCAGATAGCCTTTCTTTAGGCAAAAATTTAATCTTATCTTTGAGATGAATCACACTTACCTCTAGTTCATCATCTGATTCTCCAATGGCCATAAGTGCTTGTTCATCTCCATCTTCATCTTTTGAATCTTTATCTGAGCTTTCTTACCAAGCAGCAATCATAGCCTTTATTGATCCATTGTTCTTCTTGGGATGAACCTGTTCCTTCTTCCTGTTTCTTCGTTCAGCCCTTTCTTTCTTCCATTCAATTTCTTATTGAGGATAGTTTTTGATCATGTGGTCAGTCTTACCACATTTGTAACAGCCGTCGTTGGTCTGTTTCTCAGGGACCCTTGGTTTGTTGTAAGTTATACCTCTTGAAGAACTCTTTCCTCTCATTAGATACTTCTTGAAATCCCTCGTGATCATAGCCATTTCAACCTCCTCTAGATCTGCACTTTCAACGATTGTGAGAGCCAGGTTTCTTTCCTTATTGGGTGCATCCATCTTCATGATTTGCCTTCTGAGTTCTTAGGCAGTGAGATTTCCAATTAGCTCGTCCAACTTGAGAGTGGAAATGTTCTTTGATTCCTAAATAGCAGTGATTTTGCTTTCCCAAGTAACTGGCAAAACCCTTGTCAGAATTTTCTCAACCTTGTATTCTCCAAGGATAATCCTTCCAAGAGACTTAATTTCATTTGTTAGTATTGTGAACCTTGTATACATATCTTGAATGGTTTCTCCTTCTTTCATGGTGAAATTCTCATATTGAGAATACAGCAGTGTTCCTCTTGATCTCTTCACTTGAGGAGTTCCTTCGTGAGCCACTTGAAAAGTGTCCCAAATTTCCTTAGCAGTAGTACAGCTTTGAATTTTGTTGTACTCGTCTAGACCAAGTCCACACACAAGCCATTTCTTGGCATTAGCATTCTTTTCCCACTTCTTCAAGTCCTCAGCATTGTAGTCAACTCTAGTCTTTGGCACATCCACTCCTTCAACATTCTTCTTCATGGTAGCCAAGGGACCATCAGTAATAATATCCCATAGTTCATAATCATCTCCGATGATGTGATCTCTCATCTTGTTTTTCCACCAGGAGTAGTACTGGCCATTGAAGAGTGGAGGCCTAGTAGTGGATTGTCCTTCCCAGTTTCCAGGTGGTGCACTCATCTTGATTTATTCCTAAGGTGTTAGCCTCTTCAAGGATAACCTACTCTGATACCAATTTATGTTTTATACTTCAATATTACACAAGAGGGGGGTGATTTGTGTGGTGTCTAATTTTTCGCTTAACCTGATTATAGAAGGACCTGGTTCTTATATGTGTTCCAACTACTACTGTTGCGGAATAATAAGTACAGAAATTAAAGAACACAGAGATTTTACGTGGAAAACACCTGGCTCAAAAGGTGAAAAAATCACGACCTACTTTCCAGTAGGATTTTTTTCAAACTCTCCACTAAAATCACTGAGCCAAAAACTGCATTTACAAAAAATCTTTTGTAAATCTAGGATTAACTCTAATCCCGTTGTAGTACACAGCATCAACTGTTGTGACAGCTTCAAGTTAAATCTAACTTGAAAACTCTAAGTACCTAATATAATTGCTTCTAGATAAGCTGAAAGGTACAATATGAAAATACCTACTACAATTGAACTAAAAATAAAATATAGACACTTGTAACTGGTTCTTCTATCTGGTTCAAGCAGCTTCAGGTTTGTACGCTTGAATCACACACAAATTGCTTGTAAAATTGTCTTGCTACTTTGCTCTCAATTCACGTTTAACTTCTATTTATGTGTGTTACCTGTAAAAGAGAACAACACTAATATTTATGGAGTTAGTAAATAGAGATTAACTAGAATTATGATGCTACTCTTCCTTGGTAGAAGAGTTCTTATTGATCTCAACCTCTAACTCTATCCTTCTCTTAAACCGTGTTCTCTTTGAGTAAGGGGTCTTGTTCCTTATCCAATATGCAACATTTTCGATCAGCAGGAGATATCACTTCTGGTAAGTTAGGTTTATCTCATTCATGTGCATCTCACATGCTTGAGTTGACCATAACTATGCTTCACTAGGATGGACCTGGTCCATGTCTGAGTACCTTTGTCAATCTTCAAAACTCTCCTTTACATGAGCCAACAAATAGCTAATTGGCTAATATTAGTAATATTTTATAAATTAGCCAATTTTTATAATAAACTACTTATAAATGGACAAAGCTTATAGTTTCCTTTGATAATAACATCATCCACCAGACCAACTGGCTTAGTTGCTAAAATGATAGAAAGTATAAAGAGTAGAGTAACATAAATAGTACACATATATCAGGAAAACGAAAATGAAATTTAAACAGTATATTACCCTAGTATTCAATATTTTCTTATATATTTCTCAATTAGTGTTCAGAAAGTTGACATTTCATAGTTAAATGAAGTACGGTGTTTGATATCCTCCCCCATTAAAGTTTCTCAATCTAGAAAAATGGACAAAGTGCACCAAAGTCAATCCAATAGTTTCATGAATACTGTGATCTGTTTTTCCGTTAATAATACTATGATTATTGTTGTTCTTTGTGGACTAATTAATTCGATTCCCCGATGTCTAAGTTAAATGAATGGTCAAAGTTATCTATTTCATATCTTTGTAATTGGCTTAGGTTGCAAGAATGGTCACCAGGGGCGGCCCGACGAGTGTTGTGGCCTAAAATCAAATTTTATGAGGGGCCTTAACTTTTTAATGAAAAAATTATTTATTTATTTATTTATTTGAAGTCTATTTTTCTAGCGTATCTTAGATACAATATTATTAATAATTTTCTAATAATCAATAACTCCTAATAAGTCTTTCTCAATTGACAATATAGCTAATCCATTTAATCTTTATTGAGATATTGTTGATCTTAAGTGAGATTTTATCAATTTTAATTTTGAAAATTTTTTTCCGCTGAAACGACGGAAACAAGAGTTATTAACATTATTCCATAAGTAATATAGGCATTGGAAAAAGAATCAAATTTTTTTATTTGGCTAAGTGTATCAAATAAACTGTTATCTTCTAATTGTACTATTTTTCTTGATATTTTTAATTCCCAAAATAAATTTAAACCATCAATATCGAATTGATTATTTTGCTTAGAACATTCAACATTAAGACAATATTTTTTCAAGTTTTCATCATCTAGTGATCTTAGTTTTTACCGCTAAATAGAAAATCAAAAATATTTTCACATGCTTCGAATTGTCTAAATCTATTTTGAAGTGAAAAAAATAGCCTTGCCTACTATGTATAAAGTAATCAACTCCAAAGGACTCCTCGAAAGGTAGATTTTATTATCAACATTCTCATCAAATTGTTACTTCATATATATCATACGTTTCTTATGAAATTCGGGTTCGATATTCATTTCAAGTGCAATTTTCATAGTAGTTGCAAATCCTTCTAACAAAAAATGGGGCCCCCATAAATGTTGGGGCCTAAAGCAGTTGCTTTACTTGCTTTATAGAAGGACCGCCCCTGATGGTCACATATCCCTTCTTTACGGTAATTGGCTTAGGTTGTAAGAATGGTCACGTATCCTTTCTTTACGACTTGGGTGAAACTAGTAAAAATTTGGCGTAAAAATTGCACGGGGTGTTTTATTTGGTCGCCCCTATTTAACCTATACCCATTTTTTAAAAAAGTTTTAACTTGTACCCACTTTTTAAACAATTTCAGCCCCCTTTCTCCTCCTTCTTCTTCTTCTTCTTCTTTCTTCTGCTATTGTTGGTGCTGCTATGAATATACAGTAAAACAAATATATGTTGAATCCTGATGACTTTTGACTTTGTCTTTTTCCTATGGTTTCCCTCAATCCTTAAATTTTATTGAACGAGCTTTGAAAATAGGTGGCATTGTAGTTGTACCACTTAGTAACAATCCAATGGCTGAATTTCCACAGCCATCAAATTACAAGATTCTCTATGTACGAAAATTTGATTCAACTATTGTAGCCATGAGGAAAACAAAGAACGCCTCTATCAGCTCGTTCCCATTCCAAAAATTGCTCAACTCACATTCTTAGTTTTCTTGAAACTGAAACTGATCAATTGGGGAAGGAGCCCAAGAAATTATAGAAGCCTTTTCTTGATCTTGTGATAAACAAGAAATTATAAAAACTTTCACTATTTATAAAAACTTCAGCACTAAATAAGCTGAAGTTTTTACAAATGAACTAAATAACTTAAGCATCTCTGCTAAAGTTTTTGAAAAAGCTTATCCAGGACAAAAAAAACTTCAGCTTATTTAGTGCTGAAGTTTTTATAAGTGAACTAAATAACTTCAGCATCTTCTTCTGATGTTTTTGAAAAAAGATTAATGACAAAACTAATGAATCCAGGATAAAAAACTTCAGCTTATTTAGTGCAATTACAAAAAAAACTTCAACAAATAGAGAACAAAACATCAGCTACTATGCTTAAGTTAAGCAATTACAAACAAAAACTTTAGCAAATAGAGAACAAAACTTCAGCTACTATACTTAAGTTCAGCAATTACAAATAAAAATTTCAGCACACTGGCTACTTCAGGCCCGTCTACTAAAATGCTGAAGTTTTGCATGATTGCCTTTGCTACTTCAACCCCGTAAGCTGAAGTTACGCGAAAAAGCGGGTATGCTTGCAATTTTTTTCTAAAGCAGGCATAAGTTAAAACGTGACCCAAAAAGCGGGTATAGATGCAAATCCCCCAAATTTGGCGGGGCTTCCTATTTAGTCATGCCTATTTAATTTGTATTAAAAAAATAGTAGTATGTCGAAAAGTAATGCCCATCTTGGTTTGAAATTTTTTTTCTTTGAAATATTATTTTTTAGCTACTTATTATTGAGTAAATTATTTTATATTTAATAGAGTTAAACTAGCCGTTAATTACGTGTTGGAAAAATGCCTATATATACAAGGTATTTTGGAGACTTGTTAACACAGCTTTCTGAATCATCTTCTTCTTCCTATATGCTGAGTTTCTTTCTTGAATTTTCTGTTATTTCTTGTTAAATCCTGGGGGATATGCCTAATTTTATTCATTATTGTGCGGGTGAAATATCCTTAAGAAATGTATGCTTGAAACACCTTGAGCTAACTCCTATTCTTTATAACTAATATTTTTTTATAATCTTAAAGATATTTTCATGTCGTTATTATAGAAAATAACACTACTAATATATTGTTGATGCTACTACACCTGTAGCATCAATTATTTCTGTTGTTGTTCAATTGCCGAAGGAAGATTGCTAGTATATTTTTATGGATGAGGAGTCCACAATTGCCCACCACTAATGAATTGTCAAGGTTTATGTTACTCGTAACTTAACCTGAAGACAAAGTGTAACGACCCAATCGGTTGTTTTGATCTCTAGCGTGTTGTTTAGCAGCTTGAGGCCATGAGCAGCTTCATTTCAGATATTATGACTTGTTCGCACAGTCAGAATTGAATTCCGGAAGTTCGGAGTTGATTTGGAAAGAGAATTCTCATTTCTAGAAGCTCTAAGTTGAAAGAATTGACTAAGATTGGATTTTTGAGTAAACAACCTCGGAATCGGGATTCGAAGGTTCCAGCAGGTTCGTACGATGATTTTGGACTTGGGTGTATGTCCGAATCAGGTTTTGGAAGACTCGGTAACGTTTCGGCACCTATTGTGAAAGTTAGCATTTTTGGAAGAATTTCATAAGTTTGGGTAGAAGTGCATTTCAATGTTATTAATATCTGTTTGGGATTCCGAGTTTGGGAATAAATTCATATGGTGATTCTGGTGTTGGGAACATGATCGGAAGTGAATTCGGAGGTCCGTGGGTCATTTTGGAGTCATTTGGCTAAAGATGGAAATTTGAAGGTTTTAGACGAGTTTGACCGGAAGTGAACTTTTTTATATCGTGGTTGGAATCCAATTCCGGAAGTTGGAGTAGGCTTGTAATGTCGAATGTGACTTGTGTGCAAAATTTGAGATCAATTGGATGTGATTTGATGGGTTTTGACATCGAATGTAGAAATTTGATGTTCTAAAGTTCATTAAGCTTGAACTGGGGTGCGATTTATGATTTCGATATTGTTTGATGTGATTTGAGGCCTCGAGCAGGTCCGTGTTAAGTTATGGGACTAGTTTGAGATATTGGATGGGGTCCCAGGGGCCTCAAGTGTGTTTCGGAATTGTTTCAGATTGAATTTGGATAAAAAGCTACTGTTGATTGTTGGTATCTGGTTTCCTTCTACGCGAACACGAAGGGAGTCCCGCATTCGCGAAGAGCAAAGTGGGAGGCTTCTGGATTTGGCATTCATGAATGCGAAGTGGAAATCACGAACATGAAGGGGTGGGCTGAGTTGACTAAGTGAACGCGTATAGGAGATCGCAAACCCGTAGAAGGAAAGAGGGGAGAGGGGCCTGAGGCCGTTGGGCTACGCGAACGCGAGGCCTGGAACGCAAACGCGTAGGGTCCGGGGAGCTGCCCTTCGCGAACGCAAGCATCGGGTCACGAACGCGATGAATAAAGTTTTGGGGCTGAAGCAGGTTGTGCTTCGCGAACGAGAGGGCATTTCCGCGTTTGCGAAGAAGGGTAGTCCTGTGAATAAGGTGATACATGGTGAGAACTCAGTAAAGGCATGCAGTCATGTTCTGGTACCTCATGTAGTGATTGATACGATGTTCATATATTGCAAGCAAGCCTAGCAGAGAATTCTGGATGTTGGAATTGAGCTCTAAGCTTATTTGCTTGAATAAAAGGGAATATCTTAAGAATTGATCGAGCTAATGTGCTCAACTGAGTTGTGGTAGCACAGGTAGGTGCACATGGTGTTAAACAGTGATTTTAGACTACTTCAGTGTAGTTCTCAACACATTTGAAGACGAACGTATGTTTAAGTGGGAGAGAATGTAACGACCCGACCGGTCGTTTTGAGCTCTAGCGTGTTGTTCAGCAGTTTGAGGCCATGAGAAGCTTCATTTTAGATATTATGACTTGTGCGCACGGTCAGAATTGAATCCCGGGAAGTTCGGAGTTGATTTGGAAAGAGAATTCTTATTTCGGAAGCTCTAAGTTGAAATAATTGACAAAGATTGGATTTTTGAGTAAACGACCTCGGAATTGGAATTCAAAGGTTCTATCAGGTTCGTATGATGATTTGATATTTGGGCGTATGTCCGGATCGAGTTTTGGAAGACCCGGGAATGTTTCAGCACCTATTGTGGAAGTTAGCATTTTTGGAAGAATTTCATAAGTTTGGGTTGAAGTGCATTTTAGTGTTATCAATGTCTATTTGGGATTTCGAGTCTGGGAATAGTTTCGTATGGTGATTCTGGTGTTGGGAGCGCGATCGGAGGTCCGTGGGTCATTTTGGAGTCATTTGGCTAAAGATAGAAATTTGAAGGTTTTAGAGGAATTTGACCGGAAGTGGACTTTTTGATATCGGGGTCGGAATCCAATTCTAGAAGTTGTAGTAGGTCCGTAATGTCGAGTGTGACTTGTGTGCAAAAATTGAGATCAATTGGACGTGATTTGATAGGTTTTGACATCAAATGTAGAAATTTGAAGTTCTAAAGTTCATTAAGCTTGAATTGGGGTGCGATTTATGATTTCGATGTTGTTTGAAGTGATTTGAGGCCTCGATCATGTCCGTGTTAAGTTATGGGATTGGTTTGTATGATTGGACGGGGTCCAGGGGGCCTCGGGGGAATTTTCTTTTAGTACTTCTTTAAAATTTTCTTTAAGATATTAATTCCAAAAATCCAAAAAAGATTTTCTTTTGAGGTTCTTCTTGGGGAAATTAATGAAAAATGAATATAAAAAAATTCTTTTTATTTTCACTAGAACTTTAAGACATTGTACATAGAAGGAAAAGAAAACAACATACTTTATCTTTGTTTATCTTTAAAGTTTCTTCCTTAGGTAATCAAAACTGAAATCCAAAAATATTTTTTTTATCTTTTTTATTTCTTGGTTCGAAATCTTTCTTGCTTCTTTTATTTCTTTTTTCATAAGAGTAGTCATTAAGGTAATAAACAAAAAAAAGAAAGAAAATGAGAGCGTTAGTTTGTTTACTTTATTCCCGATCTTCCCGAACTACGCAAAGATCTGATTCATGCGGCGTCATGATATGTAGGCAATATACATATGGTTCGATCGAATCAGTTTTTTATTTAAAAGGAAAAAAAATAAAAATAAAAAGAAAAAAAAAAGAGAAAAGAAAAAAAAAGGTGAAATTAGGGGATGTGAGAAATGAGAGGAAAGAAAAGAGTGATAACTAGAAAAAAAAAGAAAATGAGCAAGCCAAGAAGTGCTAGAAAAGAAAGAAAAGAGAAGATTCAAATAAACAAAATTGAGATGATGTCAAGTGACCTTATGACCCTAGAAGTCATTCTAAAACCGTTAATTGTTGCTAGGTGCATTGCACGCAATGTGATATTTTTAGTTGTTAAATACCCTAATGCTAACAGGATGTCCCTATTTTGTTCCTTTTGTTATCTTCATTGAGCAGAAGGGTGGTTGGTTTGTGGTTCTTAAGTAACTCATCCATACAACATAAGGTCAAAGAGCAAGATAGTCATGGCTAGCAAAGACTGGGACACAGGGGTTATTGATCCATCTGAGGGAATTGTTGAATCAGAATCTGAGTTGAAAGAAGAGGTCTTAAGGTTGAAAAGACAGATGGCCGAAATATACCAAGCCTGGATTAGTGGGCGTCCCCAACCATCAGTTCTCACTAACTACATTGAAAGCCTTGTCACCATTCTGCCACTGTCACAAGTGTTGATACCATTTTTTCCCCTGTATATTTTTAATATGTAAAATACTTTCAAAATAGTATGTATATGCATATATAAGTATGTCCCAAGGTTTCATTATTTTCCCAAATTTTAAAAGATTTTTAGATCAATTTATTGCCCTATTTTATCAAGAAAAATCCAATAATTATTCCCAAAATTGTCATTTTAGCAGATCACTTATTAGATTCTCATATTAATACTAAAATATAGCTAAAACAATTTTTTCATGATTTTATAAATTTA
The DNA here is from genome assembly GCF_000393655.2 of Nicotiana sylvestris. Classification (NCBI taxonomy): domain Eukaryota; kingdom Viridiplantae; phylum Streptophyta; class Magnoliopsida; order Solanales; family Solanaceae; genus Nicotiana; species Nicotiana sylvestris. Next base: position 19,871,743 of record NC_091064.1, read on the forward strand.
TTAGTATTTTTAAAAGCTAAATTGCATATAATTGCAATATTAGCCTATTTTAAAATTTAATTGTGTTTATAATTATAAAATTGACTCCAGTATTTTTATTTTTATAATTATATATTATTAATCATTTTAGTACCTTTAAATTATTTTCAGAAATTATTTTACTATTTTTTATAAAATACATAAGGGAAAATGGCTATTTAAATGTTAGCCCATTTGTATTTTAATTTTGGCCAGATTGGGCACCTATGAATTGAACCCAATTTCAGATCCCATTACCCAACCCAAATCCTAAATTTACCCGACCCATGACCCTCTTAATAACCTGCCCGGATCCACCTTTCAATCCTAGTCGTTGATTATTTAGATCAACAGCTCATACTCACCCTTTACTTTTTAATTTCCCAATACCCTCCAAACCCTAATCATTTCTCACCGGTAGCCACCCCTGGATTTACCCTCTCCCAAATTCTCTCTCAGAAACCCTAGCTGCCTCCCTCCACTTCCACCCTAAAACCACCGGAATCCATGGCTTCCAAGGCCATACAAGTCCTATACCGGCCTCCTATAACTCTTACGCATTTGGTTACTAAAGTTTCAAGGCCTGACCACGAAGAAGCTTGGCCCAGAGCTTGTTTGATTCGAGTTCTATGGCCACCTCCGGCCTTGCTCCGACAAGCCATGGCTACTCGAGCCTGATCTCGACTTCTCCTACTCAGATCAACAACTCTCCAAGCCTTTCTCACCATCTGATTTCTTCTGAAACCCTAACTTTTGAGGTTCTTCTGATTTCTTTAGATCTGTTCTAGATCTGTGTTTTCCCTAAACTTTTAAACGGTTTCTCGAGATTTCTTTCAACAAACTATGCTTTCAAAACCTTTATCATTCCGATTTAGGGATTTTGTTAAGTTATTTAGATGTTTCTCTAATTTTCTTTTTCTCTTGTGTGTTTCTTCTACTATGTTTCTTATTATTTTCTTCTACTGTGATTTTTATGTGTCTCTCCTAGTGTGTTCTTACGAGTTCTTCTATTGTTTCTTCCTATGTGTTTCTTCTACTATGTTCTTATAAGTTCTTCTACTGTGTTTCACATCTTGTTCTTTTACTATGTTTCTCGTGAGTTTTTTCTACTGAACGATGCATGTTAAAGGTCTCAGTTCCTTTCTGAAATCTCTCAACTTGTTTTATTTAAAAAGAAAAAAAGCCCTAACTTCTTTGAACCTATTTCGAGTTTCTGAAGTTATCTCATCTACTACTCGATTAGGCTTCCAAAGCTTTGTTTCGACCTTTGTTTCTTTATATGGTTCTGATTCCCTGTTAAACTCTTCTAAGGTCTTTCTACTGGACCCTTTGTATGCTATTTGATACTCTCTCTCTCTCTTCTACATTGCTGAGTTTCTGAGACTGACCTATGTGACTACCATGTTCCTATAGTCTACTACTTACTGATTTTGCAATTGCATGACGTTTTTCTTTGTCCTAAATTAATCCTCGCATACTTGTGTGCTCTTTATATGTGCTGAACTTCCCTCTAAAATGGCTTTTAATTTTTGATTAATTTCAGACTTCCTTTGTATAAGCCTGATTGATTTCTTTCCTTGTTTGCTGATTTCCCTATTACTTGGTCGAAAACTTTCCTTAGCCTTTCTGACTTGGTTTATTAATGGACCAGTAATTACAAATCTTTTACTCCTTGATTTACTATGTACTAATTGATTTTTACCTTATTTATTTAATCATGTATTTCAAAATTCTTCCCTTAAGTAAACTCCTATGTATCTACCCCTAATTGCTTGCTTTGCACAAGATGCTTACTTGATCCCTTTCCTTAAATAATTTTGTTCATTACCGTTTAAGTTTAAACTCCTTAATTAAAGGAAGTCTCGTACTAATTGATTTTAATTGATACCCAGTTTCCTTAATTATTTTCTTACCTTCTTTCCACCTGTTTTCACACTATAAATACCTGTTCTTCATTGACACAAACACACCAACACTCATAGTCTTTCTGAGCTTACACCCATACTCAAAAGTATTTTCTCTTATTACTTGTACTGTGGCCTATTTGCAAGTCCTGCTGCTTGGTTTTCTCTATTTGCTTCTTTAAAAAACTGGTATGTCCTGATTTAAAGTTTTCAGCACCATAACAATGTGTTTATTTACTACCTTTGTATGCATGTCTGCCTACTGCTTCTGTATAGTTCAACACTTACTCTAGCATGCTGAAATTTCTTTCTGCATGTTCTATTATGAATCCCAAAACCCTACCCCTATGTGTTCATGCTATGGTTTGAGGCACAAAAATATTGCAAATTATTGTCCATGAATCAAACTTGATCCCCTAGGATCCTAGCTTCTAAAAATGTGTGTTCTAGCAGGCTTATAGGTATGCTAGCATTCTCCATTGTCGGGCATTCCTAAAGCCTGCCCTTGCTTAAGCAATAGGCTCTTCACAATTTCCCTATTCCCCTGGACCCCTTAGGGTACTAATTTGTAGTTGTTTCCCTCTCCTTTCCCCCCTTTAGCATTCTGTTCTTCACTTACACACTTTCTTATTCTTTAAGTTCTGCCTCCCCCCCCCCCTCTTGTGAGCCTTGCCTCGGGACCCTTTGAGCTCACTCTAAACTTGGACACTTGAGGGTTGGCCCTTCCACACTGCACTTATCCCTGTTCTAATAATACATTTGGATGTGAGCATTGCCCGGAGTCCCATTGAGGCTCTTAGGGAACTTTGACACGCTCAAATTGAATAAAGGCTTTGGATCATGATCTCTTGGAGTTGGTTTACCTCATAACTCAGTGAGGAAGTCAGAATCAGTTTTCCTCTAGTTGTACCTTTATTTATATTTTTCTGATGTATTCTTATTTTATTCCGGGCTGTAATAATTTGTAATATACTCTTGGGGATGGTTTGTGAAAAGGGTGGGTAACTATATATGCAAAGTGTAGATACTATAGGTATTTTGAATTCTGCATATAGATATCATGCCTATAGGTCATTTTGAATTCTGCATATCCCAACTCTCATATAGATACCATGTCTATAGGTATTTTGAATTCTGCATACCCAAATGCATATAGACATCATGCCTATAGGTCATTTTGAATATCCAATTCTCATATAGAAATCATGTCTATAGGTATTTTTAATTCTTCATATTCAAATATATGTAGAAATCATACCTATAAGATTGTACAATTCTGCATATTCCATTAAATCTAGATATCATGCTCATAGGTTTAAAATAAATTCTGCATCTAGATACTATGTCTATAAGGTTTGAAAAAAATCAGCAATGTATAGAAAGCATGCATATAAAGGTTTCTAATAAAAAATCTGATTCACCTAGTAATAATGTCTACTATCAGTCGCAGGACTTTTAATCCATTCGTTAAATCCCGCATCTCTTTTAACAATCTGATTCTATCACTTAGCAAGTTTAACGAGTATGCATTCAAAACAGTTTACTTTGAGCCTTGTTGTTTCCTTGTTTTCTAAATCCAGTAGGTACCATGCCTATAGGATCCTTGTCCAACACTTAGGCAAGCCTTAGGGTAATAATTATAAACTGAATCTGCTTATGTTAATAATTACAACCAGCTGGCAGGCCTGATTCGGACTTCTTATCTGAGTTATGTGATAAGCTGAAACTGTCTCAACAATTTCCTCTCACTCGTCTTTAATACCTTTTAAAATCAGACCTAAAGCACTATGTGTAAGTCATGCTAATTACGTGGTTCTTTGTTTAATGAGGTATATCTGAGCCTCTGTTTGTTATATGTTTTCCCCCAATTTGCAATATGTGTTTTTGTATGTCGCCTTAGAGTTTTACCTTTGAAACTACAAATAAGCCTAATACCCCTCCCATTTAGGATTAGTAGCCCTAAATGCCTCCAGAGCTGATAGGACTGGGACGGGTAATAGCATGCAATAGTAATCGAGACCAATCCGCGCTTTAAATACCTTGACGGGGTGGGAAGGGTAGATATGGATATGATGACCACGCGATAATGTCACGTGTAGCCCCTCATTGAGGAGTGATTACCGAACATCGTGTGGCGTGATCCATATTGTTAATAAACCTAGGACCCCATTTCCCTTATTTCTTCATTTCTTTTATCATTTCAACTCCTTCTTTTAACAAATCAGCTTTCTTTTCTAATTGCTCTTCCGAACTTTGTCTATTTTTTTAGCCTTTATATGTGAAATCCCCTCTTATTTGAGACTTATTTGTCTACATGTTAATTGCACCAAATTCACAATGATTGTCTGGCCGGGAACCACACTAGTGGATTCTGAGGGGTGCCTAACACCTTCCCCTTAGAATAATTTCAAGCCATTACCCAATCTCTGGTTGTTCAAATCAAATTCTTTTGGTGTCCTAATGTACCCTAATCATTAGGTGGCGACTCTTCAAATCAAACCCAATTCCCAAAAGGAATGAGTTGTCCCTCCAAATGTCATAAACCCTATTCTTTGAGGAAAAAGGGGGCGCGACAGCGTGGCGACTCTGCTGGGGACTTTTAGGCTTTTACCATTTCAGACTATTATTGTGAATTTATGCTTCTTTATGCGCAATTATCTGTTTATTTCTTTCAAGCATTCAATTTTCTTTTCGATTACAAAACTGACTTGTCTTTTGTTTCTTTCCTTTATTACTTTCCTTTACTGCTTTCCCTTACTACTGCTTTAAATTATGAAGAACTATTGTATTTGCTGCTTTCATAACGTGCAAATATGTGACATCCTTCTTTAATTATTGCATAATCATGCTCAACATCATATTTCACTCGTGCCAAACAAAATACCATAGCAACGCTTATAATGAGTGGTTGCCCTCTTCTGATATTATCACCCCCTAAATCCAAAAAAGGTGTATTTGCAGTAAAACCAATTGATCAACAGTGTAGTCGACGGTTTCGTGCCTTTCCCCCTTGAGTTATTTGCTCAAGGGTACCAGTCTAAAACCCCATATAAACCTTACTCTGTTTAACTATGCATGCATCATGGTCAAACCTAGGTAAGTCAGTTATGTTGTTCCGCATAATGACTCTTTAAGATAGCCTTGTCTAAAGTCCACAGGGTTTCCCCAAAACCTAAATGGACACTACCATGTTCTATGCATTAATTTGGAGAACTAAATGTTTTTATGCCAATTGTTGATATTAAATAGTCGAGTCCGGTGAGGGTAAGGGTCTAACCCTTTTATTTTGCAGAAAATGAGGCACGAAGTCCCCAGATTCAGCATGGTCACCAACATCCACCCAAAATTGTTAAGCTAGTGGGAGGATCTTCACTCTAGTGATCAAACTCTTGTCCGGAAATATCTGGGCAATCTACCTTCTCTTCTGGAGATTCAACCCAACAACAAGATCATAGAAGCTGCTACTTTGTTCTGGGACTGTGAGAGGGCTGTATTCCACTTCGGGGACATTGAAATGACACCCTTGCTAGAAGAAATAGGAGGATTGGCCGGTATATCATTGGAAACATCGGGATGCTTAATGCCTGAGAACCGCAAGGGCAGGGGTTTTCTCAAAATGATGGGTATGAAGAAGAATCCAGAACTGACATGTCTAAAGGAATCTGATATCCCCTTTGACTACTTGTATGAGAGGTACGGTCACAGCAAATCCTACCGTACCTATCCTAACGAATTTACCATCACATCATTAGGACATATTCACCGAAGGGTCTTTGTATTTATGTTTTGTTTCTTGGGGTTGATAGTGTTTCCAATGAAGAAGCAAGGATCTATACCAGGCTGGCTATGGTGACTAAAAATATGATGGAGGGCATTGGTGGTCAACCTTTCAGCATTGTGCCCATGATTATTGCGGAGATATACCAAGCCTTGGAGAAGTGTCAACGAGGAGCCAAACATTTCGAGGGCTGCAATTTGCTACTCTAGCTCTGGCTCATAGAACATCTCCAAATGGGTGAATACCGGCAAGAGATTCATCGAAGGGACTGGGATGATCATATAGCTTTCCATCATCCAAGGCAGATGAATTACATGCCCAACATGTTCGCCCAGCCAGAAGATGCCAAGGGATGGTTAGAGCTATTTGAAAACCTAATTGAGGATCAAATACAATGGATGTTCGAATGGTTCCCTACTGAGGAGTTTATCGCCTGATCCAAGGATGCGCCGTTTCTGATATTAATTGGTCTGAGAGGAACCTACCCTTATTCCCCTCTCCGAGTTATGAGACAGGCTGGTAGGAAGCAGGTTATACCAAGGGTCGACAAGATGAGTCACTTCTGGGCTGACTTCGAAGCTGATGACAGTCTTTATAAGTGCCAAGCTCAACATATGTGGCATTGCAAGATCATCATGGGAAGAGATACTATTGAGCCAGACAGATACTATTCAGGCCTCCCTACTATTCAGGCTGGTTAGAATCTAATCACGATGGTCTGGGTCAGCTAGGACTTGTTAGGGGCCACAACATCATAGATGAGAGGGCTGAGGCTCAGGTCAAATACAATCAATTGCGCAAGAGGTTTTGGGAATGTGAAAGCGAGCACCGTGTGATACAGGAAGCCTACTAAAAGCTGATTGAAGAGTGAAAAGACATGGCTATCGGTGCCAACAAGCGACTGGGATACTTGGAGTGGGGCATAGAAGAGCTAGAAAGGAAATTTCTCAAAAGGATCGAGGATTGCCAGAATGCTGAGGAAAAATGAGGGAGGACATCTAACTAGAGCTTACCTATTGCTGGGACTTCGAGAGTTGGGAAAACTGTTCGACGGAGCCAAAGATGACGAGTCTGGGGAAGGTCCTTCTAGGACTAATAAGATAGGAGTTTTCTTTTGCTTTATGAAATGTAACAAGGCCAACGACCACTAGTGATTTGGGATTCGCCTACTTTTTATCAATAAAATGAGGTATTTAGCATTCTAAGTTCTCCAAATCAACTTGTCGCTAGGCCTACTTCGGGCACAAAGAGGTTCCCAAATAAGATACGATTTACATTCTTGCACTATTTGTTTAAATATCGCAACATGTTCTTATAATCCTCACTAACTTGTTACCTTTTTATTTTTATTTTTTATTTATTTATTCCCCTCCCTAAAGGTTAGTTCGTGCACTCTGGCAACATCATCTTATTCCACGAGATCCAGGGGCCCTCCACCCACTCCTCCTATTAGTCCTGTCAGAAACAAGAACAAAGGGAAGATGGAAGATTTGAACAACAACAGAAAGGAGAACTCAACTGAACGGGTAGAGGTCACTCATGCCCATGGTACTCAGGTCTCCAAAGAAAATGCATCCCAACTGGAACAAAAGCTGCTAAAGTTCCAAGAGGAACATGATCAGGTTCGGAATCTGGCAAATCTGTCATTTTCCCTCACCTGTCCGAATATCAACTTCCCAAATGCTCAAAATCCCACACCTTCACAAAATATCCCAAAGCAACAAAACCATCTCGTTGCTCACCACCACTGCAACACCTACCATACTTCAAACAATGCTCCACTACTCATCCCAGAACCCTTGAAATCCACAAATGACCACTTCCACACCCATCATAACACCCCCCATCTATATGGAGACTATGTCACACTCCACCCAACCCATCTCAAACACACCCGAGTTGGATGATAAAGACTCGCTCATCAGGAACCTGGCTGAAGAATTTAAGAAATTGACTAGCCGAATTCAAGGCGTTGAAGGAAGTAAGGAAATTGAAGGTCTGAACTATGAAGATCTTTGCATACAAGCCGATGTCGAACTGCCCGAGGGGTACAAACCTCCAAAGTTCGAAATGTTTGATGGTATAGGGGATCCAAGGGTCAATTTGAGAACTTACTGTGACAAGCTAGTCGGAGTAGGGAAAGACGAGAGAATCCGCAAGAAGCTGTTCATGAGGAGTTTGAAGGGAGATTCTCTGTCTTGGTACATTAGTCAGGATCCGAAGAAGTGATCAAATTGGGTAAGCATGGCGTCCGACTTCATGGACAGGTTCAGGTTCAACACCGAGAATGCGCTGGATGTGTTTTATATTCAGAATCTAAAGAAGAAACCTACAGAAACATTTCGTGAGTATGCTACTCGCTGGAGGTTAGAAGCTGCTAAGGTCAGACTTGCCTTAGAGGAGGAACAGATGAACAAATTCTTTGTTCGGGCTCAAGATCCACAGTATTATGAACGACTAATATTGATTGAGAGCCATAAATTTTCTGACATTATCAAGCTGGGTGAAAGGATTAAAGAGGGCATCAAAAGCGGTATGGTTACGAATTTCGAGGCCTTGCAAGCTACAAATAAGGCTTTGCAGTCTGGTGGCATGTCCAAGAAAAAGGACGTAGGGGCTGTAATAGTTGCACAGAGAACCAAATCTCCTATCAAATACCAAACTTACCCAATACCTCCACTCACATATCAACCAACTCCAAACTACCAAGCACTATCACCCGCATACTAAGCTCTACCACCCACTTATCAATCACCTCTGCCTCCCATATATCAGCCTACTTCACCCAGATATTCCCAACCCGCACATGTTTACCAAGCCTACAATACTTAACCATCCCGTTATCAATCACCTCATACACGCCAAAACTTTCCTAGACCTCGATCAAATTTCGATCATAGACTTCCTAAACAATACACATCCATTGTTGAACCTATTGACTAGTTGTACGAAAGACTCAAAGCTGTTGGTTACGTCACCCCTATCCATGTGGTAACCCCTGAGAACCCTTCTTAGTAGGTTAATCCAAACAAATCATATGCATACCATTCTGGCATGAAAGGACACACCATCGACGAATGTCGCTCTTTGAAAGACAAAATCCAGGCTTTGATTGACAACAAGATTATTGTGGCAAAGGAACCCACTCCAAATATCCGTAATAACCCGCTGCCAGACCACAAGGGTGGAGGCGTTCATATGATTGAAATAGAGGATGATTGGGATCCCGAGGGATCGATCGGTTTGATCACAGAAAGTGATAACCCAAAGAAACCAATAGTTACTCTTAACCCGATCGTGGTCCAGATTCAGCCCTCTAGGGACGCTGAGGTAAATATGTCAGTACCACTGGAATTTGAAACAACGTCATTTGCAAAGACACCAGTGCCAATTGAGGTTGAATTCGTGTCTCCAGCAAATGCACATGTACCATTCGAAGTTGCAGCTTTACCACCCAAGGAACATGCTCCGTTCAGAGTGAAGATAGTCACGCTGATCCCAGTAGTGATGTCGAACATGACACCATTCCACACAAAGGCTATACCATGGGACTATATAGCTGAGGCAATGAGGAAAGGAAATGTTAGGTTCGAGGAAACTGTTGCCTCACAGGGTATAACGAGAACTGATAGGATCTATACCCCGGAACACCTAGCTGAGTCAAGCAAGTTGGCCTCCAATCGATCACCCATCATTAAGACAGGTCTAGACGATCTTTGGAGAAAGATACAGGCCAAGGAATACTCGATCATTGACCTGTTGAACAAAACACCGGTGCATATCTCCATACTTGCTTTGCTACAAAATTTTGAGGCACACAAGAATGCTCTGTTGAAGGTGCTTAGTGAAGCATACATTTCAAACAACATTATTGGCGGAGAAATGGCTAACATGGTCGGACAGGTATTGGAGAGTCACAAAATTACTTTTCGTAAGGATGAGCTACCGCCTGAAGGATTGGGGCACAACAAAGCATTGCACATCACTGTGTAATGCGAGGATTACTTTATCACCAGGATCCTGATTGATGGGGGTTCTAGCCTCAACATTTGTCCACTGGTAACACTCAAGAAATTGGGCAAAGGATTGCACGAGATATAGGACGGAGCTATCAATGTGAAAGCCTTTGACGGTTCCCAAAGATCCACCATTGGGGAGATTAGTCTGTGTTTGCAAATGGGGCCAACTTGGTTCGATGTTGACTTCCAAGTGATAGACGTACCAGCATCTTACAATCTGCTATTGGGACGATCATGGATTCATGCTATTGGGGTTGTCGCTTCGACACTGCATCAGGCAGTGAAATTCGAATGGAACCATCAAGAGGTAATCATTCACAGCGACGGAAGCAATCCTATATACAGTCGCCAGACCATTCCGTCATTCGAAGGAAGAAGGAAGCTAGGAGGAGAAACTTACCATCACATCGAAAGGGTGAATGCTGTTGACAAAGACAAATGGTGGGATAACAAGATCGAGAGTATACTGAATTGGTGTGGGTACGAACCTAGCAAAGGGCTCGGTAAAAACCTCCAAGGAATATCTAACCCAATAAAACTCAAGAAACATGGCACCACCTTCGGTCTGGGATATGAGTACACCTGGGAGGAATTATACTATTGGTCACCACCATAGCGTGGTCCTTACTATCAGCTAGAGCAGCCAATACCACACTTGGAGCGGACTTTCCAACCGGCCGGTGTTATCTATAGGTCAGAAGAAGAAGAAGAAGCACTTGCAGCGATGAGGAATTTGTTCCTAGAAGACAATGATATAGACTGTTATGTTGTTCTCGAGGAGGAGGGGGAGAAGGCCCTTCCATACAGGCTGTAAGCAGAGGGGCCCGCCTCAATAACTGGACCATTAGGACAACCAGAGCCCGACGAGCCTTGGGGTAGCAAGGCTAAAACATGCACTGTTTTAATTTACTGAAAGATTTTATTTTCCCATGTTTTCAATTCCTGCAATAAGATCTCTAATGTTTAAAACAATTATGCAATTTATCAAAGCATTTTGATTTTTCTTATGAATCAACACTTATTACTATTGTTTTCTCGCATTACTTCACTTATACAACACTACTATTACTTATCTTGATGAACCGATGACTGTGACATGCAACGAGACAATGTAACAAATAGACATAGATTCAGAGGAAGATGATATAACAGAAGAGATTGTTAAAGAAATCGAAAGTTTTGAGAACAGACCTGAGTCCAACTTGGACGAGACTAAGGTTGTTAACTTGGGAGATGCAGAGAATGTCAAAGAAACACGAATCAGCATCCATTTGTCACCGTCAGAAAAGGAAGAGTACACAGAATTTCTAAGGGAATATGAGGACATATTCGCCAGGTTATTTGATGACATGACTAGTCTGAGTACATCTATTATGTCTCCCAAACTACCAACCAATCCAACATGTCCACCAGTAAAGCAAAAGCTCAGAAAGTTCAAGCCTGATATGGGTCTGAAAATCAAAGAAGAAGTCACTAAGCAGGTCAAAGCTAAAGTTCTCAAGGTAGTAGAATATCCAACATGGTTAGCCAACATCGTGACAATACCAAAGAAGGACGGAAAGGTCAGAGTCTGTGTCGACTACCGGAATCTCAACCGGGCCAGTCCGAAAGATGACTTCCCTTTGCCGAATATACATATCCTGATCGACAATTGCGCCAAGCATGAGCTGCAGTCATTTGTAGATTGTTTTACTGGCTATCATCAGATCTGGATGGATGAAGAAGATGCTGAGAAAATGGCTTTCATTACACCATGGGGGATGTACTTTTACAAGATGATGTCGTTTGGATTAAAGAATGATGGGGCCACCTACATGAGAGTCATGACTACCATTTTCCATGATATGATACACAAAGAGATAGAGGTATAAGTAGATGATATTATCATCAAGTCCAAAAAGTCCACTGATCAAATGGAAGATTTGAGGAAGTTCTTCAATAGATTGAGAAGGTACAACCTGAAACTGAATCCCGCAAAGTGTGCATTCGGGGTTCCTGCTGGGAAACTACTTGGGTTCATTGTGAGTTGCCGAGGAATAGAACTGGATCCATCAAAGGTCAAAGCTATTCAAGAAATGCCACCGCTGTTAGATACACGCAGACATGATAAAGGTACCTCCAAACGAGCTTAATGCAACAAGCTCACCATGACTGTTCGCCGCCTGGGGAATGGATGTTATTAAACCAATCGAACCTGCCACATCAAACAGACACAGGTTTATCTTGGTAGCAATTGACTATTTTACCAAATGGGTTGAAGCAGCATCCTATAGAGCAGTAACAAAGAATGGCGTGGCAGACTTTGTCCGCGACAGCATTATTTGTCGATTCGGGATTCCAGAGTCAATCATTACCGACAATGGCTCCAACCTCAACAGTGACTTGATGAACGCCATGTATGACACTTTCATAATTAGACAAAAGAATTCTACAGCCTACAGATGCTAGATGAATGGAGTAGTAGAAGCCGCCAATAAGAATATCAATAAGATATTGAGGAAAATGATAGAAAAGCATAAACAGTGGCACGAGAAGTTATCATTTGCTCTTCTAGGGTACCGCACCACAGTTCGCACATCTATTGGGGCAACCCCCTATATGCTGGTTTATGGTACAGAAGCAGTCATTCCCGTCGAGGTAGAAATTCCCTCCCTAAGGATCATACAAGAAGTTGATCTCGACGACACAGAGTGGGTGAAAAATCATTATGAACAGCTGGCCCTCATAGACGGAAAGAGGATGAATGTAGTTTGTCATGGTCAACTTTATTAGAACAAAATGTCCAGAGCCTTCAACAAAAGAATCAAGCCAAGACAGTTCACACTGGGGCAGTTGGTGTTAAAGAAAATCTTTCCAGATCAAGATGAAGCCAAAGGAAAATTCTCTCCCAACTGGCAGGGTCCATACATGGTTCATCGGGTTTTGAAGGAGGAGCCCTCATACTTGTAGAAATGGACGGAAAGTCTGGCCAAATCCAATTGATTCAGATATAGTCAAGTGTTACTATGTGTAATCTTTATGCTTTCCTATATGATGTAATTTGAACTACGCCTGACCTAATTCTCATTTAAGAGGGGATATGTAGACAGCCCTATGGGTTCGGTCACAATGGAATAAAAATTCCATTTCCCCCGCAATTGCAAACTAGGGCAGAATTTTGAGGAGGACCCTCAAAATTCCGAAGTAATTTCAGCCAATCGTCGCAAACAACAGTCAAAAGCATCAACCTAGTAAACTGGGGCAGAATTTTGAGGAGGACCCTCAAAATTTCATAACAAGAAGGGTTGCAATGTCTTGAACCACATCGCAGTCGTTGGTTCATCAAAAGAAAACTATTCTTAATTATGTTTTTATGTATGCCTTTACTAAATCATGCATGTTTATTACCAAAATTGCCTTGTTTGGAAACGCTACCCCAATGATACATGCAGTATCACTAGATCAAAGCCGAGTAGGTTAAGCAGAGCCAACAGGAATACGAACTAACCTCCCCTCTTTACAAAACTCACGATTTTTCTTTGGATGCAGGCACTTGAGTTGCAAAATCATCGAATATACTATACACTCACGAGACTCACATTGCTCAGAAATACAACTCTCAGAACCGTGCACTTACTCACAGCTGCTATCCGTACACAGTGTCCCCAACAGACACAATTTCCCTAGCAGTCGCAAAATCGCAATCCGCTATCAGCTAAGAAAATTCTACTATCATTTTGCCCTTTTACTTCTTGCATAAGGCTACCATTCGACCTTCCGAGGTTAATCTCTACCTCCGTCTGCACTCTGGCATTGCATAAGGCTACCATTCTGCCTTCCGAGGTTAAGCTCTACCTCCATCTGCATGGCTGAAAGATCGCCATCTTTACATTTGCATGGCTGAAAGATCGCCACCTTATTTGCATGGCTGAAAGATCACCACCTTTATATTTGCATGGCTGAAAGATCTCCACCCTATTTGCATGGCTGAAAGATCACCACCTTTACATTTGCATGGTTGAAAGATCTCCACCTTAATTATATATGCATGGATGAAAGATCGCCACCTTATTTGCATGGCTGAAAGATCACCACTTTTACCTTTGCATGGCTGAAAGATCGCCACCTTATTTGCATGGCTGAAAGATTGCCACCTTTACATTTGCATGGCTGAAAGATTGCCACCTTATTTGCATGGCTGAAAGATCGCCACCTTTACATTTGCATGGCTTAAAGATCACCACCTTATTTGCAATGTTGAAAGATCGCCACCTTATTTGCATGGCTAAAAGATCGCCACCTAATTTGCATGGTTGAAAGATCGCCACCTTTATATTTGCATGGCTGAAAGATCGCCACCTTATTTGCATGGCTGAAAGATCGCCACCTTTATATTTGCATGGCTGAAAGATCGCCACCTTTACATTTGCATGGCTGAAAGACCGCCACCTTATTTGCATGGCTGAAACATCGCCACCTTATTTGCATGGTTGAAAGATCCCCACCTTTACATTTGCATGGCTGAAAGATCGCCACCTTTACATTTGCGTGGCTGAAAGTTACCACCTTATTTACATGGCTGAAAGATCACCACCTTTACATTTACATGGCTGAAAGATCGCCACCTTTACATTTCCATGGCTAAAAGATCGCCGCCCCATTTACATTTACATGGCTGAAAGATCGCCACCTTTATACTTGCATGGCTGAAAGATCGCCACCCATTGTATCCCATCAACTAAAATATATCCACCTACTGCATCTCATGGCTGAAAGATCGCCAAATCATCCGAAGGCGTCATTGTTCGGAGGCACCATTTTCATAGCCCGAGAACACATATCATGGCCTGAGGACCCCTTTAATCTTTTGCATATCATTATTCAAAGGCATCATGGTTCGGAGGCATCATCATTATAGCCCGAGAGCATCATTTCATGGCCTGCGAATCCTTTATTATACGCCTCATGGCCCAGGACATCATGGTCTAAGGACGTCATCCTAACTGTTCGAGGACAAACATTCATGGTCCGACGGGAATTTGCATCATGTTTAAATTTACACACAATATATGCTTGTATTGCTTATTTGTAGGTAAACCGGAAAGCAACGGCCATCTCAGTAGAGGCAATCCCGCTCCAGTTCCCGCAGCCCTATTAGACTTTGACATTCACCTTGTCCTCAATATCGCGTCCGTTTTTGAAAAGTCTCCATCGGCATACTCCGCCGACGGATCCTGAACTACATATGGCCTGATTCCTGTAAGACCAGGGATATGTAGGAAGCTCAGAAACCAGAGTACATCCCAACTCTCCTCGAACCATTTCGTTCGGTCAAAATTGGCCATCATATCTTTACCCGACAAATCTTTCATCCTTCCCGGGTAAAGAGGGGCAGCTATTGATACCCAATTTTTTCCTGTATATTTTTAATATGCAAAATACTTTCTAAATAGCATGTATATGCATATATTAGTATATCCCAAGGTTTCATTATTTTTCCCAATTTTTTAAAGATTTTTAGCTATTTTATCAAGAAAAATACAATAATTATTTCCAAATTTGTCATTTTGGAAATTCAATTATTAGATTCTTGTATATATACTAAAATATAGCTAACATAATTTTTGCATAATTTTACAAATTTATTTATTATTTTTAAAAACTAATTGCATATAATTGCAATATTAGCCTATTTTAAGATTTACTTGTGTTTATAATTATAAAATTGACTCCAGTATTTTTATTTTTATAATTATATATTATTAATCATTTTAGTACCTTTAAATTATTTCCAGAAATTATTTTACTATTTTGTATAAAATAAATTAGGGGAAATGGCTATTTAAATGTTAGCCCATTTGTATTTCAAAGTTGGCCAGATTGGGCACCCCTAATTGAACCCAATTTCAGATCCCATTACACGGCCCAAATCCTAAATTTACCTAACCCTGACCCCCTTAATAACCCGCTCGGATCCCCTTTTCAATCACAGCCGTTGATCATTTAGATCAACGGCTCATACTCACCATTTCCTTTTTAATTTCCCAATACCCCCAAACCCTAATCATTTCTCACCGTAAGGCGCCCCCAGATTCACCCTCTCCCAAATTCTCTCTCAGAAACCCTAGTTGCCTCCCTCCATTTCCACCCTAAAACCACTGGAATCCATGGCTTCCAAGGCCATAGAAGTCCTATACCGTCCTCCTATAACTCCTACACGTTTGGTTACTGAAGTTTTAAGGCCTGACTATGAAGAAGCTTGGCCCAGAGCTTGTTTGATTTGAGTTCTATGGCCACCTCGGGCCACCTCCGGCCTTGCTCCGGCAAGCCATGGCTACTCGAGCCTGATCTTGACTTCTCCTGCTCAGATCAACGACTCTCCAAGCCTTTCTCACCATCTGGTTTCTTCTGAAACCCTAACTTTTGAGGTTCTTCTGATTTCTTTAGATCTGTTCTAGATTCGTGTTTTTCCTAAACTTTTAAACGGTTTCTCGAGATTTCTTTTAACAAACTATGCTTTCAAAACCTTTATCTTTCCGATTTAGGGTTTTTGTTAAGTTATTTAGATGCTTCTCTGATTTTCTTTTTCTCTTGTGTGTTTCTTCTACTATGTTTCTTATTAGTTTCTTCTACTGTGATTTTTATGTGTCTCTCCTAGTGTGTTCTTACGAGTTCTTCTACTGTGTCTTCCTATGTGTTTCTTCTACTATGTTCTTATGAGTTCTTGTACTGTGTTTCGCATCTTGTTCTTTTACTATGTTTCTCATGAGTTTCTTCTACTGAAAGATGCATGTTAAAGGTCTCAGTTCCTTTCTAAAATCTCTCAACTTGTTTGATTTCAAAAGAAAAAAAAAGCCCTAACTTCTTTGAACCTATTTCGAGTTTCTGAAGTTATCTTATCTACTGCTCGATTAGGCTTCCAAAGCTTTGTTTCGACCTTTGTTTCTTTATATGGTTCTGATTCCCCGTTAAACTCTTCTAAGGTCTTTCTACTGGACCCTTTGTATGTTATTTGATACTCTCTCTCTTCTACATTGCTGAGTTACTGAGACTGACCTATGTGACTACCATGTTCTTATAGTCTACTACTTACTGATTTTGCAATTGCATGACGTTTTTCTTTGTCTTAAATACAGCCTCGCATACTTGTGTGCTATTTATATATGCTGAACTTTCCTCTAAAATGGCTTTCAATTTTTTATTAATTTCAGACTTTCTTTGTATAAGCCTGATTGATTTCTTTCCTTGTTTGCTGATTTCTTGTTACTTGGTCGAAAACTTTCCTTAGCCTTTCTGACTTGGTTTATTCATGGACCAGTAATTACAAATCTCTTACTCCTTGATTTACTATGTACTAATTGATTTTTTACCTTATTTATTTAATCGTGTATTTCAAAATTCTTTCCTTAAGTAAACTCCTATGTATCTACCCCTAATTGCCTACTTTGCACAAGATGCTTACTTGATCCCTTTCCTTAAATATTTTTGTTCATTACCATTTAAGTTTAAACTCCTTAATTAAAGGAAGTCTCGTACTAATTGATTTTAATTGATACCCAGTTCCTTAATTATTTTCTTACATTCTTTCCGCCTGTTTTCACACTATAAATACCTGCTCTTCATTGACACAAACACACCAACACTCATAGTCTTTCTGAACTTATACCCATACTCAAAAGTATTTCTATTGTTACTTGTACTACGACCTATTTGCAAGTCCTGCTGCCTGCCTTTCTCTATTTGGTTCTTTAAAAAACTGGTATGTCCTAATTTAAGGTTTTCAGCACCATAACAATGTGTTTATTTACTACCTTTGTATGCATGTCTGCCTACTGCTTCTGTATAGTTCAACACTTACTCTAGTATTCTGAAATTTCTTTCTGCATGTTCTATTATGAAACCCAAACCCCTACCCCTATGTGTTCATGTTATGGTTTGAGGCACAACAATACTACAAATTATTGTCCATGAATCAAACTTGATCCCCTGGGATCCTAGCCTGTAAAAATGTGTGTTCTAGTAGGCTTATAGGTATGCTAGCATTCTACATTGTTGGGCATGCCTAAAGCCTTCCCTTGCCTAAGTAATAGGTTCTTCACAATTTCCCTATTCCCCTGGACCCCTTATGGATACTTATTTGTAGCGTTTTCCCTCTTCTTTCCCTTCTTTACCATTCTATTCTTCACTTGCATACTTTCTTAATCTTTAAGTTTTGCCCCACCCCTCTTGTGAGCCTTGCCTTGGGATCCTTTGAGCTCCTTCTAAACTTGGACACTTGAGGGCTGGCCCTTCCACACTGCACTTATCCATGTTCTAATAATACATTTGGGTGTGAGCATTGCCCGGAGTCCCATTGAGGCTCTTAGGGAACTTTGACACACTCAAATGGGAGAAAGGCTTTGGATCGTGATCTCTTGGAGTTGGTTTACCTCATAACTTAGTGAGGAAGTCTGAATCAGGCTTCCTCTAGCTGTACCTTTATTTATATTTTTCTGATGTATTTTTATTTTTCCGGCTGTAATAATTTGTAATAAACTCTTGGGGATGGTTAGTGAAAAGGGTGGGTAACTATATATGCAAAGGGTAGATACCATAGGTATTTTGAATTCTGCATATTCAAATGCATATAGAAATCATGCCTATAGGTCATTTTGAATTCTGCATATCCCAATTCTCACATAGATACCATGTCTATAGGTATTTTGAATTCTGCATACTCAAATGCATATAGACATCATGCCTATAGGTCAATCTGAATATCCAATTCTCATATAGAAATCATGTCTATAGGTATTTTGAATTCTGCATATTCAAATACATGTAGAAGTCATGCCTATAGGATTGTTCAATTCTTCATATTCCATTACATCTAGATACCATACTCATAGGTTTAAAACAAATTCTGCATCTAGATACTATGTCTATAAGATTTGAAAAAAATCAGCAATATATAGAAAGCATGCCTATAGGGGTTTCTAATAAAAAATATGATTCATCTAGTAATAATGGATACTATCAGCCATAGGACTTTTAATCCATTCGTTAAATCCCGCATCTCTTTTAACAATCTGATTCTATCACTTAGCAAGTTTAACGAGTATGCATTCAAAACAGTTTACTTCGAGCCTTGTTGTTTCCATGTTTTCTGAATCTAGTAGATACCATGCTTATAGGATCCTTGTCCAACATTTAAGCAAGCCTTAGGGTAATAATTATAAATTGAATCTACTTCTGTTAATAATTACAACCAGCAGGTAGGCCTGATTCGGACTTCATATCTGAGTTATGTGATACGCTGAAACTTTCTCGACAATTTCCTCTCACTCGTCTTTAATACCTTTTAAAATTAGACCTAAAACAGTATGTGTAAGTCATGCTAATTACGTGCTTCTTTGTTTAAGGAGGTATATCTGAGCCTATGTTTGTTATATGCTTTCCCCCAATTTGCAATATGTGTTTTTGTATGTCACCTTAGAGTTTTACCTTTGAAACTACAAATAAGCCTAATACCCCTCCCCTTTAGGATTAGTAGTACTAAATGCCTCCGGGACTGATAGGACTGGGACGGGTAATAGCATGCAATAGTAATCGAGACCAATCCGCGCTTAAATACCTTAACGGGGTGGGAAGGGTAGATATGGATATGATGACCATGTGATAATGTCACGTGTAGCCCCTCATTGAGGAGTGATTACCAGACATTGTGTGGGGTGATCCATATTGTTAATAAACCTAGGACCCCCTTTCCCTTATTTCTTCATTTCTGTTATCATTTCAACTCCTTCTTTTAACAAATCAGCTTTCTTTTCTAATTGCTCTTTCGAACTTTGTCTATTTTTTTAGCCTTTATATGTGAAATCCCCTCTTATTTGAGCCTTATTTATCTACATGTTTATTGCACCAAATTCACAATAATTGTCTGGCCGAGAACTACACTAGTGGATTTTGAGGGGTGCCTAACACCTTCCCCTTGGAATAATTTCAAGCCCTTACCCAATCTCTGGTTGTTCAAATCAAATTCTTTTAGTGTCCTAATGCACCCTAGTAATTAGGTGGCGACTCTTCAAATCAAACCCAATTCCCAAAAGGAATGAGTTGTCCCTCCAAATGTCATAAACCGATTCCGCGAGAAAAAAGGGGGCGCGACAGCAAGTCCAGGATATCTCCCCACAACCTTTTCACACTTCGCCCCCAGAACCACCTCATATCCTGCTCTTTTGACCACTCATATTTTTGTAGCTCATCCACCACCTACCTTTCCTCGATCCTCTAGCGAGACTGTGTTCAAAATCCCTGATACCCAACATCGTGCTCTAGAACCAACTTTCAAGTTCTCGGTTCCATACTTTCATGCTCCTCATTTTGAGCTTCCCGGTGAAACTGACAAGCCTGCTAAGACAGTGGAGCAAGATGAGATATCCAGGAAGGTGAAAATATTAGAGCAGTATTTAAGACACATGCAAGGGATAGGGAGCCAGATAAGCGTGTCTTACAAAGACTTGTGCTTGTTTCCTAATATCCAACTACCTGCTGGATTTAAGATGCCAAAGTTTGATTTGTATGACGGACATGGAGATCCCACGGCCCATTAAGAGGCTACTACAGAAAGATGAAAGACACCGATGGAAGGACAAATTATTGATGGCGTATTTCAGTCAGAGTTTGAGTGGGGAAGCCTTAGAGTGGTATACTCTTCAAGATATCAGTAAGTGGATGCATGGGGTGACATGGCTCATGATTTTGTTCTGCATTATCAGTACAATGTATACATTATCCTAGACCGCTCCTCCCTATCCCAAATGGAAAAGAAACTCGAGGGAAGTATTAGGAAGTTTTGGCTCAGTGGAACGAACAAGTTGCTCGGGTCATTCCCCCGATTGATAGAAAAGATGTTGCAGAGCCCCGCCAACGATAGGATCCAGTGGTCATTCCCGCTAAACGCTTTCAACCTCAATACCGACCCCATGAATATCCCCGATATCCACATAATCCACCCTAGTATTATCCTCTGAACAATGTCAGGCCATCTATTCAACCACTGGGTCACTCCAAAAGGCGAGCACGAGCACCGCAGAATCCCCACCAGCCTGCACAACATTTTCACGTGCCCTATAACCCATATTCAAGCCAAGGGTGTAGAAGGGAACAAAGTCTAAAAGATAATTTTACACCAATAAGAGAGTCCTATGCAAGCTTGTTTGAGAAATTAAAGCATCACGACATGATTGCACCTATTCCTCTAAATTATATAGACCCACGTGCGAGAAGCTTTAACCCTGCTAAAAGGTGTGAATACCATTCCAATGCCCAGGGGCATAATGTTGAAGATTGTCGTGCTTTGAAAAGGGAAATAGAAAGAATGATTCAAGAAGGAATAATTGTGGTCCAAGGCAGTAATACCCCAAGTGTCACACATAATCCTCTACAGGTACATAATAACGCACAAATTGTTGGGATGGTTTGCAATGATAAAGGGTTGGTCAAAGGAGTCAATGAGCCACTTGGTGAAGACAATGTGATTGAAATTGGTAATGGTCTTGGTAATATTGATGTCGAAATCAGTGGCTAGGATGTCGAGCTTGGTGATTGGAAAGATGCTCCTTTCTTGTCCAGCTAGGGAGGAGTCTTGGTGGTTCATTTTGCTGTCATTTCTGTTGTCCGGGTTATTTTAGAGTTATAATCCGGATATTGTCTTGTGACTCAAACCCTTCTATCCTTTTTATTTTGCCTAGTTCCTTTAGTCGTAGTAACTCATTTAGTGTTATCTAGGTTTGTTCCAGGGTTGTACCCCTGTTTATTTTTCTAGTTTTGTTGTTCGAACCGTTTCACCGTCTGTCTAATACAATTTCCTGTCTTCTGTTATTTCTAGTCATTTTTTTTGTTTAGTTCTCTTCTCCTTTTATAGTTCTTTTCATGCTGGCTCTAGTGACTTGAAATGCACGCGTAATTCTCAACCTGGTCTTATAAGTTAGTTTAATCAGGAAGCAGTGAAATAATTTTAAAGATGATAGGGACACTTGAGGGAAATAAGTACAGATTTGGACATTTTAAGATCATTTGAAGCCCGAACCATGTGAAACTAGGGCAGATAATGTGTGACGTTAATAGGGTGACTAGAATTCGTTAAAGGAGAGTGCATCCCGGACGGTTTGAAGCAAGCAATTTTGAGTTCAAATGCATTTCAAGTTACAAAATAAAGGAAGTTTTCTCCGAATTGACGGAGGACATCCATTGTGAAAATGGAATCACCAAACAAGGGTTTTATACTTGACAAGGCACTAGAGAAAAGTAGAAGGCATATCGAAAATATCAATGTCGAAGCCGCAAAAGAAATATTGTGCATGATCTTTAATTTTCATTTCAAGTTGCAAGTGTTGTACTTGGCACTTTCAGGGATTGGGAGGCCCTCTTTCAGCTACCCAAACACTTATATCATTCGTTACTCTTTTGAGCCTGATCCGATTTCTTTGACCTCCCCTCTTTTGGAATCAAGTTAGAGTCATACGAAAAAAAAAGAGTTCATGTCCCCATAGGTTTATTTTATAAAGTTCATTCCAAAAAGAAAATTCAAAAAAAGAAGAGGAGAAAAATAGAAAAATAAAGGAAAAAGAAAAGGAAAAAAAGAAGAAAAAAGAAAAGGAAAAGAAAAGAAAAGAAAAAATAGCAACAAAGCGTATCTTTGTGAACTACGTTCGACCTGATTCTTGTCACCACAAGATACGTAGGCAGCTTCACGGTTCGGTCACACCAAATAAAATATTTTCTAATCCCACGAAGTCGAGAGTGGGGTAGCTTTTCTTAGAAATTCCATTTCAAAAAAAAAAGAAAAACAAAGAAAAAAGAGAATCAAATTCCATTATTTTAGAAATTGAGGCAAATTTTTTAGAATGGATTCCAAAAGTTGTAAATATATTAACCCTGTTGTCATAGTTATTTTTGATCCTTTATGATATCCTTTCTTTCTAATCTTGTCCAAAAGCCACATTACAGTCCAAAAAAGACCTCCCAGATAATCTTTGAGAGTGCTGAGTTAGCCATGCTAGGAGCATATGATTTTTTTACTATAGTCAATGCCTTACAGAAAAGAGCGGAAAAAAAAAAGAAAAATGAGAGAGTCTTATCGGTGAAAACCTTCACAGGCACCATAAGGCGACGGTGAGTCGAGAGAAATAACAAAATGAGAGAGGCTTGATAGTTAAAACCCTTCGGGCACTACAAGTCGAATAAGGATCGGGAATCGGATTGGATAATCGGAGCATTGAAGCCCAGTTTCACGGTTCAGGAGTACAACAAGAGTTGAACATCAGACTTTCTTGATAGAATAGGCCACAGGTGCATGTCATGGTCATTAGACTTGGGATCCACATCTGATAGGTTTCTACTTGTAGCTTCTTGTTAGGAATCATCCCTTTCCATTATCCTTTACTCTGTTTCTTTTGTCTTGTTTACTTCCTCTTCCTAAGTCTGTTTGGTCAGAACAAGTGAGAAATGACTACAAAATTTGCCACCATCTTTCCAATTGCACAAAACGGGATCTGGCTAGCACATCAAAGTGTCATAAGTCAGTAAAGAACAACATGCGCACTGAGTTGGTAACAATCAACGTGCTTTGAGATCCATGTGAAATACAAAATATCGATATATGTCAATTCATGAACAATGCAACAGATAGAGGGTGTTGGTTGGAACAGATCAAAGGTATTTTCTGTGATAAGATTGACAAAGAAAGTGGTTAACCAGTGACAAGCAAGGTTTTCCAAGCGGAAATCAACGTTATCATGGCAAGTGAAGGAGTAATAGACCTCAAGGCCAAGGCCAGTGTTTTAAGTCAGGAAAGAACAACATGCGCACTGAGTGGATGGCAATTGATGTGCTTTGGGATACATGTGAAACACAAAGGTTCAGTACATGTCAATGCAAGTGCACAATGCAACAGATGAATGGTATTGGGTTTGAATGGATCAGAGGTATTTTCCGTGATAAGGGTGACAGATAAAGTAGTTAGTCAATAAACAAGCAAGGTCTTTCGAGTGGAAATCAAAGTTATCATGGGAAGTGAAGGAGCAATCACCCTCAAAGTTCAAGGCTACAAACCAACCACCATGTTTAAATTCACAAGTTTTCTTTGATTGAAACAGGGCCAGGAAATTTTGTTTGTTCAGGAGAAACACTCCGTTAGGAAAGTAGGTACCAGACAGGCTCGTTAGTGAATTCCAGTACCTTCCTAGATAACAGGATTTGGTAAGTTTTGAGACCCTCACAAATGACAAGGTCAGACGAGAGGGCTACTTTTGGGAAGTTTAATTTGGCATCTAAGCTCTTCACTTTTGAGATAAGGTTGGTTTGAAGTTTTCAGGATAAAGGATTTTAGTTTAGAATTTGTTCTACTCACAGATGCTCCCAATATCAAACTGGGGCAGAAAACTTTCTTTTGTTTGTCTATTTTGTTGTAATCAGGTTCAAAGAAAAGCAGCAGTCTTAGAGGAGTCGGTTCGAGTTCGGCAATCAGGCACCCACCTGGAGAACAAAGGGAAAGCAGCAGTTCAGAGGAGTCAATTCGAGTTGGAAATCAGGCACCCACCTGGAGAACAAAGGAAAGCAGTTCAAGTTCCGAGAAAAAAAATAGTGCAAATGTTGGTAATCAGGAGCCCACCTGGAGAACGAAGGGAAGCAGCAAGGTTCAAAGGAAGATAGCAATCAGGAGCCCACCTGAAGAACGAAGGGAAGCAACAATGTTCAAAGGAAGACAGCAATCAGGATCCCACCTAAAGAACAAAGGGAAGCAGCAATAATCAAAGGAAGACAGTAATCAGGAGCCCACCTGGAGAATGCAGGGAAGCAGCAAGGTTTAAAGGAGTTCAGCAATTAGGAGCGCATCTGAATAACAAAGGGAAGCAGTTCAAGTTTCGAGGAAAAGCAGCGCAAGTGTTGGTAATCAGAAGCCCACCTGGAGAACGAAGGGAAGCAACAATGATCAAAGGAAGATAGCAATCAGGAGCCCACCTGGAGAACGAAGGGAAACAGCAATGTTCAAAAGAAGACAGCAATCAGGAGCCCACCTGAAGAACGAAGGGAAGCAGCAATGTTCAAAGGAAGATGGCAATCAGGAGCCCACCTGGAGAACGAAGGGAAGCAGCGAGGTTCAAAGGAGTTCAGCAATTAGGAGCCCACCTGGAGAATGAAGGGAAGCAGCAATCAGGAGCCCACCTGAAGAACAAAGGGAAGCAGCAAGGTTCAAAGGAGTTCAGCAATCAGGAGCCCACCTAAATAACAAAGGGCAGAAGCAAGTTTCGAAGGAAGACAGGTCGAGTATTGGCAATCAGGTGCCTACCTGGAGAATAAGAGCATTCACTTCAGAATACAATTCAAGTTAGCAACAAAAGAAGCTCGCGACAAGAATGCGAGTCAATAGTCCGAGGTGGTCAACAGAAGTTCGTCACAATAAAGAAAAAAAGAGAAAGGCAAAAAGGTAATCCAAATACGGAAGTAAAGATGTGGGCTGCTCAAGACATGGTTGAAGTCACAAGCATAGTATGTCCGGTTTTGGTCTGAAAAGTTGAAGAAGAATGAACTAGCACCTGCAACTAGCAAGCGTCAATGTTCAAATCTAAAGTCTGCATGAAAACCACTCAAGACTCAAGATCAAGCTTCAGAAGACTTATAGATAGGAATCTTGTAACTCATAGTTGACAGGCTTAGCTAGTCTTTTTCATGTTTTGATTTTTGATGTAACATCAGGACCGCGGACCGAAACTTCGGCGAAACGGCACCTCGGCTGGCTCTCCACCTCGGCATACTCCATCATCTCACTCACTTTAGAACTACACGCGGCCTGATTCCATTATAGCCAAGGATATGTAGGCAGCTCAGATACAAGGGCTCAGTCACATTCCCCTTTCTCTTAGTTTTAGCCTCTCCAAATAAGGGTCGGGTCAAAAAACCTATCTAGTCGTTCTTTGTCTGAAAATACTTCGTATTTCCAGTCAAAGAGGGGTAGCTGTAGACATGTGATTTTTGACCCTCCCCAAGATTTTTCATATTTTAGCACGTAAATATTTAATTTAGGCCTAATATAGCTATTTCAACTCATTTTTACTCTTTTACTTTATTTTATTACAAGAAAATAAAAATTACAAAAAAATAGTTTCATTAATATTTTGTAGTCATTTTTAATCTTAAAAAATACCAAAAAACAGGTTTTTTTTAACGGTTAGTATTATTTTAATAGTTATTTTACTTAAATAGGATTAATTAATAAATGAGATCGTATTTTTAGTCTCGTTTACCGAGAAAGGATAAAACTTGGGCTCGGGCAACCCATTTTTAGGCCTAATTTTGACATAGCCCATAATTCCCAAGCCCATAATTCCTAGGCCCATACCCCTAACCTACTTCCTACCCCTATTTAATAGTGCCTACACCTAAAATATAAAGGGAATGTTGGATATGGGCGGAACAACAAAAATAGGCTAAGGACAAAAGGCTGACAAGCACTGCAATAGACCTAGGACCCCCGCCCGTCATTCGTCTTCTTCGACGGACATAGAGACTGGCAGCCGCATCTCCAACCACAACACACCCATCAGACCCCTCATCAAATCATCTTCGTCAACAAAATCGAACCACCAAAAAATCGAAGAGCAGCTTTCATCACCCAAATGACCACCTTCCAGCAGCCTGAAACTCCATTAAAACTAAGCTCCACAAGCTCAGCAAACATTGAGAGTGAGCTGAAAACAGCTCCCAAACACTGTAAAAACCAGCACCAAACCACCCCGAAACAACAGTTATTTCTACCTGGAAGTTCGAGTTTTTCTTCCGGCAAGTTCGAAGTCATTCGAGGCTCTCGCTCACAGCTCCAGTCCGTTGATCTCGGCGTTAAAGTTTGGTTTCAAGTTTCTGTTGTTTGTTCGACTTGAGAAGTGCCGATGTGATAGTTAAATCAAAAAATTTCAATATAAAAGGTTCATATCTCTCACTCATTTCTTTTATTAGTTGTGTTGATTAATTATGATGTCAAGATTGATTAAGCTTTCTGTTATGTTATGTTTATGTTTTGTTTAGTTGCGTTATACAATACATTGTATATATGCCTGTGTGTGTTTTGTGTGTTTTTGTTTGTATTTTGTCTATTGTCACAATATTATAATTGATATCTTTCCTATTAAATACTATGTTGGGTTCGATACCCAAGTAGATGTTTTCTTATTTTGATTTGCTTATTTGATTTAATATTTTGAGTTCCAAGGTGAACTAATCACTTGAGTATTAAGAAACCTGTTTATGTTCTTTGATTAAGTTTGAAATTAAATGTTGTGGCCATATGATTTGGTTGTAAAATTATCTTGGGCCGTGAAGATTTAGCAATTATTTGGGATCGATTGACTTGGAATAGTTCCGCAATAATATTTTGTCCATAATTCTTGGCCTACAATAATCTCAAACCTTAGAAAAATATTTAAACTCATACGCGTGTAGTTGCTTTAGGCGCGTTAATTAAATTGTCAGAGCTACGGGTACAGTTCCCCTGACGTAGTTGTGATGCTTAATTTTCAAAATTCAGGGGTACATTTATGTGACCCAACCCACAGTTTAATCTTATTAATAAAATAAATACGTTGTGGATCGTGGGTACGGTTCCCGTGATATGATTCCCAAACGTGTAATCAATAATTAGTTGTATAACAGTTGGATTATTAAAAGCAGTTTAAAAGGAATAAAATGCACATAGGTTTCAAGAGTGTATTAAAATCAGATAATAGGCTAATTATAACAGTTGAATGACCGTACTAGAACCACGGAACCGGGGAATGCCTAACACCTTTTTCCCGGGTTAATAGAATTCCTTACCCGGATTTCTGTGTTCGCAGACTGTAAAACAGAGTCAATCTTTCCTCGATTCGGGATTGGGACCGATGACTTGGGATACCATAAATTATCCCAAGTGGCGACTTTGAGTTTTAAATAAAATAATCCTGTTTCGATTGTCACTTAAATTGGAAAAAACTCCCTTATATACCCTTTGGGGTGTAGGAAAAAGGAGGTGTGACACCAAGTATCAACGAAAACTGTAAGACCTCCAGCAAGGCATGAATCGTACTTGTACCAAGTATCAACGAAGCTGTAAGACCTCAAAAGGCATAAACATTTTGTAAGACCTTACTACATGCATAAACTCAATCCCAAAGTTTAGGCTATATATTGCATTTGTTAGACTCCCGAAAGGGCATACCCTCGATATAGACGCCTAAACTACTACACTCGTGACCAAAAATGGCTCCAGCCAAACACAAATGACTACGGTCATACGGTTGTACCAGCCAAATTAACGCGACTCAGGGATGCCTAACCGTCGCTACAAAATCATAGGCCATTACTTCGAATCTACTTTGAAAAGAACCGGTTAAACAGGCTACCCTCAACAGGCAAAAGAGCTTCGACCATGTCAGCTCCAAATCACAAGGCTTCGAGCTACTCAGCCTATGAGCCAAACATTCCGAGGTGTTCGAACATCACCATAAACGACTTGATATCGAGGTTCTTCCCTAATCAACGATGGTTCAGGCAAAATCATTTCAAAAGTCCTTAACGAGAGGAAAATAAAGCCTACATATGCCTAAGGGTAAAGCGTAAGAGCCATTGTCGCCAGCATACATTAAAAGGTCGTAATGACCAAAAGCGTAAGACCCACCGTCGCCAGCTAAAAATTTGAAAACTTGAGGGTCAAATGAGCTCGAGTTGTAACCTGATTCGGAGACCGAACCCAAAATAGTTAACTATATATGCCTAAGGGCAAAGCGTAAGAGCCATTGTCGTCACCTTAATGAGCCTTACGGCCACACACATAAAAGGTCACTTCGACCCAAGGCGTAAGAGCCATTGTCGCTAGCCCGCACAAATACAAAACTTGAGGGTTGATTGAACTTGAGTCGAAACCCGACTCGGAGACTAAACCCAAAATAGGTAAAATGCATATGTCCAAGGGCAAAGAATAAGATCTGCTGTTGCCAGCCTAATGAGCCTCAGGCCCTATCACGAATCTAAATATTTCTACTAGTTCAAAGGTCGAATCGACCTGGTTAAAATCTTGACAAACAAAAGACACAAATTGCGGGGTTTCACCCTTATACATACAGGTGATAAAATACAAGCTCTGTTTACAACATACTGTGAAAGCTATATACACAAGAACAAGGCAGGAAATAAACATCCTCCTTTGGTGACTATGGCTCGGCGGCCCCTTCCTCGCCATCTTCAACATTTGACAAAAGGAACTTGGCATCATACTCCTTCCCCTTGGCTTGCTCGATCTCTTCAGAGAGATCAAATCCCCTGGCATGAATCTCCTCGAGAATTGCCCTCCGAGATTTGCATTTAGCATACTCCTTGCTACAGCTTGTACGATCGAGGGCTCTCTTCAGTTTGGCTCTAGCAACGGCATCACTCTTAATATAGGATACCGCTTTCTCTCCCGCCTTGGTGCTGCTCATCACGACCTCGGCCCGGACATTCACCTCTTTGGCCTTCACCTTTGAAAGCTCGGACAAAAGCCTTGTGATCATATTTGCCTGTGTAGAATCATTCACACGAACGGTCCAGATTTGCACTTCAAGAGCAGAAACCATGGCTAAAGCACTTTCTATGGCCGCAAAAAGGGTACTTACATGTGCATGCAGCTCGTTGAATTCGCGTTTGGCTCGACCAACCTCGCCCTAGAGCTATCCTAACTCCTCCACCTTGTTCTCCAACTGAAATTTCAAACAATTGATCCGCTGAGATGAAAAGGGGAGTGCAAGCCATCATGGAATGCACGGTACCTATTTTTCTAGGTAGCTCTCATGGCTCCGGCTCCGGTCCACCTCACGCCGCAGGGAAACCAGCTCACTTACCTTTTCCGCAAAGAGAATCTTAAGGGATTCTTCCCTATCCAAGGCCTCCCGCAATAGGGCCTCATAACAAAGCAGCTCAGATTTGAGCCTATCGAAGGCCTATGAAAGAACAAAGAAAGGCACGGGAACGGAATAATCTTACAACGATCAAATACTCACCATGAGGCCGAGCCGCTAAGCCTCTCCAAAGGCCGAGCCAATATCCGATGGCTTACTGCCTTTAGAAGATAGTAACCGATCGAATCGCTTCTTCTTAACCGCTGAGAAGGAGTCGCCCCACTGCAAGCCCCTTCACACCCCGGAGCCCCTTTTTGTTTGTCACCGATCTCGATCCCAAGGCCGGTAATCTCTCCTCCTCTCCTAGAGGACACGGCTTCATTTCGGAAAAATATCCGATACCTACGGCAGTTGAGTTAATAAGCCGACAAGAAAAACACCATTTTTAGGAAACAAAACACCTACCACGATGCTTCGCCTCCCATCTCCCTTTGGACAGATCTCGCCATCGGTGCCTATCATGAATCGAGCAAGCTACCAACTTATGAGACCACTTGGCTAAATAGGGGATCTCGTTAGTCGACAATGAGTTGCTACAAATATGGAATGGAAAGATATCATTACGGAGCCCGCCTCCGGTCAAAACGATGATAGTTCAGGAGAGACACTTACGTGTCAAGTTCCATTTCTCAGGAAATGGCAAAAATTCTATAGGGATGACATTGGTCATTCGAATCAGAACGAACCGATTCATCCATCCACGGTCCTTATCCTCTTCGCTACCGATGACAGGAGCTCGAGTAGATCGACGCTGCAGAGCGATCAAACCCCGATAATGTAGTGGCCGATATAACCTCACGAGATGGCTGAGGGTAAACTCTATCCCGGCCTTATCGGTGAAATATCTCATCGTCTGCACTTTTTTCCAAAGGAAGGGGTGAGCCTGCGCCAAGGTAACCCGATATCTCTGACAGAAATCAAGCACGACCCGATCGGGGGGACCCGATGCAAAAATATGCGTGTATATGCTCAAAAACCCCTCAGCGTATGTCATGATGCTCTTCTCGGAAGAAGGTACTTGTAATACCATACCTTTTCCCCATCCACAATCTTTTCTGATCATTTCGAAGTTTTCCTCTCCCACTGATGAGATGATCCTCGACACGTGCTCCCGGTGACCCAGAACATTGGGAGGCCTCCCCGGCATGATGGCTCTCGTCGAGGCAAGGCACCTCGAGGCCCACTCACCTGGCACCGGCGGTGCGTCACTATCACCAATCGAATGTGGAGCGTAGGAAGAAATCCCCTCTCCTTGGCGGTCGAATGTCGACACACCAGTCATGGCCACGATAAAATAGGAGGAGAAAGATGTGGATTTGAGAAAAAAATTTTGGTCGAAGCAACGGAAGAACTAGCACAAAATGCCAGTCTATGTGGAAGAGGTAGTCCCTCAAAGCAGTAGAATCACCATTGGAAAGTCAAGCGAATGAATATATAGGGGCAAGACAACAACTGCCCGCCTACCCAATAGGCCAATTAATTCTAGCCGCGTTAACATCACCCTCTCCTAGGGAAACGTACTGATAGAATCACTTCGGGGCCCCTTTACTAGATTGAGCAATTGCTGCTACCCCGCAGAATTCAAGAAAATGCAGGGCCTCAGGGGCTCCGCGATATCACCAGCACCGGCTCGTTAGAAGTTGTCAACTTAACCCCAAGGCATGGCCCGATTTGAGGGTCTCGGTCGCTCCAAGAATGAATTTCGAAAGGCTAACATCAAAAGTCGAAAGGTTAAATCCGCGAAAGCAAAGGAACGAAAAAACTGAAAGGAGAAAAGTCCTTCTTTTTACATTGCCAAAAATGTATCCACAAGAGGCATCTTTAAGAAATCCATCCCCCGGGGATTGCATACAAAAGGAAAAAGAAAGGATGCAAAATGACATGGGGAATACTCTTCATCATTGCTATCTTCGCCCTCATCTAGGACGACCAAAAGAACCAATTCTCTCTCCAATTCGCGGGCTTCCTCAAGATCGACTAACAGATCAACGCCCCTGGCTCCGATCTCCTCCAGGGTTTCTCTCCTCGCCTCCGCATTAGCATGTTTAATAGCCCAAAATAGCTATTGCTCAGCTGCTATCGATATGTCACGAGCTATTTTATGCGTCATGGCTGCATCATCCAGATAAGTGGCAGCATTTCTTTCAATCTCGGACTTGGTTGTGGCCAAGGAAGCAATCTCCTTGCGAGCATTCTTGAGAAGATAATGGGATGACGCCAACTCCTCAGTCGCTACCTCACTTTGCTTCCTCATCCCTAGGATCTCCGCATTCAGTCGACTAATCTGCGAACCATTTTGCTCGACCTACAAAAGAGAGGTAACTGTGTCAAAATATGGGAGAAAAGGTTGGATACAAGCAGGGAAAAATACCTACGCAGCGAGATCAGCCTTTCCCGGAATACTCTCTCCAAAGCAGCTTGGAGCTCCCCTAATTCTTTCTCTCCTCGAGCAGAGTGGGCCTCCGAATCCCGAAGCATCAAGGTGAGCTTCGTACACTCCTTTTCACGGTAAGAAAGCTCTTTACTGATCCGAAAGAGGGCATGATCACACATATCCTTGCATTGCGGCATGACAGAAGAGTTAGAAAAACGAAGAATGATGCCCAAAACTAAAAGAAATATACGAAAGATAGCTATCACCTGCTGCATGAATATTTTTGCCGCTTTGACAGCCCAGGAACATCAAAATTGACGCTATCGCTAACACCCTCAAAGATGTTGGCAAGTAAGCCTCCCCCTTTGAGAGGAATCCCCGCCTTGGTAGCGTACTCTTCTTGAGTGTCCCTTAGTTCCCCGGACGAGACCTGAAAGCATGAGATGAAATCATTCATGTCACTAATTTCCCCAAAAGGAAACCCTGGTCCTAAAAATCTCCGGGCCCCTACACTTTTGGATCGATAGCAATGGTCCCCCCAACAGAGACTGCGCCAAACCCGGTCATGCCATTCCAGGTCACATTTACACCCTTCTCAAGAGTCTTCGGTCTATAGGACTGACCTGAGTCGACTATTCTACACTCAGCAGCCTCTGGTCGAGGCACCTGCGAGGCTCCTGCACTCGATAGGGTCCTCCGTTCTAACTGGCCTTCATCATCATCCCCATCCTCAATGCCGGAATTTTCCCTTGAAGTTGAAGCAGAGGTCCTAGTAGCGGTTTGATGCTCGAGTGACTTGGGTTTCTTTTCCATTACGAGGATCAGTAGCCGCCTTACCTTCCCTCTTCTTACTCTTGCCGGACTCTGAAGCCTCTGTTTCACCACCAGGGAGCCGCCTCATCTCCATATTCATGCCAAGGCCCGCAATAGCATGATAACCATGATTGAGAAATGCAAATCTAAGACATATACAACAAATGAGCTCTATTGTGATTCTTGGCCACCTATCGCTCCCTGGCCAGGTCGGTCCAAGATCGAACATGATACGAGAACGCGGCATCTAACCGTTTGATCCACCCCGGCAAATTCGAAACTGCCTAGGGGTACCAAGCGACGGCTGCATAAAACGGCAAAGAGGTCATCATTCAGGGGGAAAGGAAAGAAAATTACAAAACATGGTTAAGGGAAAACCGCTTACACTGTGTGTTCCATCTCTCCGGGAAAGGCATCCTCTATGCCGGAATGATGTCCGAGGTCCTTACCCAAACGAACCTGCTCATCCATCCTCGATCCTTCCCCTCGTCGGTGCTCGAGAAAAATGATTTTTTGGATCAATTATGGAGCCTGATCAAACCTCGATAAAATTGAGGGCTGTACAACCTAATCAAATGGCTCAAGGTAAATGTCTCACCCACAACCCCTTCAGTAAAATGACGGAGCATCAATACTATCCTCCAGACAGAAAGATAAATCTGATCGAGCGTCACTTGATATTTGTCACAAAAATCAAGGATAACCGAATCTATTTCCGGGGGTGAGGATTCAGAAAAATCATCAGGGACCAAGGTGAACGGGTAGGTATACACTTGAAGGAAGCCGGCTTTGTAGTCCGTTATATCTTTATCAGGGCCAGGGATCTCCACCTCCACTGCCTCGCTCCATCGGTAGTCTGTCCTCACCACTTTTATGTTGTTCACGACACTAATGTATTGGGACACATGTTCACAGCGGCCCATTGTGGATGAAGTGGTATCGATGGTAAAATATTTTGACATATCAAGCTTTGAGGGAGTGCATTGTTCCAAAGTGGGTATCGCCTGGCTCTCTCCTTAGACGACCGAGATCAAGATGCAGCTTCATTCCGCTGAGGAACCGTTCTAGAAGTCCTGGCCATAGCAATGGTAAAATTCTCTCTCAAAAAAGCAAGATAGAAGAGTGTAAAATAAGATATGTATGGACTCGTGAATTGGAAGATGCTACGAAGATAAGGATTATCAAACAGTTGATATATTTATAGGAACTACTTGGGCAGTGGAAAGGATGAGCCAATAGCGGTTCGTGGGTTCCTCGATAATCGCATTTGACGGCGACCCTTGCACGATTTTTTGGGGCATGGCATTTAATGCTCTTACAGGTTGACGACATGGCAATGATGCCCTTGGAACGGTGGCTCAAAATCATTTCCTATTACTTTGATCTAGGAAACGCGGAGACTATCTGTATACAATGAAATCGGAGGGTCCAATTTACACCCAACCCAACGACGATGCCAGGAAAGGGAGTTCTCAAGACTAGAAGATAGCACTGACAGAGCCTGATGTCATGTCTAGCCGTCCCATCTTCATACCTTTACAATTAATGCATTTTGTACTATGTTGGGATTCCCCTCCTATATTAAGGGGATCCTTGCCATTTTGTCGAGTCTTCTGTTGTTGCTGCAACTATTCTACACAAGATAAATAATAACTCTCTCTCTCTCTCTCTCTTTCTCTCTCTCTCTCTCTCTTCTCTCTAACGTATTCTCTCATCACTATTGCTTATATTTATTGCCTTCATACTTGTTCTACATTTATAGCTTGTCATTGTCCATAAAGAGCCTCCCTTAATCATATCCTAATTGTTAGTCCCTTCCCGATTATCCCCGATAGCTCGAGCCCGAGCCCAGGCATCGACCTCGAGGCCCCTCATCACTCAGTCCGACGCCCGAATAGCAAACCCCCCGATTCGATTATAATTCCATTTTAGCTCACATTTCCTCTTTATTCTTCACATATCTAGCATCAACTGCTTAACAACTAGCATAAAAATAGATCACGTATTTTTAGAGTCTCATCAACAAATTTAATTGTTATTACCATTTTCACGGTAAACATAGTTCTTCGTCGTAATTAATAGGTTCTGTACTAGGCTCTTCACGGATTCTATCATAAGATTCTCCCAAGAGCGCAAACCGGAGAGGTTTTCTAATAATTCTCCCACTACGACTAGTCACTATAGGTGAAGGGTGATTTTGTTGTTGAATCACAACATCATTTTCTGGAACTGAACCCTCAATGTTATCCTCCACACCTTGTGGTGCTGGGATATCATTAACTTCTTCCTGGAGTGCAGGTTGCATAACAATTTCAGGTTGTTCAACAATCTGAGGTTGCTCAACAATCTGAGGTTGCTCAACATTACTCCCACTACTTTGGGGTAGTGTGATGTCAGGCAATTGCTCTTGGGTAATCTGCTACCTATTAACATTTCTCCCACTACGATGATGCAGTGGTATGTCAATACTTGTTTCCGGGATACGTTCTAGAGATGAGTATTTAGTTACTCCATTAATTAATTCCTGTAAAACTAGTTTACTTCTAGGAATATGATTCGTTACGTAGTCCTCTTCTAAAAATCTGGCATTTATCGTAACAATTACCTTCTTTTCATTGGGACAATAAAACAAACCACCTTTAGTTCCTTTTGGACATCCAATAAAAAGGCATACTTCTGTCCTTGATTCCAATTTATCCACTTTCCCTTTCAGCACATGTGTTGGACAACCCCAAACCCGAATATGCTGTAAACTTGGCTTGTGCCCAGTCCACAATTCTACTGGAGTTGAAGGTACTGACTTTGAAGGAACCAAATTTAGAATGTAGTTTGTTTTTTCTAAAGCATATCCCCAAAAGGAAGAAGGCAAATCGGAATAACTTAACATTGATCTAACCATTTCCATAAGGGTCCTATTTCTTCTTTCTACCACACCATTTTGTTATGGTGTTCCTGGGGAAAATAATTGAGATGTAATTTCATTATCTGATAAGTATTTTATGAATTCCGTAGAAAAGTATTGAGCACCACGATCAGATCGCAATGTTTTGATATATTTATCATGTCGTTTCTCCGTTTCCGTCTTAAATTCTTTGAATTTCTCAAAGCATTCAGACATACGTCGCAACATATAAATGTATCCATATTTTGAGTAATCATCTATGAAAGTCACAAAATACTCAAAACCACCTCTTGCTTGTATATTCATAGGGCCACACAAATCACAGTGAATTAATTCGAGCTTATCGCTGGCTCTATTTCCTTTTGAGGGAAAATGTCTCTTGGTCATTTTACCTTCTAAACAGGATTCGCACGTTGGTAGTGACTCCACTTTCAATGACCTCAATGGTCCATCAGAGACCAATCTCGAAATCTTATTTAGATTTATATGACCTAGACGTATGTGCCACAAATAAGTTTGACCCAATTTAGAAATACATTTTGTTTTATATGGAAGATTAATGTTATTTAATTCTTTTGGTTGTTTTAGCACATGAGGAGATATTTAAAGAATAAAAAGGTCATGTACTCTAGAAGCAGTGTAGATAAAACGTTTATTAAACTTAATAACATCAGAGTTATTAGCAAAATAAACATTATAACTAGCATCCATTATTTTATGAAACCAAAATCAAATTCCTTCTAATAGAAGGTACATATAGAGCATCTTTTAAAACTAAAACTCTATCACTACTAAATGAAACTCTAATATCTCCTAAAGCTAAAGCTGGTGTTGGCTCGCCACTGGCTTGAAAAACGCAAACTTTATTCTCACTTAGCCGTTGCGTTTCCTGAAACCCCTGCAAAGTAGTGCAGATGTGATTAGTGGCTCCCGAATCTACACACCAAAATATGGTATAAACAACCACTAACATGTTTCAACAAAATTTAAATTTGAATTACCTTGCTTATTCAACTCTGCCAGATAGGCAGGGCATTGCTTCTTGTGATGCCCAGGTTGTTTACAATGATAGCACTTGCTTTTGGGCTTTTTCATGTCTGTCGCACCACCAGGTGCCAAAACCTTTTGAGCTTTCTTCTTTTTCTTACTGCCTTTCGACTTAGAAATCGAAGCTTTCTCAACGTTGAGTGCCACAACTAGAGCTTGTTGTTTGATAATAGATTCTGCCGATTGCAGCTCATTCAACAATTTTGCTAGTGACAAATCCATTTTGTTCATATTATAGTTCAAGCAAAATTGTTGAAACCTGTCAGGCAAAGTCTGCAGGACCATCTCAACTTGAGACTCCTTATCAATCACAGCTCCAAGGACCTCCAATTCATTCATAAGACTCATCATCTTCAGAACATGGTCCCTGACCGATGATCCTTTAGCCATCTTAGTGTTCAAAAGGGATTTCATGGTTGTTTGCTTAGCTGCACGATTTTGCTCACCGGACATCTCTTTAAGTCTTTCGAGCATATCATAAGCAGACCCCATAGACTGATGCTAATGTTGCAAAACATTCGCCATAGAGGAAAGAATGTAACATCGCACCATCTCATCAGCCTTAAGCAATTTGTCATAAGCCTTAACCTGATCATCAATAGAATTTTCAGGTTTTTCTGGGCACTCCTCAGTGATTACAAATTTGTAACCTTCAGGAGTTAGGACAATATCAAGGTTCCTTTTCCAGTCAACATAATTCGGTCCTTCTAATTTGTTTTGGTTCAAAATTGAGGTAAGTGAGTTGAATGAAGACATGGTTAATCTGAGAGATATTCATATTAAATATATCATTAGTTATGTATTTAGAATAATTAAATTCAAAAGAACACATTACACATATAACCATGCTCATTGAACAGTTAGATTTGTTAGGGAAACTTAATTATTCATGCAAAATATATGAGTGATGTAAGATATTAACCCCATAAATTTAAACAGGACCAACTCAGATGGAGAGTAAACTGTTAATTTAAGATAGGTAAATATCACTTTTATAAACTATAGTTTCATTGAATCAACATGTAACTCAGTTGAAGAGCTAATACAAGTAATCAGATAACTAGAGGCAAGACTACAGTAATCATCTATAATGAATTTATCCGATGTGGAAGAAGACCTATGTCAACATATAAATTCGTTATATTACTGTAAAACATGATTGGAAACAATGGGAATTGAAGCCTACCATCACAGATTTCTTTTTAAAAAAATTCTTTTATTAAAAAAAAATTCCAAAAAACAGAAAAATGGCAACCAATCTAAACGACCCCGAATGCCCAAGAAATGACGTACCTCATGAGCAAAGTTCATGAGTATTGCTCACTGGGCCGTTTCCAATGAACCTATCAAATTTGAGGTCAAACGGAGTTCGACAGAATTATAAAATCAAGACATATTTCTACAATTCTGTTTTTGGCGTTTTTAAGGGTTTTTATTATTTTAACTTGTTCAAATCACATAATATACTAATGTATGTTAAAACATGATTTCAGAACTCAAAATAATAATTTTTTATTTTTATTTAATAAAAACATCTTTGGACAGAATTGTAAAAAAAAATAGTATATTTTTCAGTGTTTAAAAAACGCCACTATTCATAACTCCATATATTAATCCAAAATTACAGAACTAATATCTTACAAAACAGTCAAGTTTTTGTCACGACCCTAAACCCAGGCCCGGTCGTGATGGCACCTCTCGTGAAGACAAAGCTAGCCGACACAAACTTCCAATTAGTTTAACAAATAATAATTCATAATTAAGCCATTATTAATGATAAATCCCATAATAGAGTGAAATATATCAACTGCGAAAAACCAAACACAGCCCGACATCGAGGTGTCACTAGTCATTAGCATCTATCATAAGTCTACAAGTCTGAAAGAGTTTACACAGTCCATTACATAACTAGGACAAGGAAAATAAAATAGGAGGGAGAAACACTGGGTTGTGAACGTCGAGCAGCTACCTAGTGGACTCCGAATAGCCTGCTGAGCAATCAACCCTCACTGGCAGGACCTGAAGCTCCTGAATCTACACACAGGTGCAAGGAGTAAAGTTAGTACTCCAACTCAGTGAGTAATAACAATAAATGAAGTCTGAGCGATAAGAAATCACGTAAAAACACAACAACATGCTATAAAGAAGCAGAGTAAAATCAAATAAACGCAATAAAACAGTGAAATCTTATAAAACACCTTAATTCAGAATAAGCTTCTTTAAAACGCCTTTGTCGACAGTTAAGCAAGTAAATGAAAAGCAACTAGAAAAGATAAACACATAAAATCCGCCCCTCGGGCACAATGTCAACAAAATCAGCCCCTCGGACAATAACATGGAACAACACCAGCCCCTCCGGCTATATCTCATATCACAATGGGTACTCGCGCTCACTGAGGGTTTATAAACTCCAAGAGGGGCCCCTTACGGCCCAAGCGCAATATCAAGCCATCTCGTGGCATAATCAATAGGCTCTCGGCCTCATATCAAGCCACCTTGTGGCGTACAATCTCAGGCCCTCGACCTCATAATCATAAATCAGTGTATCACTGGTGCGACATGCAGCTTGACCCAAAAGTATCCTCACAACACAGGCCCTCGGCCTTAATTATTCAGAATCTCATAAGCCACTCGAGCAACAGTAAAACATGATGTTGAGCCCAAAATATCATTTAATGTGTTAAAACAGAGTAAACATGGCTGAGTTATGAAAACAGTTGAATATAGCATGACTGAGTACATATATAAAATCAAACAGTGAGGAAATAGCAGTAGAAATCCCCTAAGGGTCCAAATAGTTGGCACGAGGCCCAAATATGGCATTCAGCCCAAAACGTGATGATAACAAACAGTTTTCAATCAAACACGCGGTAAAACAGGCATTCGGGATGGACTAAGTCACAATCCCCAACGATGCACGACCCCACGCTCATCATCTAGCGTGTGCGTCACCTCAATGTAGCACAAAGATGTGAAATCCGGGGTTTCATACCCTGAGGACAACATTTACAATCATTACTTACCTCGATCCGATCCAAACTCTAGCCCGCGATTCCTTTGCCCTCTCAAATCGACCTCTGAATGCTCCAAATCTAACCAAAATCAGTACATAACCATTAAAATATGCTAAGGAAACAAAACCCACTCGAAAAAATCCAATTTACATCAAAATCCCGAAATTGCTCAAACCCTGTCCCTCGGGCCTATGTCTCGGAATCCGATAAAAATCCCATCAACAGAATCCTCATCCTCTCACGAGTCTACCCATATCAAAAGCATCAAAATCGAACCTCAAATGACCCCTCAAATCCCCACTCAAAGGTCTCTTAATCTCAACCCCTAATTACCCATTTTGCACTGAGTTTTCCTAAAATTTCACCACTAATTAGGCCTTTAATCACATATAAACGAGTTATGAAGTCAAGAATCTTACCTCCAAGAGATTACCCTTTGGTTTCCTCAAGAATCCCTCTCAAAAGCTTCAATCCCGATAAAAATGGTGAAAAAATGAAGAAAGGTCACGAAATGGCTATTTAATACTGCCTAGGTTTAACCCTTCGCGAACGCGACCACATGCTCATGTTTGCATAGCACAATTTGCTACTGTCCAAAGATCCTCCTACACGGAAGCAAGGACCATCTCGCGAACGCGATGCACCACTGAACGGACCTTCGCGATCGCGGCTCCCACTTTGCGAACGCGGAGCACAAATCCTCCATTGCCTCCAGTTCCCCTTCGCGAACACGTATCTCCCCTCGTGAACGCGTAGAATGAAAATCATCACCACACAAAATACCTTTCATGAACGCGATGCACCTCCGCGAACGCGATGAACAAAAATGTCTGCAACAAAAACCAGCAAAGTTGCCAAGTCCAAAGTCCAAAATTTGATCCGTTAACCACCCGAAACTCACCTGAGGCCCTTGGGACCTCAACCAAACATGCCAAAATATCCCATAACATCATTCAAAACTGTTCCAACCTTGAGAATTCCAAAGAAAACATCAAAACACCAAAATTACATCGAATTCAAGCCTAAGAACTCCAAAAACATCCAAATCCCGCTTTCGATCAAAAGGTTTATCAAACCTCGTCCGAATGACCTGAAATTTTGCCTACACATACAAATGACATAATGGACCTACTCCAACTTATGGAATTCCATTCCAACCCCTAAATGAAAATCTCACCTATCAACCGAAAAACGCTAAAATTCCAATTTCGTCAATTCAAGCCTAAACCTTCCATGGACCTCCAAAATACATTATGATCATGCTCCTAAGTCCCAAATTACCTAACGGAGCTAAACAAATCATAAAAATTCCAATCTGAGATCATATGCTAACAAGTGTCACACCTCCTTTTTCCGTACCCAAGAGGGTACAAGGGAGTTTTTTCCAATTAAAGGACAATCGAAACGGGATTTGTTTATTTATTTCAGAGTCGCCACTTGGGAGATTTAGGGTGTCCCAAGTCACCAATTTTAATCCCGAATCGAGGAAAAGAATGACTCCATATTACAATCTGCGCACCAGAAATCCGGATAAGGAATTCTGTTAACCCGGGAGAAGGTGTTAGGCATTCCCGAGTTCCGTGGTTCTAGCACGGTCGCTCAACTGTCATATTTGGCTTGATTATCTGATTTAATACAAATATGAACTTATGTGCAAATTTTAACTTTTTACCGCTTTCATAATTATTATTATTATTTTTTACAAGGAATTGCAACGTTGTGAAAATGTATCTCGAACCGCGTTACAATCAATGTACCCGTGGTCGTCGACACACTTTGACTCCGTTGAGATTTGGATTTGGGTCACATCAATGTGCACCCGAGTTTAAGAAAATTAAATTATTAAAGGCGCGCCT
Source organism: Nicotiana sylvestris (assembly GCF_000393655.2). Lineage (NCBI taxonomy): Eukaryota > Viridiplantae > Streptophyta > Magnoliopsida > Solanales > Solanaceae > Nicotiana > Nicotiana sylvestris. The sequence goes on from NC_091064.1 coordinate 19,913,393, forward strand.
AAAGCGACTAGCGTATCATCTACTTTGGGTAGGGCCGTGGAATTTTGCTAAACGGTCCATCCCGAAGTCTAAGCAATATAAAGCAAATATTTACTGAGGGCCCCGCAATTTTGTATTTTTATTTGGCGAGGCTCATCTCATTCTTATTTTTAAAGATAAACCTATAGTGACTACATTTCTTCTATTAAGTTTGTCTCTAAAAATAAAAGAAAATTTCTCAATTAATTACATGCTGAAAAATAAATAACTTATTAGTTATTAGTTTACGACTAATGTGAATGGAAAATTCTGATCGAGTTTGTACAAAGAAAAATTGCTTTCATTCTATATTCTATTATTCAATAATACTGGAACATGAGATTGACACACCATAATATCAAAAACAAATTAACTAGTATTTGATTAATTTAAACTAAAATTATTAGATGAAGAAGTTATACATATGCAAGCCCATTACTCATTAATTAATCGACTACATTTTTATACAAAGAAAGGAAAATTATATTCAAACACAAATCTAAACAGGAGGGATTCAACAGGAACAAAGCCTGATTAATATTTCATTTCGCTTCAAAGCCGAGAGTGTACAAATGTGTACCTGGAAATGACAGTACAAGAAGAAGAAGATCAGCAAAGTAGTATGTAACACAGCAACATACAGCAGCAGAAAGCCCAACACAGTAGCTTCAACACCTCAGTCCAGAAATCCCAGCAACACGGAGAAAACTAGTAAAAATGGAGAAGACAAATAGTGCAGAAATCTCTCTTTATTTTTTTCTTTCTAGATTTGAACTCTCTATGGTGTTCTTCCGCTCTCAATATTTCAGGAAATTTGTTTCTATCTTTTTTACTCTCTCAAAAATGAATTCTGTCCTTGTATATTCTATGTATCCAGAGTGTATATCGAGTGTATACTGCTCTCTCCGCCCCCTCTTTTCTTCTTCTCTCTATCTAGTTTTTCCTCTTTTTTCAACCCCTTCTTCCTAAATTTTCTCTTCTATTTATAGCAAAATTTTCGAAATTTTCAGATTTGTTTTTTTATTATTTTATTATTTTTTTAATTAAAAGAAATCTCACTTACAAATTGCTTTTATTTTTTTAGAAAAAGAAATCCCACCTTTATTTACTTTTATTTTTAAAATTCCAACTTTAATTACTTTATCTTATTTAAAATCCCACTTTTTATTTTTTTAAAAGAGAATCTCACTTTATTTAACTTTTCTTTAAAAAACAAACCACTATCTTTTCTTTTTCTTTCAAAAATGCTACTTTCAATTACTTTAAATTTTTTAAATTTTCAGATACCTTTATATTTATTTTTTAATTCCAACCTTCTTTTACTTAAAATTTTTTAAAAATTTCCACAAAACTTTTTTTTTTAAATTTTCTACATTCTTTTACTTTTTTTTTTAAAAAAAAAAAAAGAGAATTTCACCTATTTTTACTTTTATATTTTTTTTATTCAATACTTCCCTTTTCTTATTTTTTTTAAATCATTCCCGAAATTATTATATATCTTAAATAAAAAAATAAAAATAAAAATAAAATAAAATATTTTCGGATTTTTTATATATAAAAAAAACAAAAAATAAAACTATTAATAGTGATAATTCACCTTTTATTTTTTATTTTTTTGGTTTTGTTTTGTGTTGGACAAAAATGAAGAAGGGGTGTTGGGTTAATGGAGCGGACCGGGTCGACCCGGTTTGAAGTGGACCGGGTCATGGGGAAAGTTGGGCAATTATTTGGGCCTGTGGTTTGAAATTGAAGAAGTGGCCCAATCCGATTTTTCTTTGTATTTTTGTTCTCTTTTCTTCTTTTATTTTTCTAAAACTAAATTATAAAAGTACTTAAATTATTATTAAGAACTAAATTAAGTTATAAAAGCGCAAATTAACTTCCAATAACAATTAACGCACAATTAAGTAATAATTAAGCATAAAATTGTTCATTTGGACATTAAATGCTAAAAATGCAAAAGATGCCTATTTTTGTAATTTTTAATTTTTGTAAACAAATTTAATTACTAACAATTGTAGAATTAAATCCTACATGCAAAATGCGACATATTTTGTATTTTTTATTAATTTAACAAATAAACATGCATAGACAAACATACAAATAGTTACACAAAATATCACAAAATATCACAAAAATTGCACACCAAGAAAAATTATTTTATTTTTGAATTTTTTGGGAGTAATTCTCATATAGGGCAAAAATCACGTGCTTACAGCTGCCCCTCTTTGCCCGAAGACACGAAGGGTTTTCGTGCAAAGATAAAGCGAGCGATTTTTGCCCATCCGAGTACTCCGTGTGAAGCATTTTTTTTTGAAAAAGATTTGACCGAACCTTTGCTTCAAAGGTTTCCTACATATCCTGGGCTAAACAGGAATCAGGTCAATGTAGTTCGGAAAGTTTTGGTAGCTGGGACTACCGTGAGACTGCAATGTTACTGTTGTTGCATGCTGTTATCACTGCTTACCGATCTCCTTGTTACACCGTGTTTAAAAGAAAACAAGAAGCTAGGCTAGACTAAAATTTGTTCTTGTTGCCTTGCTTTCTTGTCGGCTTGTGTTTCCTCCGGTGCTTTTCTTCAGATGCTTTTCTTCCTTTTGACACATGCACTTGAGTTTGTGCTGGGACCTCTTGTTGCATCCTTTTGCTTCCCGGTGCTGGGGATTTTTATTGTTTCCTGCTGGGGATTCCTGTTGTAACCCTCTGTTTTATTGTCCTCTGACTTGATCTTGAAATGTGTGCCTCTGTTGTATGGGCGGGCTCCCAACTTCAATACTTGAAAATTAATGCTGAAATGTATGCCTCTGTTATCTGGGCGGGCTCCCAACTTCAACGCTTGAAATGTAAAGACTGAATGTATTCCTCTCGTTATACAGGTGGGCGCCTGGCATGAAATGTGAAGACTGAAAAGTATTCCTCTCGTTATACAGGTGGGCGCCTGGCTTCATCATCTTGAATTTAACAACCTCTATTTTCCAGGCGGGATCCTACCACCAAAACAAACAAAACAAACGAAAATTTCCTAACCTCAGTTTGCACTGGGAAGATTTGTGAGTCGTTAGCAAAATTGTAACCTATTTATACTACTGATGCAATGATGAGAGTAAACTAAAGACTAGACTAGGATGTGCATCTCCTACGAGTAAAACCAAAAACTCTTGCTAGCAAATGTGTCTGCTAAAATAAAAACCTCGATGACTCAAACTAGAAAGTGCTTCTTCTATGGTTGAATCGGAATGAACTAAACTAGGAAGTGCGTCTTCTTGGGGTGAAAACTTCAGTGACTAGAACTAGGAAGTGCGTCTCCTATGAATAAAATCTCGATTTTAGGAAGTGCGTCTCCTAAAAAAACTTGAAAGACCTTGATTAGGAAGTGCGTCTCCTACAGGTAAAAGTTCAATAAACTAGACTAGGAAGTGCGTCTCCTATGGTCGAACTTAAAATGAATCAAACTAGGAGGTGTATCTCATAAGGGTGAAATCTCAATTCCGGAAGTGCGTCTCCTGAAATAAAATATAATCTAAAAAAGCCAAACTAGGAAGTGCGTCTCCTATAAATGGACTATCAATATTAGGAAGTGTGCCTCTTATGGGTAAAATCTCAATGACTCAAACTAGGAAATGCGTCTCCTACGAATGAAATCTTAAATGAACCAGACTAGGAAGTGCGTCTCCTAAAGCAAAAGTATAACCTGAGCGAACCAGACTAGGAAGTGCGTCTCCTAATAATGAAAACTTAATTCAGGAAGTGCGTTTCCTATGCATGAAATTAAACTTAGGAAGTGCGTCTCCTAGGGGTAAAATAGTCTTAGGAAGTGCGTCTCCTATGGGTGAAACCTTAATGATTTTGAACTAGGAAGTGCGTCTCCTATGAATGAAAATAATTTAGGAAGTGCGTCTCCTATGCGTGAAATCTTAATTTAGGAAGTGCGTCTCCTATGGGGTAAAAGTAAACTTAGGAAGTGCGTATCCTATGGGGTAAAAGTAAACTTAGGAAGTGCGTCTCCTATAGGCAAAACTAAACTTAAGGAAGTGCGTCTCCTATTGGGTACAATAACTTTAGGAAGTGCGTCTCCTATTGGGAAAAACTAAACTTAGGAAGTGCGTCTCCTCTTAGTGAAACTTACTTAGGACGTGCGTCTCCTCTTGGTGAAACTTAACTTAGGAAGTGTGTCTCCTCTTGGTGAAACTTACTTAGGATGTGCGTCTCCTCTTGGTGAAACTTAACTTAGGATGTGCGCCTCCTCTTGGTGAAACTTACTTAGGAAGTGCGTCTCCTGTTGGTGAAACTAACTTAGGATGTGCGTCTCCTGTTGGTGAAACTTAACTTAGGATATGCGTCTCCTGTTGGTGAAACTTACTTAGGATGTGCGTTTCCTGTTGGTGAAACTAACTTAGGATGTGCGTCTCCTGTTGGTGAAACTTAACTTAGGATGTGCGTCTCCTGTTGGTGAAACTAACTTAGGATGTGCGTCTCCTCTTGGTGAAACTTAACTTAGGAAGTGCGTCTCCTGTTGGTGAAACTAACTTAGGATGTGCGTCTCCTGTTGGTGAAACTTAACTTAGGAAGTGTGTCTCCTATTAGTGAAACTTAACTTAGGAAGTGCGTCTCCTATTTGTGAAACTTAACTTAGGAAGTGCGTCTCCTATTGGTGAAACTTAACTTAGGAAGTGCGTCTCCTATTGGTGAAACTTAACTTAGGAAGTGCGTCTCCTGTTGGTGAAACTTAACTTAGGAAGTGCGTCTCCTATTGGTGAAACTTAACTTAGGAAGTGCGTCTCCTATTGGTGAAACTTAACTTAGGATGTGCGTCTCCTCTTGGTGAAACTTAACTTAGGAAGTGTGTCTCCTGTTGGTGAAACTAACTTAGGATGTGCGTCTTCTGTTGGTGAAACTTAACTTAGGAAGTGCGTCTCCTATTGGTGAAACTTAACTTAGGAAGTGTGTCTCCTATTGGTGAAACTTAACTTAGGAAGTGCGTCTCCTATTGGTGAAACTTAACTTAGGAAGTGCGTCTCCTGTTGGTGAAACTTAACTTAGGAAGTGCGTCTCCTGTTGGTGAAACTTAACTTAGGAAGTGCGTCTCCTATTGGTGAAACTTAACTTAGGAAGTGCGTCTCCTATTGGTGAAACTTAACTTAGGAAGTGCGTCTCCTATTGGTGAAACTTAACTTAGGAAGTGCGTCTCCTATTGGTTGAAACTAAACTTAGGAGGAAATGCCTCTCCTATGGGTGAAACTAAACTTAGGAAGTGCGTCTCCTATTGGTGAAACTTAACTTAGGAAGTGCGTCTCCTATTGGTTGAAACTAAACTTAGGAGGAAATGCCTCTCCTATGGGTGAAACTAAACTTAGGAAGTGCGTCTCCTATTGGTGAAACTTAACTTAGGATGTGCGTCTCCTATTGGTTGAAACTAAACTTAGGAGGAAATGTCTCTCCTATGGGTGAAACTAAACTTAGGAAGTGCGTCTCCTATTGGTGAAACTTAACTTAGGAAGTGCGTCTCCTATTGGTTGAAACTAAACTTAGGAGGAAATGCCTCTCATATGGGTGAAACTAAACTTAGGAAGTGCGTCTCCTATTGGTGAAACTTAACTTAGGAAGTGCGTCTCCTATTGGTTGAAACTAAACATAGGAGGAAATGTCTCTCCTATGGGTGAAACTAAACTTAGGAAGTGCGTCTCCTATTGGTAAAAATAAACTTTAGGAGGAAATACATCTCCTATGGGTAAAGACAAACTTAGGAGGAAATGCCTCTCCTATGGGTGAAACTAAACAAACTTAGGAGGAAATGCATCTCCTATGGGTAAAAATAAACTTTAGGAGGAAATACATCTCCTATGGGTAAAAAACAAACTTAGGAGGAAATGCATCTCCTATGGGTAAAACTAAACTTAGGAGGAAATGCCTCTCCTATGGGTAAAAATAACTTAGGAGGAAATACATCTCCTATGGGTAAAAAACAAACTTAGGAGGAAATGCATCTCCTATGGGTGAAACTAAAACAAACTTAGGAGGAAATGCATCTCCTATGGGTGAAACTAAAACAAACTTAGGAGGAAATGCATCTCCTATGGGTAAAGACGTGGAATGTATTCCCTTGTTATACAGGTGGGCGCCTAATGGTAAAGACACAAAATGTATTCCCTTGTTATACAGGTGGGCGCCTAAAATATGAAATGCACAGACAAAAAGTATTCCTCTCGTTATTCAGGTGGGCGCCTGTCTAAACTAAGACATAAAAGTATTCCTCTCGTTATTCAGGTGGGCGCCTGTTGGTAAAGACATGAAATGTATTCCCTTGTTATGCAGGTGGGCGCCTAATAGTAAAGACATGAAAAATGATATGCCCGCATTATACTGGTGGGTGACCTAGAACAGAAATGAAAAGACAGAAATGTATTCCTCTCGTTATTCAGGTGGGCGCCTGTCTTCATCAATAACTTTGAAAATAACATCCTATTTGAGGGCGGATGAACCCAAACTATCCTATTTGAGGGCGGATGAACCCGACATATCCTATTCGAGGGCGGATGAACCCAAAGAAAAAAACTTGAAAAATGTCTTACCTCGAAAACTTGTTGGGGATAACACTGCTGAGGAATTATTTACTTACCTGTTAGGGGATAAAATGTTATCAGCTGGGGATAGCGCTGTTGAGGATAACACTGCTGGGGGATTCTGATTCCTTCAGAACTAGTGCTTCACTCTTCGGAAGGTTGTTGGGAATGATGCTGGCCTCTTGCTTTTTCTAAGCTCAAGTTTCATCCATTTGCTGGGGAACGACTTCCTCCATTGAAACTTATTATGTTGGGGGCAACATTGGTTTAAAGACCACTTCCCTTGAGACTGGCGTTATCTTTATTCTTCCCCGAATGGGTACCTCACTTCCAGAAAATCTTCTAAATGGAAGGAAAATTTTCTGCCCCAGTTTGATAATATCCCTTGTGGCATGCATTTCTGGCCTCAATGCCATTTCCTTTACCTGCTTCAAATCAAACAGAATTTGTTAGTTTAAAACATGGTGGTTGGTTGTGATACTCCTGCTGGGATGGTTTTCCCTTTTTCCTTCCTTGCTCTGCGTTGCACAACTTGTTGGGGATGATATTATTTGCTGGGGATAATCCCTTTCTGCTGGGGATATCCCTCTTCTTTTGTGGCATAGCTCGGAAACTGGCATTTCCCCGACCTTTTAGTCTAGTATGAATTTCCCCAAATCATGCTCACTGCTCTCCTTGCTTTGTTCAACGGGCCTTGGCCTTGAGGTTTATAACCTTGGTTTTGGCAAGGATATCCCTCTTGACACTCGTCACTCCTTTGTCAATTCCCTTTTGCTGGGGATATCTTTCTTGACATTGGCCTCGCACTTGTTCCTTGCTGACTATACCATTTGGATGTATTAGTCAGATCTCATCTGGCATAATTGGAAAGCTGATGGCATATTTTGAAGTCAATTCTCACTTGTTCTGACCAAACAGACTCTACTAGGGAATGTTTCTATGAAAGGAGAAAGATAAAAGAAACAAAATAAAAGACAAAGGAAACAATGACTCTTTAACAAAAGAAACTATAAATAAAAATCTATCAAACGCAGATACCGACTCTATTGGTCATGATATGCACATGTGGCCTATCTTCTGCCGTCAATCGTCTTTCAAGACCTTCCCTTGACGATTCCCTATCTGATTCCCAATCTTATTCGACTTGTAGTGCTCGAAGGGTTTTCACTATCAAGCCTCTCTCATTTTGGTTTTCTCTCAGCTTTCATCGCCTTATGGTGCCTGTGAAGGTTTTCACCGATAAGACTCTCTCATTTGTATCACTTCCCAGCTGGGGATTTGGAGTGTTGCCGGTATGACTCTCTCTGCTGGAGATTAGAGTCCTTTCTGCTGTGGAACAGAATGTTATGTTCGCCGGTAAGACTCTTCATTTGTCTGACTTGGCATCTTTTGAAGACTGATCAGAAGGTCTTTCTTGGGACCGTAATGTGGGTTTTGGATAGGGTTAGAAAGAAAGGGTATTAAAGGCTCAAAAATGCATCGATTTTGGGTTATTAATTACAACCTTCGGAACTAGATTTATTTACAACAAACGCAACATCTGCCCCAGTTTCTTGCTTGGGGATTTTTTAATTGATTGATCTTTTTTTCATTTTTCAAAATTATGACCGAGCCGTGAAGCGCCTACGTATCCTCTTTGAGGAATCAGGTCAAACGTAGTTCCCAATTCCTCTGTTTCATTTGACTTTTTTCTTTGTTATCATTTTTCTTTTCTTTTCTCTTTTCTCTTTTTTTTCGATTAGTTGTTTTCTTTTCTCTTTTTTTTTTAATGTCATGCTTGCGTTTTCTAGTCGTTTTTACTGATTCCGAATGAGGGGTACGAAAGAAAAACAATAAGGCTCAAAAGGGGTTAACGAAGGATAAAGTGTTTAGGTAGCAGAACAAAATGCCTTCGTCATTCCAGTCTTCAAACATGCCAAGTGCAAACAACACAATTTAAATTTGTAGTCTCTTCTAATGGTGCTGGACTTGACAATTATATTCAACATCTATTTGTTCATTCGTCACTTCTAACGCACCGTTGGGCGACACTCTCACTCTCGTTATCATGAACGACCCTCATGCCAATTTGGCGAATCTTGCTTTTAACGATTTTCTTTTTGTTTAACTTGCCCTAGTTCCACATGACTCGAGCTCCGAATAATCTCAAACCGTACTTATTTCCTTTAACCGTTCTGATCACCTTTCCGGGGTTTTATGATTAACTTTTAAGATTAGGCCCGAACTGTGTGCGCATGTCATGTCACTAGAATCGGCATTGAACAAAAATGATAAAAGGACTAAACAAAAGATGACTGGAAATAGTAAAAGACCGGATTTTGCATTAGACTACCGGTGAAATGGTTTGAATAACAAAACAAAACAAACCAGAACAAAACCCCAAAAACAAACTGGACAAAACTTAAACAGACCGCTATGACAAAACGGAAAGATAAGCGGAAAGATATTGACACAAAACAATATCCAAATTACAATCCTAATAATCCGAACAACAGAAATGACAACAAAATAAGCCACCACAAGCTTCTCTCTTGCTAACCAAAGAACGGAGCGTCCTCCCACTTTATCAAAACTGGCATCTTAGCTACTGAGCTTCGCATCAATACTGCCAAGACCATTACCAGCTTCAATATCATCAACCTCCGTCAACAAGATCCCCGCAGAGTGTGTATCATGAGGTGCAAGTAAAGGATTCTGGGTGTCATTGTCCGGCTTACCACAAACCAACCACCTTAACTTTCTTTGCGAAACAAACAGGTTAGAATGGACTCAGTCGGTCCTCATTATTAACAACATCTTTTTTTCTTTTTTCTTTTTTTTTCGATTTTTTCTTCTTTTTTTTTCTTTTCTCTTTTTTTCTCTTTTTTTCTTTTTCTTTCTTTTTCGATTTTTTTTCATTTTTCCTTCTTTCGATTTTTTTTTTCATTTTTTTTTTGTTTTGGTCGAATCTTATGGAGATTGCCTACGTATCATGACCCCGCATGAATCAGACCTTGCGTAGTTCGGACCAATAAAGATAAACAATACTCAACATTTTATTTTATTTTTTAATTTTCATATTAAAACCAACTGGGTTTCAAAGGTTTAAAGATGACCTACAAACTTGAAAATCAAACAACCCGCATATTCTAATCAAAAAATTTACAAACTCAAAAACAAACGGCCAGCTTCCTTTCCCCGTTTGACAAATGCAACCGAACGGTTATTTTTGCAAACGTGGCCCTTCCAAATTCCACATGAATTTTGAGGCCGGGGAGGATTATTTTATGACACTTTTACAAACTTGTCCGTTATTTTACGAAAATAGCCTTTCGACTACTGAAAGATACTCTAAGGCTATTTCGGCAAGAACGGTTTAAGACGCGGCCGAAGCTGGCTCGGCTTATTATGACAAAATTTCAATGGTATTCACCTGACCGCCGACTCTTTTTTTTCAAATTACAATAAAAACTTGGTGTTGCAAACACGGCCCTTCAGAGCGGACGAAGATTTATAGGGTTGTGTGGGTCAACTAGACCAAAAATCCTAAACATGACCCAAAAAGTGGCTGTTTATGCAAAGTCAGCCTTCCGACGTCCCTTTCGGGAACATTCGGCTATTTATGACAAATCAGCATCACCTGACTTATTTATAACTCTTTTTTATCGTTTTTCAAATTAGAAAAGTCAATATTGCAAACACGGCCTTTCAACGTCTTGGGGACGAAGATTTTTAAGGCTGTGTGGGTCAACTGGACCAAATCTTAGAGAATGACCCAAAGGCGGCTGTTTATGCAAAGTCAGCCTTCCGGCGTCCCTTTCGGGAACATTCGGCTATGTCTTGATAAAACAGCGTCACTCGACTTCTTTATGACAGAATTAAAATTTTGACATGTTTTTTTTTAATTTATTTATTTGTTTTTGGCTCCTTTAGCAAAAAGATGGTTGAACCCGATGAGGGTTGCCTACGTATCTCATATCCGGTGAGAATCAAACCCGCGTAGTTCGGGCCTCGTGAATAAGTAAATGAACTAACATTTTTTTTAATTGGAATTTGTGAAAGAACTGCTTCAAAAGAAGAAAGGAAGTATATATATATATATATTTTATTGATTTCTTTTTGAAAGAAAGACTTGTAAAAATTCCTTTTCTTTTGATTTGAACTTTGAGAATTTCAAAAGTAAAAGGAAGATATTTTTTTCTGAATTTTCATTTGTTTTTTTTCTTATTCTAAAAAGAAAATATTTTTGAAGAATCAAAATTTTCAAAATATTTTCGGATTTTCAAAAGAAGAATCAAAATATTTTCGGTTTTTTTTTTAAAAAACATTTTTATTATTTTTGTTTTATCAACAATGGAAAATAAAGATATTTATATTATTTTTGCAAGACATATCTTTTTGGAATTTTACTTTGAATTTTCTTGGCAAGACAAATACTCTTTGCAACAAATAAAGATATATATATCTTTTTGGAAATAAAAAAAAACTTTTCGGATTTATTTATATATATATATATATATATATATATATATATATATATATATATATATATATATTTGCGACAAATAATGAAAGACTCTTTTTTTCGCATTTTCATAAGCAAATAAATAATAAAAAACCATTTTAAAAATAAGACTCTTTTTCATATTCATTTTCATGGCAAGACAAACTATATATTTTTTCTATTTTTTGAAAAAACAAAACAGAACAACGACTTTTTTTCATTTTTTAAAACAAACTAATAAGACATTTTTTTTTATTTTTTTAAAATTTCGGCAGAGTTTTGACAGTATTTGGGAATTTGTTTTCTTTTCAAAAATAAACAATCAATTCCCTGACCGCTATTCCTTTTTTTTTCAATTTCAAAATATTATTCCTGATATTCACAAGTCAGTCAGCACACAAGTCCGAATCAAATAAATGCGCAAGTAGTAGCAAGTAAGATGCATCAGGATGGTCATTTTCATTTTTTGGTACACCTGTCCTAGACAGACCCAACCCCTGCGTTGAGCCTCCAAAGTCAGATGCACATGATGCAAACAAACGTTCCTACTAGGGATCCGGCATGAAGCTGAGTTATTCTAAGTTCATAACCTGGGTATTTGTTCTAGACTGTGTACCCGAGCGAACAACTCAAGTCGAGGAGGGGGCTACGTACCGGGGACCCGTGGGGTCGTCCGGCTTTGTAACTTATCCGGCCTCTTTCTTATTTTAGGTATTGACACTAACAGAATAGGGAGTCTCGACCAGCAAGCTTCTCCCCGGAGGTAAGAAGAGAAGGGTTTCGGCACAGTTTATATGTACAGTTCAAATAATATTAAAGCGGTAAAAGCAGCATTTAGCACATTAGGATCAAACATGTAAAAATCAGATAAAACCAAATATAACAATTTATCTAAGCTCGAATTTCTAACCCTGAACCAGTGGTTCTGGGTTAAAGTCCCCAGCAGAGTCGCCAGAGCTGTCACACCTCCTTTTTCCGTACCCGAGAGGGTACAAGGGAGTTTTTTCCAATTAAAGGACAATCGAAACGGGATTTGTTTATTTATTTCAGAGTCGCCACTTGGGAGATTTAGGGTGTCCCAAGTCACCAATTTTAATCCCGAATCGAGGAAAAGAATGACTCCATATTACAGTCTGCGCACCAGAAATCCGGATAAGGAATTCTGTTAACCCGGGAGAAGGTGTTAGGCATTCCCGAGTTCCGTGGTTCTAGCACGGTCGCTCAACTGTCATATTTGGCTTGATTATCTGATTTAATACAAATATGAACTTATGTGCAAATTTTAACTTTTTACCGCTTTCATAATTATTATTATTATTTTTTACAAGGAATTGCAACGTTGTGAAAATGTATCTCGAACCGCGTTACAATCAATGTACCCGTGGTCGTCGACACACTTTGACTCCGTTGAGATTTGGATTTGGGTCACATCAATGTGCACCCGAGTTTAAGAAAATTAAATTATTAAAGGCGCGCCTAAAGCGACTAGCGTATCATCTACTTTGGGTAGGGCCGTGGAATTTTGCTAAACGGTCCATCCCGAAATCGAAGCAATATAAAGCAAATATTTACTGAGGGCCCCGCAATTTTGTATTTTTATTTGGCGAGGCTCATCTCATTCTTATTTTTAAAGATAAACCTATAGTGACTACATTACTTCTATTAAGTCTGTCTCTAAAAATAAAAGAAAATTTCTCAATTAATTACATGCTGAAAAAAAAATTAACTTATTAGTTATTAGTTTACGGCTAATGTGAATGGAAAATTGCGATCGAGTTTGTACAAAGAAAAATTGCTTTCATTCTATATTCTATTATTCAATAATACTGGAACATGAGATTGACACACCATAATATCAAAAACAAATTAACTAGTATTTGATTAATTTAAACTAAAATTATTAGATGAAGAAGTTATACATATGCAAGCCCATTACTCATTAATTAATCGACTACATTTTTATACAAAGAAAGGAAAATTATATTCAAACACAAATCTAAACAGGAGGGATTCAACAGGAACAAAGCTTGATTAATATTTCATTTCGCTTCAAACCGAGAGTGTACAAATGTGTACCTGGAAATGACAGTACAAGAAGAAGAAGATCAGCAAAGTAGTATGTAACACAGCAACATACAGCAGCAGAAAGCCCAACACAGTAGCTTCAACACCTCAGTCCAGAAATCCCAGCAACACGGAGAAAACTAGTAAAAATGGAGAAGACAAATAGTGCGGAAATCTCTCTTTATTTTTTTCTTTCTAGATTTGAACTCTCTATGGTGTTCTTCCGCTCTCAATATTTCAGAAAATTTGTTTCTATCTTTTTTACTCTCTCAAAAATGAATTCTGTCCTTGTATATTCTATGTATCCAGAGTGTATATCGAGTGTATACTGCTCTCTCCGCCCCCTCTTTTCTTCTTCTCTCTATCTAGTTTTTCCTCTTTTTTCAACTCCCTTCTTCCTAAATTTTTCTTCTATTTATAGCAAAATTTTCGAAATTTTCAGATTTGTTTTTTTATTATTTTATTATTTTTTTAATTAAAAGAAATCCCACTTACAAATTGCTTTTATTTTTTTAGAAAAAGAAATCCCACCTTTATTTACTTTTATTTTTAAAATTCCAACTTTAATTACTTTATCTTATTTAAAATCCCACTTTTTATTTTTTTAAAAGAGAATCTCACTTTATTTAACTTTTCTTTAAAAAACAAACCACTATCTTTTCTTTTTCTTTTAAAAATGCTACTTTCAATTACTTTAATTTTTTTAAATTTTCAGATACCTTTATATTTATTTTCGAATTCCAACCTTCTTTTACTTAAAATTTTTAAAAAATTTCCACAAAACTTTTTTATTTTTTTAAATTTTCTACATTCTTTTACTTTTTTTTTTTTTAAAAAAAGAAGAGAATTTCACATATTTTTGCTTTTATATTTTTTTTATTCAATACTTCCCTTTTTCTTATTTTTTTTTAAATCATTCCCGAAATTATTATATATATTGTTTTTAAAAATAAAAATAAAATAAAATATTTTCGGATTTTTTATATATAAAAAAAAACAAAAAATAAAACTATTAATAGTGATAATTCACCTTTTATTTTTTATTTTTTTGGTTTTGTTTTGTGTTGGACAAAAATGAAAGAAGGGGTGTTGGGTTAATGGAGCGGACCGGGTCGACCCGGTTTGAAGTGGACCGGGTCATGGGGAAAGTTGGGCAATTATTTGGGCCTGTGGTTTGAAATTGAAGAAGTGGCCCAATCCGATTTTTCTTTGTATTTTTGTTCTCTTTTCTTCTTTTATTTTTCTAAAACTAAATTATAAAAGTACTTAAATTATTATTAAGAACTAAATTAAGTTATAAAAGCGCAAATTAACTTCCAATAACAATTAACGCACAATTAAGTAATAATTAAGCATAAAATTGTTCATTTGGACATTAAATGCTAAAAATGCAAAAGATGCCTATTTTTGTAATTTTTAATTTTTGTAAACAAATTTAATTACTAACAATTGTAGAATTAAATCCTACATGCAAAATGCGACATATTTTGTATTTTTTATTAATTTAACAAATAAACATGCATAGACAAACATACAAATAGTTACACAAAATATCACAAAAATTGCACACCAAGAAAAATTATTTTATTTTTGAATTTTTTGGGAGTAATTCTCATATAGGGCAAAAATCACGTGCTTACAACAAGTCAAAACTTGGTTAAACCTTTCAAATTTTAAGCTTCAAACTGAGAATTGTTCTTCCAAATTCGTTCTAATTACCCTGAAAACCAAAACCGACGATTTACATAAGTCATAATACATCACGCGGGGCTAGTAATGCCCGAAAACTAGCAAGCGAAGTGCAAAAGATCAAAACGATCAGTCGGCTCGTTACATCCTCCCTTACTTAATCATATGTTCGTCCTCGAACGTGCCCAGAGTTGCTCCAAAAGCCAACAAGTCGTTGTATAACCTTACCATGCAGATACCCCGGGGTGATACCACTTTACCCTATCTCATATAGGTTCGATAACACAATGTAACTGAAATTTCACAATACAACCTTGCCCATAAACCTTAGAACTACATTTCCACTTCGGAAACCATCTACAAGATCAGAATCTCATATCTATACTCTAGATAAGCCTGAACAAGCTATAATAAACCATACCTGCAACCTCAGATGTAATTACATGATATACCACATAACTCAAACACTCGTAGCGATAGCTTGTAATCACCCCAGTTGCTCAAAACATCCGAATTTCGATAATAAGCCTCTTATCAAATAAAGCCTCATTCCAACACTCCCGTATACTACCAATAATAAAAGAAATATGTAGAAAGCCATAACCATTCCTCAGATCAACCATTCGTGAATCCACTTCTCCCTTGGCAAGGACATAGCAAATTTTTGAATCGAACCTCGATATTATCCTTCCAACATGCTGAAATTGAATCTGTTTGTATCCATTCTAGATCCCAACGATCTCATCTAATCCAACACAACTACTCTAGTGACATGACACATCAATACAAACTAAAGCCATAACTCGTGCAATCCACGCACCAATAAGCAACAATCCGAACATACTCGAATCATGAAAATGACTTAGATGAAAGAGTTGTACCGCAAGCTCACCAGTACCACCACACACAATGCTGAAAACTCGTCACACATCGTAGAACTAGAACACACGAATCTATCCCGCAGGATCACACCTCTACATAGCTTCGCTCTAATGCGCGACCTCATCCAAACACTGGTCCAACATGAAACACATCAAGTCACTATGCTCAAAATCGACAACCATGCGCAATTTGCTGTCTAGAACCAAAGCAAATCATCATAATCACGGCGAAGGAATTGACATAACATCATACAACCCGAAAGGACACAACTGATGCGCCATCCGCCGAGCAATACCCAATACTCCTCCCGCTCGAATTCCACTGAGAGACCTCAATAACACCGCACCATATGTGCCTATAACCAACAAATCCCAATGCCTCGCAATATGGAAAGGTATTTCATAGATCTCCCCATATTACTAATAAGCTCAATAACAATCGAATCAACACATCCCTCAACAATACAACTCGGAGCCAACCAAGCCGACTCAAGTTAGAACACACATCCACATTGGCCTGCCAATGAACCCCTTATCAAGGAATCCCTGAAGCTACTCCTTCAACTCCTTTAACTCTGCTGGTGCCATACGATACGGTGCCTGGCACCAAATCAATACCGAAATCAACAACCTTGTCAGGCGATATGCCCGACCACAAGAAACACATCTATAAAGTCCCTCACCACCGGAACTAAATCAATGGTAGGAGTCTCTGCACTGACATCCATCACGAAAGCCCAAATAAGAAAGACAATCCTTCGCAGCCATCCGTTGGGTCATTGAAATATAAAACCACCCTACTGAGAACATAATCCATCTAACCTCGCCACTCACTCAGTGGCATTCCCGGTATAGCCAACGCCGCCGTCTCAGCGCAACAGCCCAGAATGACACAATACTGAGACAACCGGTCTATACCCAATATCACCTCCAAAACCTAACATACCAAGCAACAAAGATCCACTCGGGTCTCCAAACCTCCTATAGTTACCACACAATACCGATATACGCGGTCCACAACTATGACCTAACCTGTCTTTGAGAACTCCCAGTCTCCAAATCCATACAACACGTGAATCACCATATTTGATCCCAACTCCACTATCCGAATATACAACACACCTCCAATACCCAATCATCCCATGAGAGGTACTCCTATAATTCTTCTGTGCCACCAAGTAAACTCGAATATCAGCAGTCGATCCAATCCGTGATCTCATTTATTTACCCTCCTCAAGCCACACCAATCCGTGATCTCATTTATTTATTCATCTGAAACTGCCCATGCTATCTAAGAATTTGTAATCTTCCTTTCAAATTGAACTGTGACCTTACACCTGCAAATCTTAATCCTACACAACATACTGCATATACCATACTATCCTAGGATAAACATGAGAACTTCATATCCCTTTCAGGCCACAAGCAGCTACGTACTCAACTAGACAAGAACTTTCCATTGATCCCATCTACAAGACAATCACTACACATCCCATGCTCCTCACACTCGTAGAAAACACGCATCTCCAACCGTGGTAGAAACCATCAAGAACTCTCCGAATTCTATTTGCACAAAACTAAACCGTCATGACTGAATCTTTCTAACTCAACCAAGCTACGCAGGCCACTAAAATCCAAGATCATTGTCGCGAAACACCTGAAGAAACTCGTTACCTCATAAGCATCCAATGAACTAATCATATCACTTACCATGCCGACCCGGCCTACTACCAAGCTGTCATATCTATCCAAGTTACTTATAAATTTCTTTCAAGTTAACATTTCCCCTTGCCATAATACCGCAATCCTCAATCCAGACTCACCACACGAGATTCAAACATGAAACCACACTACCTAAGGCTCATAAGCCACATAATACTTTTCTTAAATATTCCCAAAAGTACCACTTTCAAAATGCTCACCCTGAAGAGACTTCCGACGAATTTAAAGCCATTACATGTACCTTCCTAATACTGAACTATAGAATTCCCTAAAGATATAGAAATACCACGAGCCTTGACACCCTCCAATGCAAACCTCCGTTTCTCGCCAATTATACAACTTGAAAATCTCCAATTATTACATGTAAAAATCTTGAACTCATTAAAACCATTCTCGAGGGTCACCCACTCCATTCAACTGCAATTACACTGACCAAACAAATCGGAGGACCTGTGCTCCAATAGTACTCCAATACCGCAGAATGTAACCTCACCTTTATTCAACTAAGCAACTTCCTGTTCTATGCATCGTACATCCCTTACCCAAAACAACTCAAGCCATTCTGTGATTCTCATACACCCATAAAGCATAACATAACCTGTATTGAAATTCCTTTACTCGAGCCATCCTCGGCCTCAACCTCTGAAAGCCATAACTGATTCACCAGTACGCCTCCATCTGGATCCAACATAGCACATAACTGTGTAATCAACTAATCAATAGCAGACTCCTCCACTTGGCTCGAAGTCGTAGATCAAAACACACACAATAATGTATAATGCATATACTCGATTACTGCCATAATACCATAGTGATATTAAACTCAATCCTTCATAAGCTCGTGAAACACAGACCATCTAATACTTTAAATCTTTTACAAATATCGCATTCACTCTCGTAACAGTTAAACCCACTCTCTTAAGTGACCCAAATTTAATTTGCAACACATATATTTCAATTGTAAATGAGATTTTCCAATAGACTACATAAGGATCGCAACTTCAGAACACCCGCAGGAGATAACCCACTGCACCTCAAGTAACATCTCTGTATACCCTTCCACCATCATAGATATTACACAGTCACTTAATCTTCCTGATTCTGAACACATATCACAACATGAAATCAACTTCACTAGAAAATATGAAAAGATTTTTCACACACCCATAACTCGGGGCTATACCTCAAATCAAGATGGAAATCAAGCACATAATAGTTCCTTTTATCCTCAAGCAGACCCTTCCCATCTCGTTCAATTCATATGAACACATCTCGCAGTCACATCACACCCGTCACGTAGCTATCCAGTCATCACTCCCACTAATAGGGGCACCATCAGACATACAAATCCAAAAGCACGTGCTTACGCAATCAACGCCTCAATGCTCAAGCGATAGGCAAAATCCGGCCTCAAGTCATCCAGACTGGCCCAACATCAACACACAGAGATCACATCTCACCCCTCGATCAGGGAATCACAAGCCGCCAATGCACAGCTGATACCGAGCGCTCATATGCGCATACGAACGCGTGGAAGAAATTCAACGAGTTACATTTAAAGCTGAATCAAGGACGCACGATAAGAATTCAAGAATGTGAAGTTTTTCTTAAAGGTTCTGCAGCCTCCCAAGGATAAGTACAGACGTCTCCGTACTGATCCGCAAGACTCTACTAAACCTGCTCATGACTCATGAACCTATGTAACCTAGGCTCTGATACCAACTTGTCATGACCCTAAACCTAGACCCGGTAGTGATGGCACCTCTCGTGAAGACAAGGCCAGCCGACAGAAATCCCCAATTAATTTAATAGATAATAATTCATAATTTAGTCATTAATAATGATAAACCCCATAATAGAGTGAAATATAACAACTGTGGAAAACCAAACATAACCCGACATCAGGGTGTCACTAGTCATGAGCATCTATTATAAGTTTACAAGTCTGAAAGAGTTTACACAATCTAGTATATAACTAGGATAGGGAAATAAAATAGGAGGGAGGAACATTGGGCTGCGAACGCCGAGCAACTACCTAGTGGACTCCGAATAGCCTATTGAGCAATCAACCCTCACTTGGGGGACTCGAAGCTCCTGAATCTACACACAGGGTGCAGGAAGTAAAGTGAGTACTCCAACTTAGTGAGTAATAACAATAAATGAAGACTGAGCTATAAGAAATCATGTAAAAACACAACAACATGCTATAAATAAGCAGAGTAAAACCAAATAAACGCAATAAACAGTGAAATCTTATAAAATACCTTGGTTCAGAATAAGCTTCTTTAAAACATCTTTTTCAATAGTTAAGCAAGTAAATGAAAAGCCTAGAAAAGATAAACACATAAAATCCGCCCCCGGGCACAATGTTAACAAAATCAGCCCCCCGGGCAATAACATGGAACAACACCAGCCCCTCCGGCTATATCTCATATCACAATGGGTACCCGCGCTCACTAGGGGTTTACAGACTCCGTAAGGGGCCCCTTACGGCCCAAGCGCAATATCAAGCCATCTCGTGGCATAATCAATAGGCTCTCGGCATCACATCAAGCCACCTTGTGACATACAATCTCAGGCCCTCGACCTCATAATCATAAATCAGTGTATCACTGCTGTGCCATGCAGCCCGACCCAAAAGTATCCTCACAACATAGGCCCTCGACCTTACTTAGTCAGAACCCCATAAGCCACTCGGGCAACAGTAAAACATGATGCTCAACCCAAAATATCATTTAATGTGTAAAATAGAGTAAATATGGTTGATTATGAAAATAGTAGAATATAATATGATTGAGTACAGATATAAAATCAAAACAGTGAGGAAATAGTAGTAGAAATCCCCTAAGGGTCCAAATAGTTGGCACGAGGCCCAAATATGCCATTCAGCCCAAAACATGATGAAAGGAAACAATTTTCAATCAAACACGCGGTAAAATAGGCCTTCGGGATGGACTAAGTCACAACCCCCTATGGTGCACGACCCCACGCTCGTCATCTAGCATATGTGTCACCTCAATATAGTGCAACGATGTGAAATCCAGGGTTCCATACCCTCAGGACAACATTTACAATCATTACTCACCTCGATTCGGTCCAAACTCTAGCCCGCGATGCCTTTGCCCTCTCGAATCGACCTCCAGATGCTCCAAATATAACCAAAATAAGTACATAACTATTAAAATATGCTAAGAGAACAAAGCCCACTCGAAAATATCCAATTTACATTAAAAATCCCGAAATTGCTCAAAACCGGCCCCCAGGCCCATGTCCTGGAATCCGATAAAAAGCACATCACTAGAATCCTCATCCTCTCACGATTCTACCCATATCAAAAACATCAAAATCAGACCTCAAATGGCCCCTCAAATCCCCACTCAAAGGTCTCTTAATCTCAACCCCTAATTACCCATTTTGTACTGATTTTTCCCAAACTTTCACAACTAATTAGACCTTTAATCACATATAAACGAGTTATGAAGTCAAGAATCTTACCTCCAAGAGATTACCCTTTGGTTTTCTCAAGAATCCCTCTAAAAAGCTTCAATCCCTATCAAAAATGGTGAAAAAATGAAGAAGGGTCGCGGATTGGCTATTTAATACTGCCAAGGTTTAACCCTTCGCGAACGCGGTCACACACTCGCATTCGCGTAGCACAATTTAAAACCGACCAAATATCCTAGTACGTGGACGCGAGGACCATCTCACAAATGTGATGCACCACTGAACGGACCTTTGTGATCGTGGCTCCCACTTCGCGAACGCGGAGCACAAATTCTCCCTTGCCTCTAGTTCCCCTTCACGAACGCGTATCTCCCCTCGCGAACGTGTAGAACGAAAATCATCACCACACAAAATACCCTTAGCGAATGCGATGCACCTCCACAAATGCGATGAACAAAAATGTCTGCAACAAAAACCAGCAAAACTGCCAAGTCCAAAGTCCAAAATTTTATCTGTTAACTACCCGAAATTCACCTGAGGCCCTCGTGACCTCAATCAAACATGCCAACATATCCCATAACATAATTCAAACCTGATCCAACCTTCGGAATGCCCAAAACAACATCAAAACTCCAAAATTACAACAGATTCAAGCCTAACAACTCCAAAAACTTCCAAATTCCGCTTTCGATCAAAAAGTCTATCAAACCTCGTCCGAATGACCTGAAATTATGTCACAAATAACACAACAGACCTACTCCAACCTCTGGAATTCCATTCCGACCCCTAAATCAAAACCTCACTTATCAACCGGAAAACGCCAAAATTCCAATTTCGCCAATTCAAGCCTAAACCTTCCACGGACCTCCAAAATACATTTTGATCACGCTCCTAAGTCCCAAATCACCTAACGGAGCTAATCAAATCATACAAATTCCAATCCGAGATCATATACTAACAAGTCAAAACTTGGTCAAACCTTTCAAATTTTAAGCTTCAAACTGAGAACTGTTCTTCCAAATTCATTCTGATTACCCTGAAAACCAAAACCGACGATTTCCATAAGTCATAATACATCACACGGGCTAGTCATGCCCGAGAACTGGCGAGCGAAGTGCAAAAGCTCAAAATGACCGGTCGGGTCGTTACAGTTTTTATTATTATAACAATGTGATTATAGATAAAATGCAACTAAAATAGATTAATAGAATTAATTCACTATTTATGCATATGTGTGTTAATGCATAATTACATAATTAATAGCATTCAAAAACAGTCACGTTTTTATTTATTTTTTTAAAAATTGTTATTCATCAAAAAAGTAATTAAACAGATTGTCATTGAATATAACACCACTGTTTATGCATGTATATATTAATTTATAATTTTAGAATTACAGAATTAAGATACTAATAAATACAATCATGTTTTTGACATAGAATAATCATACCAAACATGTATCAATAAACAACATGTTTTATTATTACTCTATTCATGTTGTATTACATTATCTAGTTAGATATAAGACGGCGTCTAATACCAATTGTTAGAACATGCGCAGCGGAAGCAAGCATACAATCCAGGCATCAAATACATGTAAACTAGACAACGCAATAATAACAAGATTAGAAGCACTAACCTCTTGAAATAGTTGCACAAATCTTTCAAACAGCAAGAATCTAGGGTTGCAGTCTTCTGCTATTTGCCTAGTAAAACCTTGGACGATTCTGCTTTTGGGTGGGCAAGAACAATACAACTCTATAAGGTAAGTTATTGCGTGAAATTAGTCTTGCTTTAATAGAGTTATTTTTGGCCGAAATTGTGCTCCAAAAACGTGTAGGATTCTGCCTTTTACAAGTAGAATCCTACTCCAACTCTACTAGATGACTTTTCTCCCAAGTCACTTTTTACCCAAGTTTTGTCCAGGTTTTTGCTAGGTATAGCAGAGACCACAGAAATAATAAGAGGCTATCAATTATAGCATTAATTTGAAATTAGCATGAATTAATTCTTAATATAATTAATTAAAATTTATTCCACTAAAAACTGCAATAGAACTCCTCAGTATGAATTTCGAAAATTCAACAACACTTATTTTAACTCCCCATGTTAAGATCTCAAATATCAGTTAATTAAATTAAATCACTGAAAATTTAATTTTATCAACTAATTAAATCCATTACAATTCCGCTTAAACTATTTCATGTGACGGATACAAAATCTATCTGCCGGGTTTTCACATAAAAATTTATAAGCTTACATAAATGGGTATCATCAAACTCAAAACCGAATCATGGATTCTATCAACTAATTATTATTCACAAATGTTATTCGTTATTGTCCAATCTATTAGGCATACACTAACACTGAATAGTGTCATACCTTTTGATAAATCAAAACAATAAACAAATTACATTGATCATAATAATTATATCAAGATTAGGAGTATAAGCTCATTTAATGAATTAGAGAAAGTATTTTATATATTCAGTACAAAAACATCTTTTCTCTACTTGGTCCGTTCAATATACACTGAGTATAATAGCACAAAAAGTTAGAGCAAAACTACTCCCATAATCAAGACAAATTATACGAAAATCTTGTGCTACAATCATCAAGATATTTTGTCCAACAATATCTTTGATTGTGAACATAGTTTATTAATTATGAGAACCAACAATTGTAACGACCCGACCGGTCGTTTTGAGCTTTTGCACTTTGCTCGCCAGTTCTCGGACATGACTAGCCCCGTGTGATGTATAACTCATGCAAATTGTTGGTTTTGGTTTTCAGGGTGATCGGAATGAATTTGGAAGGACAGTTCTCAGTTTGAAGATTGAAATTTGAAAGGTTTGACCAAGAATTGACTTGTTTGTATATGATCTAGGATTGGAGTTTTTATGATTTGGTTAGCTCCGTTAGGTGATTTGGTACTTAAGAGTGAGATCGGAATGCATTTTGGAAGTCCGTGGAAGGTTTAGGCTTGAATTGGCGAAATTGAAATTTTGGCATTTTCTGGTTGATAGGTGAGATTTTGATATGGGTGTCGGAATAGAATTCCGGAAGTTTCAGTAGTTCCGTTGTTTCATTAGGGATGTGTGTGAAAACATTTAGGTCATTCGAAAGTGGTTTAGTTGGGTTTTTGATCAAAAGCGTAAATTAGAATATTTTGGAATTCTTAGGCTTGAATCCGATGTAAATTTGGTATTTTAACATTGTTTTGAGTGTTCCGAAGGTTGGAACAAGTTCGAATGATGTTATGGGATATTTTGGCATGTTCTCTTGAGGTCTCTAAGGCCTCGGGTGAGTTTCGGGTGGTCAATCGGACCATTTCATGTTATGGAAAACTGCAGAATTACTGTTGTTGGTGTTGCAGGTTTTTGACCTTCGCGTTCGCGATGCGTGTCCTGCGTTCGCGAAGGGTTAAGGCATGAGGCTGTGGAGTTGGCCTTCACGTTCGCGAAGATGGTCCCATGATCGCGAAGGTGAGAGGTCTATGGTCATCGCATTCGCAAGGCTCAGGTCGCGTTCGCATAGAGGAAGAGGAATAGCTGGGTCCCCAGTGCATTTGTTCTACGCGTTCGCGTAGTAGGGGTCGCGATCGCAAAGTGTTGAGGCAGTTGTGTATCGTGTTCGCGGGAAGGGTCTCGCGTTCGCGAAGAAGGAATTCCGGTCTATGAATCAGTGTGCTTCGCGAACGTGAGGGAAGTGTCGCGTTCGCGATGAAGGAAGATCTGGGCATACAGTTTATATTTTAAAATCGAGGGTTTAAGTCCAATTTAATAAAAACCATTGGAGAGCTCAGGAGAAGGTGGAATTTGAAGAGATTTTCAATAGAGCTATTGGGATAAGTATTCTTCACTCATATTTGGTTTAATTCCATGATTTGGTATTGAATTTCATCATTTAATTTGAGAAATTAGAGTGAAAATTGGAGAAAATGGAAGAAAAGTTTGAGATTTCTTTTGGGGATTTGAATGGGCAATTGAGGTAGGATTGTGATGAATTTGATATGGGTAGACTCGTGAGAGGATGAGGATTCTATTGATGTGATTTTTAATGTCTAAAGTTTTGTTGGGCTGCCGAGTGTTTGAGTTTGTTGTATTGAGCTGTTGTACATCATTTCTGGGGTTGGGACTGGTTTTGCTGGCTGTTTCAGTGCTGATTCTTGTTGCTGCTCCTGTTGATTTTTCATTTTTGTCTTAGTTCATTCCCGGGTACACATCTCTGCACTCTAATGTAAACCTTGATGTGGGAAATCAAAAATGGAATCTGGAGCTTTGAGTTGTATTCAATTTGAGTTTAAATTAAGAATATAGCATGCTTGTCTACTCTGTTTTGCTAGAAATTTCACTTACTGCCTTTCAATTGTAAACAATGGGATCAACCTTTAACCTCTGAATGTCATACGACATGGTAGCCTAGTCTAAATGTCTACCTCAGTATAAGTTCTTTATATGTAGTCATTTTACTATTCGTTTGTCTCGAGGTCAGTAGTTGGACTGATTTAGATACTGTTGACTCAAGATTATTTATTTCACGGACTATTAGATCTGATTGAAATTGGTATTTACATTTTACTAGCCTGAGTTTTGTATCGCATTTTCTGGTACAGTTTTAGAATTCGAGCAAGTTGTTTACTCTCGAAGAACTGTGATTTAGACTATGAATTTACAGTTCGACGAGTACCAAATCTGGTAAAATACCATCAGGGTTCAAGCTCCATATAATATATTGATGATATAGTTCGGGACTTGAATTTTCATTATGCCATTTGGTCCATGGTTGCTGCATTTTGTGGCGGAAATGGGTTTAGCAATGCATGAAAAGCATTACTAGAAGTTGAGTTCTGCATTAAAAATTGTGGATGCAGATTTGGCATGTAACAAAGAGTAGCCTTGGATTTGTATTTGCTTGTAAATAGATACGAATTTGAGCTAGCAATCTGGATGTATGTTAGTTCATGTATGACTATCTTTATGGAATCACTTAAAGGAATTGGGCCCGGTTGGACTGCATGGGACAGCTTGCGAGGAAAGGGCCTTCATATTTGTATTGCTTCCCCCCTTACTCCAAATGCTTCAAGTGATATTGGGCCTATAGTCAGCCCAAAACCATTGTCATGCGATGTGAATGTTTGTTCTATCCCATTCAGACTTTTGGCTAATAAAAGTGATCCGAACTTCAATTTTAGGGTATGTTTAATGTCGTGGCCCGAGTTAATTAATTGTCGTCCCTCAATAGGTTTGTGGCGTAATATCAACCAATATATGACCCTCACATGTTTTAATTAGACAATAAGACAAATATTCGTAGAGAAACCTTTAGGGTTGTCTAAAATACTATCGTGGTTGTGGACACGTTCGCGTGACACAGTTACGATTTCTTAAAAAATAAATCGGAGTATATGTTCGCGTAACTTCGGCTAAACTTTCTTAATAATAATAAGCGTTATTAATTATGGACACGTTCGCGTGACATGATTTTTGACGCGCCAAAGGAAAAGAGTATACGTACGCGTAACTCAATTCTTTAACTACGAATAATCAAGTGATTTAAAAGCGGTAAAGGGTAAATGCACATAGGAACTAAAGTCAGTAATTAAACAATTTTAATAAGCCAAGTATGATCAAAGCGACCGTGCTAGAACCACGGAACTCGGGAATGCCTAATACCTTCTCCCGGGTTAACAGAATTCCTTACCTGGATTTCTGTGTTTGCAGACCGATAATAGAGTCAAACTTCCTCGATTCGGGATTTTAAGCCGGTGACTTAGGACATATTAAATTATCCCAAGTGGCGACTCTGATTTTTTAATAAATAAACGATCCCATTTCGATTGTCCTTTAATTGGAAAAACTCCCCTATATTTATGCCCTTTACGGGGTGTGAGTAAAAAGGAGGTGTGATAGCTCTAGCGACTCTGCTAGGGACCGAACCCAGAATCTCTGGTTCAGGGTTCAAGAATTCGAGCTTGTTAACATGATTTTTACTTGGCTTTATTTATTGTTGATATTACTGTATTATGTGAGCCTTTTGTGCTAAATGCTATCTGTTTACCACTTTGATATTATTTGAATTGTATATAACTGTCTTCTGACACCACCCATCTGAGTTTTCTGGAAATGGTGCATACATTCGCGTAGCCTGCTTTTTCTATAGAAATTATACCAAATAGAACGAGGCTGGGCAAGAGACAAGGCCGGGTAGACTTCAGTGCTCCCGGTATGACTGCCCCCTCCTCGGCCCCAGTTGTCCACTCAGGTACCCCAAGTCTAGACCAAAACCCCAGGATTTAAACCTAGAAAAACACAGCCTTATGTTGGATCCCTAGTAGGAACATTTGTTTGCATCATGTGCATTTGACTTAGGGGACTCAATACAGGGGTTGGGTCCGTCTAGGACAGGTATGCCCGAAATAACAGACCTTCCTGATGCATTCTGTGTGCTATGTGAACATTTATTTTGGCTTGCATGTTGACCGGCCAGGGAAAACAATGCGAAAAAAGGGAAAACAAAGAGTGATATAGGGAATGAAATAAAACCCGGTTCTAAACATCCCGATATTTGAAAAGCGTCCTGAAACTCTGCCCAAAATTTTTCAAAAAAAAAAGTTATTTCAAAAGAGTCAAACACTATGTCCTTTCAAATGTGTCAAAACTGACCGAACTACGCAGGTCTGATTCTCACCGGGTGTGGGATACGTAGGCAACCTACATAAGGTTCGGCCTTATTTTTGAAAAAAAGAGAAGAAAAAAAACAATAAAAGAGAGTCGGTGGTCGAACGAACGCAATCTTGATTTTTTGGTCAAAATAAGCCGATCCAGCGTCGGCAATCTCTTAAACCGTTCTTGTCAAGATGGCCTCAGAGTATTTTTCAGTTGTCGAAAGGCTATTTTCATAAAAGAATGGACAAGTTTGTGAGAGGTCATAAAATAATTCCCCCCGGCCTCACAATTCGCGTGAAATTGGGAAGGGGCCACATTTGCAAAAAACAGCCATTTGGCTAAAGTTGGCATATAGGGGAAGAAATTGTGGTTCTTTTCTTCTTTTCTTTTCTTTTTCATTTTTCTTTTCTTCTTCAAAAATTGTTTACAAAAGGGTCAACTCGAGTCAACCCTAACCTTAATCTTCCACAGAAACAAATGAATACCATCCAGGAACTACCAGAAGTGGTCAGGGAATAGGCTCGGCTACACTTGCGTATGTGGTGGAATGATCTAGACGAAGATGGTCAAAAATGGGTGAAAAAGTACTTGGGTGCTCTTATAGACATCTTTGAGATCAAACCACGGGAATATTTGATCAACGCTTTGGTAACTTTCTGGGATCCTGTCCACAATGTCTTTCATTTCTCGGATTTCGAGATCACCCCTACTTTGGAGGAGATAGCCAGGTACATTGAATTCGGACGGGATTTGAGGAAGCAACAACTTATATTTCCAAGGGCTCCATCGGTGCACAAGTTCTTTGACCTCCTGAATATTAGTAAACAGACAAATAAGGAACGTGTGAGCAACGGGTGTTGTGCTTTCCATTTCTTATACTTCAGGTTCGGGCATTCTGCTGGTTTTGAAACGCATGAAAAAGGGTCTAAGCAATAAACAAAACAAGGGCCTTTGGCAAGTTCATCGCTGGTTTGCATTTATTGTGGCATTCTTGGGGATCATGGTTTTTCCAAATGAGAAAGGGACGGTGGATATTCGTATGGCTAGAATTGCACAAATCTCCACTACCAAGGAAGATCATACACTTGCCCCATTGGTGCTGGCAGATATCTATCAAGCATTGACTTTATGCAAAACAGGGGCTCAATTTTTTGAAGGTTGCAACATCATTCTGCAAATGTGGCTGATCGAGCACCTTCACCATCATCCCAGATTCATGAGTTACGGTTCGAGCCCAAATAACTTGATCATTAATTATGAGGAGAGGATAAAAGATTACAACACACTAGAAGGATTTGAAACATGGGTTTCTCATTTGAAAGTTCTTAACACAGATCAGGTCGAGTGGACTATAGGATGGCTCCCAAGGACAAAAACCATCTATATGACTACTACCAAAGGCTACCTGAGGTTAATGGGCATAAGGAGTATTCAGCCATATGCACCGCAGAGGGTCTTGAGGCAATTGGGAAGGTATCAGATTGTGCCTGAAGATGAAGATCTAAGCACCAAGGTCATAGAGTTACATCCAGAAGCTGCACTACCTGAGGCTGTAGTTCAGTAGAATTGGAATAGCTGTCGGTATCTAAAAATTGGCACCCAGGTACCAAACATCGCCAAGGGGGAATTAGATCCAAATTATGCTGCTTGTTTGAGAAAATATCTTATGTAAACAACGAACCAGAGCCCGAGAGGCCCACCAAAAGGCCTCATGTTCAAGCCTTTGATGATAAAATTCAAGAAAGGTTAGCTTGGGGGGAGAAAGAAAAGGAATATAAGGCCATCATCCATGGTCTATGAGAAGAATTAAGAAATGTCACCTTCAACAATGATTTGCAGGCACAAGAGGCCGAAGGTAAAAGGAGAAGATTGGTGCGAGAAAATGAAGCCCTCAAAGCTCAGGTTCGACAGTTGAGAATTAAAGTCAAGAACCCAGGCCGAAGTAGGAAAGATGAAAGGCTCATTTACAACCTCACTCAAAAGGTACATGACTATGAAGATGACCTGCAGAAAGCTGAGTCTGAGCTAGCAAAAGCATGGGCGAGGTTGGCTAAAAGTGCCGAAGGGCGTGCAACTTTCGTTCAACAGATGAAACAAAGATATGAAAAAGGGGTCACAGGTTGGGAAAAGGCAATTGGCAACCTCGAGGGTGAAATGGCTACACAAGCCAAAAAATTTAAGGCTGAAAGAGAACATTGTTACGCCTTAATGGCACGACTAGAAAGGGACTTGCAACAACTCCAAGAGCAGAACCAGGTAGCCGAACGAACTTTGGAAGCCAGAACCGAACAAATTGGGCGTTTGTTGCAAGAGAAGGGCGTCATAAGAGAGCGAGTCAAAAGGGTCACCAACTATATCGCAATGAAGTGTAGTAGCTGTGAGGATATGACGAAATCTATGTTCTTCGCTACTGTGATGATTTTTGTTCGCCGAGTAATGGAAGATCTCTACCACCTTCAGGGGGATTTAGCGAGTCGGCCCGCAGCAAGGCCGAATGACGCCCCGCGGATCCCGGGGACAATTGAGGCATTGATGTATTCGGGATTTCTTGAGTATGTATTTTCTTTCTGTTAAAGTCTGCCAGTTGTTTTGTAGTCGGTATTTCTGTTATCAGAGTATGTGGGTTGTTTGTTTTTGAGTCTGTTTCTCCTTCTTTCATCAGAGTCTGTTAGTTTCTTTCGAGCATGTTAGTTTAGTCTGTGTAATAGCATTTTATATATATATATATATGAAAATTGAAAATCCCAAAATGTTTTTACTTTATTTCACACTTATCCCCAAGAACTACGCTTGGTCTGATTAATGCGGGGTCATGATAAGTAGGCAATCTCCATAGGATTCGACCGTAACCAAATAAAAGAGAGAAAGAAAGAGCGGAAAAACAAGAAAGAAAAGAGAGAAAATAAAAATCAAGAGAGAATTAAAACAAAGAGAGAATGAAAGGAAGGAAAAGGAAAAGAAAGAAAAGGGGGAGGTTTGCAATCGAAAGTAAGAAAAGGCCGGAATGACGCATGCAACCGATCAAATACATAATAGAGACGGTTAACTGTTTAGGTGTATTCATGCCCAATGTGCGGTTACCAATCTGTTAAAGCCTAATCGCTACCAAGGTTGTTGTTTGATGTATTAAGCCCAGACAGGTGGTTAGTTGACTGGCATTCTGGCAACTCACTCCTACAACACCCGATCAAAAGACATGCTGAATATGGCAAACCAGGAACCGGAAACAAGTATTGTCGACCCATCGAAAGAGTTAGAAGAAATGGATGTTAATGCGATGAGGGAAGAAATGTATAAGCTGAAGCAGTAGATGGCTGAAATGTACCAAGCCTGGGCGAAGGGGCATCCACCACCAGTTTATCCCGCCAACCCTGCTTATATCCCACCATCAGCCCAACCTCCGGAGCCTCCCACTGTGAACTCATCTCCAGCCTTTCCCGTCTACCAACAATGCCATGGCGCCACTTCCCATACTTCTCAAGCTCCACCACCCAAACAAGTCCCATACCCTCCCCCACCAATTACACCTGTTTTTGTGGCACCTCCACCTGCTACACTACACCGATCTTCTAGTGAACCCCTATTCCAAACTCATGAAAACTAGTACTATCCCCCTGAACCCACCTTCAAAGTTCCAGAACCATATCCTTACACCCCCCCATCTTGATATCCCGGCAGAGACCGAGAAACCACCCAAAAATATCGAGCATGAAGAGATGATCAGAAAGGTCAAAAGCTTAGAGCAATCATTCTGAGATATGAGGGGGCTGGGAGGTCAAGTGAGTGTGGCCTATAAGGATTTATGTCTGTTCCCAGATGTTCCGTTGCCAGCAGGGTTCAAAATGCCCAAGTTTGATCTGTACGATGGGCATGGTGACCCAGTAGCACACTTAAGAGGATGTTTTAGCAAAATGAGAGGAGCAGGTGGAAGAGATGAATTGTTGATGGCATATTTCAGCCAAAGTTTAAGTGGATCGGCCTTAAAATGGTACACCAGACAAGATCACAACAGGTGGTACACATGGGACGACTTGGCCCAAGCCTTCGCCTGCCATTTTCAGTACAACCTCGAAATTATCCTAGATCATCTGTCGTTGACAAAGCTTGAGAAGAAGCCCGGTGAGAGCTTCAGGGAATATGGATTCCGTTGGAGAGAGCAAGCAGCGAGGGTTGACCCTCCGATGAAAGAAAGTGAGATGGTTGATTATTTCTTGCAGGCTTTGAAACCCACTTATTTCGGTCACTTGGTGTCAGCAGTAGGTAAGTCCTTTAATGAAGTCGTCAAAATGAGAGGCATGGTTGAAGAGGGACTCAAGTCCAATAAGATCATGAGTTATTCAGCAATCAAGGCGACCACTCAGGACATTCAAAACGGTACTGGGGGTGTGCTCGGGAAGAAGAAGAAGGAGGATGTTACGACAATTGAGTCAGGAGCTTGGGTTGGATCCAAGAACCCTCCTCGTTACTACAACCAGCCGCGACCCTATCTCCAAACTTACCCCCACACTCCATATAACCCACTACAACACTATTACCCACCGCCAGATCCATATTTTTCTATCCATCACACACAAACATATACCCAACTGCCCGCTCACTCACAATGGCGTGCGCTAGCTCCACAAAACCCATAACAAGCTCCACAAAATAACTACCCACCCCCAAAAGCCCACAGAAATCCTCTTGGAATGGGTTTTCGGCCCAACCAAGCCTTTAAGAATGAGAGGTTGTAGAAGCAAAAGACTTTCACTCCATTAGGAGTATCATATGCTAGTCTATTCCACAGACTGAGATAGTTGGGTATGTTGAATCCGATCGAGGCTAAATTGCCAAATCCTTCTCCCAGAAATCTTGAACGCTCGTTGAGTTGTGAGTATTGTTCAGGGGCCCTGGGACATGACATAGAGAAATGCTAGAAATTGAAAACAGCCATTCAAGAACTCATTGACACCAATCAGATTGAGGTCCAAGCTCCAGAGGTGCCCAATATCAATCAGAATCCCTTGCCAGCCCATCATGAAACAAATGTGATTGAGATAGTGCATAAGGGAGGGGAGCCTAAGAAGCCTTCGCAAACCGTCATGATGATTCGGGCTAGTGAAGCCAGACCATTTGAAAAGTCAACAAGTGAGAAGTCTGTGATCAAGTTGAACAGGGAAAATAATGAACCATCTGTGGAGGTCAAGAAGGGGTCCTCCAGTGATGTCACATGAAAACATGAAAGAGCAAGAGTGGTTGTGCTAGGAGTGACGAACAAGCCTGTGGTAATTGTGAGGGGCGCCCCCGCAGATCCTGTCGTTATCAAATCGATAACTCAATTACTGATAGTCAACATCAAAGCAGTCCCATGGAATTATGAACGAATGACCGTGACTTACAAAGGGAAAGAAGTTAAAGAAGAAGT
Source organism: Nicotiana sylvestris (assembly GCF_000393655.2). Taxonomy (NCBI): domain Eukaryota; kingdom Viridiplantae; phylum Streptophyta; class Magnoliopsida; order Solanales; family Solanaceae; genus Nicotiana; species Nicotiana sylvestris. Next base: position 19,946,326 of record NC_091064.1, read on the forward strand.
GTGTGAGACTCATGGTTTGACTCGATTGGGGAGATGCTTTGCCCCCGAAGAGCTGAGAAAATCTAAGACCTCAAAAGATAATCCAGTGTTGGTGAAGAAAGTGGTGACTGAAGAAGCAGAAGAATTTCTGAGAAAGATGAAAGTGCAAGACTATTCCATTGTGGAACAGTTAAGAAAGACACCAGCTCAGATCTCGCTCTTGTCATTATTGATCCATTCAGACGAGCACCGTCGCGCTTTGATGAAGATCTTGAACGAAGCCCACGTTCCTAACAAAATCTCAGTAAACCACTTGGAAAAGATAGCTAACAAGATATTTGAGGTAAACAAAGTCACTTTTTCTGATGATGAGTTTCCCGTAGAGGGTACCGAGCACAATAGAGCCCTTTATCTGACGGTGAAATGCGAAGATTCCGTGGTTACTCGGGTACTGGTTGATAATGGGTCTAGCGCGAACATTTGTCCTCTCTCCACATTGACCAAGCTGAAAGTGGAGGATGAAAGAGTTCACAAGAACAGTATTTGCATTCAGGGATTCGACGGTGGAGGGAAGGATTCAGTCGGGGACATAGTGCTTGAGCTCACAATAGGCCAGTTGAATTTACTATGGAATTCTAGGTGCTCGATGTGGCTGTTTCGTACAATCTGTTGTTGGGACGACCCTGGATCCATGCTGCCAAAACAGTCCCGTCTACTCTGCATCAAATAGTCAAGTTTGAATGGGATCGACAGGAAATTGTTGTACACGGCGAAGATAATTTGTGTGTGCCCAATGGTGCCAATGTTCCGTTCATACAGGTTGACGATGACAAGTGACCATGGGTTTATCAGGTTTTTGACAAAGTATCGGTAGAGAAAATTTCGGAAGGAAAGTGCGTTCCAACTCCAAAGATGGCTGCGACATCAGCTATGGTAGCTATTGAAATGTTGAAAAATGATTTCGTACCGGGCAAGGGTTTGGGTGCATCTCTACAAGGTATTGTAAAGCTAGTTTCTCTTCCAAAGAATCTGGATACTTTTGGTCTGGGGTTCAAGCCTACCGTTACAGATGTGAGAAGAGCTAGAAAAATGGAACAGAAAGCATGGACATTGCCAAAGCCAATCTCGCGTCTGTCTAGGTCATTCGTCAGGCTGGGTATCAGAAGGCAACTGTTATCAAAGGTTCCTGGACCACTGATTGGTGCCGATGGAGACTTGGAGAAGGGGTTCAAAAGGTTATTCTCCGAGGTTAACACGGTTCAGGCTGGGGAAGGGTCCAGTAGGGTAGATGTTCAATTTGTGGGACCACGTGCAAAAGTCAACAACTGGGAAGCTACTCCTCTTCCTATCCGGAGGGAGTCTTGGTAGTGGGTTATGATTTTCTTTTATTGTCTGGATTATTCTAGGGTCTGTAATTCAGATATTATGTTTCGTCCAATTGGATGTGTTAAAACTCTGTTATTTTTAAATTCAATGAAATGCAATTGTTCCTTTTCCTTCATTTCCTCTAATTTTATTTTTGTTTTCTTCTTTTGTACAATTCTTTTTATGCTGATATCAATGGCATGACATGCATGAGGAATCTTCGGCCCAGTTTTAAAAGCCAATCTAACTCTGAAATAATAATACAAGAAATTGAGTGTGATGACGAGTTGGAATTTGATGATGATGAGGCCTATGAAGAAATTAGCAAGGAACTAAGTCATTTTGAGGAAAAGCCCAAACCTACTTTGAACGATACAGAAGCAGTTAATCTGGGAGACCAAGAAAATGTCCGTGAAACTAAAATAAGTGTACATATAGAACATCAACTCAGGGAGGAGATAATTAAAGCACTGTTCGAATACAAAGATGTTTTTGCATGGTCCTATGACGATATGGCGGGTCTAAGCACTGATTTAGTGGTTCATAAGTTGACCACTGACATGGCATTTCCTCCTGTCAAACAGAAGGTGAGAAAGTTCAAAACAGATATGAGTGTAAAGATCAAGGAAGAGGTCACCAAGCAGTTCAATGCCAAAGTCATTCGGGTCACCCGTTATCCCACCTGGTTAGCCAATGTTGTGCCTGTACCGAAGAAGGATGGTAAGACCAGGGTGTGTGTTGACTATCGGGATTTCAACAAGGCGAGTACAAAAGACAATTTCCCTTTGCCGAACATCCATATTTTGATCGATAATTGTGCCAAACATGAGATTGGTTCTTTTGTGGATTGTTACATGGGTTATCATCAGATCTTAATGGACGAGGAAGATGCAGAAAAGATGGCATTCATCATGCCGTGGGGAACGTACTGCTATCGGGTCATGCCATTTGGCTTGAAGAATGCTGTGGCAACCTACATGAGGGCAATGAAAACATTATTCCATGATATGATACACCAGGAAATCGAGTTGTACGTGGATGATGTGATCGTGAAGTCTAGAAAGCAGTCTGACCTTGACAAGGATCTGAAGAAGTTCTTCCGAAGGCTTCGCAGGTACAATCTCAAGCTTAATCCTGCAAAGTGTGCTTTTGGGGTGCCATCTGGAAAGTTGTTGGGGTTCGTAGTCAGCCGCCGGGGCATTGAACTGGATCCACGAAAATCAAGGCCATCCAGGAATTGCCACCTCCGAGGAACAAAACCGAGGTGATGAGTTTGTTGGGGAGATTGAATTATATCAGCAGGTTCATCGCTCAGCTCATGACAACTTGCGAGCCTATCTTCAAACTGTTAAAGAAAGACGCTGCGGTCAAATGGACAGATGAATATCAGGAGGCATTTGATAAGATAAAGGTGTATTTGTCAAATCCACCTGTGTTGGTCCCGCCAGAACTAGGGCGACCTTTGATTCTATATTTGACGATTTTGGACAATTCATTCGGCTGTGTATTGGGTCAACACGATATCACTGGAAGGAAGGAGCAGGCTATCTATTAACTTAGCAAGAAATTCACGTCGTACGAGGTTAAGTATACTCATCTTGAGAGGACATGTTGCGCCCTAACTTGGGTAGCCCAGAAGTTGAAACATTATTTGTCCTCTTATACTACTTACCTCATATCTTGCTTGGATCCATTGAAGTATATCTTTCAGAAGCCTATACCCACGGGGAGGCTTGCAAAGTGGCAGATCCTGCTCACAGAGTTTGACATTGCCTACGTGACTCGAAAGAAGCTAAAGCATCACCTATCTATCATAAACAAGTGCCCTTACAGAACAAATAGTCCATACGCTCAAATCAAAGAATGAATATAATTTAAGGACTTTGCATCAAAGAACCTCTCTCGCATTCACAAATGAATTCACATGTATGCACAAAGAACCATAGGATTACCCATTATGTACATCTATACTAATTAAGTATGCTCGAATAGAATCAAATAGGACTTTAACGGGTTGTAATGTGTCATGACCCTAAACCCAGATCCGGTCGTGATGACGCCTCTCGTGAAGACAAGGCCAGCCGACACTTCCCATATCCAATTATTAACAGTTAAACCATAAGAAATAAATCTAAATCATGGCAAGATAATCCTAAGTTAACAGATAATAACATAATTTGCAGAAAATAACCCAACACAGCCCGATATCAGGGTGTCACTAGTCACGAGCATCTAATAACACCGAATACTCCAAAGTAACTACAGAGTTTAGTACGGAACTAAGAATATAAAGGAAAAGAGATAGGGAGGAGCTCCGGTCTGCGAAACCCAAAGGACCATTTGGCCGAGAACCCGGTTGAAGAAGATTATGAACCTTTGAAAACTTATTTCCCCGATGAACAGGTGATGTACATTGATGAGTTGGAGCAAGTTGAGAAGCCGGGATGGAAACTTTTCTTTGATGGGGCTGCAAACATAAAGGGCGTGGGGATATGAGCAGTGCTTATTTCTGAAACAGGGCAGCACTACCCTGTTACGGCTCAGCTTCGTTTTTACTGCACCAACAACATGTCTGAGTACGAGGCATGCATTCTGGGTTTGAGGTTAGCTGTGGATATGGGTGTCCAGGAAGTCTTGGCCTTGGGTGACTCGGACCTCCTAGTGCACCAAATTCAGGGAGAATGGGAAACACGGGATTTGAAACTCATACCGTATAGACAATGTTTGCATGATCTTTGTCAACGGTTTCAGTCAATAGAGTTCAGGCATATCCCAAGAATACATAATGAAGTCGCCGATGCTTTGGCTACTCTGGAGTCAATGTTACATCATCCAGATAAGGCTTATGTGGACCATTTGCAGATTTAGGTCCGTGATCAGCATGCTTACTGTAATATGGTGGAAGAAGAACTTGATGGGGAGCCATGGTTCCATGATATCAAAGAGTACATCAGGATGGGGGTATATCCGGTACAGGCCACAGGTGACCAGAAAAGAACAATTCGACGATTTGCAAGTGGATTTTTCTTCAATGGAGGGGTATTATATAAAAGAAATCTAGATTTGGGATCGCTCAGATGCGTAGATGCCAGACAGGCCACAACTATCATGACTAAGGTACACTCCGGAGTTTATGGACCGCATATGTGTGGGTACGTTCTGGCAAAGAAGATTCTTCGAGCAGGTTATTACTGGCTCACTATGGAGCGAGATTGCATCAGTTATGTGCGCAAGTGTCATCAGTACTAGGTGCATAGAGATTTGATTCATTCCCCACCATCTGAATTGCATACAATGTCGGCACCATGGCCCTTTATTGCTTGGGGCATGGATGTCATTGGGCCAATCGAGCCAGCAGCATCAAACAGAGACGGGTTTATTCTGGTAGCCATTGATTATTTCACCAAGTGGGTTGAAGCAAAAACTTTTAAATCTGTGACCAAGAAAGCAGTGGTCGATTTTGTGCATTCAAATATCATCTGTCGGTTTGGGATTCCGAAGGTAATCATCACAGACAATGGTTCTAATCTCAACAGTCATTTGATGATGGAGACCTGTCAGCAGTTTAAGATTATACATCGCAATTCCACCCCATATCGCCCTAAAGCGAATGGAGTCATCGAGGCAGCCAATAAGAACATAAAGAAGATACTGCAGAAAATGGTGGAAGGGTCCAGACAATGGCATGAGAAGTTACCTTTCGCATTGTTGGGTTATCGCACTACTGTTCGCACTTTAGTAGGGGCCACTCCTTATTTGTTGGTGTATGGCATGGAGGCAGTAATACCCGCAGAAATCGAAATCACATCCCTTCGGATTGTCGATGAGGCAGAAATTGATGACGTGGAATATGTCAAAACCTGCTTGGAGCAATTAAGGATGATTGATGAAAAGAGATTGGTAGCGGTATGTCACGACCAATTGTACCAGTAGAGAATGGCAAGAGCATATAATAAGAAGGTACGTCCACGAAAGTTTGAAGTGGGTCAGTTAGTGTTGAGACGTATCTTGCCTCATCAGGCTGAAGCAAAAGGGAAGTTCGCCCCGAATTGGCAGGGGCCATTTGTCGTAACTAGAGTGTTGTCCGATGGCGCATTATATTTTACAGATGTAGAAGGGAAATATGTAGAAATGGCTATCAATTCCGATGCAGTCAAGAGATACTATGTATGATTTCTTCGTTTGATTGTCTTTGTATTTGTTTGTATTTGGCATATTTTGAAGATTGAAATGACGAAGGCATTTTGTTCTGCTATCTAAACACCTTATCCCTCGTCAACCCTTTGAGCCTTACTTATTTTTCATACCCCTTTTTCGGAGTCAGTAGTCAATATCAGAAACACATACGTAAAAGATAAGAAAAGGAGAAGAAAATGAAAAGGGGAGAAGAAAGGAAAAGAAAAGAATGAAAAAGGGGGAAAAGAAGAAGAAAAGAGAAAGGAAGAAGAAAAACAGTAAAAGAAAAAGAGAGAAAAGCAAAAGAAAAAAGAAGAAAGAGAAAAAGAGAAAATCACAACAAACAAAGTTATTTGTATGACATGAACTACGTCCGACCTGATTCCTTTTAAGGATACGTAGGCAGTCTCACGGTTTGGTCTCATCAAACAAAAATCCAACAGCCCCAAGCAAGAAACTGGGGCAGAAGTCGTGGTTGTTTTGAAAAATCTGATTCCGAAAGTTGTAATTTTAACCCATTTGAATTGTTTTGAGCCTTTTATTCCCTTTCTTTCTAACCCTGTCCAACAGCCCACATTACGGTCCAAAGAAAGACCTTCTGATCAGTCTTTGAGAAATGTCAAGTCGAGCAGGTAAAGGTAATTTCATGTCAGGGGCAACACTCTGGTTCAAGCAAGAAAATAAAAATGAGAGAGTCTTATTGGTGAAAACCTTCACAAGCACCGTAAGGCGACGGGAGTTGAGAGAAATTGAAATGAGAGAGTCTTATTGGTGAAAACCCTCACGGGCACCTTGAGGCGAAAGGGAGTTGAAAAGTCAACAAGTGAGAAAGGTCTGTTGGTGGAAAACTATTTTAAGGCACCGCAGGATGAACAAGGTCAAGGTTTGAGTAAAGTAATTAGGTCATGGAAATGCTGAGGCGACGAAGTACGGCAACTGAAAGTGGACCAGTTGGACAGATTGGGCCGATTAATACGAAATACATGTCATGATCATTGGTACCAGCTGTTCCACTCAGATAAGTTTCTTGTTCTTTTTCCCTTTGTAGCTGTCATCCGGTTTTGGATTCTTCTTATCCTTAACCCGCAAAGTCATTACATTTCATTTTATTTTGGGTTTATTTGTCTAAGATGTTTTAATGTCAGTCTTGTCCCAAATAAGTGGAAAAGAATTTCAAAGCTCACTACCAATTTCCAAAATTGCAAATCACAACATGGTCAGAACATACTAAAGACATCATGATATAAGGTGGGATACGGGGAATCACCAGAAGTTTCACCGGTAGAATGTTTTGGTAATGTCATGGGAAATGCGAAGGTTCAGATAAGGGGGTCAAATCATTCAGAAAGTCAAAGCGGTTCAGGGCCAGTTCGGGAAAGCCATTCAGAACAAAACATTGCAGTGGAAAGATCTCCAGCAAGAATTCCATCAGCTAACCACCACTTTAAACTGACAAAAGTTTCTTTGATTGAAACAGGGGCAGAAAATTCATTTATTTCGGAGAAACTCTCCGCAGGGGAAAGAGCAAGCATCAAAATAGAAAATTTTCTTTATTTTTGTCTATTTTGTTGAAGTCAGGAGCCCGCCTGGAGAGCAGGTAATACATTTCAAGTTGAAGTTAGGAGCCCGCTTGGAGAGCAGGAAATACTTTCAAGCGTAGCAATCAGGAACCCGCCTGGAGAACAAGGGAGTACAAGTTAAATTTTAGCTTTCAAAATTCTTTGTTTTGTCTATGTTAGAGTTAGGAGCCCGCCTGGAGAGCAGAGAATACTTTCAAATGCAGCAGTCAGGAGCCCGCCTGGAGAGTAGGGAATACATTTCAAGTTGAAGTCAGGAGCCCGCCTGGAGAGCAGGGAATACTTTCAAGCGTAGCAGTCAAGAGCCCGCCTGGAGAACAAGGGAGTACAATTTAAGTTCTAGCGTTCAAACTCGTTGTTTTGTCTATTTTGAAGTCAGGAACCCGCATGGAGAGTAGGGAGTACTTTCAAGTTGAAGTCAGGAGCCCGCCTGGAAAGCAGGGAATACTTTCAAGTTTAGCAGTCAGGAGCCCGCCTGGAGAACAAGGGAGTACAATTCAAGTTTTGATTTTTCAAAATTCTTATTGATATTCGGTAATGTGATTCGTTTTACACATGGGCCCAACCACCAAACTGGGGCAGAAAATTCTCTTTGTTTTTGTCTATTTTGCTGAAGTCAGGAGCCCGCCTAGATAACATGGGATTGCATATTAAGTTCAGCAGTCAGGCATCCACCTGGAGAAAAGGAAACATCTCAGTTTACAATTCAAGGCGGCAACGAAGGAATTTTACCGAGAGAATACAAGGCAACAAGAAACACAAGATCAAGTTTGAAAATCTAGATAGGATTTTGTAAAGCATAGATCATAGTCTAGTCTAGCTTCTTTTATTTTTGACATGTTGTAATAAGGGGTTCAGTGAGCAGCAGCAACAGCATCAACAGTGAAATCACAGCTCCATGGTAGTCCCAGCTACCAAACATTCCTGAACTACACTAACCTGATTCCTTTTTAGCCAAGGATATGTAGGCAACCTCGGAAGCAGAGTGCGGTCAAATCTTTCAAAAATGCTTCCCATGGAGTATTCAAACGGGCAAAAATCGCTCGTATCCGCTCACTTATCTTTGCACGAAAACTCTTTGTGTTTCCGGGCAAAGAGGGGCAGCTGTGAGCACGTGATTTTTGCCCTATATGAATTACTCCAACAAATTCAAAACAAAATAATTTCTTTCAGTGTTTGCAATTTTGTTGGATTTCATGGCATTTTTTGTTAATTATTTGCATTTGTCTGTGCACGTTTATTTTATTTAATTCATGCAAAATACAAAAAATATGTTGCATCTCCATTTAGGATTTAATTTTATATTTTTAGATTAATTAGTAAATTAGTTTGTTTATAAAAAATGAAAATCACAAAAAAAATCATTTTGCATTTTTACTTTTTAATTTTGAATTGTATAATTTTTCTTTAAATTTAGGATTTAATTAATTATTGTAAATACCATGATGAGTGATTAATCTAATTGCGTAGCTTAATTTAGTTTAAAAATTATTATTAATTAATTTAGGTTTTATTTTAATTTTGAAAAGAAAAGAATTTTGAAATTGAAAAAAAGAAAAAGAAAGAAGTGAAAGAAAATCTAAATCTGGGCTAAAACCCATTTAATTTTCCCCAGCCCACACAAAATTACCCAATACCCGGCCCGAACCCACGCCTTGACCCGGTCGGTTTCCCCCCCAAACCAAACGACGTCGTTTCATGGGCAACAAATCAGGACCGTCGAAGTTTCTTGATCGAACGGTCCTGAAGCCCGGGCCACTTAGTATTTAAATGTCCAAACCTGCCCCCTACCCCTCACTCATCTCCCTTACAACCCACCCCTGCAAACCCTAACGATGCTGCCCCTAAATCCCCCCACCACCGGAGGCGGCGCCACCACGAACCGATCCCAAATTAACACCAAGTACCCTCTTCAACTCCCTCAGTCCAAATCTATAAGCACCTTCCATCGAACAAGCCCAGAACGTCTCGAATCTTGGATTGAAAGAAAAACGCTAGCACCGCCCCTGTGTTCTCCGATGGCGGCGCCACCTCGGTTCGACCCCAAAATCACACCCCTGAACCGCCGTCTCTCTCTCACTCTAAATCCCCACTTAGATTCCCTCAAATCACCTCAGAACTCTCTGAATTTCAAATCTGAGTTCGAACCCTAAAAATTCCGTCGAAGCTATGGGAATGCATGACCTTAAGCCTCCGATTTGCTCGAGTTTGAAGTCTGTTTCAACACGAATTAATGCGGCTCATTTGTTCTTGACAAAAAACAAGTGATTAGCATCAGTTCCGCTTAAATCAAGGTGTTCGATGCCATTTCGGGTTTACTAGGGTAAGTTTCTTTCCCTTTTTCTTTTCTATCCGAGTTTACCTTCTGGTCCTCTCCCTTTCTTTAAGTTTTTTTTACCTTGACTGAAATTTGAACAAAGTTCTGAACCTAGTTTCTCTTAAGATTGATTTTGCGTTCGTATCTGTTTCATTGTCTTTTCAGCTTTCTTTTTTTTTGATGTTTATGGTCTGGTTAATTTTCATTAGTGTCATGCTTAAATTTCTCATTTTTGTCTTTGTTTTGTTCACTGAGCTTAATTAGTTAGATTAATTAGTTCCCCGCTTGTTTGTGATCGTTAATTAGTTGATTTCTTTGGCTTTTAATTTTTCTGAGTTCGTTTGGGTTTCGTCTTTGGGCTCTGAGGTCAGTCTAAGATCTTATGTTAAAGGCATTCTATTTGGCCTGAGTCTGAGCCCATGTCTAGTTAAGCATTGAGCCCGTTTGGGGATTCAAAGCCCATGTTCAAGTCTGGTCGGGCTTCAAGGTAAAATACAGGGGTAATAGGGGTAAATTGGGTAAGTCACCTAAGGGAATCTTGCTATAACAGACTTGGAAGCTTCTAGGAAGCTGGGGAAGGGGTTGGTTCTAATTTTCTGTTTTTTTTATAAGGGTATCTGAGCTATAATGAAAATTAAAAGGGGGGCAAAGTGCAAAAACTAAGTCTGCCCTAATAGCTTGCCTATAAAGGCAGATTTTCTTGCCTTTCAAGGCAGACCCAAGGGCTAAAAAGAAGAAAAACTCAGAAAAATACAAAAATGGCAGGAATTTTACTGTTTCATTGAATTTCTGTGATTGTGGATTCCTTTTCAACTTCTGAAACTACTTTTACTCATCCGAGTGGGAAAGAGACTGGACTTGGTCGCCAAAGGTTGGGTCTAAAGTTTTGTTGGGCTGCCGAGTGTTTGAGTTTGTTGTATTGAGCTGTTGTACATCATTTCTGGGGTTGGGACTGGTTTTGCTGGCTGTTTCAGTGCTGATTCTTGTTGTTGCTCCTGTTAATTTTTCATTTTTGTCTTTGTTCATTCCCAGGTACACATCTCTGCACTCTATTCGAATGTAAACCTTGATGTGGGAAATCAAAAATTGAATCTGGAGCTTTGAGTTGTATTCAATTTGAGTTTAAATTAAGAATATAGCATTCTTGTCCACTCTGTTTTGCTGGAAATTTCACTTACTGCCTTTCAACTGTGAACAATGGGATCAACCTTTAACCTCTGAATGTCATACGACATGGTAGCCTAATCTAAATATCTACCTCAGTATAAGTTCTTTATATGTAGTCATTTTACTATTCGTTTGTCTCGAGGTCAGTAGTTGGACTGATTTAGTTGACTCAAGATTGTTTATTTCACGGACTATTAGATCTGATTGAAATTGGTATTTACATTTTACTTGCCTGAGTTTTGTATCGCATTTTCTGGTACAGTTTTAGAATTCGAGCAAGTTGTTTGCTCTCGAAGAACTGTGATTCAGACTATGAATTTACAGTTCGACGAGTACCAAATCTGGTAAAATACCATCAGGGTTCGAGCTCCATATAATATGTTGATGATATAGTTCGGGACTTGAATTTTCATTATGCCATTTGGTCCAATATGGTTGCTGCATTTTGTGGAGGAAATGGGTTTAGCAATGCATGTAAAGCATTACTAGAAGTTGAGTTCTGCATTAAAAATTGTTGATGCAGATTTGGCATGTAACAAAGAGTAGCCTTGGATTTGTATTTGCTTGTAAATAGATACGAATTTGATCTAGCAATCTGGATGTATGTTAGTTCATATATGACTATCTTTATGGAATCACTTAAAGGAATTAGGCCCGGTTGGACCGCATATGACAGATTGCTAGGAAAGGGCCTTCATATTTGTATTGCTTCCCCCCCCCCCCTTACTCAAAATGCTTCAAGTGATATTGGGCCTATAGTCAGCCCAAAACTATTCTCATGCGATGTGAATGCTTATTCTATCCCATTCAGACTTAAAAGTGATCCGAACTTCAATTTTAGGGTGTGGTTAATGTCGTGGCCCGAGTTAATTAATTGCCGTCCCTCAATGGGTTTGTGGCGTAATATCAACCAATATATGACCCTCACATGTTTTAATTAGACAATAAGACAAATATTCGTAGAGAAACCTTTAGGGCCGTCTAAAATACTATCGTGGTTGTGGACACGTTCGCATGACACAGTTACGATTTCTTAAAAAGTAAATCGGAGTATACGTTCGTGTAACTTTGGCTAAACTTTCTTAATAATAATAAGCGTTATTAATTATGGACACGTTCGCGTGACATGATTTTTGACGCGCCAAAGGAAAAGTGTATACGTATGCGTAACTCAATTCTTTAACTACGAATAATCAAGTGATTTAAAAACGGTAAAAGGTAAATGCACATAGGATCTAAAGTCAGTAATTAAATAATTTCAATAAGCCAAGTATGATCAAAGCAATCGTGCTAGAACCACGGAACTCGAAAATGCCTAATACCTTTTCCCGGGCTAACAGAATTCCTTACCCGGATGTCTGTGTTCGCAGACCGATAATAGAGTCAAACATCCTCGATTTGGGATTTTAAGCCGGTGACTTGGGACACCCTAAATTATCCCAAGTGGCGACTCTGATTTTTTAATAAATAAACAATCTCGTTTCGATTGTCCTTTAATTGGAAAAACTCCCCTATATTTATGCCCTTTACGGGGTGTGAGTAAAAAGGAGGTGTGACACATGGGATCAGTTTCTACTGCTTGCAGATTTTGCTTATTACAACAGCTACCAGTTGAGTATTCAGATGGCTCCATATGAGGCTTTATATAGGAGGCGGTGTAGATCTCCAGTTGATGAAGCTAGGCTATTGGGGACAGACTTGGTGCAGGATGCTTTAGAAAAGGTGAAGGTAATTCAGGAGAGGCTTCGTACAGTGCAGTCGAGGCAAAAGAGTTATGCTGATAGGAAGGTTCGAGATGTGTCCTACATGGTTGGTGAGAAGGTTCTGTTGAAGGTTTCGCCTATAAAGGGTGTTATGAGGTTTGGGAAGAAGGGTAAATTGAGTCCTTGATTCATTGGGCCTTTTGAGGTGCTTCGGAGGATTGGGGAGGTGGCTTATGAGCTTGCTTTGCCACCTAGATTGTCGAGTGTGCATCCGGTATTTCATGTTTCTATGCTTTGAAAGTATATAGGGGATCCGTCTCATGTTCTGGATTTCAGCAAGGTTCAGTTGGATGGTGATTTGACTTATGATATGGAGCGAGCATCTATTTTGGAGCGTCAGGTTCGAAAGTTGAGATCAAATGATATAACTTCAGTGAAAGTGCAGTGGAGAGGTCGGCCCGTGGAGGAGGCTACCTGGGAGACCAAGCGGGAGATGCGGAGAAGATATCCTCACCTGTTTGAGGCTTCAGGTATGTTTCTTGACTCGTTCGAGGAGGAACATTTGTTTAAGAGGGGGAAGATGTGACGACCCGGCCAGTCGTCTCATGTGTTACTGCTCTGTTTCCCCTATTTATGCTTCTTATTGATTTGTTTATCGGTTCTATATGTGATCGGGTTGGTTAGCTTGGGTTCGGAAAGGATTTTATAAGGTTTGAGACACTTAGTCTCTTTTGAGGAAGCTTAAGTGGGAAAAGTCAACCGGATTTTGACTTATGTCTTAGATGTCTTGGATGTGAGTTCCGATGGTTCAGATAGTTTTGGGAGGTGATTTGGGACTTTGGAGCATGATCGGAATGTGCTTTGGAGGTCCGGAGTAGATTTAGGCATGAATTGGCGAAATTGGATTTTTGGCGTTTTCCGGTAGATAGGTGAGATTTTGAAATAGGGGTCGGAATGGAATTCTGAGAGTTGCAGCATTTCTTTTGTGTCATTTTGTATGTGTGTGAAAAATTTCAGGTCATTCGTACGTGGTTTGGTTGGGTTTTTTATCAAAAGCGTGATTTAGAAGATTTTGGAATTCTTAGGCTTGAATCCGATGCGAATTTGGTGTTTTGATTTTGTTTTGAGCGTTCCGAAGATTGGAACAAGTTTTAATGATGTTATGGGATATGTTGGCATGTTTGGTTGAGGTCCCGGCGGCCTCGGGTGAGTTTCGGGTTGTCAATCGGATCATTTCTAGATGTTGAGAGTTGTAGAAAATTATTGTTCAGTGTTGTAGAGAAATGGCCTTCGCGTTCGCGAGTAGGCCCTCGCGTTCGTGCAGGGTTAGTTGAGGAGGTTGAGGATTTAGCATTCACATTCGCGAGGAAGGATCTGCGTTCATGAAGGGCTGGAATGTCGTGCATCGTGTTCGCAAGGTGGAGCCGCGTTCACATAGAGGGGGTTGAGCAGCTGAGGTTCAGGCTGGTTTGTGCTTCGCGTTCGCGGGATGGGAGTCGCGATCATGATGATTTAGGGAGCTATGCCTTCGCGTTCACGAGCTGGGCGTCACGATCGCGAAGAAGGAATTTTGGTCAAAGTTATATTGTGTTTCGCGAACGCGAGGCGCTGACCGCATTCACGAAGAAGGGATTAAGGCCTGGGTAGAATGTTTAAAGAGTCATCTTGTCCGCGATTTTGGTGTTAACTTCCACCATTTTTGAGCGATTTTGGAGCTTTTTGAAGAGTATTGAAGAGAGATTCAAGGGGAAACACTTGGAGGTAAGATTTATGGACTTAATACTCGATTCTAATGTGAATTCCACCTAATTAATCATGGAAATTAAGCCTAATATTGAAGAACTAGGGCTTGTAATTGGAGACCTAGAATTTTGGATTTTAGGGGTCGTTTGTGGTTGGATTTTGATGCTTTTGGTATGAATGAACTCGGGTAGTTATACGGAGTCTATTGATGTAAATTTTATCGGAATCCGAGACGTGGGCCCAGGGGTCGGGTTTGGCCAATTTCGGGATTTGTGTTGTAATTTGATTTGTTTCAAGTGGTCTTTGTTCCTTTACCATATTTTGATGGTTTTGCACCGATTTTGGTTAGATTTGGAGCACTCGGAGGCCGATTCGAGGGGCAAAGGCATCGCGAGCTAGAGATTTGGACCGGGTAGAGGTGAGTAATGATTGTAAATATTGTCCTGAGGGTATGAAACCCTGGATTGCACACCGTTGTGCTATATTGGGGTGACGGTCATGCTAGATGACGAGTGTGAGGTCGTGCACTATTAGGTATTTGTGACTTAGTCCATCCCGAATGATTGTTTTACCGCGTATTTGATGAAAACTGTTTGTTAACATCATTTTTGGGTTGAATGCCAAATTTGGGCCTCGTGCCAACTATTCGAACCTTTAGGGAGTTTTTACTGATATTTCCTCACTGTTTTGACTTTATACTTGAACTCAGTCATGCTATATTCTACTATTTTCATAACTCAGCCATGTTTACTCCGCTTTAACACTTAAATGATACTTTAAATGATATTTTGGGTTGAGCATCATGTTTTACTGTTGCGTGATTGGCTTGTGAGATTCTGACTGAGTAAGGCCGAGGGCCTATGTTGTGAGGAAACACTGATTATGATTATGAGGCCGAGGGCCTGAGATTTGTACGCCACAAGGTGGCTTGTCAATATGAGACCGAGAGCCTAGTGATGATGCCACGAGATGGCTTGATATTGCGCTTGGGCTGTAAGGGGTCCATCCAGGAGTCTGCACACCCCCAGTGAGCGCGGGTACCTATTGTGATGTGAGATATAGCCCTAGGGGCTAGTATTGTTCCATGTGTTGCCCGAGGGGCTGATTCTGTTGGTATTGTGCCCGAGGGGCGGTTCTTTATGTGTTTATCTTTCCTAATTGTCTGTCATTTACTTGCTTAACTGTTAAAAGGCATTCCAAAGAAGTTTTAACTTAACTAAAGTGACTTTACCTATTTTTCACTATTTTTATTGTTTTCATTGGTTTTCACTGCTACCTTATAGTCTGTTGTTGTGCCTTTACGTGGTTTCTTATTACTTAGTCTGTATTTATTATTATTACTCAGTGAGTTGGAGTACTCATTTTACTCTCTGCACCCCGTGTGCAGATTCAGGCGCATCAGGTCCTGCTTGCGAGGGTTGAGAGTTGTCCAGCAGATTTCCGGAGATTCACTAGATAGCTGCTCGGCGATTCACAGCCCAGTGCTTCTCCCTCTATCTTATTTCCTTCTGTTTTAGTTATGTAATAGTGGAGTAGACTCTTTTATACTTGTAGTATTAATATAGATGCTCATGACTGGTGACACCCCGATATCTGGCTATGTCTTTTTTCGCAAACTGTATTATTTACCTTATTTTGGGATTTATGATTATGATTAAGACTTAGATTTATTACTTAATTGCTTAAAAATGAATTGGGAATGTGTCGGCTGTCCTTGTCTTTACGAGAGGCGCCATCACGACCGGATCCGGGTTTAGGATCTTGACAGATATTTTTCAAGTTCATTCTAAAAGACACAACCATGTTCACCTAACTAATAGAAGACATTCTCTTTTTCTTTAATTAATAAGAAATATTATATGAATTAAATCTGACAAATTGAAAAAGAATAAGTTACGATGGCATAAAATAAAATCTAGCAACTATATTTTGAATCATAAATTTTAGTTGATTTTAAAGTCCTAAAATATTAAAAAAAATAATTAAATAGTAATTTTGTTTATATAAAATTTATTTGTAAAGGGATCTTTACACAGAAAGCCGATAGGATTCACTATTTACTTTTTTCAACTATACATAAAATTTATACATATATATTATATATATGCCGGCTATTTAAAGTTTAAACTGCTGGTGGGCAGCTATTTAGGAAAAAAAATCATTTTAAAGTAAAAAAGGTTATATCAACATTAAATTTAGTTAAATATTTTTGTGACATAGTTTTATCACAAATATTCAAAATAACATGAATGAAAAACCGAAAAATTTGGTCTTTTGGAATTTGCGAGTGAAGGATCTAAAATTACTGGAGAAATAAAATGTATATTAACGATCTAAAGTCTAAGAATTACTAATGTTGAAATAATATTATATCACAAATTATCTCATATATAAAAAAACTATAATGAGCCGTCAATGGATTAAGTAATTAAGAAGGCGAGTGAAAAATAATTAACGATCCACATTTTAAAAAAAATCCAACAAAATACTTTATGAGAACTTTAAACTTATCAAAGTAATGATAAATATATTATTTGACTAAATAATAAAAAATAATCATGTAAAACAACCACAAATAACTTATAATATGCTTAATATTAGATGAATTAAGAAATCTCGTGTGCCTTTAATATGTAACTTTTAACACGCTTAACATTACGTATCTTAAAATAATTAAATTAAAGGTTTTACTTTTAACATATTTTACTTCAGACAATATTCAAATGAATAAGGATTTATATTAGTGAAATTTTTCTCAATTTTAAATTCTAAATATTAGGGGTTTCTACATTTTACAAGTAAGAAAAAATTTAGTAGCCAAAATTTTAGGAAAATAATTAAATAACACTTTATCTAGTGTGAAATCAAATTTTAAAGGGTAAAAAAAGGTAAACGATATTTCGCTATAATCTTGCTGCACATATAGCCCATATCAATAATTATAGAACTTTGAAATATTATATAAATATTATTAAACTATATATAATGCATTCCTGACGTATTTCATAAAATCACCATTCAATGAAATAACATCTTTATTTATTAATTGAAAAGATCAAAGAATTGAAGAAACATTATAAATCTAGCAAAGTAAAAAGTGGTGAATTCATAGTTGAACTTAGAGTTCAAGATATTAGCACATTCAAAATTTAAAAATTAATTGTAATATTAAATATTTGAAATATTATCCATAACTTCATTATATCCAACATAGAATGCATATTTATTACTGTAATTGTATACATCATTAACTAATAAAATTATTCTAACATGATTTCGTTAAATTGATTATTAACACTCTCTAACGAAAGACAAAAAATTTAAAAGAAGAAAAATAGTGTTCTTAATGTTAGGAGACAAAAAATAGCAAATTCTTTGTTTGCATTCAAAATTCTAAATTTTAGAAGTTTTTGCATCCGTTAAACAAGGAGAATTTGAATTTATTTAAAACATCTAAATAATAGGGAAAGACTTAAATGGCAATTTTGTACTATGTAAAATCTATTTTAAAGGGGTAAAAAAGGCGAACGACATTTCGCTAAGGACCTTCGTGCTTTTAATATAGTATAGATTATGCTATTTCACAAGTGATGAATAAATTCGTGGAGATGAAAGGGGAAGCAAGTCAAAGAAAATGAATTTTGTCCATGTTTGGCATGTGGGAGTAAAATACGGGTCGAACGTTAATACTCGATATTTACGGACTAGTACCATACAAGGTATCATGTGACCATGATAGTGGGATATATAAAGTGTATTAAAAATAAGTACAATTTTAAGTAATTTAAGGCAATTTTTTTAAATTATGCGGGAAATTGGTTAATTAACGGGTAATGGAACATTACACAGTTAACTAATAAGTGGATAAAAATTAATAAATTTCACCCCAAAATCGTGGCACAAAGCCACAAGACTAAGAATGACTCTTAGGCCTCATTTGTTTGCACTTAATAAAGGTCTGAATCTTAATCATTCAGATCTCAGACATTAAGTGTGTTTATTTTTAAAGTCTGAATCTTAATTATTCAGATCTTAATCATTAAGTGTGTTTGATTTTTGTACTTCATAACTACTTAATGGGTCTGAATAGGTCTATATGATTAAGATCTATAACAGAGACTTAATTCATTAAGATGCTATCACATATTAATTATTAACTGCTGCCACAGCCTGCCATTATCAACTACCACTATGCCACCACCACCACCACCACCAAGCCACCATCATCCTCAATCATAGTCGCCACCATTATCTACTATTACTACCACCATCCCCACCACTCCGACCACCATCATTCTCACCCACAATCAATACTATTAGGCACTGTGCGTCCACCAGACTGTATAGAGAACTGGGTTCTCTATGTGTTTCCTCTGAAAATACTGATGAACCAAATTGTATAGCGATCTGGTCCTATATCAGTTTGGTACAGTGCTAAGTTTGTGTGAGTCCACCGATTAGTAGAGTACCTGGTCCTTTATGGGGTTCTGCTATGAATGCTAGTAAAGCTGTATGTAAATAAGGCAGAGGATTTTTACGTGGAAAAATCCAACACAAAGGGATCAAAAAATCACAACCTACACTTGTAGGCTTTTAACTTCACTAACTTGCAATCTCCCTATTACAAGCCACTTTATAATAACCTTATTGTAAAGACTTCAACTAAATTGTGATGCTCTCATCACAAGCCACTATATAACTATCCTAGTTACAAAGACTTTGACTAACTTGTGATGTTACCACCATAAGCCACTTTGTCACACTCCGGTTACAACGGCTTTTGCTTATGACTAATCCTAGACACAACATAAACTCAGGGAGTATACGATTTACAAAGATTTCTTAATCAACGATTCTAAGAAAGTCGGATAGGTTTTACAATGAAGAACACATAACAAAGACTCAACAACCCTAAGGACTTAAGATATCATCAATATTGGATAAGGTCCATGAGGTTGCAGCAGCTTTGTTCTTGAGAAAGGTTCTTGAGCACTTGAGAGAATTTTCGTTTTTTGTATTTGCAAGTGGTGAACCAGAATCTTGTGCCTTGCATGAGGTTTATACTACAAATGACATTACCTTAGTAATTTCAATTCACAATGGTAATGTCCAATCTCAATGGAAAGTGGCTGCTGCACTGTCTGTTGCACTATTGCAGGCAGTCACTTTCTGCAGTTGCTTTCCAGTTGGAGTTGACTTGTACTTCTGTCAGAGAACCCTAAGGGACTAGGTCCCTATTGTGTTCTTCTTTGTACAGTTGCGGATAGTCACTTTTTGCAGTTGCGTTCCAGCTGTATAGTTGACTTGTACTTCTGTCAGGGAAGCACCAAGGGATCAGGTTCCTAATCTGGTTCTTGTGCACACTGCCCAGATTGTCTTGAGTTGAGTGACTTGAAAGATGTTTTGTATAGACTCATTGTAGGTGCACCTTGATCACATCACTTCAAGGTGCGTTGGAAACAGTGCACCTTGTAAGTGATCTGAGCACTTAAGTTGGTCAGAGAATGGGCGTTGGAAATAGTGCAGTGCGGCAGAATCTTCGTTTCCAGCTGTGTCCAATTGACTTTGTACTGCCGTGAGGAACCCATAAGAGTATCAGGTCCTTGTTTGGTTTCCTACCTCCTGAAGCTGTAGCAAGTTCACATTTGGCTGGAATCCGTTATATGCAGTGTAATTTAAGAGAGTCAGGTTCCCTATCTGGTTCTTGACATTAAGTTTGTAAGATCATCAAAACACAAAGTAAAGATATTGAAAACCTATTAATTTCCCCATTTTTTATGATGACAAACTTAGCATTGAAAACGAGGAGTTAGAGTTCCGAGAACCAGATTGAATTAACAGGAGACCACTAGTTCCCCCTTTTTTTATACCTTTACTTACACATGTTTCCCCATATGTTCCCCCTGACTTTTTATTATCATTCTTGGTCTTTTATCTGGTTTTATACAGAAAGTTTGTTAGATCATCAAAACATATATTAAAAGACGTTAAGCTCATCAATTTCCCCCTTTTGATGATGACAAACTTTTAACATTGATGACTATTTGACTTGACCAGATAAGGTACCAGCAACTGCATATGTTCCCCCTGACTTTATTCTTCCCCCTGACATATGTCTGCATACGTTCCCTCTGACTCTATTCTTCCTCCTGACATATGTCCCCCCTGACTCTATTCTTCCCTCTTTTGACATAGACAAAAAGGCATAAAAAAGTCCAACAAGGCTAATTCATGCCACATATGTGCACACAATCATGATAGAAAAGAGAAGCAAAATGGAAAACAAGCATTGTACAAGCAAAACAACAGCCACAAAATCATCAGAGCAAAAGATAACTGGTCACTTAGAGGGTCCTAAGGGGCACTAGAAGAGGGAGGTTTGGAAGAGGAGGCGGCAATGGTTTTGAGAGCTAGGTCCATGCGGGCAGTTGCAGACAACTGTTAGTCAAGCAGGTTCTCTACTAGTTGCCTAAGTCCAGAACTTGTCTCATAATTGCCATCTCCTAGATTGTCGGGCAAGTGTGCAATCCCACAAGACTTTTATGAGTGCTCAAACTCTCCTGACCAAGGCCACTGTCACTTGGAATGGTCTTTATTGAACCAGGTCCTCCCACAGTTTTCCATTTTTGTTTCCTAGACATTTCAACAAACTTCCCGTTTCTGCTTGCAACAGCCACAATGGCACCTTTCAAAACAAATCTTTCTCAACCACAAACTTTTGTAGATCTTTTTACTAAGGAACTAGGTTCCTCCATAACATCTTTATCAACCTCAACCACTGGAATGCGTTTATCAGTCACAGTTTCCCCCTATTTCATCAACCTCTTCTTTCTCTAACCAACGCCCGCACTTAAGTTGGAATGTGTTTATCAGCCACACCTTCCCCCTATTTCATCAATGTGATTGGTTTTTTTTAACCGGGTTCTTTGCCATGTTGAGAGCACTGGTGTTGACACATAGAAGCGGTACACAATCAATATATACACCAAAATCTTCCAATTGTTGCTTGATCCACAGTGAATGAGCACATCATGAGGCAGCTGCAACATATTCTGCTTTGGTTGTTGAGAGAGCTGCTGAGTTTTGTTTCCTTGTACCCCATGAAATAAAGCATGATCTAAAAGATAGTACAGAACCAGGTTCTGTGTGCCCTTAAAATATCTCAGAATTCTCTTAGCAGCCTTCAGATGAGATTCCTTAGAATTTGATTGGAACCTTGCACATAATCTCACACAAAATACAATGTTTGGCCTACTGGCAGTAAGGTAGAGTAGAGATCCAATGATTCCCTTACTTCCATGTCAAACCTTTTCAAGAGTTCTTTGATGCATTTCTGCTACCTAATACACGTTCCCTTTATGGACTGCTTCACTTGATGACCTAGGAAGACATTCAGTTCCCCCATCATACTCATTTCAAACACTCTTCCCATGAGTTTAGCAAATTCTTCACATAGTGAGTTAGTTGTAGCTCCAAATATGATGTCATCCTGATAAATTTGATCAACGAGCAGGTTCCTTCCCCGTTTCTTCAAAGACAATGTATTGTCAATCTTTCCTCTTGTGAAGCCATTTTCCAAGAAAAACTTGGATAGTGTCTCTTACCAGGCTCTAGGGGCCTGATTCAATCCGTACAATGCCTTATCCAATTTGAATATATGTTCAGGATGTACAGGATGTTCAAAAACCTGGAGGTAGCTTGATATAGACTTTTTCCTTGAAAAACCCATTCATGAAGGCACTCTTCACATCCATTTAGAATAGAGTGAATTCCATATGTGAATCAGAGGCAATGTTGATCCTAATAGCTTTCATGCGAGCTACTGGGGCAAAAGTTTCATCATAATTGATCCCTTCCTCCTGATTGTATTCTGGGACAACAAGCCTTGCTTTGTTCCTTATAGCATTTCCATGTTCATCCAGCTCATTCCTGAATACCTACCTGGTCCCTATGATGGTTCTATCTGAGGGTCTAGGTACCAGGTGACATACCTTGTTTCTTTTAAATTGATGTAGTTCCTCTTGCATTTCAGTAATCCACTCTGCATCCTTCAACGCTTCCTTGATATTTTTGGGTTCTATTTGGGATAGAAATGCTGAGAAGGCAAGGGAATTTCTAGATTTTGATCTTGTCTGAACTCCAGAATCAAGGGGGTGATTATATTATCAAGTGGATGAGCTTTTATGGATTCCCCTGTACTCCTTGTTTTGTTACTTGGGGAGTGCCTTGCACTGCATCTCCAACTCTTTCTTCTGCTTTAGGGGTAGTAATGGAAGTATCAGTTTCCTCTTGAGAAGTAGAAGAGGATGTTGCATTGTTTCTCACCTGTCTCCTTCATCTTACTCATCAAATCAGCCTTCCCATTTAAAACCCCAGATATTTCCCAGGGACCAAAAATGGTTCATTATCTTAATCATTATTGTTTCCTCCCTTTTTTGGAGGAGGATGTCTCATTGAATAGCATATGAACACTTCCTTCCACACAATGTCCATTTTGTTGTAGACTTTGTGGGATTTGCTTTGAGGGGGTTTTTTGCATCAAACTTCCTAAGCTGGTCCTTCCCATTGTTGAGAACATAGTATTTTCATCCAAAGGCTCTCAGATGAGTTATCTTTGGTTTTCTTCCATTGAGCAGCTCCTAGGGGTTTTGTTTAGGAGGGACCTGATCATACACTTGTTCACCAAGTAGCAAGCAGTGTTTGTTGCTTCTGCCCAGAAATTTTTGGCGATTCCTCTGTCAATGAACATTGTCCGTGCCATGTCTTCCAATGTTCTGTTCTTTCTTTCAACAACACCATTTTGCTGTTGAGTCCTTAGTGCTGAGAAGTTGTGAGTGATCCCATTTTCATTACAAACTCATCAAACTTGGCGTTGTCAAATTCTGTCCCATGGTCAGATCAGATCCATGCTACCTTCAATTACATCTTCACTTGGATCTTCTTGAAAAAGGCCACAAATACCTCATAAGTCTCATCCTTTGTTCTAAGAACCGTGTTCAAGTGAATCTAGAATTTGTCATATCACGAACCAGGCCCTTCTGAATCAATTTATTCAGAAGTGAGAAGCTTGCATGCCCCAATCTTTTATGCCAAAGTTCTGCGTCATCATCAATTGACTTCAAGAATATCATATCACCAGTTTGTAGACTTTTGATCCCTTTATCACAAATTTAAGAGATACTCAAGAGACTGTACTTCAGGCCATCCACATAGTTATGTTCAATTGAGTATCAAAGCGGTTTTCCATTTTTCCAACACCGAGAATGTACCCCCCCTTTTTTTAAATGATACATTCCCTTCCTACAGGGCTTTCAGTGAGAGAGAGTCCATGGTGCTTACAATCATGTACTTTGAGCATCCACTGTTCATGGTCCATTGCAGTCCGCTTCCTCCCACTATTCCCTGCACATCAAAATTATGAGTTAGATTTAGGAACCCAAACTAGTTTGGGTCCCTTGTTATGATAAAAGGGATGGATAAGGGCTTTTCCAGTCTATACAGGCAACATTGGTTTCTTGCGAGAAGTATCTGGTCCCCTGTTAGTAGTCACTTTGTCAATAAACACTTTGTTTTTCTGAACAAATTGAGCCCTTGCCTGGCAATTTTCTTTGAAGTGTCCATTGTTCCCATAGTGGGTACACAACTAGTTATCAAGAACTGTGATGTACTTGATGTGAGGGTTGTAATGAGTTTTCTCCTTTTGGAACCCGATTCCCTGCCTGTTTCAACTATTGTTGAAGTACATGGCAGTGACAGCATCTGAGGACCAGTTCCACTAGAGAGATTTCTCAAGATCACTTTTTACTTTCTTCAATTTAGCTTGAAGATGCCTATTTTTCTCGAGTTCACCACATATCCTAGTTCTAGCAGCTTTCAACTCATTTTCAAGCCTAATGTGTTCCTCACTGGCTATCTCCATTCCTTTTCCAGAATTTTCAGATTTTGACTTAATCTCCGGTTTGTCTATTGTTTCCCTTGGGTCTGCAATTATTGTCAAGAGATCATTTCTTTCTTCTTTGAGGTTTTTAATGGTTTCCTTATGGTCGATAACTACAGCCACTAAGTCATCTATGGTTTGTTCAGCTTCTCCTAGTTCTAAGATCACGGAATCCCTATCCTCCATAAGGTTATGATAGGCATCGATCAATACACTAGTTAAAGACATGAGTTTCTTAGGAGAGTAGGATTTCAGATTTCTCTGAACATACCTGAAATTTACCTCCTTGTTGTCATTGTCTTCATCATCATCTGGTTGTGCCATCAATGCAAAGGTTGAGTCATATTCATTTTCCTCACCTTCACTTGCCACCATGGAGCTATCACCAACATCAGTTTCATCTTCAGACTCACCAAATGCAAGAGCCTGTTTCATCACGTTGCAAACATGTCTCTTTTTCTTGAAGTCCTTGAAGGGCATCAGGTTCCTTTTAGCTGTTTTTTTAGAATTATTCTTAGAGAAATCTTGCTTCAAGAGAGGACAGTCTTTGATGAAGTGACAAGGCTTTCCACACTTATGACAGAGATTATAGTTTTTTGGTTTGCTGGAGCTGCCCCTTTTTAGCATTTCTCTATTTCTTCAGACCATCTTCTGAAACCTTTTGGTTAGGTAAGACATGTCACTATCTTCCTCACTTGAGTCATTTCTATCGGCTTCGAGCACCAGGTTCTTGTCATTTAAAAAGGAAGTTCTTTCAGTACCTTTTTCAAGATTTGGTGGAGCACCCATAAGGATCCTTTCTAGGTGTTAACCTTTTAGAAAGAACCAGCTCTGATACCACTTATTAGGAACTATGCATCAACCAGACTTTATAGAGAACCGGGTTCTGTATGTGTTTCCTTTGAAAATACTGATGAACCAAACTATATAGCGATCTGGTCCTATATCAGTTTGGTACAGTGCTAAGTTTGTGTGAGTCCACCGATTAGTAGAGTACCTGGTCCTTTATGGGGTTCTGCTGTGAATGCTAGTAAAGCTATATGTAAATAAGGCAAAGGATTTTTACGTGGAAAAATCCAACACAAAGGGATCAAAAAATCACAACCTACACCTGTAGGCTTTTAACTTCACTAACGTGCAATCTCCCTATTACAAGCCACTTTATAATAACCTTATTGTAAAGACTTCAACTAAATTGTGATGCTCTCATCACAAGCTACTATATAACTATCCTAGTTACAAAGACTTTGACTAACTTGTGATGTTTCCACCACAAGCCACTTTGTTACACTACGGTTATAAAGGTTTTTGCTTATGACTAATCCTAGCCACAACATAAACTCAGGGAGTTTACAGATTTACAAAGGTTTCCTAATCAACGCTTCTAAGACAGTTGGATAGGAGTTACAATGAAGAACACATAACAAAGACTCAAAAACCCTAAGGACTTATGATATCATCAATCTTGGATCAGGTCCTTGAGGTTGCAACAACTTTGTTCTTGAGAGAGGTTCTTGAGCACTTGAGAGAATTTTTGTTTTTTTGTATTTGCAAGTGTTGAACAAGAATCTTGTGCCTTGCATGAGGTTTATACTACACAAGACATTACCTTAGTTATGTCAATTCACAATGGTGATGTCCAATCTCAATGGAAAGTGGTTGTTGCACTATTGCAGGCAGTCACTTTCTGCAGTTGCTTTCCAACTGTAGTTAACTTGTACTTTTGTTAGAGAATCCTAAGGGACCAGGCCCATGTTGTGTTCCTCTTTGTATAGTTGGGGACAGTCACTTTCTGCAGTTGTGTTCCAGCTGTATAGTTGACATGTACTTCTGTCAAGGGAGCACCAAGGGATCAGGTTCCTAATTCGGTTCTTGTGCACACTGCCCAGATTGTCTTGAGTTAAGTAACTTGAATGATGTTTTGTATATACTCATTGTAGGTTCACCTTGATCACATCACCTGAAGTGATGTGAGCACTTTAGTTGGTCAGAGAATGAGTAGGCGTTGGAAACAGTGCAGTGCAGTAGAATCTTCATTTCCAGCTGTGTCCAATTAACTTTGTATTACCGTGAGGAACCCACAAGAGTATCAGGTCCTTGTTTGGGTTCCTACCTCCTAAAGCTGTAGCAAGTTCACATTTGGCTGGAATCCGTTAGATGCAGTGTAATCCAAGAGAGTCAGGTTCCCTATCTGGTTCTTGACATTAAGTTTGTTAGATCATCAAAACACAAGGCAAAGATATTGAAAACCTATCAAACACCCATCCACCTCAACTACCACAACTAACTATCCCACCACCATCAACAACCACAGCCAGCACTGCCCATCATTATAACCTACCACCACCTACCCACCACTTTCCTCAATCACATTTACTACCACCACCCGCCATTATTAAATATCACCATCCACCAACACCATCCTCAATCATAATCGCTACCACTACCAGTCACTACTAACTGCTAGCATGAGCTACCACCATCAACCAAAACTACCATCAAACACCGCCTCTAGTAGGCATTCACCCATTAGCCATCACCACCAACAACTATCATATTTTAAAGAACTATACATTTTATTGACAGAATATTAGATTAGTTAGTATTTTATTTGAACTTTATGTTTATTAATTTTCAAATAAAGATAAATTATATACATTCAGATATTAAAAATCAAACGGTCTTAATTATTTAGTATTCAGATCTTAATACACATCTTAATATATTCATATGCATATTCAGATTTAGATATCTTGATCTTAATACACATCTTGATATTCAGATGTGTATTCAGATTCAGACGTCTTAATCTTAAAAAAACAAATGAGACCATCATTTATGCCTAGGTGGAAACCTAAGGTAAATTGAAATTTAGCATACCAAGACTTATAATTTACCTTACCCAGACTTATAAGTCTTGTTACATACTTCATTTGGACAAGAAGAGAATCAGAACGTCAAAATCCTAAAGAAAAAACATACAACATATTTACTAATTCAAGACTTCAAAGAACAGAAGCCTTATTTTGTTCAAGCCTTCAACAACAAATTCAATCCGATTTTGGGGTTATAAATTCAATCCATGAAGGTTTCCAACGGAAATTGTTAGAATCATAGCAACGTAAAATTTTACTGTTACAAAGAGTACGGTGCAATCTTCAAGGATATTATATGGAGTTTTCCCTACTCCAGGTATGTTAAGGATATCCCTTCTTTCTTTTTGGCATGATCTAGACGACATGAACGAAACGAGAAAATGCACAACTCCCATAAATTACTCTATTCGTAGAAATGCTAGAGATGTGTATATTCTTATCCTCCCATATGTCATATTGTTCTATCATCTGTTCATGGGTCTCAAAAATATGTAAGTTGGTAAAGTTTATTTCATGATATTAATCAGAGGCATAATGGCCTTATGACGTACCGAGAGATTTTATTAACGTATTTCATATGCATTTCATGCATTTATCCATGCATAGTGACCCATGACTAGACGAAGTTATATACGCGTATATACATATATTATATTTACATGGGATATGGGAAAAGGTTATGGCATTATATACGCACCACCACTTGATTAGCTGGTATATGTTGATGATTTTGCCCACAATGGCCGAGATGATATGATGGGATGCCCTCAGAGGCTTGATGATGTTGTGAAACATGTACCTATGCACAACATGACATTCATACGCATATACATGACACTTTAATTATTTCATGATTTACAGAGCTATCCAGACTTACAGGTTGAGTCAGTTACTCTATATTTCTACCATGTCTGTTATGTACTTATTTATTTGCCTTACATACTCGGTACATTATTCGTACTGACGTTCCTTTTACTTGGGGACGTTGCCTTTCATGCCAGCAGGTCCTGATAGACAGATCGAGTGTCATGACCCGAAAACCGACCCGGTCGTGATGAAGCCTAATGTGAAACTAGGCCAGCCGACACAACTCCTGAATCTACCATTATTCAATAAAATTTATTTTTATACCATTTATTAATCAATAATCTCATGATGTGAGTTTAAATAAATAGTGCGGAATAAATACACAAGCCCGACATCGGGGTGTCACTAGTCATGAGCATCTACTACAACTGTCTAACAATATAAAGACCAATATGGCCAGGAATATCACAAGAGTACATGAAGGAAGAATAAGGAGGGAGAAAAGCAGGGCTGTGATCGCCAGGCAACTATCTTGCTAACTCCAATGAACCTGCCACCAAGCTTAGAAATACTTGAATCTACACACAAGGTGCATGGAGTAATGTCAGTACGCCAACTCAGTAAGTAATAAAAGTACATGAAGATTGAGCAGTAAAAAATCACATAAACCATGTCATAGCACCACAGTGGTCACAATATGTTCCCAAAATAGGATATCATTCAAATCATTTCATTAAATTTCCAACTTCATTAAAATCCTTTAGAAAATATCTTTCTAACCTTTTCAATAGTGGTTTAATGAAATATATATATAATGAAAGTGATGAAAATCATAATTAGCCCCTCGGGCAAAACATAGTTCGTATATCGCCCCTCGGCAAACAAAAATTCATAACCATTTCATAACTTAAAAAAATCATGGAGAAGGTAACAAAGCCGAATCAGTGACTAAATTTTGAACACCTCGTAAAACTTCAGTTTAAATGAAAGTTATTTAAAGCATGTGTTCAACATTTTCAATAGAGGCTCGGTCTAAAGATGAGTGAAAGCAGTAATTTAATCAACATACTCAACATAAACTCACTTTCAGGAGGAGTGAAAAATAGTAAGTTCATGAACAGTCCCCTCAGGCAAAGCATCACTCGTATATGTGTATATATATAGACCCTCGGGCAAACCACTCAGTCACTCATGACTCAACTCTCAACAATCAGCACTCACACTTAGTACTCACGCTCAATAGGTACCTTATCATAACTGTTGTAGCGTGCAGCCCGATCCATATATATATAGTCAACTGCGCTCAGTAGGGGTGTGCAGACACTGGAGGGGATCCTACAGCCCAAGCGCTATATCGCTGCGGCGTGCAACCCGATCCACCATATCGCTGTGGCATGCAGCCCGATCCATATATCGCTGCGGCGTGCAGCTCGATCCATAAAATATATAATCCTCACAACCAGGCCCTCGATCTCTCTCAGTCATTAACCTCACAATCAGACCCTTGGTCTATCTCAGTCATCAACCTCATAATCAGGCCTTTAGCCTCTCTCAGTCATCAACCTCACAAGCCACTCAGACTATCAGTAAAACAGGGCGTTCAGCTCAAATATCATTTATAATATCAAAAATTTAGTGAATAAGGCTGAGTTAAGAAAATTAATAAAACACAGCATGACTGAGTACAATTATTAAGTCAAAACAGTGAGGAACAGTAGTAAACAAGCCCCATAAAGGTCCAAAATAGTTGGCACGAGGCCCAAATATGGTATCCACCCAAGACATAGCAATATTTTTCGAAACACAATGATATTAAACAGTTTTCAATCAAATACGCGACTTAACAGTCATATGGGACGGACCAAGTCACAACCCCCAACGGTGCAAGACTCCACGCTCGTCATCTAGCGTGTTCGTAACCTCAAAGTAGCACAACGATGTGAAATCCAGGGTTTCATACCCTCAGGACAGCATTTACAATCATTACTTACCTCAATCCGGTTCAAACTCTAGCCCGCGATGCCTTTCCCCCCTTGAATTGGCCTCCAATTGCTCCAAATCTAACCAAAACCAGATTCATACCATCAAAATATGCTAAGGGAACAAAGCCCACTCGAAAATAACTAATTTACATCAAAAATCCCAAAATTGGCCAAACCCGACCCCCGGGCCCATATCTCGAAATCTGATAAAAATCACATCAATAGAATCCTTACACTCTCAC
This sequence comes from Nicotiana sylvestris, assembly GCF_000393655.2. Lineage (NCBI taxonomy): Eukaryota > Viridiplantae > Streptophyta > Magnoliopsida > Solanales > Solanaceae > Nicotiana > Nicotiana sylvestris. The sequence goes on from NC_091064.1 coordinate 19,976,197, forward strand.
GAGTCGACTAATAACAAATTCATCAAAATCCGACCTCAATCGCTCATTCAAATCCCCAAAAGAATTCTCAAACTTTTCTTCCATTTTCCCTAATTTCCACTCTAATTCTTCAAATTAAATGATGAAATTTAAGACTAAATCATGGAATTAAACCAAATATGAGTGAAGAATACTTACCCCAATTGCTCCACTGAAAATCTCCTGAAAGTTCACCTTCTCCCGAGCTCTCCAATGGCTTTTGTGATATTGGACTTAAACCCTCGATTTTAAAATATAAATTGACTGCCCAGGTATTTCTTCATCGCGAATGCAGCAGCACCCTCGCGTTCGCGAAGCACTAAGCTTCACTGACCATAATTCCCTTCTTTGCGAATGTGAGGGCCCACCTGCGAACGCGAAGACCAAACAGCCAACCATACGCGAACGTGGAACGCTCCTCGCGGACGCATAGCGTTAACTCAGGAACCTTCGCGAACGCGGGAATTTCATTGCGAATGCAAAGAACAAACAAGCTGTCCCTCTCAACAACCCTTCACGAACGCGAGTCCCTCTCACGAACGAGAAGAACAAGTCTCTGCAACAGAACAGAAGAAAAATTTGCAACTCTCAAAAACCAAAAATTGGTCCATTAACCACCTGAAACTCACCCGAGGCCCTCGGGACCTAAACCAAATATGCCAACATATCCCAAAATATCATTTAAACTTGTTCCAACCTTAGGGACACTCAAAACAACATCAAAACACCAAATCATCATCGGATTCAAGCCTATGAATTCCAAAACTTCCAAATTTTGCTTTTGATCAAAAAGTCTATCAAACCTCATCCGAATTACCTAAAATTTTGCACACACATCACAAATGACACAAAGGACCTACTCCAACTTTCAGAATTCCATTCCGACCCCTATACCAAAATATTACCTATCAACTGGAAAACGACAAAATTCCAATTTTGCCACTTCAAGCCTAAACCTTCCATGAACCTCCAAAATACATTCCTAGCACGCTCCTAAGTCCCAAATCACCTAACGAATCTAACCAAATCATAAAAAATTCCAATCTGAGATCATATACTAACAAGTCAAAACTTGGTCAAACCTTTCAAATTTTAAGCTTCAAATTGAGAATTGTTCTTCCAAATTCATTCTGATTACCTTGAACACCAAAACCGACAATTTATATGAGTCATAATACACCACACGGGGCTAGTCATGCCCAAGAACTGGCGAGTGAAGTGAAAAGTCTCAAAACGATCGGTCGGGTCGTTACATCGAGAGTCCTCCAAGTAGGCTATTAGCTCTGCGGAAGGTGTTGGTGCGCTCCATTTGCTCTGGAATTGCTTTTGTTGTTAGTGTGATTAAGACATGTACTGATTAGTATGGCGGGGCCCAGTCTCAACCTTTATGATATTTATGTACTCTTGGAGGATTGTAGACATATGTCGTATACGTGAAAGATTGTACGGCCTTGTCGGCCTATGTTTTGAGTTTATAAATGATCATGTTGGCCTATTAGGCATGTATGTCATGTGTATATAATGATGTAATAAGAAAGATATGTTACATTGGTACTCAGTTGAGTAAAGTACTAGGTGCCCGTCGCAGCCCATCGGTTTGGGTCGTGACAAAAGAGAATCTACAGTCAAGTGAAGAAAGAAACGAGAGGTGACAGGCCTTGAGATAACAAAAGAATATAGGCCATAAAGTCATATCCTCATTTCGAGAAATAAGTTCGCAATTCTGATGCGATTACCAAAAGGAAAAGTTAGATCCTAGAGTAATGGAAACTAGTATGGATTGATGAACAAGATAAACTAAACATGAATTAGGGACTGGGTGATTGGATTATAGTCGGCATCATGAGAATTTCATATTTCGTTCTGACAATAATAGAATGGACAACAAAAGAAGATTCATGAGAAATTTAGAGAATGGTCATTCATGAATATGCTTCCCTAAAGCAAGCAATGTGGGCCAAGTTAAGCTTAAGGGACTGTATGTACAAGTTACATTAAGTGTCACCCTCGCGAGTAAGGAATTTTGTTATCCGCGGTACAAAAGGATTACAACAAGGCGAGTAAGGGTCATCGATGATGTGAAAAGACGCCAAATATGAAAAGGTAAAACATTTATACGTAAATCATAGTAGTACTAAATTTGAGTACTCCCCCAAAAGGGGGGAATATGGAGTGTGTTGCCTTAAGTCAGAATTAAGTGGTTTTAGTAATTATGGAATGGTAAAGGAAGAATGCGATAAAACAATGAGGAAGGATGAGATTGCACTTATCTAAATCGTATAGATATGCTACGATTCCAGATCATTATGCAAGTATGACGTCAAGGAAAGGAAGTCAAGGTTTATGCCCATGATTTTACTGAAAGTAAGGAGCCAGTGCAAGATGTAAGTTAAGACAAAGGAAATAACCCAAGAAAGATTATGCAAAGTAATGATATGAGAATGGGATAACGAGTACTTAGTAGTTGATTTAGGAAGAGCCTAGTTAAGGCTAGTCAGGAGGATACCGACAGATGAGCAGGTCGTGCAAGATAAATATAGTAAAATCCAACATAGTGAATTCAGCCTCGCAGTTATAACATTGTGATACTTGAGAAATATTCAGATAGGAATCAGGGTAGTTAAAGGTACCGTATGAGTGTTATGAAAATAAAAGAGAGTGCCCCTAGAAAAACAGTCACAATATCAGTTCAGAAGCAACCCTACAAGCACATGACAGTGAAGGTAAATAAATTAGGATAAATGTACGCGAGTACGAACATAAAAAATTCTATCAAGAATATGATGTAATGCGCTCGCAACCTTACAAGAGTCAGAGGATCTTCCCTAAATACTACAATGAAAGACTGGCAGAGGAATTAAGGAAGAAGGCATCAACCTAATCTCAATTAATTGAGGAGAAAGCGGTCTTATAATAACAATCTCACAAAAACGTTGTATGCACACTATATGAAAGGGGCACCTACCGTGGCTAACGAACGGAAAGTAAAATCAAAAGTAATATTAGAGATCATATGAGTTACACAAAAATTTCGGCATGCGTAAGAACTAATATAAGCTAAGTATGCACGCAACAACAAGGCAGGAAAACCAAGAAAGGTAATAGCTTACGTTTAAAGAAAACTGAGAAGGAACGAAAGGAATCATTCGATCAATGATCCAGAGTTAGCTACGTTTTGAGAAAACTTAAGATTTTGGAGTATTATCCATGCAGCATATATGCTGACAACATACAGCCGTAGAAGACTCCGGTATAAGTTACATAAAGAATTGAGCCTAGGGATAAAGTAATACCATGAGCCGCATATTAGAAGATAGATTAAGCCTACATAAAGGTCGATCAGAAGGAAGAGGAAACTAAAAAAAAGTTACTTCAACTAAGTAAATTAAGAGTCTGATTACTGGACCCAGAACAGAAGGTCGACAATGCATATGAAATACGTTAATAAAATCTCTCGTTACGTCATAAGGCCATTATGCCTCTAATTAATATCATGAAATATATTATGTCTTATTCAGACTTCTGAATTAGACTCTGATTAGTAAGAGTCTGAATTAGGAGTCTGAATTAGTAAGAGTTTATTTCATGATATTAATCAGAGGCATAATGGCCTTATGACGTACCGAGAGATTTGATTAGCGTATTTAATATGCATTGTCGACCTTCTGTTCTGGGTCCAGTAATCAGACTCTTGATTTACTTAGTTAATAAATCAGACTCTTGATTTACTTATCCTCCCACATGTCATATTGTTCTATCATCTGTTCATGGGTCTATAAAATACATAAGTTGGTAAAGTTTATTTCATGATATTAATCAGAGGCATAATGGCCTTATGACGTACCGAGAGATTTTATTAACGTATTTCATATGCATTTCATGCATTTATACATGCACAATGACCCATGACCAGATGGTGTTATATACGCGTATATATGTATATATATTTATATGAGATATGGGAAAAGGTTATGGCATTATATACGCACCACCACCTGATTAGCGGGTATACGTTGATGATTTTGCACAGTGGCCGAGATGATATGATGGGATGCCCTCAAAGGCCTGATGATGTTGTGAAACATGTACCTATGCACAACATGACATTCATACGCATATACATGACACTATAATTATTTTATGATTTATAGAGCTATCCATACTTACAGGTTGAGTCAGTTACTCTATATTTCTGCCATGTCTATTATGTACTTATTTATGTGCCTTATATACTCAGTACATTATTTGTACTGATGTCCCTTTTTCTTGGGTACGCTGCATTTCATGCCCGCAGGTCCTGATAGACAAGTCGAGAGTCCTCCAAGTAGGCTATCAGCTCAGCGGAAGGTGTTGGTGCGCTCCATTTGCTCCAGAGTTTCTTATGTGGTCAGTGTGATTAAGACATGTACTGATTAGTATGGCAGGGCTCAGTCCCGACCTTTATGACATTTATGTACTCTTAGAGGCTTGTAGACATATATCGTGTATGTAAAAGATTGTACGGGCTTGTCGGCCTATGTTTTGAGTTTATAAATGATCATGTTGGCCTATTAGGCACGTATGTCACGTGTATATGATAATGTAATAAGAAAGATACGTTACATGGGTACTCGGTTGAGTAAGGTAACGGGTGCCCGTCACGGGCCATCGATTTGGGTCGTGACACATGTAATGACTCAGCTGGTCATTTTGAGAGTTTTAGCCCTGAACTCCTAATTACTGCTTTTCCCGTATCTTTTTCTGCTTATGTGACTTGCCGGGAGGTTTTATTTTTGGTTTCGGAGTGATTTGGGACACTTAGTCCCTAAAATGGAAGCTTAAATTCAAGGATTTTAGTTGTAGTTGGAACTATATGAAGATGACTCTGGAATGGAGTTTTGTCGGTTCCGTTAGCTCCATTTGGTGATTTTGGACTTAGGAGCGCATCCGGATTGTATTTTGGAGGTCTGCAGCTAAATTAGGCTTGAAATGGCAAAAGTTAAATTTTTGGGAAGTTTGACCGGAAGTGGATTTTTTTATATCAGGGTTGGATTTCGATTCCAAAAGTTGGAGTAGGTCTGTAATGTTGAATAAAACTTGTGTGCAAAATTTGGGGTCAATCAAACATGATTTGATAGGTTTCGGCATCGGTTGTAGAAGTTTGAAGTTTCAAAGCTCATTAAGTTTGAATTGGAGTGTGATTCATATTTTTGTTATTGTTTGATGTGATTTGAGGGCACGACTAATTTTGCATGATATTTTAGGACTTGTTGGTATGTTTGGTTGAGGTCCTGGGTGCCTCGGGTGGACTCCATATGGTTAACGAACTAGTTTGGGACTTGTAGGAGTTGTAGAAAAATTTGATGTTTAGTTACTGATTTCCTTCTTTGCGTTCGCAAGGGGAGTACCGTGTTCGTGAATGGGAGCTAGAGGCAGGAGAGGATTTGTGCTTCGTGTTTGCGATGAAGTTCCCGCATTCGCGATGCACTGAGGTTAAAGTCTACGTGTTCGCGATGAGGATCTCGCATTAACATAGAGGAGTTGGTCTGATGAGTCACCAGGCATATAGCCTATACGTTCGTGATGAGGGTCCTGCGTTCGCGTGCATTTGTAAGTGGGATATCGCTTTCGCATAGAAGGTTTTGGACTGAAGGAAAATTTATTCTTCGCGAACACGAGGGTGTGTCCGTGTTCGCGAAGAAGGAAATGCCTGGGCAAACTATAACATTTTAAAAACGAGGGTTTAGACATTTTTATCAAAACTTGAGATAGAGAGCTCGGATTTGGACGAAATTTTGAGGAATTTTTGGAGACATCGGTTGGGTGATGATTTTTCACTTGTTTTTGGTTATATTCCACTAATCTATCATTAATTCCATCCTTTAATTTCGGATTTGGGTTGAGAAAATTGGGGGGAAATGGGAAAAGTTCTTCAACCAAATTGTTGAGTTTTGATTAAGATTTTGACATCAGATTTGAGTAATTTTGGTGCGACTGAACTCATGGTTGAATGAGTGTTCATATTTTGTGACTTTTATCTGATTCGGAGACGTGGACCCGGGTCGACTTTTTGGGATGATTTTCTAATTTCTTGTTAAAGCCTTGATTTCATTAATTAGATTGGTTTCTTATAGTTATATTTATGGTATGTAGTTGATTTTAGCTAGATTTGGGCCATTCGGAAGGGAAATCGTGGAAAAGGCATTTATACTAATTGATTGAGCTTGGTTCGAGATAAGTGGCTTGCCTAACCTTGTGGGGGAGGAAATCCCCTTAGGATTTGGTACTGTTGTGATACTTCTATGATATGTGAGCGCCATGTGCACAAGGTGACTAATTGTTGTAAAATCCGGTTTTTACTGAGTAATAACCCGTTACATCTTAATTGAGTTATACCAGCATGGGTAGTTATCCTGTTTTAGCCTAATATTGAATGTCTACGTGTCTTAAATGCTTATTTGAAATTTGTGCAGCATGCTTAGTTGATTTCCTAATTTTCCTTAATTTGTACCAATCTTAACCGTAGAATTCTTGTTGTTAATTGTTGTATTCATCGATTTCGAGCTGTGTGTTTACTTTTGGGACTAAGAGGCGGTACCTCCTGAGACCCCCCTGCACATTCACTTTTGGGACTACGATGAGGTACCTCAGGAGATCCCCTATACATTTACTTTTGAGACTACACGGCGGTACCTCAGGAGATCTCTTTGCTCTACCTCGGGAGATCTTCTTGCATATTTACTTTTTGGGACTACGAGACAGTATCTCGGGAGATCCCCTGCTATTTATCTCTATGTGTTGTGCTGCTATTTTTCTGTGGTATTCTCTTGTTAAATTTCCAATCTCTTATTACATTGTTATATTCTTCTGCCTTATTTATTACATACCAGTAGGGCCCCGACCTGACCTCGTCACTACTCTAGCGAGGTTAGGCTTGGCACTTACTAGGTACTGTTGTGGTGTACTCACGCTACTCTTCTGTATATGTTTTGTGTGCAGATCCAGACACTTTTTATCAGCCTCGATGTCAGTGAGCAATGGGATTGTGGGGACTTTAAGGTATATTTGCCCGCGTCTGCAGACCTCGGAGTCCTCCTTTATCCCCTCCTATGTCATTTACGTCTCCGCACTTTATTAGACTCTGGTGTATAGAGATACTTAGTTTTTCTTCTATAGCTTGTGACTTATGATTACCGGGTTTTGGGAATACTATGTATACTCGAGTGCTGGTTTGCTTGTAAATGTTGAGCGACATTTATCATTTTATAGTTATCTATTGCAGTCTAGTTGTTAAATTCTATTTTCATTTATGTTATTCCGTAATTTGTTAGGCTTATCTAGTCGTAGAGACTAGGTGCCATCATGACGTCTTACGAAGGGAGGTTTGGGTCCTGACAGGTTGGTATCAGAGCTCTAGGTTCATAGGTGTTGTGAGTCACAAACACGTTTAGTAGAGTCTCGCGGATCTGTACGGAGACATCTGTACTTATCTTTGGGAGACGATGGAACTATTAGGAAACTTTCACTTCTTTTGATTCCTTGTCGTGCAAAATTGTTGACTTCAAAATTCTAAAATTCGGTCTTTTATTCTCTCATAGATTGTGAGGACACGTGCATCTGGATAAGATGATCAAGCACCCACGCCCCCTACTAGAGTCGCGGAGGCAGGTGATGGGGTAGAGGCTCAAGACGTCCACGTTGCGTAGCCAGATCACTCGCACGAGCTGCTATAGAGGAGCAGCTAGTAGCTCCAGTCGGAGCACAGGCACCTGAGATGCCTGTTACTCCACCAGCTCTTCAGGAGACCCTTGCACATTTCCTGAGCAAGTTTGGTACTCTAGCTCAGGCAGGATTTATTCCACTTGCTCATGCCACTTCTCAAGTCGGAGGAGGAGCACAGACTCTCGCCTCTCGCACCCTAGAGAAGCGGGTTCAGGTGGATTAGGTTACAGAGGTTATACTAGTGCAACCTTCGGCCCGAGAGTAGGGCAGCTGCTTCGGAGGATGAGCAGCTCAGGCTCAAGAGGTACAAGAAGTAGCACCCTCCTACTTTCAGTAGCTTGGCATCCGAGGATGCCCAAGGTTTTCTTGAGGAGTGCCACTATATCCTCCGTACTATGGGTGTTGTAGAGTCGAGTGGGGATTTTTCACTATGTTCCAGCTTAGATAAGCAGCCTATCAGTGGTGGGCGTGCTTATGAGTTGGGTAGTCTCACATATGCTCATAAAGGAGTATGTTCCCCAAAATCTCAGAGATGCATGGCGCACAGAGTTTGAGCAGTTGCGCTAGGGTGCTATGACTATGTCAGAGTATGCAGTTTGTTTCAGTGATTTGGCTAGGCATGCACCAGCCTTGGTTACCTTAATTCAAGAGAGGGTCCGTCGGTTTATCGAGGAGATCCACCCCAGTATTAGGCTTAGCATGGCCTGGGAGTTGGAGATGGATATTTCATACCAGTAGTTTGTGGGTATCGCCAGGAGAGTGGAGGGTATGCTTGCTCGAGAGAGAGGAGAGGGAGGCTAAGAGGTCTCACAAGTCTGGAACTTATAGTGGTACTCATGCCCCAGCTGCAGTTCGTCATGATAGCGGCTCTGTGAGTCACCCTGTTCATTCAGCATTTCCAGTTGCCAGTGGTATTCAGGCCCTTTCTAGGACCCAAGAGCCTTATTATGCACCGCCAAAGTCTAGTGTATCTCCTATATGGGGTGCTTTCAGCAGTCAGTCCATCCGATCTGGACTGAGCCAGCCACAATAGCCACACCCTCCAATAGCTTGTTTTGAGTGTGGCGACACACGCCATAAGGCGAGGGATTGCCCTAAACTTAAGAGGGATGCACCTTTACAGACTTCTCATGCACCGCGTGCTCCACTGGGTCCTCAGGCTATGATTACAACACCAACTACCGCTCCACCTACTTAGTTAGCTCGAGATAAAGGTCGGGCAGGTAGAGGTCGTACTAGAGGGGGAGGCCAGGCCAGATATTGTGCTCTTCCTGCTCGTACAGAGGAAGTTGCTTCCGACTTTGTCATTACATGTATTGTTCCGATTTGTCCTAGAAATGCTTCAATTTTATTTGATCCAGAATCCACTTATTCCTATGTGTCATCTTATTTTGCTCTACATTTGGGCATATCCCGTGATTCTTTGAGTTCTCCTGTTTATGTGTCTACACTTGTGGAGATTCTATTGTTGTTGACCATTTTTATCGGTCATGTTTGTTTGTTCTTAGTGGTTTTGAGACCAGAACCGATTTATTATTGCTCAGTATGGTAGATTTTGATATTATTTTGTGCATGGATTGATTGTTGCTCCATAATGTTATTCTTGATTGTCATACCAAGACCTTGACGCTGGTTATGCCAGGCTTACCCCGGTTAGAGGGGAGAGGTACCTTAGCGTATACTCCCAGTAGAGTTATTTCATTTCTTAAAGCTCAACAAATGGTTGAGAATGTGACACATATCTAGCTTATGTGAGAGATGTCGGTATTGATACCCTTATGGTTGAGTCGTTTCCAATAGTGAGGGATTACCTAATGTATTCCTAGCTGATCTTCCAAGCATGCCGCCCGATAGATATATAAACTTTGGTATTGATTTGTTGTTGGGCACCCGGCCCATCTCTATTCCTTCATATTGTATGGCTCCCCCTAAGTTGAAGGAGTTGAAGGAATAGTTACAGAAATTGCTTGACAAGGGCTTCATTCGACCTAGTGTGTCACCTTGGGGTTCCCCAATCTTGTTTGTGAAGAAAAAGGATGGATCTATGCGTATGTGCATTGATTATCGCCAGTTGAACAAAGTTATAGTGAAGAACATGTATCCATTTCACCGTATTGATGACCTATTTGATCAGTTACTGCGTGCCAGAGTGTTTTCCAAGATTGACTTACGTTCAAGAGATCATCAGTTGAAGATTCGGGAGCCAGATATCCCGAAGACTACTTTTAGGACTCGGTATGTTCACTACGAGTTCCTTGTGATGTCATTTGGGCTGACCAACTCCCCAGTAGTATTTATGCATTTGATGCATAGTGTATTTCGACCCTATCTTGACTCATTCGTCATTATGTTTATTGATGACATTCTTGTGTACTCCCGGAGTCGGGAGGATAATGAGTAGAACCTGAGGACCGTGCTTCAGACCTTGAGAGAAAAGAAGTTATATTCAAAATTCTCAAAGTGTGAGTTCTGGTTAGACTCAATGGCATTTTTGGGTCACGTAGTGTTGAGTGATGGTATCAAGGTGGATCTGAAGAAGGTGGAAGCAGTACAGAGTTGGCCCAGACCATCCTCAGCTACGGAGATCCGGAGTTTTCTTTGTTTGGCGTGGTATTACCATCGATTTTTTGAGGGTTTTTCATCTATTGCAGCACCTATGACCAGGCTGACCCAGAAGGGTACTCTATTCAGATGGACAGAAGAGTGTGAGGAGAGCTTTTAAAAGCTCAAGACAGCTTTGACTACAGCCCCAATATTGGTATTGCCTATAGGTTCAGGGTCTTATACTGTATGTTGTGCTGCGTCGTGGATTGGTCTCGGTGCGGTGTTGATGCAAGACGGTAGGGTGATTGCCTATGCGTCCAGATAGTTGTAGGTGCATGAAAAGAACTATCATGTCTGTAACCTTGAGTTAGCAGTTATTGTTCATGTCTTCAAGATTTGGTGGCACTATTTGTACGTTGTCCCTTATGAGATCCATACTGATCATCGAAGTTTGCAGCATCTATTCAAACAGAAGGATCTTAACTTGCATCAGCGGAGGTGGTTGGAGTTGCTTAAGGATTATGATATCACTATTCTATACCATCCTGAGAAGGCCAATGTGGTGGCCGATGCCTTGAGTCGTAGGGCGGAGAGTTTAGGGAGCTTAGCATATCTCCCAGCAGCAGAGAGGTTGTCGGCATTGGATGTCTAGGCCTTGTCCAACTAGTTCGTTAGATCGGATATTTCTGAGCCGAGTCAAGTTTTGTCTTGTGTGGTCTCTCAGTCTTCTCTTTATGATTGTATTAGGAAGCGTCAGTACGATGGCCCCCATCTACTCATCCTTATGGACATGTTCAGCACGGTGATGCTAAGGAGGTCACTATTGGAGATGAAGGTGCATTGAGGATGCAGGGCAGGCTATGTATGCCCAATATAGATGGTTTTTGTGAGTTGATTCTCTAGGAGGCTCACAGTTTGTGGTACTCCATTCATCCAGGTGCCGCAAAGATTTATCAGGACTTGAGGCAACATTATTGTTGGAGGAGAATGAAGAAGGACATAGTGGAATATATAGCTCGGTGTCTAAATTGCAAGCAGGTAAAATATGAGCATCAGCAGCCAAGTGGATTGCTTTAGAAGATAGAGATCCCGGAGTGAAAATGGGAGCGGATCACTATTAATATCGTTGTTGGGCTTCAATGGACTCAGCGGAAGTTTGATGCAGATTAGGTGATTATGGATAGGCTGACCAAATCAGCTTATTTCATTCCTCTGATGACTACTTAGTCTTCCGAGCAGTTGGCTCGAGTTTATATCCGTGAGATTGTCAAACTTCATGGCGCGCCGTTATCTATCATCCCTGACCGGGGTACGCAGTTTACATCGTGGTTCTGAAGGGTCGTACAACATGAGCTAGGTACTCGGGTTGAGTTGATCACAGCATTTCACCCTCATATAGATAGATAGTCCGAGCGCTCTATTCAGATAATGGAGGATATGATCTATGCTTATGTGATGGAGTTTGGGGGTTCTTGGGATCAGTTCTTACCATTTACGAAGTTTGCCTACAACAATAGTTATAAGTCGAGCATTCAGATGGCACCCTATGAGGCTCTATATGGTAGGTGGTGTCGGTCTCCAGTAGGTTGATTCAATCCGAGAGAGTCTAGGTTATTGGGTACAGACTTGGTTCAAGATGCTTTGGAGAAGGTAAAGGTGATTCAGGATCGACTTCGTACAGCCCAGCCTAGACCAAAGAGTTATGTGGATCGAAAGGTTCGCGATGTTGCATTCATAGTTGGAGAGCGGGTTTAGCTCCAGGTTTCACCCATGAATGGCGTTATAAGGTTTGGGAAGAAGGGCAAGCTGAGCCCGAGGGTTATTAGCCCATTTGAGGTGTTGCGGCTAGTTGGGGAGGTTGCTTATGAGCTTGCCTCCCAGTTTAGCAGGAGTTCATCCGGTATTCCATGTTTATATGCTCCGAAAGCATCACGGCGATCCGTTTCATGTGTTGGATTTCAGCTCAATCTAGTTGGACAAGGATTTATCTTATGTTGAGGATTTGATGGCTACTTTGGATAGGCAGGTTCGAAAGCTGAGGTCAAAGAACATTGATTCAGTGAAGGTTCAGTGGAGGGGTCGCCTGGTCGAGGAGCCAACTTAGGAGACCGAGCATGATATATGCAGTCGTTATCCTCATCTCTTCACCACATCAGGTATGTCTCTATGCTCGTTCAAGGACGAACGATTGTTTTAATAGGGGAGGATGTAACGACCCGGCCGGTTGTTTTGAGAGTATTAGCCCTAATCCCCTAATTACTACTTTCCTCGTATCTTTTTCTGCTTATGTGGCTTGCCGGGGGTTTTGTTTTTGGTTTTGATGTGCTTTGGGACACTTAGTCCCTAAAACGAAAGCTTAAATTCTAGGATTTTGACCGTAGTTGGAACTATGTGAAGATGACTCCGGAATGGAGTTTTGTCGGTTCTGTTAGCCCCATTGGGTGACTTTGGAGTTAGGACCGCGTCTGGATTGTGTTATGGAGATCTGTAGCTGAATTAGGCTTCAAATGGCAAAAGTTGAATTTTTGGGAAGTTTGATAGGAAGTGTACTTTTTGATATCGAGGTCGGATTCCGATTCTAGAAGTTGTAGTAGGTTCGTAATGTCGATACGACTTGTGTGCAAAATTTGGGGTTAATCGGACGTGATTTGGTAGGTTTCGGCATCAGTTTTAGAAGTTTGAAGTTTCGAAGCTCATTAAATTTGAATTGGAGTTTGATTCATATTTTTGTTTTTGTTTGATGTGATTTAAGGGCTCGACTAAGTTCATATGATGTTTTAGGACTTGTTGGTATGTTTGGTTGAGGTCCAAGTTGCCTCGGGTGGATTCTGGATTGTTAACAGACTAGTTTTGGACTTGTAGGAGTTGCAGAAAAATCTGGTGTTCAGTTGCTGGTTTCCTTCTTTGCGTTCACGATGGGAGTACCGTGTTCGCGAAGGATAGCTGGAGGCAGGAGGGGATTTGGCTTCGCGTTCGCGATGAAGGTCCCGCCTTCACGAAGCTCTGAGGTGACAAGTCTACTCGTTCGCGAGGAGGGTCTCGCGTTCGCGTAGAGGAGTTGGTCTGATGAGTCACCAGGCATATAGCCTACGCGTTCGCGATGAGGATCCCACGTCCGCGTAGGGTAAGGCAGTGTATGTTCCGCGTTCGCGAGTGGGCTCTCACGTTCGCGTAGAAGGTTTTGGACTGAATTAAAATTTATGCTTTGCGAATGCGAGGGTGTGTCTGCGTTTGAAAAGAAGGAAATGCTTGGGTACACTATAACATTTCAAAAATGAGGGTTAGCTATTTTTATCAAAACTTGAGATAGAGAGCTCGGATTAGGACGAAATTTTGAGGGATTTTCGGAGGAACCGATTGGGTAATGATTCTTCACTTATTTTTGATTAAATTCCACTAATCTATCATTAATTCCATCCTTAGATTTCGGATTTGGGTTGAGCTAATTGGGGGGGAAATGGGAAAAGCTCTTCAAACAAATTTTTGTGTTTTGATTGGATTTTGACATCGGATTTGAGTAATTTTGGTACGAGTGAACTCGTGGTTGAATGAGTGTTCTTATTTTGTGATTTCAAGACGTGGGCCCGGGTTGACTTTTGGGGCAATTTTCTAATTTCTTGTTAAAGTCTTGATTTTATTAATTAGATTAGTTTCTTATAGTTATAGTTATGGTATGTAATTGCTTTTGACTAGATATGGGCCATTCAGAGTTGGAAAATCATGGAAAAGGCATTCTTACTAATTGATTGAGCTTGGTTCGAGGTAAGTGTCTTGCCTAACCTTGTGTGGAGGAAATTCTCTTAGGGTTTGGTACTGTTGTGATACTTCCATGATATGTGAACGTCGTGTACGCGAGGTGACAAGTGCGTACACGGGCTAATTGTTGTAAAACTCGGTTTTTACTGAGTAGTAACCTGTTACATCTTAATTGAGTTATAGCAGCATGTGTAGTTATCCTGTTTTAGCCTAATATCGCATGTCTACGTGTCTTAAATGCTTATTTGAAATCTGTGCAACATGTTTAGTTGATTTCGTATTTTTCCTTGATCTATATTAGTCTTAACTGTAGAAATCTTGTTGTTAATTGTTGTATTCATCGGTTTCGAGTTGTGTGTTTACTTTTGGAACTACGAGGTGGTACCTCAGGAGTTCCCCCTGCATATTTACTTTTGGGACTATGAGGCGGTACCTCGGGAGATCTCCTTGCACATTTACTTTTGAGACTACGAGGTGGTACCTCGGAAGATCTCCTTGTATATTTACTTTTTGAGACTATGAGACGGTATCTCGGGAGATCCCCTATTGTTTACCCCTATGTGATGTGCTGCTATTTTTCGGTGATTTTATCTTGTCAAATTTCCAGTCTCTTATTACATTGCTATATTCTTTGGCCTTATTTATTATATACTAGTAGGGCCCTGACCTGACCTCGTCACTACTCGATCGAGGTTAGGCTTGGCACTTACTGTATACTATTGTGGTGTACTCACGCTACTCTTATGCACATGTTTTATGTACAGATCCAGGTACTTTTTATGAGTCTCGATATCAGTGTGAGACTGTGGAGACTTCAAGGTATATCTGCCGGCGTCTTTGGTGTCCTCCTCTATCCCCTCCTATGTCGTTTACATCTCCGTACTTTCTTAGACGTGGTGTATAGAGATACTTAGTTTTTATTTTATAGCTTGTGACTTATGATTACCGAGTTTTGGGAATATTGTGTATACTCGATTGCTGGGTTACTTGTATATGTCGAGTGGCATTTTATCATTTTATAGTTATCTGCTGCAGTCTAGTTGTTAAATTCTATTTTCATTTCTGTTATTCCGCAATTTGTTAGGCGTACCTAGTCATAGAGACTAGGTATCGTCACGAGGTCTTACGGAGGGAGGTTTGGGTCGTGATAAGGCAAAAAGTAATTCATGTCGTGCCGCGACATTAAATCAGGTGCTTGTTGGGAAGCAACCCAACTTTACTGATTTCATTTATTTTTAGTTTTTTTTTATTGTGTTATTTTTATATTGCTATTTTTTAATTTTTGTAGGAGGAGCATGAGAATCAAAGACATTTGAAGAAAGTAAAAGAAAACAAGATGGAAGAAACTAAGTATGGGGTGCCCGCATAGAGGACCAATGCTCGGGAAAAGTCTAACTACTCCATGAGCTGCTAATGCTTTGGCTTTTGGCCTACCAGAGAGTTTCTTTTACCCTCTTATTAATTATGATGTGCATTAGGGACAATGCACAATTTTAAGTGTGGGGTGGGAGAAGACTGTTTGGGTGATTTCTTGTGTTATGTTATGTATGCTAAAAATGATTAAATAAAAAATAATTGGGTAGAAATAATACCTCTTGGTTTTTCTTATAGTCGCGATTCTTTTTCAAGGAATGACTCTTTGAACCGGACAGTAATTCTTTTTAGGTAGAATTTTCAAAAATTTTGGAATTTCCGAGATGAATTTCTTAGTCCGTTTTCTTGAGGGATTAGTCTACAGAAAAAAATCAAAAAGATTTTCTTTTTTTCTTTTTAGAAATGATAATGGAATGAGAAAAACATGAGTATCTATGCTTTTCACATGTTTTATATCGGGACTTAGAGTTGTAACATTTGAGCTGATTATCTTCTTCGTGTTCAATGTGCCCACATGCCTTGAAAATATATATTACTTTCTTTTGACTCTTAAGTTCATTTGTTGACTCTTGTGATTACTTTTCAGGTGTTGAATTAATAGGATAATTGTGCTTAGTTGTTTAACTTGAGTGTCGGGTCTAAACCGTCTGGAGTGAATCATATGCATTGTGTGATGTGAGGTCTTGATTACATTATGTGCTATCATGTTTAGTCTAGAACTTGCCCCATGTATTAGCCGAAGCGAAATGAATAAGCTTTGTAAGTTTAGGAGATGATGTAGGCATTTTTGATTGTTCATTGAGCTAGTATGCCGTCATAAATAAAATTATCCGTAGATAGCTCATTTGAGCCGACAAACCTTTTCTTTGGCACCCACATAACAAGCCAATTCTCTTTTTGTTCTTAATTAAATATTTTTAACCTTTACCTTCGGATGTACTTAAGCCACTAGAAGAGTAAGGCAGGAGTTGTTGTAGTTTTTGAGTGGAACCATAGAAATGCCTAAAGGTACATGTATATTTTGAAAGATCATTAGCCGAGCAACCCAAGTTTGGAGAGTGTTGAAAAAAAAGGAAATATAAAAAATAAAAAAGAAAAGAAAAATGATTTTTTTTTTAGAAAATACACATCTTATTCTTCTTAATCCAGGCTAGTGAACGCATAGTTGTGCTTAAAGAAGAAGGACTAAATTATATAAGATTTCGTAACATTACCTGAATTGGTCATGAAGAGTGTGTTTGAAAGTTAAGTGTAGTGTATTTAAAGTGCTTAGGAGGGTTAGTCACTATACCCAAATATATCCTACCCATCACTTAGCCTACATTACAACCTGGAAATACCAAATTGATCCTACACTTCGCAAGCTTAGATTTGTAGAGACATACACTATGGGCAAACCTATGGTACGACCTCGGGATGCACATGAATTTCTTTGTGAGAGTGAGTGAATTCTTTCGATTTATAAGTCCTTAAATTATAATTAAATGTCTATTTGAGTGTGTGAAATAATTTCTCTCTTTGGTTTGTGGTGAGGTCACATAATTTACAAAGAACTGGTAAAGTCCGGCATTTGAGTTGACACAAGAAGTGAGTCATAGTAGGGAATGTATCGGAGTCATCTTTTGAGGTTAGGATGTTAGAAGAAGTTGCACAAACTTTTTAACTAGTCTTGGCATGGCTCAAATTTTGAAGAAAGATGTCAATAGCTATTACTTTCCTTCATCCAGGTATGGGGGCAGGGAATACGAAGGTCGAGTAGGCTTCGTTGGTTTGAGAAAGTGAACGACGAATCCGAGTGATCGAAGGTTCAAGTACTGAGCGAATATTTTAACGTCTATTCATGTGAGAACTTCTTGCCCCTTTGGTTGACACCACCTTAGCCTTAGTCAGTAAGGGAGGGGGTGACTATTAGATAGGGACTCCGGAAGTTCATGGGAAGAGGTTAGTGGAAGAGATCATCTTTCCGGGGTTGGATTAACCGAAGTGGACGATAGGCAAGAGAAGACAAAGGAATGGACCTGACAATATAAGATTCATTCAATAGCCAAGCAGGAGAGTATGCACCACTCCGAAATACTAATAACTAAGTTTAAAAGAGAGCGGGGCAAGCCATAGACGAAAGTGAACTATAAACTACTTACCAAAGACCATAGGCAATGGACGAAAGACCAGCAGAAGGAGTTCTTATGTTGAGTTCTAAGCATTGTTATAAACCATTGTCATTGGTATGATACTTGAGTAGAATTTTAAAATGTGTTTCTTTCCATTATGCTTAATTTTTAAAGTTTCTCAAGGACGACCAAGAGTTTAAGTGTGGGGTGTTGATAAACGGCTAAATATTTATATGTTTCGGTGTACTTTCATATCATAACTTGTGTGGTTACGGTAGGTTACATGAGTATTTGTAGTGAATTATGCTCATTACATGCATGCTTATGTGTAGGAGCAAGTTGGACGAAAAGTGAGCAAAAGAAGTTGATTCAGGACCAAAAGACAAAAGAAGAACTTTGCTCGTTCATTCTCGCGTGCACACGTGAGAGTGAACGAGCTAGCTAAGGAAAAGATTAAAAATATAGAAAACTAAGCTAAAAAGGCATGGAAGTGCACAAGAGATTTGCGAGGCAAAGAAAAAGAGAAGTACTTCGCTCGTTCACTCTCGCATGCGCACGAGAGAGTGAACGAGCTAACCTGAAAAGTCTTTTCCAAAACTGGCTTATATTATTTCGCCCCATGCTAACCCTATCCCATAAAAATAGTCTTTAAACTCACTTTTGAAGGAGGGATTCAACCTAAGTGGATGCGACCTAAGGAGGGGGATTCGGTCTAAGGAGGCTAGAACACACAAGGAGCAAGGCGGAGAATTCTTCTACGAGTTTTTCACTTTCTTCTTCATATTTTCGTTGTTGGTTTGTAAGATGAATTCTTGATATGTTTCGATATAATTGAGTCTTTAAATTTTTCTATTTGTTCAACTATGTGCTTATTTTAGTTAATTGATGAACTCTCAACTAACGGTTCCTATTTATGATGTATTTCTTGAAAAAGAGCACATATTTAGGTGGTTGTTGAATAACGTCACACCTAACGTATATGAGAGATCAATACAACGAGTTTTAAAGTGGGATTAGAGATAACGAAGCATTGACGTGATAATAGTGAGCGGTGAAAAGTACGAGCTAGCGTAATTCGAGAGAATATGACTAGTACATTATTGTAGTTGCTCGATAGAGAATTACGATAAGTTGAGTGCTCACGATCAGTAGAGAATAATTAGGCGAAATTATAAAATACATAATGGGAAGGATTCTGACAATTAGGAAAATCATAACTCTAGATCTCCTTAATCTTGTCTCCAACCCTTAGTATCTTTAGTTGTTAATTCGCTCCTTTAATTTGTTAGTTAATTAGTTAGACATGAGAATCTTTATATATATTACTTAGAAATTGTTTGAACTTCTCTTCTTAGTGATATTGAACAGTTGTAGCTAAGTCTTAGTTCTCTGTGGGATTCGACCCTGGACTCATAAGCCAGGTTATATTTGCAGCGACCACTAATCCTTTTTAGGACTAGAGTTGGGCGTAATCAATTGCTAAGAATCCGTTCGGCATATCTATCAACATACTAAAGATCTGCTTATTGAAGAAAGGTTGTTGAATCCCGAAATTAAAGGATAAACTAAAGGTTGTTTGTTGAAATACGGATTTGCTCATTGATGGAAAGTTCTATCAAGACCACCAATCATGACAGAAATCAATGGAAGCTTCACACTTATTCTTGGAAAGAAACATCTTACGGTTTATTCCAAGGATCAATTCCCTTGGGTCTGTAATCTCTCAAGATCTGCCACAATCAAGAATCAAAGCAGATCCCTCGAAGTGTATATATAGTGTGACGACCACGAGAAGAAGCGTACATTGAACGAACCAACTTCGTGCTCTTTGTTCTACTCTAAGCAAGGATTGTAATCTGAGTATGATTTACTGTGTAACTAGTAGAAAAGAAAGAGAGAAAAATATTGGTGAGGCATTATATCGAAAATATAAAGTGCGTACATTGAACTAAAAGTCAGTTGGTGTCCGTGATAACATCAACACACTTGTACGAAGTTTTCAAGGAACTTTGAAGAAAGAATCCTCTTGCAACCCAAGGGGACTGTAGTAGGATTCATATTGAATCTGAACCAGTATAAAAATATTTGGTGTCATTTAATTTCTGCACTTTACTTCTGTCTTTATCCTTTACCTCACATCTATATCTAGTCGAAACTAGTCAACAACTTATTTATTAACAGAAAAATACGACACTTCACACCCCCTCTCCCTCCCCCTCCCTCTCTTGTACTTTCAGGTAACATATGGAACCATATAATTCGCGAAAGGGACTCATTATTATCTTATGGAGAATATCATTCCTTTACTTCACTATTACTTGAGTAAAGTTTAGCCCAAATCTAACGGTACTTCTTTTCAGAGTTAGATTGACATTTTTCCAATTGAATCCATCTTCAGAGACTTCTGAACTTTTTCCTATTGCATGGATCTTGAATCAGGTTGATTTAGCTTGGTCTTAAGCAGTTGTGTAACGCCTCGTGTGATCTTATTTTACGTCCTCTGCTTTCCACCTTGGCATTCAAGACAGGTGATTAATTGGCATTTTAAATTTGAATGTTTACATTTTCATGAGACTAAGGTAATACGCCTTATCGAAAGAGAAAGTACAAATCTCTGCTAACAAAGTTCATTTGCATATCATTTGACACAATGGTTTCACTAGAATACACAGAAAATTTTCAGCCGGCTAAGGAAGGCTTGTAACATTGGATTTTATATATCAAAACAAATGGAAAGCAGAGGACATCAGTTTCATATACAAAGTACAGAGACACTGTTGTCTCTGTTCTAGCCATGTTTTGGAGATTCTTTTACATTTATTTACTGAATATAACTGGATAGGACCTGTGAGAGATAGTATCAAACAATGGATTGAGATTTCTATCCAAAAAGGTGAAGTTCAGAAAGTGTTTGAAGGAATAAAGAGAAGGCAATGGAAACATTGCTATTTGGGGAGCAGTGGTGTACCACGTCTGGAAAGCAAGGAATTGGAAGATCTTTAAAGGAACATATGTAAATACTGTATTGGGAAAAATTGAGTTTATTTATTAAAGTAGAATAAAGATGACGTGTCAAGACACGTAGACTAGTCAAAGAGTTACAGCTGGCAAAGAGACACGAGTTGCAACAGATACGAGCAAAAGGAAGAGGCACGGGCAGATATTCAAAGGACTCGGCACCCGTACCTATTTAAGTCATTTAGGTCCAGGAATCAAGGGGAATGAATCTGACAGTATATGAGAGTACAGATACAGTATTTAATGAGCATTAAATATTTAATACTTTAGAGAATTCGTATTAAATACAATGATTGTGTAACGTAGCATTTAATATTTTTAATTACTCATAATAGCCTTATTATAACAAGGGCAAAACGCATATCTCCCAAATAGCTATAAAAGGAAGATAACTGATCAATTGTAGGGACACAAAATACTATCTGAGTATATTGATTTACTTGTTTTTCTTCTGATTATATTATTGCTACCCAAATTACTTTCTTTCATATATTCTCTTGATTATTAGTAACCCGAGTTCTTCTAACTTAAAGCTTTGACCGAAATCCCATTTTTGGTTAAACAAATTGGTTCCGTTACCGGGAATCTGATAATCTATTCTCCTTTAGCTTAACTTTCCTTGTTACATCAATCATGTCGAACAATAATGACAATATCCAAGGAAACCAAGGATATCAAGGAAACCAACAACTTCAGGGAGATCCACAGGGTACTCACACCCCGGTCCCTTCTCCACGAGGCTCTCCTCGGCGGTCTCGTGAAGGCACTCCTGACGGATCTCATACAAATGGAAACGCTCAATTTGAAAATGTTGAAACTATCGATGAAGCTTTGCAAAAACTAATTGCTGCTCAGGTCAATAAAGCTCTTGAGGCTTTTGCTAGCCAGTTACCTGCTACACTAACCACACCCACTCCAAATAACAACACTTTGGAGAACCCTCGGTCCGGGCTTGTTAATTCAGGTAGTGGTGGAACCCCCAGCGAATCACAGGAGGGAGAACCAGGTAATTTAATCAATTCTGATATACAAAATTTAGTACTAACAATGCAGAAACAGCTCAAGGAGCAAAGTGACCGCATAGAGCAAATACCCGAGGTGTCGCCCGTAATCAAAGGGGTAGATATGGATAAATATTCACAGTAACCTTGGAAGCCAAGTGCTGCTCCCCTCCTAATTCCAAAGAAATTCAAAATGCCTGATATTCCAAATTATGATGGAACAACAGACCCACGAGACCACGTTACTACATTCACAATAGGCGTAAAAGGCAACGATTTGACTAAGCAAGAAATTGAATCAGTATTAGTCAAAATATTCGGTGAAACACTCACCAAGGGAGCATTAACATGGTATTCTCTTTTACCCGAAAATTCTATAAATTCTTTTGCTGAGGTTGCAGATTCTTTCATCAAAGCACACTCGGGAGCTCAAAAAGTCGAAAAAGGAATGGAAGATATTTTCAAGATCAAGCAAGGGGACTCAGAATTGCTTAGAGAGTTCGTGGGCAGATTCCAACGTGAAAAAATGACATTACCATGTGTACCAGATAATTGGGCAGCTATAGCTTTCACAAGCAATTTGAATGAAAAAAGCTCAGAAGCTACGCGGCCACTCAAAGAAAGCCTTCATGAATTCCCAACTACAACGTGGAATGACGTTTACAACAGGTATATCACGAAGCTAAGGATATAAGAAGATACTGTTCCACAACTTCAAAAAGAAGAAAATGTAAGTTCGAGACGTGCGGAGACCAAAAAAAGATCCGGTAAAAACAGATACGAGCCATACATGGGACCTGTGGGAAAAGACTCACGATCAAAGCAGGACAATCAAAGGTATGATCACAGATCAAGGAATAGAGAGTCAGGTTCTTCATCAAGATTTAGAAACGATCGAAATACCTATGAGTCACGAGATGATGATAGAAATTTGAAGGTGAGATTTGGCGGTTATAGTTTCAACGTGAGCACTTCTGAGCTCGTAGCTGTTTTGAGAAGCATGGGAGATAAGGTACGATGGCCAAAAGAGATGAGATCGAATCCAAACAGGCGCAACCCTGATCATTGGTGCGAGTTTCATAATGACCATGGGCATAAAACGGCAGATTGTAGGTTTTTACAAAGTGAAGTTGATCATATATTAGAACAAGGATATCTCACTGAGTTGTTCAACGAGAAAGGTAAGCAAGCTTACATGAAGAACAGGCAGGAGCCCCCGAAGCCACCTTCTCCCAAAAGAACCATCAACGTTATAAGCGGAGGTGAAGACATCAATGGCATATCATACACTGCAGCTAACAAAATTTCCAAAGTTACAATTACCCAAGGGAAACGGGTGTGGCATGTCATAGAGGAAGAAAGCATTATATTTGATGATGCAGATGCAGATGGTGTATTAACCCCTCATAACGATGCACTGGTAATATCTCTAATTGTACATGATACTAATGTAAAACGAGTTTTGATTGATTCTGCCAGTTCCGTGAACATTATATTGCTAAGAGTATTGCGTGAGATGCAAGCAGAAGATAGAATAATACCAAAGGCGTATACTCTATCTGGATTTGATAATTCTAGTGTTGTGACAAAAGGAGAGGTAACTCACCACATTCGTAGAAGGAGTCATCAAAGATACAAAGTTCCAAGTAGTAGATATGGAGATGGCTTACAATATGATCCTTGGGAGACCATGGATCCATGAAATGGATGTTATTCCTTCAACCTTGCATCAAGTCATTAAATTTCCATCACCCTGGGAAGTATGTCAAATTCGTGGAGATCAACATACATCCAGGAGCATCAATTCTGTAGCAGATTCAAGTACGAAAAATGAAGGAAAATAGCAATCACAGAAGATAGTTGAGGGCACCACAACACAAACCTCAACTAACAGGGACTAACAGATGTGGATTCAAGGCCTGACACCATTCAAGAACCAGAAGAAAACAAAAATATCAAAACAGCAACTGAGGAATTGGAGCCTGTTGTGTTATTCGCTCAATGGCCTGATAAGAAAGTCTACGTAGGGGCCAACCTTAGACAAGGCAAGAGAGGTAAGTTAATTGAATTTTTAAAAACTAATGTAGACTGTTTTGCTTGGTCCCACTCTGACATGACAGGGATACCACCGGAGGTGATGACTCACAAATTAAATGAAGACCCATCATACCCTCCTGTCAAGCAAAAGAAAAGAAAGCAAGGAACTTTCAAGAATCAGGTGACTCAAGAAGAGGTTCAAAAATTGCTAAAGATTGGATCCATCCGCGAGGTAAAGTATCCTAATTGGTTAGCCAATACTATCGTAGTTCCAAAGAAGAACGGTAAGTGGCGAGTTTGTGTAGATTACACAGACCTTAATAAAGCTTGCCCTAAAGATTCATTTCCCCTACCACATATAGATCGGCTGATTGATGCAACTGCAGGGCATGAACTATTAAGCTTTTTAGATGCATATTCAGGTTATAATCAGATAAAAATAGATCCGGAAGATGAAGAAAACACTTCATTTATAACAGACAGAGGGACTTACTATTATAAAGTAATGCCTTTTGGTCTTAAAAACGCTGGTGCAACATATCAGAGGCTGGTTACTAAAATATTCCAAGAACATTTGGGAAAAACCATGGAGGTTTATATAGATGATATGCTCATTAAAACTCAGCATTCGGGAGATAACATATCACACCTGTCTGATACTTTTCAAATTCTGTGCAAATTTAATATGAAGTTAAATCCCGAGAAATGTGCATTTGGTGTTGCATCAGGTAAGTTTTTAGGGTTTCTTATTTCTAACCATTAATCCCGCGCAGATTAAGGCCATTGAAGAAATCCCTGATGTGCTTTCAAGTAAAAAAGAAGTTTAGAGATTACAGGAAGAATTGCCGCCTTGGGAAGATTCATCTCCAAATCATCAGCAAAGTGCTTTAAATTCTTTTCAGCTCTTAAAAAAGCAGGATCATTTCGAATTGAATGAGGAATGTCTGCAGGCGCTCAGAAATTTGAAAACGTACTTATCAAATCCACCATTGCTGGCAAAACTAAAGGCTGAGGAAAGACTTCTAATTTACCTTACTGTTTCTGAAGTAGCGGTAAGTTTTGTTTTAGTCCGAGAAGACCAAGGTAAACAATCTCCGATCTATTATGTTAGTAAATCTTTGTTAGATGTAGAGACACGATATCCTCAATTGGAAAAACTTGCACTTGCATTAATCATGGCATCTAGGAAATTAAGACCTTACTTTCAGTGTCACCCTATTGTTGTAGTAACTGCTTATCCCTTGCGTAATATATTGCATAAGCATGAGTTATCAGGTAGATTGGCTAAGTGGGCTATAGAATTAAGTGAATACGAAATCACATACCAACCTAAAACTGCTATAAAATCTCAAGTGTTAGCTGATTTCGTGGCTGATTTTAGCCAAGGGATGCAATTAGAAGCAGAAAAAGAATTACAGGTGTTCAATGGAGCCAACCCAGGAACTTGGACTTTATTCACTGATGGTTCATCTAACGTAAAAGGTGCGGGTTTAGGGATTGTTTTGGTACCACCTACGGGTGAAACCATTCAACAAGCTATCAAATGTCATTCTATAACTAACAATGAGGCAGAATATAAGGCTATCATTGCAGGTTTAGAACTGGCACGAGAACTTGGCATACATCAGATTATAATCAAGAGTGATTTACAACTCGTAGTTAATCAAATGCTAGAAACTTATACAGCCAGGGAAGCAAGGATACATCAATACTTAGCGAAGGTACGGGATTTGATAAAGCAATTTCAAACCTGGAAAGTAACATTAATACCAAGGGATGAAAATGTTGAAGCTGACGCCCTAACTAATCTTGCATCTGCTGCAGACATGGCAAGCAATTAAAGTTCTTCAGTTATTCATTTGTTTCATTCAATTCTCGACCTCGATAAGAATGAGGTAAATTTTAATAACTTAACTTGGGATTGGAGGAATGAGATTGTTGCTTTTTTGCAGTATGGTCCCGTCCCTAAAGATAAGAGAAAAGCTCATGCGCTTCGAAAAAAGGCTGCTCGGTATTGCTTAAAGCAAGACAATCTTTACCGAAAAATGTTCGGTGGTCCCTTAGTGAGATGCCTCGGACCTTCTCAGACGGAATATGTAATGAGAGAAATATACGAGGGGCATTGTGGGAATCACGCAAGAGGATGATCATTGGTAAGAACCCTAATTAGGGCAGGGTATTATTGGCCTAAAATAAAAGAAGAAGCAGAGAGTTTCGTGGCTAAATGCGATACATGTCAAAGGTACGGTAACAATATGCATAGACCTGCGGAGTTACTATATCCGGTCATTACACCGTGGCCATTTATGAAATGGGGAATGTATATTGTGGGTCCATTACCACAAGCAAAAGGACAGGTAAAATTTTTGCTCGTACTCACTGATTATTTTACTAAATAGGTAGAGGCAGGAGCATTCAAACAGGTGCGAGAAAAGGAAGTGAAAGATTTCATTTGGCGGAATATCATATGCCGATTCGGTGTACCAAAGGAGATCATGTGCGATAATGGCCCTTATTTTATAGGAGCTCAAATCACAGAATTCTTTTAAAGTTGGCAGATTAAAAGGATTACGTCTAGGCCTTATCATCCGGTGGGTAATGGACAAGCAGAATCAACAAATAAAGTCATTATCAATAATTTGAAGAAGAATTTAGACGAATCAAAAGATAATTGGCCAGAAGTGTTACTTGATGTTTTATGGGCATATCGCATAACCGCAAAAACAAGCATAGGAGAAACACCATTTTCGTTGGTTTATGGAGCAAAAGTTTTAATTCCTGTTGAGATAGGAGAGTCAAGTTCGAGGTTTATGTAGGCAACAGAAGAGTCTAATGACGAAGAAATGCGTGTAAATCTTGATTTACTTGAAGAAAGATGGGAAGCTGCATTAATAAGAATGGCAACATAGAAGCAAGTCATAGAACGGTACTACAACCGAAAAACACGCCTCAGATTTTTCAAAATTGAGGACTTCGTGCTCAAAAAGGTTTTCCAATCTGTGAAGGCAGCTAATGCGGGTAAATTAAGTCCAACATGGGAGGGACCCTATAGAATTCATGATATTACAGGCAAATGTGCATATGAACTGGAAATAATGGAGGGCAAAATACTACCTTCACATTGGAATGTTGTTCATTTAAAGAGATGCTACTTCTAAGGAATACCCACGGTCAGGTATCTATGTTTTAAAATTCTATTTTGGAATTGTTAAAATTTTACGAACGATTTTAGATGATAGGCAAAAAGCTAGCCTGTACTAAATGATGAGCCACGACCTGCAAGGCACGTGGAATACATTAAACTTCGCGGCCCAGGGTTACAAATATTCTGATAGAAATTCAAAACGGGTTAAGCAGTCTTCATCTATAATCTCACCTCCGAGTCTCGTATGTTTTTCCTTTTTCAGGGAAAGGACAAAATGAGAGGAATAATCAAGTGCTCGAGGCTTCACATTTCAATACCCAAACACTTGGGGGACTACATAATATACACAAACATGTGTATAAAGAAGGCAAAGAAGTCAAGTGCAGAGTAAAAGTCGCGAAGTCACGAACTAAGGCCAAAGAAAACCTTACTATAGTTAGGGTAAAGGCTATGTACTGAAACGGGTTATAAATAAAAATCTCGTGTTTATTATTTTTACTTTTTTAAATCGATTACAAGAAAAATAGTTACGAGAAAGTTACAGATGTAATTCAAATACATGTAAAGTGTTATTCAAAACTAGACAAGGTTCAAATAAAAACTTGTCAAAGTTATTTCAAATAAACATGTGTGTTCCTATTTCTTTTATCGTATGTTAAACACCATTATAAAGTTGAGACGTCTTCTTCATTAAGTATCGAATATAAAAGGGCCCTCTTTTATAAAACTTATGTTTAAATTAATTAGTCATAAGTTTAACAGAAGCATTTTTGAAGAATAAAAATGCAAATTATTCTGTAAGTCCTTAGAAATAAAGGCAAGAATAAAGTAAACAGAAGTTCAAGATAATAACAAGAAAACTTCTTAATATTTAAAAAAAAAATAAGTACGCACTTAGTTGTAAAGATACGAATTGTTTATACAAATTGCCCCATGAAAAGGTCTGGGGACTTGCGTTTCCAAAATAAGCCCTCAAATGAAACCAAGAGTTTGATCACAATTTTTCAAATAAAACAAAAACAAAGATATTCAAACAACTAAAGCTGGTCATTGAGAAGTTGAAGGTACTGAAGTAGGAGCATCAACAGCCACGGGCTCAACTTGGGCAGGAGTATCAACAGTTACGGGCTCAACTTGACTTGCAACAACAGGCTCGACTGGGCTTGAAATAGTTGGGATACCCGTATCGACTTCAAGATTCACGGAAGCTTGGGCCACGAGAGAAGGAAAATCTTGAGTTTGCTGAGCTTTCTCAATAGTTTCATTGATTTTAGCCAACTCAGATTCCAAGTTGAAATTTTCTTGGCCAGCTTCAATTAGGGTATCACGGCGTGAATTCAAAAATGCCCAACTTACCTCAATAGCAGATTTATCTTCAAGGACCTCATAATCCCTTTCCCAGTCAGCAATCTCGTTCTTTAACTTCTCATTTTCAGCCAAGGCAGATGTGTAAGAAGTCTGGAGAGAGGCATGGGATCTTTTTAAAGCAAGCACCTTATCAGAAGAAGCTCGAAGGTCTTCTTGTGCCTGAGTCAAACTTTGTACAAACTCTCCAGCGTAAGCTTCTTTTTTACTCAAAAGAGCCTTCAACTCTCTGATTTCTTCACTAGCCTTGAACAGCTGCTCTGAGAAGGAAGTTTCAAGGCGAGTTTTTTCTTTATCTGCTTGGCTTGAGGAAGCCTTTTCAACCGCCAACTCCGAAGTCAAAGCCCATACCTGCTGGTCCAAGGTACTCTTACTCTCTTCTGAATACTCCACATCAATTTGCAAGCTCTCAAACTGTTCCCTCCAATTGCACGCCTCTAACTGAGAATCACTCACTAATTGATCTAAGTGGCCAACTCTTTTCATCATCTCTATGCCGATAAGGTTGGCCTAAAAAGGGAAAAGGAAATAAGAATCCTCAAAGATAGAAAAATTACAAAGTAAAAGAAAAAAGAGAAGGGGAATACCTTCAAAGTGGCATGCATAATATCGTTCATTAGGGTCAAGGAACTATGGCTCTCTAGCTTAGCTTTCTCAATTGGGCCAATTAAAGGCTCTAGCCATACATCTGTTTGACCTGATTTCTTTAAGAGACTGCCCTCAGCAGGAACTTCAATGATTACTCACCTAATAGCAGCACTCTTACTTGAGGAGCCAACCTCAGTGCGATGAATGTTTGGAAGAGGAATTGTCGAAGGAGGAACAGAAGAGGTGGTAAAAATAGTCTGGGGAGGAACAAAAACAATCGAGACTGGCAAAGAATGAGTTACAGACACGGGTGTCGAAAAAGAAGCCAAGGGTACTTCATCTAAAACAGGGCCTAAGCCTTCACTACCAAACCCACTAATAAAAAGCTGCTCAACAGAGTCATGAGCAGCAGCGGGAGCAACGTCATCATCAAGACTCAGTACCAGAGTCTCAACAGACTCGGTAAGAGGAACAGAACGACAGGGGGATACCTCCGCTTCATCATCAGAAATGATGCATCTTTGAGCTCGTGGCCTTGTCACCAAAGAGCCCTCATCTTCCTCCTCTTCAGAGTCTTGTTCCTCAATGGCAACAGTTTTTCTTTTTGTAGAAGAACCCAAGATTATTTCTTGAGTCCTTTCCAAAGAGATGCAAGAAGTCGCGACTGCCTCGGCAGTGACTCCACGAATAGCAAATCCTGATAAAAAGATGGATTGAAATTAGTGCAATAAAACAAATATACACGAAAAGATAAAAGCTCTTACCATGAGTTTTTACTTTCCAACCAAAATGGTTAGAAAGTGTCTTCCAAGACCTACCATCCATTGGTGCGGTCCTCAATAACTTCTCTACCCAATCATGGAAATTGGGAACGTCTTCCACAACTCCCATGGTTGCTAAAAAAAGCAAAATTAGAAAAGTTGACAAACTTGAAGAAAAAAGGTACGAGAAAGTTAAAAAGACTTACGTGCAAAATTCTACTTCTCAGGGAAGGGAACATTATCATCACCCACTAAACCAATAGTGGAGGCAGCAACAAACTTGGCATACCAGCCACGGTATTTGTCATCCTTAGGGCTCACCAAAACTCTCTTGCTCCTGGCTACTAGTGTGAAAATACCATTGCGGAAGAGTCTAGAGGAGTAAAGATGAATCAAATGAGGGAAAGTAAAGGGAACACCGGTTGTGTTGGTAAATGCCTCAAACAGGCAACAACCCTCCATATGAATGGGCAGACCCAAACATATATCGAAGAAATGACAGAACTCAAGCATAACAGGGTCAAAGATGGTCTATACCCTAAGGTGAAAGGGTATGTATAAACAAAAGAAAATCCAGTTATATAAGAGGTGATTCTTTGATTTGGATTAGGAATAATAGGGAAATCACTACTCGAATGACAGTCTCTATGAACTATAGAAATCAAACCTTCTGTAATTTGAGTGGGATAAATATCGGCATGATCTAAACCAGAGACTTGGTTCCTAAGAGATTCTCTGTCATGATAAAAAGATAGTTCCGTAGGAACTATCTCCTCTACTGTAGGCTCACGAAGAGGTTCAGAAGGTTCTTTACATCTTGAAGAAGATCTTTGTGAAAGTGAACCCCTAGTTCTAGAAAAAGGGCCAGAACTAGGTAAAGGAGTGGAAGAACCGCGAACAGATCCTAAATTATGAAGCTTACCTACCCTTCTGCCGCTAATGGGGGCATTAGGGAAGGTATCAACTATGGGAATCCTTCTAGGGTTAGAATTTGAAGAAGACATGATGAAGAAGGATGATACAATGAAGAAGCAAACAGGGATTTGAGAGATTGAATATTTAGTAAACTTTATGCGGAAAAGACAAAGAAAGAAATTATATTTATACTGATAAGCAACCGCCGAAGGAAAAAGTATAATGATGGAAGTACCATAATAATGATAACTGACGCTTCGTGAATAGTGGAGATGTGAAAAGGCCTTAAAAAGGGCTGCAGAACTAATAAAAAGGTGACATGTGTGAAGAGCATTAAATGGAAGTGACAATTGAAGCGTCAATTGTCATAGTATTAATGGTGACAAAAATTTTCATTTTAATAAAATTCACTTCCCAAATATTCAATTGATAAATAAGTGGCAAGTGGGGGGACTATCTGTATTGGGAAAAATTGAGTTTACATATTAAAGTAGAATAAAGATGACGTGTCAAGACACGTAGACTAGTCAAAGAGTTACAACTGGCAAATAGACACGAGTTGCAACAGATACGATCAAAGGCAAAGGAAGAGGCACGGACAGATATTCAAAAGACTCGGCGCTCGTACCTATTTAAGTCATTTAGGTCCAGGAATCAAGGGGAATGAATCTGACAGTATATGAGAGTACAGATACAGTATTTAATGAGCATTAAATATTGAATACGTTAGAGAATCCGTATTAAATACAATGATTGTGTAAAGTAGCATTCAATGTCTTTAATTACTCATAATAGCCTTATTATGACAAGGGCAAAACGCATATCTCCTAAATGGTTATAAAAGGGAGATAACTGATCAATTGTAGGGACACGAAATATTATCTGAATATATTGATTTACTTGTTTTTCTTCTGATTATATTATTGCTAGACAAATTACTTTCTTTCATATATTCTCTTGATTATCAGTAACCCGAGTTCTTCTAAATTAAAACTTTGACCGAAATCTCATTTTTTGGTTAAACAAATACTGATATAGAAAATTTACTCAAAGATTCTAGGAAAGCTAGCAAATGCCATGGTTTGATATATAAGTTGCTTTCTAATTAGTTTTCTTCATTGTTCCGATCGGAGGCTTATTCTTCATTGCACCCTTCCTAGAAGGTAAGGCGTATTATTACTTTTAGCCCGTGCCAGAAACTACTTACATTTGGTAGTCGAAAAAGTGTATAGTATTTATAGAATTTTTGTATATAACATACAGAATATATATATATATATATATATATATATATATATATAATATAAATTTTATATATTTTTTCAACTATTATTTTTACAGCGTCATTTTTCCAGAAGGTAAGGGGCTCTTACGTGTATTGATTTCTTGTTGCTTAACGGTATTATTTACAGTTTTACCAACAAAAAAGAAGGCCAAATATATACATAGCCCCCTAAAGTTAGCACCAAATTTCATTTAGACACTTCAACATAACTTTGCTCCCATCAGACACTCCAACACCCACAAAAATGTGCCAATTGAATACTTGGTGATTGAGAGACTTGCTCATGAGTCCAATCCCACAGACATAGCCTAGTCAAATTATATATTCTCATGTACAATGTTGTTTCTGAATTTTTTTGGATCGTGTGTCTTGCGCAATTTCATCTCCAAATTTCTATAATTCCATCTCCAGTTATCGGTATTTATTACAACTGCTTTTCAATTCTAAGGGTATTAAATAACAAATCTTGACTCACATTCCAAATTGTTAAATTATCCTCTAAATGTCCTAGTTGCGCCCTCTATGGAATGATCATGTAATATTGCCCAATCATATATGACTATATCTATCTTTACATTTGCATTTGTAAGGCATTCATCTTTTTATATGTTAGGTCCAAGATGGTTAGCATCAAATTTCATGTAACATTGGTAGTTACACAACCATATTATGGCATTTGCCTTTAAATCCATTATATATTTGCGAATATGTTTTTCTCTTGGCCCTTTTCAAGATCGTGGAGTTGATTTTGGTTTCAAAACCAAGATTTTTGTATCTCTTATCTTAATAACACATACATATAATATAAAGGGTTAGACAAAGTCTAACGTTTAGTTTTCTGATTATAAAATAGATTAAGTTAATGATCTTAACAATAATGTGGTTGTAGTTTAGTGGTGAGAATTCCACGTTGTGGCCGTGGAGACCTGTGCTCGAATCCCAGCAGCCACATGTATTTCTTCTTACTTTCTTTATTTTTAAAATAAATAGCCCACCAGTGATGCAAATAATCCTAGTAGAGTAGCAGTTTAGGATTACTCCTGGACTAAAATTAAAGATAATATGAAATAACGTGAACCGAGAAATTCTGATTTTGCTATTCAAAATTCATGCTTATACGAACGAAAATACATTTTGTTTTATATAAAAAACTAAACAAAGATACAGGCAAACTAGTTTAAGGTTTCAAAATTGATCATGGTGAGAAAGAAAACCAACCTAGACACGAGAGTTAATTTTTTTTTATTCTTTCTCTTCAACCACATTTCTGGAAGGCTACCATTTTTTCTCTCTTTACGTTTTATGTTAAAATAAAAGTGCTACTAAATTTTTCCTAAATAGGTCTTACAAATTCAGCGGCAACACAAGAAAATGCAAAATAAAACACAAAATTGTAAGATCAAGTGAAAGTACAATTCCAGGATCGGCCGGAGAAGCAACAGGTATTTTGAAAAGCAAGAGGAAATAGAGGCAGTGAAGTTTTCAAAATAATGATAGAACTTTAAAGTAATTGAACATGGTATCTGCAAACAGGGTGAAATGGTGAGATATCAATAAAATGTGTTCATAGGGGAGGTAGTTAACGGAGGAATAGTAGGTTTGTACCACTTTCATGATGTCAGGGATATATTTGGACCGATAGTATGACATTAGGGGTATATTTGGACTGATAGTATAACGGAAGGTAATATTAGACCTTTTTCAATAGTATAAGGACATATTTGCCCCTTTTCCGAAAATTAAATCGTTAATTCTTGTCCTCAAACGACGCCATTACGGGTGAATCATCACGTATTTTTTCTGTTTATTCTTTAATTTTTGTTAAATAATTTTTTTTTGGTTTGGTTATTTACCTGTCTCCGCTCTTTTTGGTCGGATAAGTTACATGATGAAAATAAATTATCATCTTGTGTTATAAAACAATAAAAGAAGAATATTGCAAAGTAAGAGAGAGAGAATTCTTATTGATTTGGGATGAATTACAATGGAATAGGAAGAGTGACTTAACCACCAAGTAAAATCCCTAAATCTTTCTAAAATATAGACATTCTCCTTAAATAAAACTCTATTTATAACACTCCCTCTTGAATGTCTATTCAACAGATAATGTGTGTCACACCTCCTTTTTGCGCGCCCCGCCCCGAAGGGTAGAAAATGCGCGAGGGAGTTTTTCCAATTTAAGTGACAATATTCGAAATAGGATTATTTATTTAATTCAGAGTCGCCACTTGGGAAAGGTTTGGCTTTTGGTGTCCCAAGTAACCGGTTTATCTTGAATCCCAAATCGAGGAAATTTTCGACTTTTCCAAATGAAGTCTGCGAACCAGAAATTCTAAGTAAGGAATTCTGTTGACCCGAGGGAAGGTGTTAGGCACCCTCGAATCCCGTGGTTCTAGCACGGTCGCTTAAATTGTTATAATGGCTAAATATCTGATTTAAATACATGTTATGACTTACGTGCTTTTATTAAGTTTAAACCGCTTTTATTATTATCATTTATTTTTATAGAATTGCAACGTCGTGAGAATGCATCTCAAAACACGTCACAATCAATGCACCCGTGATCGTCAACACATTTTGACTCCGTTGAGATTTGGATTTGGGTCACATCAATGTGCACCCGTGTTTAAGAAGGTTAAATTATTAAAGGTGCACCTAAAGCAACTAGCGTATTGTTATTTTGGGAAGGCCGTAAAATTCGCTAAACGGCATGTCCCGAATTCTAAGTATTTTAATATATACATTTAGAGGGCCCCACAGCTTGTGCATTTTTGTTTGTCGAGGCTCGTCTCATTTTTATTTAAAAGGATAAACCTACAGTGACTACATTTCTATTATGTTCGTCTCTAATAAAATGAAAGAAGGAGAAATACACGCTAATTGCATGCTTGACCAACTTCGGATTCTTATTTGATTATCTGATTAGTTGTTTATGAGGGCGTGAATTGTTTTGTGCCTTATTTCATGGATGAACATGTTGTTAAATCGCTAGAGGAGATTAATATACAAGATTAATAAAACTGCTAAAGCCTATGTTAAATGTTCTTCAAACCCGAATTTGAAACTCACTTATTTAAACCAGGTCAGTAGAATTAACTATCGGAAACTGCTACTAATAGGGTTTGAACGTGGTCATGTGAACTGCCTAACGAGATCCGATAAAGTTAGAACTCGAAAGATTAAAACTACATTATATTTGGCAAGGTTAAGGCATTCTGCTCTATGCATACAAAATATAGCCGAAAGGTTAAAACATTCTGCTCTATACATACCAAATATGGCCTAAAGGAAGTCTACTTATCTGTGTGCCAAACACTCATGCATTCCTTATCATACAACCAACTAAATAACTGAAATCACAATTTTAAAACAAACTAAGCTTCAATTAAGTACATGCAACCTAATGTGTTTCTTTATTGAGTTACAAACTAAACAAGTTACACAAATCTAACAACATTCATAAAACTGTAACCGCAGCAACGAATGATTAAACTCTCGCGTATCTTTATTTCATGCTTTCATTGTTACATCAGATGCGAAGTTCTAGTATGTACCTGGATGTTGGATACAACAGAAGAAGCAGGGAGGTCAGTAGAGCACTAGAAGCAATACCAAACAGTAGCAGTAATCGGCAGGTAACAAACAGAACAAATCCTAGTGCAAGATGCAGCTAGAGCCGATGGAAAAATGGCAGAATGACAGCAATAACCAGTAGTATAGAATCAGCATTCAGGCAGAACAAATCCAGAAGTGAACTAATGCTACAAACAAACAGTAACTTCAGTCAGGTCTCGGAAGAAATCAGTGTGGAGCAAACAAGTCCAGACCAGTGAAAGTCAAGACAACAATGGAAATGCAGTTCCTATTTTCTGTGTTATGCCTCTCTCAATGTGTATCTGTATATGCCTCTCTATGTCTCTCTTCTTTTCGAAATTCAGTTTCCCCCAATCTGTATCCTTACTTCTCTTATCTCTTTATGTATTTCTTTTGACAAGTCTAGAAAAATTCAGTCTCCTCTTGTCTCCTTTTTTCAGTCCCCTTTCTAATGGAAATTTGCTTCTATAATAAGCCCAGCCTCAGCCCTTTACAGCCTCTAGACAAATCAGAACCCCTCCCATGTGGTCTGTGGTTTTTCCACTCAACTATTTAAAATAAGACCCCTACCATGATATTCCCTGACAGACATATCTCTGAATGGGCTTATTATTTCTAAATTAAAACAGGGTATGGGCAGCAGGGGTGTGTTCTGACAGCACCTGTTGACAAGCTTATTTTAATCCTAAAGGACCTAAATGCATATGTTGTGCACAAATGCACATGACAATAATTCAGATTGCAACTAAACAAACCAAATCCTGTTATATTTCTGATTCAAATCAACAACTATAAGTAGCTAAAATCAATCCCTAATTGATTCAGACAATGCTTAACAGAAGCAGATCAATTTGTTTTTGTTCAAACAGCTGAAACTAATCGACGACATATGTCGACTCGACTATACTAATCATAACATGTACAATCGAAAACCATGATAAGAAATCTAACAGTACTAACAAAGGGGTTCAGATTGCAATGTCAAAACAGAGATTAACTTGGGGATTGACTACTCAAACAATTTCAATTCAATCGATTAGGCAGTTTACATACACACACATTATCGGTGAATGAGTAAACATTTGACCAAATACAGAGGTCCATGCAAGGTGAGCAAAAAACAGTTGGTAAAATTCAAAACAGAAATTAAACAAAACGTTTGGTCATACGAACAGACCTTTAACAAACACACGAAATGAAATAAAGAAAAGCAAACAAACTTACCTTAAAATCTTTGAAAGAAAAAATCAGAAAAATCAGCTCGTGTTTGAACGGACCCTTCTTAGGGTTGAACGGACTTTAATCGAAGTGTTCTCAGCTGAGAACACTTCGATTAAGGTCCATTAGACCCTAATCACTTTAGCTCAAACGGACAGTCCAGGCTTGGGGTTTCTAGGGTTCACAGATTGTAGATTTGGGATTTGGGTTTCCATGGTTAGATTCGGACCAAACCAAGCATGGTTTGGTCACGAGGGAGGTCCGGGGACTGTCTAGTACGAATCTAGGGCAGATCGGTGTAGATCGAGTTTTGACTCGAATCTTCAAATGAAGATTCGAGAAGGTGGGATGAGATTCGAGCTAAGCGGTTAACAGATCCATGTTTAGGGCGGTGAGGTGGTCCTACGGTGTTAAGGTGGGAGTCACTGGCATCCAGGCCGCCGGGATTAATGGTGAAGGAAAAGGGGGCGGCTAGGGTTTCGTTAGGCGATGAGGACGAAGGCGGGGGTCTTGGATAGGGGGGCAGGGTATGGTAGGAAAGTTTATATATGGAATGGGTGGATTGATCTCAGCCGTTGGATGAGGCGAGATGGAAGGCCAGGATCTTTCAACTGATGGGGAAACGGTGTCATTTCAAATGCCAGGGTTTGGGTTGGTTTGGGGGTTGAACGGGTCGGGTTTGTTCGTGGGTATGGGAGATGCGATCTTGACCATTGATCATTCTGAGATCAACGGCCTAGATCAGACCAAATCAAAACGATGTCGTTTGGAAGCTCTTGAAGTCAGCTGGTCTGGACCGGGGCAAGCACATGCTTTTGGGCTCAATTTGGGCCTCGGATTTTAAATGGGAACAAGCCCAAACCTGATTTCAGGCCAATTTTGCACTCTTTTTCTTTTATATATATTTTTTTTTAAATAAAACCTAATTAAACAAAATTAAATTCCATTAATTAGACACTTAATACAATTATTCACGCATATTAAAATGTTAAAAGTAGGTAAAATTAAACAAGGCAACAATCAGGACAAAATGCATATTTTATGATTTTCCATTTAATAACCGGATTACGGTTCAAACTACGCATGACACATATTTTTGTATTTTGTTTTAATAAAAATAAAAAAGGGCAAAAATCATAAATAATTAACAACATACCACGTAAAAATCCAAAAAATTGTACAGCAAGACCAAAATTTTTTTTCTTTTGGAGTGATTGTCGCGTAAAACAAAAATCACGTGCTCACAGCTGCCCCTCTTTGTTCGGAAACACGAAGAGTTTTCGTGCAAAGATAAAGTGAGCGGATATGAGCGATTCTTGCCTATTTGGACTACTCCGTGTGCAGCATGTTTTGAAAGATCTGACCGAATCTTTGCTTCAAAGATTTTCCTACATATCCTAGGCTAAACAGGAATCAGGTCAATGTAGTTCGGGAAATTTTGGCAGCTGGGACTACCATGGGATTGCAATGCTTGCTGTTACTGCTGTTGCTGTTGACACCGTTGCTTTACTGACCGCCTTATTACAACCAAAGAAAAAATTGAAACTGAACTAAATACTTATATGCATGTCAACTGCTAGTTACAAGATTCCTATCTATGATTCTTTTGCGACTTGATCTTGGGTCTTAGCTGATTTTTCTTGGAGACTTTGATCCGAATCTTGATGCTTGCGCATTGTAGGTGCTTGTTTGATCTCTGGGATATTGAGCGAGACGTGATTGGCAGAGTTGAGGACCTTGATCAAGTCCTGGCGCGATCCGCCTTCCATTTTCTCCGGTATCTCGGGACATCTTCTTTTTGTCTTTTTCTTCTTTGATTCTGAGTTAAGACTCATTTCGTGGGTCGTTTCGATCCGTGTGGCTCGCGGTTAGACCTGCGGGGAAAAACAAACGAATGAAATTTTCTGCCCCAGTTTCACTAGGAAAATTTTTGTGAGTTATTTGCCAGGAAGTTCATAGAATTGATGAAGGAATTTGGAAAATTTCAGTTTCCAAAATGCCAATTCCGGGATTGGATCCACGGTACGGCCACAAGATATGAGTGCTCAGTTCAGGGCTGGAGTCCTAAGGCTGGCGGGATGGAAATAGTTCAATTTAGGGTTGGAGCCCTAATGCCGACTAGCTGGGGAGAAGTTCAGTTTAGAGTTGAAACTCTAATGCTGACCAACTGGGGAAAAGTTCAGTTTAGGGTTGGGGCCCTAATGCTGACTAAAGGGAAGGTTCAGTTTAGGGTTTAAAACCCTAATGCTGACTAAAGGGAAGAGTTCAGTTTAGGGTTTTAAAACCCTAATGTTGACTGAATGGAAAAGTTTAGTTTAGGGTTTAAAACCCTAATACTGATTGAATGGAGAAGTTCAGTTTAGGGTTTAAAACCCTAATGCTAACTAAAGGAAAAAGTTCAGTTTAGAGTTTAAAACCCTAATGCTAACTAAAGGGAAAAGTTCAGTTTAGGGTTTAAAACCCTAATGCTAACTAAAGGAAAAAGTTCAGTTTAGGGTTTAAAACCCTAATGCTGACTAAAGGAAAGAGTTCAGTTTAGGGTTTAAAACCCTAATGCTGACTAAAGGGAAAAGTTCAGTTTAGGGTTTAAAACCCTAATGCTGACTGAATGGAAAAGTTCAGTTTAGGGTTTAAAACCCTAATGCTGACTAAAGGAAAGAGTTCATTTTAGGGTTTAAAACCCTAATGCTGACTAAAGGAAAGAGTTCAGTTTAGGGTTTAAAACCCTAATGCTGACTAAAGGAAAAAGTTCAGTTTAGGGTTTAAAACCCTAATGCTGACTAAATGGAAAAGTTCAGTTTAGGGTTTAAAACCCTAATGCTGACTAAAGGAAAGAGTTCAGTTTAGGGTTTAAAACCCTAATGCTGACTAAATGAAAAAGTTCAGTTTAGGGTTTAAAACCCTAATGCTGACTAAATGGAAAAGTTCAGTTTAGGGTTTAAAACCCTAATGCTGACTAAATGGAAAAGTTCAGTTTAGGGTTTAAAACCCTAATGCTGACTAAATGGAAAAGTTCAGTTTAGGGTTTAAAACTCTAATGCTGACTAAAGGAAAGAGTTCAGTTTAGGGTTTAAAACCCTAATGCTGACTAAATGGAAAAGTTCAATTTAGGGTTTAAAACCCTAATGCTGACTAAATGGAAAAGTTCAGTTTAGGGTTTAAAACCCTAATGCTGACTAAAGGAAAAGTTCAGTTTAGGGTTTAAAACCCTAATGCTGACTAAATGGAAAGAGTTCAGTTTAGGGTTTAAAACCCTAACGCTGACTGGCTGGGGACAAAGTTTGAGGATACCAACTGACCTCTTTTTTTTGAATTTTCTTGTTTTAGTAGAAGATAAAAGGGAATCTTTTGGAAACTTACCTTTCGAGTGAATTCCTCATTGCCAAACTATTTCTTCTACTCATGTGCCTTCTTCGTTGGGTGACATCTGCTTCTTGCACGGTTGTCTTGGATTATACCTGTTTCAACTTCTCGAACAAAGAACAATTGTTAGTTCGGAAATGGTGGTTGGTTCGGTGACCTTGATTGTTCCCATTGCTTTGTCGCGTCCTTATTTCTGTTGAAAAATCCTGCCATTGATTGGATTCAAATGGCGAAACCCTTTTGGACTGCTCAGGCTTGTATTTCCAAATTCCGTGATGATTTGCCTTGTAATGCTCCCCTTTTTGTGTCCCGTTTTGCTTGGGGATTCTCAACGGGGATTTTATTGGGGATACTCTGTGGGAATTTGTACAAAGGGAAGCTCTGTGGGGGAATATTTACAAAGTGGATTCTTTGTGTGGATTTTTGTACAACGGGAACATGCTGGGGATTTGTTTCAAAGCGGACTTTCCAGGATTTGTTGGGGTAAGCTCGCTGGGGAATTTTTACAAAGGGACTCGCTGGGGATTTGCTGGGGAAATCCTCTTTTTTTTATTATTATTATTAACAAAGGGAAGACCTTGTGGGGATCTGTACAAGAGAGAAAATCTGTGTGGATTTCGTTGGGGCAGACTCTTTGGGGAATATTTACGCAGTGGATTCTTTGTGCGGATTTGTACAAAGGGAAACCCTGTGGGGATTTGTACGAGGCGGACTTGCTGGGGAAATTTCTCTCTTTCCTCTTTACTTCGAACGTAGTCAAACATCATGATTCATCAGGTTTGGACAAACGTACCAACTAAACGAGGTGTTTTCCTTCATGAAACGGAATTCCGTGAAACCAAACCTGCCACCTGTCCTTTCCGGTATATCTGGAACTTGGGGTTAAACATGAAAGGGGTTCGAAGAAAAACAAAGAAATTAGAAAGCAAATTTCAGAAAAGGAGTGTCCCTTTCGGGACGAGAAAGATTTATCTGAGGAAGTCAATGCTGGCTTTAAATGGACATGACATGCTCTTTGGACTGGACGCCTGACCTTCAATGAACTTGCATTTCCCCGGACCAAAACGGATCTGTGATCCCAAACCGGTGGAACTTTGTCGAGACCTCCTTGGGTGGAGTCATTCTTTCGGCCAACAGCGCCCTTTACGGGTTTTCGCTGGCTGACCTCTTTCATTTCTCTTCCTGTCATCGCTTGATAGCACTCTTTGCGAGTTTTACTAAACAAGCTCTCTCTTTTTGGTTTCTCTACTCCTGTCGCCTCGCGGTGCCCGAAGGTCTTCACCGACAAGACTCTCTCATTTTATTTCTCTCAATTCAGAGTGTGTTGGTCTCCATTCGTGACGCTTTTGGCTTCCCATTACCTTTGGTAATTGATCTGAAAGGCTTGTGCTTGTTAAAGTAGATGATACTACGACTTCTAAGCCGCTTGACGTGCCCCGGTTTCAATTTTAGGGTAAATGGGATTTTATTGTTGGTGTGACTGAACCTCAGAGAGAGGCTGCATACGTATCCTTTCGGAATCAAGTCAAACGTAGTTCAGGCCTCGATCAATGTTTTGTTTTGTTTGTTTTTGTTTATTTATTTTTTCTTTTTTTTTTTGTAACCTTCTCAAGGCTTGTAGAGAGAGTTGATAGTGGGAATAAAACCTCCAGCATTTCAAACGTGTCAAGACAGCTGGGGTGTCATTCAGACGTAGTATCTCTTGACTGCATCTGCATTTACTGCTGTTTCGGGGTCATTTCCTTCAATGTCACCTAGGTACAATTCTCCTCTCGGCAATATTTTCCTGATGATGTATGGGCCTTTCCAATTTGGAGAAAATTTCCCTTTTGCTTCATGGTGATGTGGCAGAATACCCCTCAGTACCAGCTGACCTACTTCGAAATTCCAGGGTCGGACTTTCTTGTTGTAAGCGCGGGCAATTCTTCGTTGGTACAACTGTCCGTGACAAACCGCGGCCATTCGTTTTTCATCAATCAAAGTCAACTGCTCCAATCGAGTCTTAACCCATTCGCTGTCCTCGATTTCTGCTTCAACAATGGTTCGAAGCGAAGGGATTTCTACTTCTGCTGGTATCACAGCCTCGGTCCCATAAACCAAAAGATAAGGAGTTGCTCCTACTGACGTGCGTACCGTAGTACGATATCCCAACAATGCAAATGGTAACTGCTCGTGCCACTGTCGGGAACTTTGGATCGTTTTCCTCAAAATCTTCTTGATGTTTTTGTTCGCCGCTTCTACAGCACCATTGGCCTTTGGCCGATAAGGAGTAGAATTCCTATGCGTTATTTTGAATTGCTCGCATACATCTCCCATCAAGTGACTGTTCAAGTTTGTTGCGTTATCTGTAATGATAGTCGCAGGAATACCGAAACGACAGATAAGATTTGAGTGTACAAAATCCACTACAGCTTTTTTAGTGACCGACTTGAGAGTGACCGCCTCTACCCATTTTGTGAAGTAGTCGATGGCAACCAGTATAAATCTGTGTCCATTTGAAGCCTTTGGCTCGATTGGTCCAATGACGTCCATGCCCCAGGCGACAAATGGCCAAGGTGCAGACATGGGATGCAGTTCCGTGGGAGGTGCATGAATCAAATCACCGTGCACCTGACACTGATGACACTTCCGAACGGAGCTAAAGCAGTCCTTTTCCATGGTCATCCAGTAATAACCTGCTCGAAGGATTTTCTTCGCTAAGACATACTCGTTCATGTGAGGTCCGCACACACCTGAGTGTACTTCGTGCATGATCTTTCTCGCCTCCTCGGCGTCGACACATCTTAGTAGGTTGAGGTCCGGGGTCCTTTTGTACAACAATTCACCGCTCAGAAAGAAACCACTTGCATGCCGCCTAATGGTTCTCTTTTGATCTCCAGTAGCATGCTCGGGGTATTCTTGCGTCTTCAGGAACTTCTTGATGTCATGGTACCAAGGCTGCGTATTTGATCCCGCCTCGATTACATTGCAGTAACCGTGTCTTTCCCTGATTTGGATTTCCAAAGGATCGACGTGGGCGTTAC
Organism: Nicotiana sylvestris; assembly: GCF_000393655.2. Classification (NCBI taxonomy): domain Eukaryota; kingdom Viridiplantae; phylum Streptophyta; class Magnoliopsida; order Solanales; family Solanaceae; genus Nicotiana; species Nicotiana sylvestris. The sequence continues at coordinate 20,019,014 of NC_091064.1, forward strand.
CCGGGTAGGGTAGCATTGAAGCCAGAGTAGCAAGGGCATCTGCCAGTTCATTGTGACACCTCGGGATATACCTGAATTCTATTGATTTAAAACGCTTGCCGAGGTCTTCCACGCGCTGTCGGTAAGGGATAAGTTTGACATCCCGAGTTTCCCATTCACCTTGGGCTTGCCGGATAATTAGGTCAGAATCGACCATAATCAGTAAGTCTTCGACATCCTGATCGATCGCCATATGCATGCCCATAATGCAGGCTTCATACTCAGCCGTATTGTTTGTGCAAAAGAAACGCAGTCTAGCTGTGGCGGGATAATGCTGACCAGAAGGCGAAATCAAAATTGCCCCAATCCCTACACCTTTGGCGTTTACAGCTCCATCAAAGAACATATTCCAAACAGGAGCGTCCTCCGAGACCATTTCTACGGTGTTTACTTCCTCATCTGGAAAGTAGGTACTCAATGGTTGGTATTCCTCATCGACTGGATTTTCAGCCAAATGATCCGCTAGCGCCTGGGCTTTCATTGTCGTGCGAGTGACATAGACTATGTCGAATTCAGTAAGCATGATTTTCCACTTAGCCAATCTTCCAGTAGGCATCGGTTTCTGAAATATATACTTCAAAGGATCCAACCTGCTTATGAGGAAGGTAGTGTGAGTTTGAAGATAATGTCTCAGCTTTTGAGCAACCCATGTCATAGCGCAACATGTTCTTTCCAGCAGAGTATACTTGGCCTCGTAGCCGGTGAATTTCTTGCTCAAGTAGTAGATCGCTTGTTCTTTCTTTCCGGTTATGTCATGTTGCCCAAGGACGCAACCGAAAGAGTTTTCCAAGACTGTCAGATACAAGAACAGCGGTCTCCCTGGCTCTGGAGGGACCAAAACTGGGGGATTCGAAAGATATTCTTTGACTTTATCAAAGGCTTCTTGACACTCAGCCGTCCATTTGATCGCCGCATCTTTCCTCAACAGCTTGAATATGGGCTCACACGTGTTTGTCAGCTGGGCAATGAATCGACTGATATAGTTTAATCAGCCCAACAAACTCATCACGTCTTTCTTCGTTCTCGGGGGAGGTAGATCTCTGTAGATTTTATCTTAGCTGGATCTAGTTCGATACCTCTTCTGTTTACGATGAAGCCCAAAAGTTTGCCCGACGGAACTCCAAAAGCACACTTGGCTGGGTTCAGCTTCAAGTCATACTTCCTTAGTCTCTCGAAGAACTTCCTCAAGTCTTGGATGTGATCATCCTGCGTCCTGGACTTGACTATCACGTCGTCCACGTACACCTCTATTTCCTGATGCATCATGTCATGAAAAATGGCAGTCATGGCCCTCATGTAAGTAGCCCCAGCATTCTTCAAACCAAATGGCATGACCCGATAACAGTAGGTGCCCCAAGGCGTGGTGAAGGCAGTTTTCTCGGCGTCCTCTTCATCCATCAATACCTGATGATACCCAGCGTAACAATCTACGAAAGACTGTATCTCGTGTTTGGCGCAATTATCAACGAGGATGTGGATGTTGGGCAGTGGGAAATTATCTTTGGGACTTGCTCTATTCAAATCTCGGTAATCTACACATACCCGAGTTTTCCCGTCCTTTTTCGGTACTGGAACCACATTTGCCAACCATGTTGTATACTGGACTACCCGAATCACTCCCGTTTTCAGTTGTTTGGTGATCTCCTCTTTAATCTTGTCACTGACCTCAGTTTTGAACTTTCGTTGCTTTTGTTGAACTGGAGGACAATCAGGATGAATCAGCAATTTATGAACCACTAGATCAACACCTAGTCCCGGCATGTCATCATATGACCAAGCAAACACGTCTTTAAATTCAAAGAGAAGTTGAATTATCGCATCTCGCGTTTTCTTGTCCGTGTGAATGGTTATTTGGTCTCTCAGATTTCTTCAGGAGTTCCTAAATTAACCGGTTCAGTGTCATTCAGATTTGGTTTAGGTTTATTATCAAAATGTTCCAACTCTCGGTTTATTTCCCTAAAAGCTTCTTCTTCATCATATTCCGGTTCTGGGTTCATTAATTCATAGTTAAATAGCTCGTTGTGATCTGGGCGTGAAGTCCGCAAGCATGTCATATTTAAAGTCGCATTATTATAACTGAAAGGAAAGATAAAAGGAAAAACAACAAAAAATCAGAACAAAGGAAAAAAATGGGAAAGCAAATGATGATTTTTTTTCATTTTCTTTGGGAAGTTGGAAGACAACAATGTTTACAACTTAGGAATTCAAAACAACAATTGAAGGGAAGAAAACGTTCAAGTTATGTCCTGGAGATAACTTGTGACACAGGAAAGGTGGCAGGACAGGTCTACCCAGACTTCCGTCTAGTCGGGAATGGCGTGGCCTCCCAGTTTCGAAGTTTGGCGTTCGGCCCCACGTACAGCATCTCAGCAGTGCTTGTGCCTTCACCTGGTTGAACCATGTGAGTCTCGTAGAGCATTTCTCTCATTGCCCCACATATCTCTTCGATTTCCTCAGCCGTGAAGACCTCATCGTCTTCTTCTTCGGTACACCTCGGCCTGATGAAAGTTTCATATAAATCCGGCAATGGTCGAGGTAACTTCCAACCCTCATTTTTCCTTTTCTTTGCCCACTCTTCATCTCCTGGAGTGGGTTTGAAACCTAGTCCAAAAGGTTTCTTGGTGGTCGGCAAGGTGATGGGTTCTGTTATTCCCTGCAGGGTTCGTCCAAGCCCTTTCCCTGGCCTAAATCCGTGCCGGATCATCTCTTTGGCCACCATAACCGAGGCATTAGACAAGAAAGGCTGGGGGCAAGGTATTCCCTCTTCATGCTGCTCTGCTAGTACAATCTCGAAAGCTTGATAGACCGTATGTTCGCTCCCTTCTCTTGGTTCAAGATATGGGATGGATGGGTCCCGATAAATAGCATGCTCGTCTTCTCCATGGACCACGATCTCTCGGTCTTCGTACTCAAACTTCACCATCTGGTGAAGAGTGGAAGGCACAGCTCCTGCCGCATGGATCCAAGGCCTGCCGAGGAGAAAATTGTAGGATGTATCCATGTCGAGCACCTGGAAGGTTACTTCAAACTCGACTGGTCCTATGACCAACCAACAGGTCTATTTCCCCCATGGTATCTCTCTTGATGCCGTCGAAAGCCCTTACGCAGACATTATTGGGTCGGATTCTTCCGGTCCCAATTTCCATTCTTTGTAGCGTGGAGAGCGGGCAAATGTCAACACCTGAACCCCCATCCAACATTACCCGCTTGACATAGTAGTCCTCGCATTTAACTGTTAGGTGCAAGGCCTTGTTGTGTGTCGCTCCTTCTGGGGGTAGATCGTTCTTGCTGAAAGAGATTTGGTTAACGGCGAAGAACCTTTCTGTCATTCGCTCCAGTTGTTCAACCGAGGTTTCAACTGGCACGTATGCTTCATTCAGGGTCTTCAGTAAGATCTTTTGATGCTCGACCGACCTCATCAACAATGATAGCATGGATACTTGCTCGGGGCACTTGCGCAGTTGATCTATCACTTCGTAATCCGGCATTTTCATTTGTTGGAAGAACACTTCCGCTTCTTCAACGCTTACAGGCTTCTTTGGTGGGAAGCGCCTTCGTGTGGCGTTGTTCAGCTCTTGGGTGTTTGAGTGCCTTCCAATGAAAAAAAATTTCGGAAGTTCCCCCGTGACTTCTTTACCTTTGTACGTTACCAACGTCCTCTGATAGTTCCACGGTATTGTGGACAGGTTTGTCATTGGCTTTTGTGGCACGCGTCCGATAACCACTGGCTCATTCAGCCGAGGTGGTTGAATCGTCCCCCGGACCACATAGGCCCTTTTTTGGTACGTACATAGGTTTTTCCTTTTTAACCTCAAAGCTCTGCGGCTTCTCTGCTCGACCTCGTGGGAGGTAAAGAACTCCATCCTTTACCGGTACCGCTCTCTTCTCCACCTTCTTTTCGGATTCGCACTTTACAGTACCGGCCTTTTCCCCTTTTTCTGATTCCTGGGCTGTTTCAGGCTTTTTCCCCGCGTCAACAATGGCGATTATAGCTTTCAAAGCAGGGTCAAATTCTTTGTCTTCGCAAATCATTCCGATCAGCGGCCCATTATTATGAGCAGGTAATGGATTGTTAGTCACATTTGGGACCTCCTCGTCCCTTAGCACTATTTTCCCTTGCTCTATCAAATTTTCGACCACTCTTTTCAACGACCAGCAGTCGTTTGTATCGTGCCCCTCGGCCCCTGAATGATAGGCGCATCTGACTCCAGCTTTGTAAGAAGGTGAGGTCGGGTTTTGCCTTGTTTGAAGGACTGGTTGCAGGAAGCCCAACTGGACTAGCTTCGGGAACAAAGTAGAGTATGGTTCACCGATGGGCGTGAAAGTCCGCCTTCTAGGCGGCTCCTGAGGGCGGAAGTTATTCTGCGGAGGTTGTGGGTTATAGTGGTTGCGGTAAGGAGGCTGATTTCTGGGAGGTGGAGCTTGGCCTCGGTTGGCTTGTTGCGGCGGATGGACATAAGGCTGGGCATTCATGACCATATAGGGTTGATGAGCATATGCCAGATTTGAGTGGGGGTAGTAGTGTTGTGGGGTTCTTTCCGGAAAACGGGGTCGGGGATTACGATATTCCCTTGTTCCTGAGGCTGCCATGGCCGTTTCTTCCTTTTTCTTCCCTCTTGCCATTCCTCCGGACCCGCTTTGGACGGCTTGGGAGGTCGCCCTTATGGCTGCTTGACTCAAAATCCTACCCGTCTTCAGACCATTCTCCACCATCTCTCCAATCTTAATCGCTTCTGCAAACGGCTTTCCCATGGCTGACATCATGTTTTGGAAATAGTCAGACTCTTGAGCCTGGAGAAAGGTAGTGACCATTTCCACTTCATCCATGGGAGGCTTGACCCTCGACGCCTGCTCGCGCCACTTAATAGCATACTCTCTGAAGCTTTCTGAAAGTTTCTTTTTCAAGTTCGACAGAGAATTTTGGTCTGGTGCGATGTCGATGTTATACTGGAATTGTCTCACAAAATCTCTAGCGAGATCATCCCAGATGTGCCATCGGGACATGTTCTGGTGCATGTACCATTCCGAGGCTATTCCTATCAGACTTTCCCCGAAATATGTCATTAGCAATTCCTCTTTTCCGCCGGCTCCCCTTAATTGGTTGCAATATTTCTTTAGGTGAGCAATGGGGTCACTGTGCCCATCGTACTTCTCAAACTTTGGGGTCTTGAAACCCACTGGTAGGTGTACGTGAGGGAACATGCATAGGTCGGCGTAAGAGACGCTCTTCTGTCCGCTCAAACCTTGCATATTCTTCAAACTTTGTTCAAGGCTTCTCATTCTTTTGGCCATCTCATTTTGTTCTGCAATTCTGGGGTTCTGATCCTGCCCGGGTGCAAGCTCGCACTGAGGCGGTGGAGGATTAGTGCTGGTAGCGAACCTAGTTGGTTCTATTGAGAAGGAGGGTGCTTGGAATGTAAAGGAGGATGAGTCAAAGCTTGGCTTGTACGTAGCAGGCTGTGCCGTAATCGGGCAGGGCAGGGCAGTAAAGATGTTCGTGCTTGCATCGGTGGCTGACATTCGGGGATGAGGCTCAGAAGGCGATCCAGCAGAGAAGGCTGAAGCGGCTGGGTACCCGAATGGGGTAGCAGGATAATTTATGGGGACATTAGAAGTCCTGCTTGACCTGGAGAATAACTCAGGGAATTCGGGGACGACACTTGGCGGCTCTTTCCCATTATTCCAGTCGTCCAGCATTTCCAACATGCGGAGCCGTAGGATTTTATTTTCCTCCGCAGTTGCGGACTCGGGTGTGAGGACAGCCGAGATCGAACTTTCCTCGGAAACAGGGATTGTTGGCAATGGAATCTCTGAAGACATTTCTACACTTCCTTTTGACCGTGTGAAGTAAGTGTGAGCACTGCCTCCTGTCTTAACAATAGGTAATAGAAGACTCCCTTTCGACCTCGTGAAGTATGAGTGCGAGGCCAGACTTTCACCAAACCAACCGCCTTTTCCAAAGACCTGGAGGAACTCAATGACAAACGAGCGGTTAATTCGAAATAAATAACAGATAGGCAATCTCACGTTGGGCATGATGCACCCATACAGTTAAGTGGATTCCTATATGTTTGCGATGAAAGCATGCATCATTCCGGCATTCTTTTTAGGCTTTTTATTATTTCCCCCCCCCCCTTTTTTCAATTTTTCTCTTTGGTTAAACCGCGACCGGATCCGATGAGGATTGCCTACGTATCACGATGCCACGTGAATCAGATCATTACGTAGTTCAAAAACACAAATGAGCGTAAAAGAAGCAACCTTTTTATTGTTGAAACGGTCTATTACAAACTACATTTTGCAAAAGAAAGAGCAAACTTTGAAAATAAACCTAGACTCAAAATAGACTAAAAATCACACTGATGGGAAAAACAGGCAGAAGATGCTAAGATACAGACTTGACTTATGAGTACATTATGGTTTTGAAAATTGGTGCCCGCGTGGCATCGTCTGGCCTCGCCGCGGTCCTAGGTGTGAGATCCCTCTCAAGTTGCTCCAGCTCATGCATGGTCTGCTTGACATAACTCATCACTGCTGAGAGGACGGCAACGCTGGTCATGTTCTCACATCGTAGACATCGTCTGGTGATGGCATGGGCAATGGCCTTGATCCTATCTCCGGTTTGCTTCTTCTCTATGAGTAGGCGTTTTATCTGATCGCTACACATCTTGAATACCTGAGCATCCTGTATATGCTGATGCTTCAGTTGCCGTACTTCTAACTTTATCTGGGCCAACAAGTCGTACCAGTATCTGCTCTCAATTTGGAAATCCTTGGCCTGATTAGCTGCTTTGATCTTAAGTGTAGCCATCTCTCTCTTCATTTTAGCAATAGTTTTCTCGTGGTCGCCTTTCAATTGATTCAAGTATCGGCGATGCTTATCTGCTCTTGTATCCCACTGTGCCCTGAGCTCTGCTATGACGTTTTTAGATTTCTCTAAACCCTCTTGCCATTCCCTGACTTCACTTTTTAGCCTTTTTATCAACTGCTCATCTGATCGACGCCTTGGCTGTTTATCCGCATCCATCCTTATCTGTTTGATCTGGGCTCTGAGCATTTCATTTTCCTGAATTAACCTGTTCCGCTCTCCCAGATCGGTAGCAACTTGCATGTTGTGCTCATATTTCAAGCTTTCCACTTGTTGCTTCAACCTGCTGATTTCGGCGCAATAGCCTCTTTCTTTTGCTAACCAATCCCACTGCTTTCGTGACGATTCGGCGAAATTCAGGTTGTGGGGTCTCTTAGCCGGCCTTTCATGCTCAAGTTCCCTTCTATACCATGCAAGGTAACCTGGTGCCGTCTCACCTTTGGCTCGATCCCGCACGCAAGTATCTGATTTCAAATATTGACACTCACCCCAGATTTGGCGAATTTTCGCTTCTGGAAACTGTCCGTTAGGACTTATCTCAACTGCTTGAGCGCTAAGATCTTCCTCATGCGGTACTGTCTGGCATCTTCCGAGCTGTCTCAAAACTCGGCAGGGCGCGTAAGGTTGAATGCTCTTAAGCCCCATCAGTAAGAAATGAGTTCTAGCTGCTGGCATATATATGACCTCATCAACAGGAAACCATCCTAGCGTCCATTGTATTTGGCTGGCAGTAAGAGCTTGAAAGAACGAGGTCCATGCCAGGACTCCTTTGGGCAAACTGATCTCTTTGGTTCTCGTGTAAAATTCTTCTATGCAAGTCTTTTCCGGGGAACCATGGCTCAAAATCTCGGAACGATGGCAGAGGTGCTCGGTCATCCACATTTGTAGGAGCAAGTTACAACCTTCGAAGAAATTTCCTCCAGCTTTACAAGCTGTAAGAGCTCGAAAGATGTCAGATACCACCATAGGCGCGAGAGTACTATCACTTTGCGTGAGTAAGGTGCTGACGACCCCGGATATCTTCAAATCAATGTTTCCGTCTTTCCTTGGAAATACCAGAAGGCCCAGGAACATCATCATGAAGGCCACCCGTCTGTGTTTGTCCCATTTCTGACGAATACCTTTGCTGCACAGTTTGTTGATTGGATTATTGAATCCCTCTTCATGACCGTACCTATCATATATGAAGCATGGAGTACAAAAACCGGCAGCCAGATCCGGGTTGTGGACCGTTCTGGGTATCTTCAGTGAATCTAGGAACCGATGTACCGTGACAGCTCTTGGGGCGACCAAGTATTTTTGCCTTAACGGAAGTTCAGCATTTCCGATGTACCCAGCCATTTCTTCCAAAGTCGGGGTGAGTTCAAAATCAGAGAAATGGAAAACATTGTGCGCCGAGTCCCAGTAGGTAACCAAAGCTCTTATGATATCTCCCCGAGGCTGGATTTCCAACAAACCCACGAGACCTTTCAGATATTTCTTGACCTCATCTTGTCCTTCAGCACCTAGATCATTCCACCATAGCCGTAACTTGACAGGGATTTTGGTCATTATTGAAAAATGTTCATTTTGCATTGTGCTCATCCTGCACATTTATTAAGGTGTTCTTAACAAAAATAACTTGACTCAAAATATTTTACAAGGAGGATCAAGTTTTCGAACACGGCCTTTCAGCACTTCGGGAATGAAGATTTTGAGGCTGTGTGGGTCAATTGGATGAAAATCCTAAAAAATGACCCGAAGGTGGTTATTTATGCAAAGTCAGCCTTCCGGCGTCCCTTTCGGGAATATTCGGCTATTTATGACAAAGCAACATCACCTGATTTATTCGTGACAGAATTAAAATTTTGACACATTTTTTTTATTATTATTACTATTTGTTCGTTTTTTTAGTAAAAGGTGGGGTTGAACCCGATGGGGGTTGCCTACGTATCTCACATCCGGTGAGAATCAAACCGGCGTAGTTCGGTACATCGTGAATAGAGAAAATCAATTAAACCCAGAAAGCAAGAATATTTTTTTATTATTTTCTTTTGAAAAGAGATAAAGACTAAAGAAAATATTTATTTTTTAAGGAAATATTTGGACTATTAGTCTGAATTTATAAAGGAGGTACTACGAAAGAAACAACATTTTTTTTGAATTATGAATTTTTCGTTTTTTTTTTTTACTTTTAAATAAATACCCTTTTTTTTTATTTTGAAAGTGATAAAAAAGAAAAAAAAATTATATGTTTTTTTTTAATAAATCAAACTAGAAGACAAATTTTGTTTTTATTCTTTTTTTTTTAAGAAAAATTCCGGCGAGGATTTGACACTACTTGGACATTGGTTTTATTTTTTCCAAAATAAGTAATTATCTCCCTACGCTGCTATTTTTCCCCTTTTTTAGAAACCGGTCATCATGCGGAACCGAAGCAAATAAATGCGCAAAACAAATAGGATGCAGCAGGATTGTCTTTCCATTTCAGGTTGCCTGTCCTAGAAAGACCCAACCCCTGTGTTGAGTCCCCTAAGTCAAATGCAACATGATGCAAATAAGGGTTCCTAGTAGGGATCCAGCATGAAGTTTCGTTATACTAGGTTTATAACCTGGGTATTTGTTCTAGACTGTGTACCCGAGCGGACAACTCGAGTCGAGGAGGGGGCTACGTACCGGGGACCCGCGAGATCGTCCGGCTTTGTAACTTGTCCGACCTCTTTCTTATTTCAGGTATCGACACTAACAAAATAGGGAGTCTCGACCAGCGAGCTTCTCCCCGGAGGTAAGAAGAGAAGGGTTTCGGCACAGTTTATATACAGTTCAGATAATATCAAAGCGGTAAAAGACAACATTTAGCACGTTATGCAAAACATGTAATAAAGATCAGATAATAAAGCCAAATATAACAATTATTCTAAGCTCGAATTCTTGAACCCTGAACCAGTGGTTCTGGGACAATTTCCCCAGCAGAGTCGCCAGAGCTGTCACACCTCCTTTTTGCGCGCCCGCCCCGAAGGGTTAAATGCGCGAGGGAGTTTTTCCAATTTAAGTGACAATATTCGAAATGGGATTATTTATTTAATTCAGAGTCGCCACTTGGGAAAGGTTTGGCTTTTGGTGTCCCAAGTCACCGGTTTATCTTGAATCCCAAATCGAGGAAATTTTCGACTTTTCCAAATGAAGTCTGCGAACCAGAAATTCTAAGTAAGGAATTCTGTTGACCCGAGGGAAGGTGTTAGGCACCCTCGAATCCCGTGGTTCTAGCACGGTCGCTTAAATTGTTATAATGGCTAAATATCTGATTTAAATATATGTTATGACTTACGTGCTTTTATTAAGTTTAAACCGCTTTTATTATTATCATTTATTTTTATAGAATTGCAACGTCGTGAGAATGCATCTCAAAACACGTCACAATCAATGCACCCGTGATCGTCAACACATTTTGACTCCGTTGAGATTTGGATTTGGGTCACATCAATGTGCACCCGTGTTTAAGAAGATTAAATTATTAAAGGTGCGCCTAAAGCAACTAGCGTATTGTTATTTTGGGAAGGCCGTAAAATTCGCTAAACGGCCTGTCCCGAATTCTAAGTATTTTAATATATACATTTAAAGGGCCCCGCAGCTTGTGCATTTTTATTTGTCGAGGCTCGTCTCATTTTTATTTAAAAGGATAAACCTACAGTGACTACATTTCTATTATGTTCGTCTCTAATAAAATGAAAGAAGGAGAAATACACGCTAATTGCATGCTTGACCAACTTCGGATTCTTATTTGATTATCTGATTAGTTGTTTATGAGGCTTGAATTGTTTTGTGCCTTATTTCATGGATGAACATGCTGTTAAATCGCTAGAGGAGATTAATATACAAGATTAATAAAACTGCTAAAGCCTATGTTAAATGTTCTTCAAACCCGAATTTGAAACTCACTTATTTAAACCAGGTCAGTAGAATTAACTATCGGAAACTGCTACTAATAGGGTTTGAACGTGGTCATGTGAACTGCCTAACGAGATCCGATAAAGTTAGAACTCGAAAGATTAAAACTACATTATATTTGGCAAGGTTAAGGCATTCTGCTCTATGCATACAAAATATAGCCGAAAGGTTAAAACATTCTGCTCTATACATACCAAATATGGCCTAAAGGAAGTCTACTTATCTGTGTGCCAAACATTCATGCATTCCTTATCATACAACCAACTAAATAACTGAAATCACAATTTTAAAACAAACTAAGCTTCAATTAAGTACAGGCCACCTAATGTGTTTCTTTATTGAGTTACAAACTAAACAAGTTACACAAATCAAACAACATTCATAAAACTGTAACCGCAGCAACGAATGATTAAACTCCCGCGTATCTTTATTTCATGTTTTCATTGTTACATCAGATGCGAAGTTCTAGTATGTACCTGGATGTTGGATACAACAGAAGAAGCAGGGAGGTCAGTAGAGCACTAGAAGCAATACCAAACAGCAGCAGTAATCGGCAGGTAACAAACAGAACAAATCCTAGTGCAAGATGCAGCTAGAGCCGATGGAAAAATGGCAGAATGACAGCAATAACCAGTAGTATAGAATCAGCATTCAGGCAGAACAAATCCAGAAGTGAACTAATGCTACAAACAAACAGTAACTTCAGTCAGGTCTCGGAAGAAATCAGTGTGGAGCTAACAAGTCCAGACCAGTGAAAGTCAAGACAACAATGGAAATGCAGTTCCTATTTTCTGTGTTATGCCTCTCTCAATGTGTATTTGTATATGCCTCTCTATGTCTCTCTTCTTTTCGAAATTCAGTTTCCCCCAATCTGTATCCTTACTTCTCTTATCTCTTTATGTATTTCTTTTGACAAGTCTAGAAAAATTCAGTCTCCTCTTGTCTCCTTTTTTCAGTCCCCTTTCTAATGGAAATTTGCTTCTCTTATAAGCCCAGCCTCAGCCCTTTACAGCCTCTAGACAAATCAGAACCCCTCCCATGTGGTCTGTGGTTTTTCCACTCAACTATTTAAAATAAGACCCCTACCATGATATTCCCTGACAGACATATCTCTGAATGGGCTTATTATTTCTAAATTAAAACAGGGTATGGGCAGCAGGGGTGTGTTCTGACAGCACCTGTTGACAAGCTTATTTTAATCCTAAAGGCCCTAAATGCATATGCTGTGCACAAATGCACATGACAATAATTCAGATTGCAACTAAACAAACCAAATCCTGTTATATTTTTGATTCAAATCAACAACTATAAGTAGCTAAACTCAATCCCTAATTGATTCAGACAATGCTTAACAGAAGCAGATCAATTTTTTATTGTTCAAATAGCTGAAACTAATCGACAATATATGTCGACTCGACTATACTAATCATAACATGTACAATCGAAAACCATGATCAGAAATCTAACAGTACTAACAAAGGGGTTCAGATTGCAATGTCAAAATAGAGATTAACTTGGGGATTGACTACTCAAACAATTTCAATTCAATCGATTAGGCAGTTTACATACACACACATTATCGGTGAATGAGGAAATATTTGACCAAATACAGAGGTCCAGGCAAGGTGAGCAAAAAACAGTTGGTAAAATTCAAAACACAAATTAAACAAAACGTTTGGTCATACGAATAGACCTTTAACAAACACACGAAATGAAATAAGGAAAAGCAACAAACTTACCTTAAAATCTTTGATAGAAAAAATCAGAAAAATCAGCTCGTGTTTGAACGGACCCTTCTTAGGGTTGAACGGACTTTAATCGAAGTGTTCTCAGCTGATAACACTTTGATTAAGGTCCATTAGACCCTAATCACTTTAGCTCAAACGGACACAGGTCAGGCTTGGGGTTTCTAGGGTTCACAGATGGTAGATTTGGGATTTGGGTTTCCATGGTTAGATTCGGACCAAACCAAGCATGGTTTGGTCACGAGGGAGGTCCGGGGACTGTCTGGTACGAATCTAGGGCAGATCGGTGTAGATCGAGTTTTGAATCGAATCTTCAAATGAAGATTCGAGAAGGTGGGATGGGATTCGAGCTAAGCGATTAACAGATCCATGTTCAGGGCGGTGAGGTGGTCCTACGGTGTTAAGGTGGGAGTCACTGGCGTCGAGGCCTCCGGGATTAATGGTGAAGGAAAAGGGGGCGGCTAGGGTTTCATGGGGAAAGGGGATGAGGATGAAGGCGGGGGTCTTGGATAGGGGGGCAGGGTATGGTAGGAAAATTTATATATGGAATGGGTGGATTGATCTCAGCCGTTGGATGAGGCGAGATAGAAGGCCAGGATCTTTCAACTGATGGGGAAACGGTGTCGTTTCAAATGCCAGGGTTTGGGTTGGTTTGGGGGTTGAACGGGTCGGGTTTGTTCGTGGGTATGGGGGATGCGATCTTGACCGTTGATCATTCTGAGATCAACGGCCTAGATCAGACCAGATCAAAACGATGTCGTTTGGAAGCTCTTGAAGTCAGCTGGTCTGGACCGGGGCAAGCACATGCTTTTGGGCTCAATTTGGGCCTCGGATTTTAAATGGGAACAAGCCCAAACCTGATTTCAGGCCAATTTTGCACTCTTTTTCTTTTATATATTTTTTTTTCATTTTTAAAATAAAACCTAATTAAACAAAATTAAATTCCATTAACTAGACACTTAGTACAATTATTCACGCATATTAAAATGTTAAAAGTAGGTAAAATTAAACAATGCAACAATCAGGACAAAATGCATATTTTATGATTTTCCATTTAATAACCGGATTACGGTTCAAACTACGCATGGCACACATTTTTGTATTTTGTTTTAATAAAAATAAAAATGGGCAAAAATCATAAATAATTAACAACATACCACGTAAAAATCCAAAATATTGTACAGCAAGACCAGATTTTTTTTTTCTTTTGGAGTGATTGTCGCGTAAAACAAAAATCATGTGCTCACAATGTGCCTCGTTAAAAACTTAACTAAAAAACCTAGTGGGAAAAACTCTAGTAAAGGAAAAGGAGTGCACATATCTAACAATACGCCTTTTGGTTGCCTCGTTAAAAACCTTGCAAGGAAAACCTAGTGGAACAAAACCTTATAAGGGAAAAAGAGTACAACGCGTATTAACTCCCCCTGATGAGAGCAACAATTCACATCTTTGAGCCTTCGCATCCCACTCTTGTACACTAGCTTCTTGAAGGTTGACATCGGTAGAGATTTGGTGAACAAATCAGCCATATTATCACTTGAATGAATATGTTGCACCTTGAAATCACCATTCTTGTATATATGTAATATCTTTATATAATGTCATGGAATAACCTTTTCAATATCTCCATAGAGGTAAAAATTCCTGCTATCACATTATCATGCTTATAGTTATAGCGAGGTACATATGTGCACAAACTACACTTAGGATGTAGTACTTCATGACCAAGAATTCTATATGCTTTAAGCAATTTAAATCCTTCAGGGATTGTCATATAAGTTACGTCATATAAACCATATGAATGGACTATAGATGTATATCAAGTTTTTATGTCAGGCTAGACATATAAGATAGATAAAGGTGATTGCACACACCATTGACTTTATGCTTTCAAGTGCACACACCATGTCTTTCATATGAAACCAATTATATTCGAATTGTGTCTCTTCCATTTGGTCAATATTTTAGTGTCAGTATTCGACAGACTTAAGGTCCTCATATATACTTAGCGTTGTGATAGATGTCGTCGACGAACATTTTATATCGGTTCCAACATTTTTTCATAAAGACATAACATAGAGATCTCTTCTTTCATATTTTTAGGTACCTAAACATCTCCTGAGATTTTATGAAGTGTTATATCATATGATCTTCTAGATCCCTTGCCTCTTTTATTATGATCATTTTGATCATTTGCTCATCTTCTTTATCAAGAAGTTTATTTGAAACTGATTTGTCTATACGCTTTAAGCTTACCATAGACTTTGTCCTTCTAGAACTTATTCTAATAGGAGCATTTTCAGTGAGAATATAGTTACTTTCTTTGGGTCAGCAAATGCGTTTGGCATGTTTTGCAATATATTACAAATGAATTATCCTTTTATGAATTCCAAGTTAATATTTTTTTTTATTCGAGGATCTATATGTACACATGATAATTCATTCCACGTAATTTTTTCTCAACTGTTTATCATGTCTCCCCCTCATGTTAGAAAAACTAACTTGTTTCCTCAACTTTGACAACTCATCTTTGTGTGTTATGGTGTTAATGAAAATATACATCGCACATCAATAATAAAAATATGAAATTATTTGGTTCATGACCCTGAACCACTAGTGAGGGGAGAAAATAATATACTTTCGTATATAATGTATATCAAACTGATATATCTAACTTTGTTCACATAAGAAATAGTTTAGCTATTAAGTGAAGGCACTCAAAAAATTATTTTGCTAAATCAACGGTGATGTAAACCAACTTATCAAGATAAACTATCTTGAATGGAAAATATGGAAATTATGCTCAAAATTAAATTACTGAGCAACTTACCTCGCAAACACCGGTCGAGTTGCCGGTTAATAATAATCGCACATGTAACCATCTCATATATGCATGTTATGTGGTATACATGGCAGGTGAATGTGTCCATATTCACTTTTGATATTTCTAGCATTCATTGGATTCAATCCCAATTTCAGTTGGTCTGTTAATTAATAAGAACAAGCAATGTAAGAGAATTCGTAAAGAATTTTTTAGTTCTTTAATATTTACCCATGTGAATTCTCTTTTATTTTTGCACATCATACTTAAATTATCATGCCTAAACCATTTATGTCAACTGAATAATTTATCAATATTGATAAAGTTCAGGTTTACACCATGACATGTACAATTATTGATAAACTCCAAGTTTATTATGATATGGATTTTTATATCAACAAACATCCACTTTATTGTGACATTCTTTTATTTATGTAGTACAAATTTGTCACGACCCAAGTTCTCCCTCCGTGAACTATCGTGATGGCACCTAGTCTCTACGACTAGGTAAGCCTAACAGATTGCGGGAAAAAAATGAAATACAAACATAATAAAAGAGTCCTAAAATGACGCTCGACATAACAATAACTACTCTCAAAACTGAATGAAACTCCCAAAACCCGGAATCTCATAAAATCACAAGCTATAGAAAATTACATAGTGTTCTAACTCTAGAATGTCTAACAAAAAGTAACTACAGGAAAGTCCAAAGCTAACGGGAAGAATAGAAAGGAACTTCTAGGTCTGCGGACGCGGAAGATATACCTCGAAATCTCTGATACCGCCCGCCTCACTGATAGAACGCCTGAGCAGCAGAACATGGATCTGCACACGAAAAACATGTGCAGGAAAGGGCATGAGTACACCACAGTGGTACCCAGTAAGTGCCAAGCCTAACCTCAGTCGAGTAGTGACGAGGAAGGTTAGGGCCTTACTGGTTATTTATATAAAACAAGGTAAAACAGTATGAAATGTGACAATATAATTAAAGTACTAACAGTTGATAAAGAATAAAATCACACAAGGAATTTAACTCAGTACACAGAAATAGCAATAGGGGATCTCCTAGGATATCGTCCCGTAGTCCCAAACGTAAATGTGCAAATGATCTCCCGGGATATCGTCTTGTAGTCCGAATCATAAATATGCAGGAGAATCTCCCGGAATAACAATCCGTAGTCCCAAAGTAAATATCCAGTACATGGAAAATCTCCTGGGATGTCGTCCTGTAGTCCCAAATATAAATGTGCAGGGGGATCTCCCGGAATATCAATTCGTAGTCCCAAAGTAAACACACAACAGTCATAAGAAGGAAATCTACAGTTTTATTCGAGAATAAACAAGAATTTCTACTCTAAACATGTTGCGCAGAATCCACGTAAGCAGTTAAAATATGTAAGACAACTAGGTCACATAAGCATGTTTTTCCTAAGCTAAACAGGAGGCTCCAAGTACAAGTATTGCTCAATTAAAATAAAGCACAGATATTTACTTGATAAAAATGAGGTTTTTCAACAATTAGCACGTGTATGCACTCGTCACCTAATGGACAAGACATTCATATAACAACAATACCAAATCCTAAGGGGAGTTCTCCCACACAAGGTTAGGCAAGCCACTTACCTCGAACCAGCTCAAAATCAATCTGAAATCATGTACTTGCCATGAGTATCCAACTCCGAGTGGCCCAAATCTAATCAAATCAATTTCATAATGTAAATATAACTACAAACAACGAATTTAGCTAAAGGAACGAAGATAAGGTAAGAAAATAGAAAAATGCCCAAAATCCTCCTTGGGCCCACGTCTCGAAATTGGGTAAAAGTCACAAATTATGAACACCCATTCACTCACGACTCTAACCATACCAAAATTACTCAAATTCGATACCAAAATCTTGTTCAAAATCCCAAAATTCAGCCTAAGAACTTGTCCTCAATTTTTCCTAGTTTTTCATCCCAATTCTGAAATTAAATGATAAAACTAACAATAGATTAATGTATTAGAATCAAATTAGAGTTAGGATTCATTAGCCAATCTTTCTCCTTCAAAATCTTTCCAGAAATCGCCCTCCACCGAGCTCCAATTCGACTTTTGAGTTATGGACTCAAACCCTTGCTTTTCTCTCTTTTCTGCCCAGCAATTTTCACTTCTGTGATGGGTTAACCGCACCTGCGGATTATCATTAAACGGCCAGAATCTGCACCTGCGACCCTATATTCGCAGATGTGGTTCCGCTTTTGCGGTCCTTGAGCCGCATCTGCGACCAGCTTCACTTGTGCCTTAGACAGCTTCTGCAGCGCAGCACCTACGGTCCCCAAATTGCTTCTGCGGCGCTGCACCTGTGGTCCAAGCTCCGCAGGTGCGAAATCAACAGTTTCCACAAACTTTAGCTATTTCCTAAGTCCAAATTCACTTCCGTTAAGCATCCAAAACTCACTCAACGCCCCCAAGACCTCAACCAAACATACCAACCAGTTCTAAAACATCATACGAACTTAATCCAACCATCGGATCACATCAAACAACGCTAAAACCACGATTCACCCTCCAATCCAAGCCTAATGAACTTGAAATCTCAAGAATTCTATAACCGATGTCGAAACCAACCAAACCATGCCCGATTGACCCCAAATTTTGCACACAAGTCACATTCAACACTACGGAGCTATTCCAACTTTCGGAATTCGACCTTGATATCAAAATCTCACTATCGATCCGGAAATTTCAATAATTCAACTTTCGGCATTTCAAGCCTAAATAAGCTATGGACCTCCAAAATATAATCTGAACACGCCCCTTAGAGGGGGAGGATGAAATCGACGGAATTCCATTCTGAGGCCGTCTTCACACTGTTCCGACTACGGTCCAAATTCTAAAGCTTACATTTAGGGACTAAATGTCCCAAAACACTCCGAAACACAAAACGAAACTTCCCGGCAACTCACAATAGCAGAAACAAACATGGGGAAAGCAGTTAATAGGGGATCAGGGCGTTAATTCTTAAAAAGACCAGCCGAGTCGTTACTGTCGCACCTCCTTTTTACCGCGCCCGCGGGACGCGTGGGGAGTTTTCTCCAATTAAAGGACAGTCGAAACGGGATTTGTTTGTTTGTTTCAGAGTCGCCACCTGGGAATTTTAAGGCGTCCCAAGTCACCGGTTTTAATCCCTGAATCGAGGAGAATATGACTCTGTCTATTTAACAGTCTGCGCACCAGAAATCCGGATAAGGAATTCTGTTAACCCGGGAGAAGGTGTTAGGCATTCCCGAGTTCCGTGGTTCCAGCACGGTCGCTCAACTGTTATATTCGGCTTGATTATTTTGATTTGTAAAATACATTTTTATTGCATGATTTTATTGTTACCGCTTCTATTTAGATTTAAAGACCCTTCTTTGAATCGAATCACGCGTACGTGTATCCGTTTTATATATTATATATATTTTAACGTGAAAAATCGTGTCACGCGTACGTATACACAATGATATGGATAATATAATAATTATTATTTTTTTCGAAATTTTTTATTATAAAAAAATAATTATTTTCGAAATTATGCTTTAATAAAATCAAGAACATTCGCCCCTTTTGTATAATTAAGTAGTGAACCTCACATCTCGGGTTTTTATGAAATTAATAATGATATTCTCCGAGGAATCCCTTTTATTAAATATTCGATCGAAGTTGCGCGAACGCATAATCCGAATTGCTTTTAGAAATATAATCAGGTTACGCGAACGTATCCCTAATCACAAAATATTCTTGATAAGGTTCTCTACAAATTGTTATTATGTGTTGACCGCGAGCCTTGTTTTACACATATGAATCATATACCTCAAATTTTAAAGAATTAATGACGTGAAAAAGAAAACAGACAATATGTATCTAAAACTAACATTTTTTTTCGTGGATACAATATTTGGATGTCCATAAATCGAATCGTGTATAAAATTGGGAAAGAACTTAAAAAGTAAACAAATTAATAGCATACCCAAAAAATGAATTGCATATAAAACTAGGAAAGAGAATTAATTTGATAAACAAACTAATAGTTTTCGAAGAAATTATATCTCCTTCTCATCTACTTGTTTTTAGTCCAAAGTTATAATGGTTTGGTTAATGTTTGCAATGGAAGATAAGAGTCAAGTTGATAAGAAAAAAGAAATATTACAAACTGATTCAATAAAATTGCTTTATATACAACGTAGTTGTTCGTCGGAACCATTCATAATATTTTAACGTCGTAACAAGCTAATCAATTCGTCGGAACCATTCATAATATTTTAACGTTACCTTACCATATATGAACATACAACTTATATCAATCTAAACCAAAATCAGATTTTTACAAGATATACTAATAATGTAATTTCTTGATACTTCCATTCTACTTTACATTTAGCTAACAATATTACGGGATGTAATTAATGGCCCATTTTATGCCATGTTCCCTACCTTGATATTTCAATCATGACTTCACTTAATGAAAATTCCGAAATAGATGATATTATTACAACGCTTAAACGAACTTTAAGAGGTAACAATTATCTTATATTCATTACGCCAAACGTACTACTATATTAATCAACTGAAACAAAAACCAAATTTTTAACTAATGAACTTGAATGAATGGAAAACAGAATTATAATTCCCGAACTTCATTAATTTGTCATGTTGAAGCTTTTCGTGACATGAATTTACAGATATGTACCTGATATTGGAAGCAAAAGAAAATGAAGATGAGAATCAGCAGCAGTAATAACAGTACAACAGCAACAACTGCCCAGCAACAGTAACAACCCAGTAACAGACCGGTGGAGTAGTAATCCCAAAAACAAAAGCTTTAAGCTTTAAATGAAACAACAACCATTAATACTAATTTCAAACAAAGAAAGAAAGCAGTAGATTTTTTAGTTTTATTTTTATTTTGAAAGCTTAAATATTTTTCGGAATTTTTCTCTCTTCTATTCTCTGTCCGTTTTTTCTCTCTATCTGTATGTGTATTTTTTCTCTCGTATCTCTTTCTCTGTCTCTCTCTATGTCTTGTGTTCAAGACTTCATATATATAATCTCATCCCATAAATCTTTTCATTAATTAAAATCAATACTTTTTCTCTACCCAACCCATTATCTTCCCACTCATCCCCATTATATGAAATAAACATATCACACCACCCCATTATATTTTGTCCTCCATGCTTCACTTAAAATAATACAAGATTCCCCCTTTAAATTAAATCTTGTCCCCCCTTTATATTAAATAACCATATCACAACCCACCCCATTTTATTTTGTCCCCCATGCTTCATATAAACAATTACAAAATGTACAATTCCTAAACTACCCCTCTGACCCTATTGCAAATTACTATTTTACCCCCGAAAGTACTATAAATTACCAAACTACCCATCAGCTATAACACATCAATTAATCAAACTTAACCAAAATATAGACAATATGATCAATTTCTAACAATGTTCAAACAACAATATGAACACGGATGAACATCATAACAACAATATCACATGAACACGATTTTAACAACATTTCAACAACAAATCACATGAACACAAATTGAACAACAAAGAACAACTAAAATTTGATTGAACAATATTTTAGCAACAAAACCTATTTTCGGATTTAAACAACAACAACAATCAAACAAGTACATTTAGATTAAATTCAATAATATTGAACTTAAAATCAACTCTAACAACATTACAACAAACAATTCTTATATTAAACTTTAAACAAGATTATGAGAACAATTCAAGCAATAATCATAAATGGTAAACAAGAAATCAAACTATACAAAATTCGGATTCAAGATCATCCAAACAAAGTATGAACATGAATGAATCTATTTTAACACAACAAACATGACGGATTAAACGATTAAATCAATATATTCCTTTAACACAACTAAATTCTTTAAACAAATAACAAGATCGACGAAGAAACAATTATGAACTTAAACTTGAACTTAACAATATTAACAATTTCTAACAATACATAAACACATGAAACAAATTGAAGAAATATTTAATTAAATTTCAATTTGTATCTAACAAACATCAAACTAACAAATATTCACTTAAACAATAATACAAACATGACATGAATATGAAAACAACTAATTAAACTTCCATTTTAAAATCTGAAAATTAATTTAACAAATAACACATGAACATGAACTAAAAATTAATTCAAACGATAAACAAAACAAACATTTGTTGATTTTAGATTCGAAAATATCAAAACAAAATACGGACAAAATAAAACTCAAAAACTACTAACCGGATCGAAAGACGAACAACGACCAAACAAACAACGAACTTGACGATGAACTCACGACGTATAGGATCTTCACTTGACGAAAAACCCTCGACCTTTGCCGGACTTTAACCGGACTGCCTTGCGTCGTCAATAACAGTACGAAGCGGCGAGCAGCAGCACGGCGCGGACAGCCATGGACGACGACATGGTCGACGTCGAAGCTCGTCCATGGCTGGACGTATTAGATGGCAGAAGAAGATGGAACGCAGCAACGACGAGCAGCAGCAGCTGTCTGTCTAACACCTGCTGTGACGAGCAGCAGCAGCACGATGTCAAGAAGCAGAAGCAGCGGCGGAGGAAGGAGGAGCAGCGGCAACGGCTGGCAGTATCGGCGGCGACAGGCAGCAGCAGTAGCGGCTTGTTTAGACGACGCAGAAGTAGGGGAAGCCATGGACGACGCAACATCAAGGTGACGATGAAGCTCGCCCATGGCTGGACGTAACAGAAGGAGCAAAAGCTAGCTGAAACGCAGCGGGGAAACAACCATAGTCGAGCAAGCTTTGAGCTTGACGAGCTTCAATGGCGGATAGGGCTGGGGTCATTTAGTTGAGCCGGGGTCGTGAAGGTGACGTACGTGTGTGTGTGTGTAGCCATGGCTTCTTGAGGTTGAAGGCAAAGGGAATCCATGGGAGGTGGAGAAGCTTGAGGAAGAAGAAGAAGATAGGAGGGGTGGGGGCGGATTGGTTTAGTGTTTTTTTAGGGTTTTCTTCCTTTAATTTTTGCTTTGTTTTTTTGTAAAATGTAAGACAAAGGGGTTTGGGTCTTTTGGGTTATGGACTGGGTCGACCCAGTTTGAAATGGACTGGGTCGTAGGGAAGATTGGGCCATTTTTTGGGCCTATGACTTGAAATTGAAGAAGAGGCCCAATTCCGGCTTTCTTTATATTTTCGCTCTCTTTTCTTCTTTTATTTTTTCTAAAACTAAATTATAAAAATACTTAAACTATTATTAAGAACTAAATTAAGTTATAAAAGCGCAAATTAACTCCCAATAACAATTAACGCACAATTAAGTATTAATTAAGCATAAAATTGTATATTTGGACATTAAATGCTAAAAATGCAAACGATGCCTATTTTTGTAATTTTTAATTTTTGTAAAACAAATTTAATTACTAACAATTGTAGAATTAAATCCTATATGCAAAATGCGACATATTTTTGTATTTTTTATTAATTTAGCAAATAAACATGCACAGATAAATACAAATAATTATTCAAAATATCACAAAATTGCACACCAAGAAAAATTACTTTATTTTTGAATTTTTTGGGAGTTATTCTCATATTGGGCAAAAATCACGTGCTTACAGCTGCCCCTCTTTTCCCGAAGACACGAAGGGTTTTCGTGCAAAGATAAAGCGAGCAATTTTTGCCCATCCGAGTACTCCGTGTGAAGCATTTTTTTTGAAAAAGATTTGACCGAACCTTTGCTTCAAAGGTTTCCTACATATCCTGGGCTAAACAGGAATCAGGTCAATGTAGTTCGGGAAATTTTAGTAGCTGGGACTACCGTGGGACTGCATTGTCACTGTTGTTGCATGCTATTACTACTGCTTACCGATCTACTTGTTACACCGTTCTTAAAAGAAAACAAGAATCTAGGCTAGAGTACAATTTGTTTTTGTTTCCTTGCTTCCTTGTCTGCTTGCATTTCTTCCGGTGCTTTTCTTCTTTTGACACATGTACTTGAGTTTGTACTGTGACCTCTTGTTGCAACCTTCTGTTTCCCGGTGCCGGGGAATTTTATTGTTTCCTGCTGGGGATTCCTATTGTAACCCTCTGTTTTATTGTCCTCTGACTTGATCTTGAAATGTATGCCTCTGTTATCTGGGCGGGCTCCCAACTTCAATACTTGAAAATTAAAGACTTGAAATGTATGCCTCTGTTATTTGGGCGGGCTCCCAACTTCAATGCTTGAAATATAAAGACTGAAATGTATGCCTCTGTTGTCTGGGCGGGCTCCCAACTTCAACAACTGAAATGTAAAGACTGATATGTATGCCTCTGTATCTGGGCGGGCTCCCAACATCAATAACAACTTTAGAAATAAACGCCATTCCTCTCTTCAGGCGGGCTCCTGACTTCAAACCATACATCGCCATTCCTTTCTTTAGGTTGGCAAGATTTCAAACACTAAATCGCCATTCTATTCTTCAGGGGGGTTCCTGACTTCAACAACTTCTTCTTTTTTTTTTCAAATTCAAACTTCTTCTTTTTTTCAAATTATCCTAGGAGAAAATTCATCAAACTAGGATTTGATATCTTATCTTAGGAGAAAGATTCATCGGACTAAGATTTGATATTTTATCTTGGGAGAAAAATTTCATCAGACCAAGATTGTGACTCTAGGAGATAAATCGTCAGACTAGGTTCATTTTGTTGTGATCTTAGGAGAAAGATTCATCCGACTAAGATTTTATCTTGGGAGAACAATTTCATCAGACCAAGATTTTGACTCTAGGAGATAAATCGTCAGACTAGGTCCATTTTGTTGTGATCTTAGGAGAAAGATTCATCCGACTAAGATTTTATCTTGGGAGAACAATTTCATCAGACCAAGATTTTGACTCTAGGAGATAAATCGTCAGACTAGGTCCATTTGTTGTGATCTTAGGAGAAAGATTCATCCGACTAAGATTTTATCTTGGGAGAACAATTTCATCAGACCAAGATTTTGACTCTAGGAGATAAATCGTCAGACTAGGTCCATTTGTTGTGATCTTAGGAGAAAGATTCATCCGACTAAGATTTTATCTTGGGAGAACAATTTCATCAGACCAAGATTTTGACTCTAGGAGATAAATCGTCAGACTAGGTCCATTTGTTGTGATCTTAGGAGAAAGATTCATCCGACTAAGATTTTATCTTGGGAGAACAATTTCATCAGACCAAGATTTTGACTCTAGGAGATAAATCGTCAGACTAGGTCCATTTTGTTGTGATCTTAGGAGAAAGATTCATCCGACTAAGATTTTATCTTGGGAGAACAATTTCATCAGACCAAGATTTTGACTCTAGGAGATAAATCGTCAGACTAGGTCCATTTTGTTGTGATCTTAGGAGAAAGATTCATCCGACTAAGATTTGATATCTTATCTTGGGAGAAAAATTTCATCGGACCAAGATTGTATCGGGAGGTAAATTCATCAGACTAGGACTTTTTATCCTAGGAGAAAAATGTAGTAAAGATCAATGATTTGAGAAACTTACCTTCGTAATTTCTTCTTTTCTTTTCTCCTTCCTTTGCGCTGCTTTGTTCTTGCTTGCTGGGGATAATACCACTGTGGGAGTCTCCTTTCTTCCCCTCCTTCAAATTTGTTTTTGGTTTTTTTTTTCTTCAACACTGCTGGGGATAAAAGTGTTATCTTCTTGGGATAACGTTGTTGAGGATAACGCTGCTGGGGAATTTTATCCCTTCAAATCGATGCTTCATTCTTTTGGAAGCTGCTGGGGATGATAATGGCTCTTTGCTTTTCTGAGCACAAGTGTCATCCCTTTATTCTGTCTGCTGGGGATAACTTCCTCCATTGGAAACTTATTATGTTGGGGGCAACCCTGGTTCAAAGACCACTTCCTTGGTGCTATTTTTATTCTTCCCCAAATGGGTACCTGATTTTCCAGAAAATTTTCTAACTGAAAAGAAAATTTTCTGCCCCAGTTTGACAATCTTTCTTGTGGCATGCATTTCCGACATCAATGCCATTTCCTTTACCTGTTTTAAACAAAATTTGTTAGTTTAAAACGCGGTGGTTGGTTGTGATACTCCTACTTGGGATGGCTTTCCCCTTTCTCCTTCCTTGCTCTGCATTCCACAAGGGACGATATTATTTGCTGAGGATAATCCTTTTCTGCTAGGGATATCCCTCTTCTTTCGTGGCATGGCTCGGAGACTTGCATTTTTCCGACCTTTTAGTCTCGCATGAATTTTCCAAGTCATGCTTATTGCTCTCCTTGTTTGTCCACGGGCCTTGGCCTTGAGGTTTTAATAACCTCTGATTTTGGCAAGGATATCCCTCTTGACACTCGTCAATCCTTTTGTCAATTCCCTTTTGCTGGGGATATCTTTCTTGACACTGGCCTTGTGCTCGTTCCTTGCTGACTATACCACTTGGATGTACTAGCCATATCTCATCTTGCATAATTGGAAAGCTGATGGCCTATTTTGAAGTCATTTCCCACTGGTTCTGACCAAACAGACTCTACTGGGGAATTTTCTATGAAAGGAGAAAGATAAAAAGGAACAGAATAAAAGACAAAGGAAAAAGATGACTCTTTAACAAAAGAAATTATAAATAAAAACCTATCAAACGCAGACACCGACTCTAATGGTCATGACATGCATATGTGGCCTATCCTCCGTCGTCAATCGTCTTTCAAGATCTTCCCTTGACTATCCTCCATCTGATTCCCAATCTTATTCGACTTGTAGTGCCCAAAAGGTTTTCACCATCAAGTCTCTCTCATTTTGGTTTTTCTCTCATCTTTCATCGCCTTATGGTGTCCGTGAAGATTTTCACCGATAAGACTCTCTCATTTATATTACTTTCCAGCTGGAGATTTGGAGTGTTGCCGATATGACTCTCTCTGCTGGAGATTAGAGTCCTTTCTGTTGTGGAACAGAGTGTTATGTTCACCGGTAAGACTCTCATTTGTCTGACTTGGCATCTTTTGCAGACTGATCAGAAGGTCTTTCTTTGGACCGTAATGTGGGTTTTTTGGATAGGCTTAGAAAGAAAGGGTATTAAAGGCTAAAAAACAAATCAATTTGGGGTTCAAAATTACAACCTTCGAAATCATATTTGTTTATAACAAGCGCAACCCTTGCCCCAGTTTCTTGCTTGGGGATTATTTATTAAAATTTTTATTTATTTATTTATTACACCATGCATACCATGCACATTATGCACACTATGCACCCTATGACCGAGCCGTGAAGCGCCTACGTATCCTCTTTGAGGAATCAGGTCAAACGTAGTTCCCAATTCCTCTTTTTTCTTCTGACTTTCTTTTGTTTTTTTTTTGTTATCATTTTTCTTTTTTTTTCTTTTTCATTTTTTTTTTTGATTTTTTTTTACCTTCTAGGCTCGTATTTCCTAGTCGTTGCTATTGATTCCGAACGAGGGGTATGAAAGAAAATAAAATAAGGCTCAAAAGGGGTAACGAAGGATAAAGTGTTTAGGTAGCAGAACAAAATGCCTTCGTCATTCCAGTCTTCAAAACATGCCAAGTGCAAACAACATAATTGAACATAGATTTATAGTCTCTTCCGACGGTGCTGGTCTTGACAATTATGTTAAACACTTGCTTTTCATTTGTCATTTCTAAAGCACTGCTGGGCGACACTCTCACTCTCATGAACGACCCTCATGCCAATTCGGCGAATCTTGCATTTAGCGGTTTTCTTTGTGTTTTACTTGCCTTAATTCCACATGACTCGGGCTTTAAATAATCTCACACCGTTCTTATTTCCTTTAAATGGTCTGATCACCTTTCCAAAGTTTTATAATTAACTTTTAAGACTAGGCCCAAACTGTGTGCGCATGTCATGTCCCTAGAATCGGCATTGAACAAAAGCAAAACAAAAAGGTAAAGAAAAACTAAACAAAGAAGACGAAAAAGACCGAAATTTGCTTTTAGACAAAAGGTAGAACCGTTTAAACGACAAAATAAACAGTTACAACCTTAAAACTAAACCAGATAACACCACATTAGGTACTAGACAAATAAAAGGATAAGGGGGTTTGACCACAAGACAATATCCGGATTACAACCCTGAAATAATCCGGACGACAGAAATGACAACAAAATAAACCACCAAAACTCCTCTCTGGCTGACCAGGAGATGGAGTGCCTTTCCAATTGCCCAATACGGTGTTTTATCCATCATCATTGCCAAGACCGTTACCAACTTCAATATCATTATCATCAGTTAGCGGCTTTCCGGGATGACTCAAAAATCCCATGTTACCAGGAATCGTGTGCATCATGATGTGCAGGTAAAGGATTCTGCGCGATATTCTGGGTGTCATTACCTTGGATCACAATCAGATTTTCCTGGATCATCCTTTCTATTTCTTTTTTCAAATCCCGACAACTTTCAACATTGTGCCCCTGGGCATTGGAATGGTATTCACACCTTTTAGAAGGGTCAAAGCTTCTTGCACGTGGGTCCAGATGATTTGGAGGAATAGATGCAATCATGTCGTGATGCTTTAACCTCTCAAATAAGCTTTCATAGGACTCTCCTATTGGTGTAAAATTATCTTTCAACCTTCGTTCCCCTTTATACTTCTGGCTTGGATGTGGGTTATAGGGCACCTGAAAGTTATGTGGAGGCTTCTGGAGATTTTGTGACGCTCGTGCTCGCCTTCTGGGGTGTTTTGGTGGCCGGGCAACATACTGAGGTGGAACAATAGAGTGTTGTGGGTTCTGAGGGGGATAATATTGCTCAGGGGATTCATAGATAACTTTAGGAGGCTGCTCATACCTTCGAGATGTTCTCCTAGGACCTCTTCTTGACCCTGATGTCATCATGATTTCTTCAATCTTCTCATTTGTGTCGCAAAAATTATCAGACTCAACCCGGACAGCGTGAGTTGCAGCTTTAAAAACTGCTTGACTCATAATTTTTCCTGTCTTAAGACCATTCTCTATTATTTCTCCCATTTTGATTGCTTCCGAGAAGGATTTGCCAACTGCGGACATCATGTTCTGAAAGTAATCTGGCTCTTGCGCTTGAAGGAAGACAGTTATTAGCTCGTGGTCATCCATGGGTGGCTTAACTCGAGCTGCTTGCTCTCTCCATTTAATGGCATATTCCCTGAAACTTTCACTTGGTTTCTTTTTCAGGTTTGAAAGGGAAATGCGGTCTGGGGCAATGTCGACGCTGTATTGGAACTGTTTGACAAATGCTTGTGCCATGTCGTCCCAGACATACCAGCGAGACGTGTCTTGATCCATAAACCATTCGGAAGCTACTCCCGTAAGGCTTTCCACAAAATAAGCCATCAACAATTCTTCATTTCTTCCCGCACCTCTCATTTGATTGCAATACCTTTTCAGGTGGGCAATGGGATCTCCATGTCCATCGTACTTTTCAAATTTGGGAGTCTTGAAACCAGGCGGCAAGTGGACATCGGGGAACATACATAGATCTTTGAAGGCAACACTCTTTTGACCAGACAACCCTTGCCTGTTTTTCAACCATTGTTCTAAGTTTTTCACTCTTTGGGTCATTTCTTCTTGTACCATCTTTCGGGCAGGCTCTTCAATCTTTGCAGGAAGATCAAACGAGTACGGGTGGTACTTAGGAGAGTGGTACTGCTCTTGTTGTGTCGCAAATTGTGACTCATGACAAGGCTGTCCTTGCCCACTGGCCCATGCTTGACACACTCCGGTCATTTGCTGTTTCAGTATTCTATTTTTCCGGCACAGTAGACTGTTGTTGAACCCTCTGAACAAACCGACCAACTCAACTTTCTTCACAATTCAAAACAAAACATGTTAGAATGGACTCAGTCGGTTCTTATTACTAGCAACATCTTTTTCCCTTTTTTTCATTTTCTTTTTCATTTTTTGTTGTGGTCGAATCTTATGGAGATTGCCTACGTATCATGACCCCGCATGAATCAGACCTTGCGTAGTTCGGACCAATAAAAGATAAACAATACTAATCATTTTTTTTCAATTTTCATATTAAACAAAACTGGGTTTCAAAGGTTTGAAGATGACCTACAAACTCGAAAATCAAACAACCCACATATTCTAATTAAAAGATTTACAAACTCCAAAAACAAACGACCAGCTTCTTTTTCCGTTTGACAAAGACAACCAAACGGTTATTTTTCAAATGTGGCCCCTTCCAAATTTTGAGGTCGGAGAGGATTATTTTACGACACTTTACAAACTTGTTCATTCTTTTACGAAAATAGCCTTTCAACAATTTAAAGATACTCTAGGGCTATTTCGGCAAGAACGGTTTAAGACGCGGCCGAAGCTGGCTCGGCTTATTTTGACCAAAAATCTAAACGGTATTCACCTGACCGTTGACTCTTTTTTTTTCAAGTTATAATAAAACCGGGTGTTTCAAACATGGCCCTTCAGCACCTCGGGGACGAAGATTTTTAAGGCCGTGTGGGTCGACTGGACCAAAATCCTACACATGACCCAAAAAGTGGCTGTTTATGCAAAGTCAACCTTCCGACGTCCCTTTCGGGAACATTCGGCTGTGTCTTGACAAAACAGCGTCACCCGACTTCTTTATTAAATTTGACATATTTTTTTTTGGCTATTTTTTTTAGCAAAAGGGGAGGCTGGACACTGCCCGACTTATTTATGACAAAATTAAAATTTTGACACGTTTTTTATTTTTATTATTTTTTTTGGTTTTTGGCTATTTTAGCAAAAAAAGGGGGTTGGACCCGATGAGGGTTGCCTACGTATCTCACATCCGGTGAGAATCAAACCCGCGTAGTTCGGGCAGGTCATGAATAAAGTAAATAAACTAATTTTAAATTATTTTTTTTAATTTGTAAAAGAACTGCTTTAAAAGAAGAAATGAAGTATATATATATATATATATATTTTTATTTTTTTATTTATTTTTGATTGATTTTTTTTTGAAAGAAAGACTTCTAAGAATTCCTTTTCTTTTGATTTGAACTTTGAGGATTTCAAAAGTAAAAGGAAGATATTTTTTTTTGTTTTTTCTTATTCTAAGAAGAAAGAAAATATTTTTTGGAATTTTACCTTTAATAAAAGAAATGCTTTCTAAAAAAAATATTTTTTTTGAATTTTGAATTTTCTTTTCAATTTTTAAAGAAGAAGGAAAATATTTTCGAATTTGTTTTATTTTATTATATATATATATATATATATATATTTTTTAATAATTAAAAAGACTTTCTTAAAGAAGTCAATAATGGAAAATATTTTTTGGATATTTTTTTTTTTGAAAATTGGGAGTCTAAAAAAAAACTTTTCTAGACTTTGGCAGGACAAATATTTTTGCAACAAATAAAGATATATATACATTTTTTGGAAATAAAGAAAAACTTTTTGGATTTATATATATATATATATATATATTTGCAACAAATAATAAAACCACTTTCAACGCGACTCTTTTTATTTTATTATTTTTATTTTGGTATCTAAACAAATAAATAAATAAAAACCCATTTTAAGAACAAGACTCTTTTTTATTTTCATTTTTTATGGCAAGACAAACTATTTTTTTTTTCTAATTTGTTTTTTTTTAAAAACAAGACAGAACAACGACTCTTTTTTTTTCTATTTTTCCTTTGCTTTTAATAAAACAAACTAATAAAACATTTTTTTTCATTTTCTCAAAATTTCGGCAGAGTTTTGATAGTTATTTGGGCATTGGTTTTTTTTCCAAAAATTAACAATCAATTCCCTAACCGCTATTTTTTTTCAATTTTAAAATATTATTCCTGATATTCAAAAGTCAATCAGCACACAAGTACGAATCAAATAAATGCGCAAGTAGGAGCAAGTAAGATGCATCAGGATGGTCATTTTCATTTTTTGGTACACCTGTCCTAGACAGACCCAACCCCTGTGTTGAGTCTCCAAAGTCAAATGCACGTGATGCAAACAAACGCTCCTACTAGGGATCCGGCATGAAGCTGAGTTATTCTAAGTGAAAAAACCTGAGGCATATTGATCTAGCCCTGGCTTACCCAAACGGACAGTTTGAGCCGAAGCGGGGGCAACGTACCGGGAGCACGAAAGTCTACCCGGCCTAGTTACTTGTCCCAACTTCGTCTTATTTGGTATGACTTTAACAGAAAGGTGGGCCACGCGCACGTGTGCACCATAAATTTAGAAGACTCAGAAAGAAGGGGGTTTCGTAGCAGTTGTATATATTCATAATTCAAACAATATTAAAGCGGTAAAAGTGTCATTTAGCACATTGGGCATATATCATGTAAAAAAATCAGATAATAAATAAAGTCAACTATAACAATTATTTTAAGCTCGAATTCTTGAACCCTGAACCAGAGGTTCTGGGTAAACTCCCCAGCAGAGTCGCCAGAGCTGTCGCACCTCCTTTTTACCGCGCCCGCGGGACGCGTGGGGAGTTTTCTCTAATTAAAGGACAGTCGAAACGGGATTTGTTTGTTTGTTTCAGAGTCGCCACCTGGGAATTTTAAGGCGTCCCAAGTCGCCGGTTTTAATCCCTGAATCGAGGAGAATATGACTCTGTCTATTTAACAGTCTGCGCACCAGAAATCCGGATAAGGAATTCTATTAACCCGGGAGAAGGTGTTAGGCATTCCCGAGTTCCGTGGTTCCAGCACGGTCGCTCAACTGTTATATTCGGCTTGATTATTTTGATTTGTAAAATACATTTTTATTGCATGATATTATTGTTACCGCTTCTATTTAGATTTAAATACCCTTCTTTGAATCGAATCACGCGTACGTGTATCCGTTTTATATATTATATATTTTAACGTGAAAAATCGTGTCACGCGTACGTATACACAATGATATGGATAATATAATAATTATTATTTTTTTCGAAATTTTTTATTATAAATTATAATTATTTTCGAAATTATGCTTTAATAAAATCAAGAACATTCGCCCCTTTTGTATAATTAAGTAGTGAACCTCACATCTCGGGTTTTTATGAAATTAATAATGATATTCTCCGAGGAATCCCTTTTATTAAATATTCGATCGAAGTTGCGCGAACGCATAATCCGAATTGCTTTTAGAAATATAATCAGGTTACGCGAACGTATCCCTAATCACAAAATATTCTTGATAAGGTTCTCTACAAATTGTTATTATGTGTTGACCGCGAGCCTTGTTTTACACATATGAATCATATACCTCAAATTTTAAAGAATTAATGACGTGAAAAAGAAAACAGACAATATGTATCTAAAACTAACATTTTTTCGTGGATACAACATTTGGATGTCCATAAATCGAATCGTGTATAAAATTGGGAAAGAACTTAAAATGATAAATACAATATATGCATACCCAAAAAATGAATTGCATATAAAACTAGGAAAGAGAATTAATTTGATAAACAAACTAATAGTTTTCGAAGAAATTATATCTCCTTCTCATCTACTTGTTTTTAGTCCAAAGTTATAATGGTTTGGTTAATGTTTGCAATGGAAGATAAGAGTCAAGTTGATAAGAAAAAAGAAATATTACAAACTGATTCAATAAAATTGCTTTATATACAACGTAGTTGTTCGTCGGAACCATTCATAATATTTTAACGTCGTAACAAGCTAATCAATTCGTCGGAACCATTCATAATATTTTAACGTCGTAACAAGCTAATCAATTCACCTTTCTTATGGTTATACATATACCAATAATGTAATTTCTTGATACTTCCATTCTACTTTACATTTAGCTAACAATATTACGGAATGTAATTAATGGCCCATTTTATGCCATGTTCCCTACCTTGATATTTCAATCATGACTTCACTTAATGAAAATTCCGAAATAGATGATATTATTACAACACTTAAACGAACTTTAAGAGGTAACAATTATCTTATATTCATTACGCCAAACGTACTACTATATTAATCAACTGAAACAAAAACCAAATTTTTAACTAATGAACTTGAATGAATGGAAAACAGAATTATAATTCCCGAACTTCATTAATTTGTCATGTTGAAGCTTTTCGTGACATGAATTTACAGATATGTACCTGATATTGGAAGCAAAAGAAAATGAAGATGAGAATCAGCAGCAGTAATAACAGTACAACAGCAACAACTGCCCAGCAACAGTAACAACCCAGTAACAGACCGGTGGAGTAGTAATCCCAAAAACAAAAGCTTTAAGCTTTAAATGAAACAACAACCATTAATACTAATTTCAAACAAAGAAAGAAAGCAGTAGATTTTTTAGTTTTATTTTTATTTTGAAAGCTTAAATATTTTTCGGAATTTTTCTCTCTTCTATTCTCTGTCCGTTTTTTCTCTCTATCTGTGTGTGTATTTTTTCTCTCGTATCTCTTTCTCTGTCTCTCTCTATGTCTTGTGTTCAAGACTTCATATATATAATCTCATCCCATAAATCTTTTCATTAATTAAAATCAATACTTTTTCTCTACCCAACCCATTATCTTCCCACTCATCCCCATTACATTAAATAAACATATCACACCACCCCATTATATTTTGTCCCCCATGCTTCACTTAAAATAATACAAGATTCCCCCTTTAAATTAAATCTTGTCCCCCCTTTATATTAAATAACCATATCACAACCCACCCCATTTTATTTTGTCCCCCATGCTTCATATAAACAATTACAAAATGTACAATTCCTAAACTACCCCTCTGACCCTATTGCAAATTACTATTTTACCCCCGAAAGTACTATAAATTACCAAACTACCCATCAGCTATAACACATCAATTAATCAAACTTAACCAAAATATAGACAATATGATCAATTTCTAACAATGTTCAAACAACAATATGAACACGGATGAACATCATAACAACAATATCACATGAACACGATTTTAACAACATTTCAACAACAAATCACATGAACACAAATTGAACAACAAAGAACAACTAAAATTTGATTGAACAATATTTTAGCAACAAAACCTATTTTCGGATTTAAACAACAACAACAATCAAACAAGTACATTTAGATTAAATTCAATAATATTGAACTTAAAATCAACTCTAACAACATTACAACAAACAATTCTTATATTAAACTTTAAACAAGATTATGAGAACAATTCAAGCAATAATCATAAATGGTAAACAAGAAATCAAACTATACAAAATTCGGATTCAAGATCATCCAAACAAAGTATGAACATGAATGAATCTATTTTAACACAACAAACATGACGGATTAAACGATTAAATCAATATATTCCTTTAACACAACTAAATTCTTTAAACAAATAACAAGATCGACGAAGAAACAATTATGAACTTAAACTTGAACTTAACAATATTAACAATTTCTAACAATACATAAACACATGAAACAAATTGAAGAAATATTTAATTAAATTTCAATTTGTATCTAACAAACATCAAACTAACAAATATTCACTTAAACAATAATACAAACATGACATGAATATGAAAACAACTAATTAAACTTCCATTTTAAAATCTGAAAATTAATTTAACAAATAACACATGAACATGAACTAAAAATTAATTCAAACGATAAACAAAACAAACATTTGTTGATTTTAGATTCGAAAATATCAAAACAAAATACGGACAAAATAAAACTCAAAAACTACTAACCGGATCGAAAGACGAACAACGACCAAACAAACAACGAACTTGACGATGAACTCACGACGTATAGGATCTTCACTTGACGAAAAACCCTCGACCTTTGCCGGACTTTAACCGGACTGCCTTGCGTCGTCAACAACAGTACGAAGCGGCGAGCAGCAGCACGGCGCGGACAGCCATGGACGACGACATGGTCGACGTCGAAGCTCGTCCATGGCTGGACGTATTAGATGGCAGAAGAAGATGGAACGCAGCAACGACGAGCAGCAGCAGCTGTCTGTCTAACACCTGCTGCGACGAGCAGCAGCAGCACGACGTCGAGAAGCAGAAGCAGCGGCGGAGGAAGGAGGAGCAGCGGCAACGGCTGGCAGTATCGGCGGCGATAGGCAGCAGCAGTAGCGACTTGTTTGGACGACGCAGAAGTAGGGGAAGCCATGGACGACGCAACATCAAGGTGACGATGAAGCTCGCCCATGGCTGGACGTAACAGAAGGAGCAAAAGCTAGCTGAAACGCAGTGGGGAAACAGCCATAGTCGAGCAAGCTTTAAGCTTGACGAGCTTCAATGGCGGATAGGGCTGGGGTCATTTAGTTGAGCCGGGGTCGTGAAGGTGACGTACGTGTGTGTGTGTGTAGCCATGGCTTCTTGAGGTTGAAGGCAAAGGGAAGCCATGGGAGGTGGAGAAGCTTGAGGAAGAAGAAGAAGATAGGAGGGGTGGGGGCGGATTGGTTTAGTGTTTTTTTAGGGTTTTCTTCCTTTAATTTTTACTTTGTTTTTTTGTAAAATGTAAGACAAAGGGGTTTGGGTCTTTTGGGTTATGGACTTGGTCGACCCAGTTCGAAATGGACTGGGTCGTAGGGAAGATTGGGCCATTTTTGGGCCTATGACTTGAAATTGAAGAAGAGACCCAATTCCGGCTTTCTTTATATTTTCGCTCTCTTTTCTTCTTTTATTTTTTTTAAAACTAAATTATAAAAATACTTAAACTATTATTAAGAACTAAATTAAGTTATAAAAGCGCAAATTAACTCCCAATAACAATTAACGCACAATTAAGTATTAATTAAGCATAAAATTGTATATTTGGACATTAAATGCTAAAAATGCAAACGATGCCTATTTTTGTAATTTTTAATTTTTGTAAAACAAATTTAATTACTAACAATTGTAGAATTAAATCCTATATGCAAAATGCGACATATTTTTGTATTTTTTATTAATTTAGCAAATAAACATGCACAGATAAATACAAATAATTATTCAAAATATCACAAAATATCACAAAATTGCACACCAAGAAAAATTACTTTATTTTTGAATTTTTTGGGAGTTATTCTCATATTGGGCAAAAATCACGTGCTTACAGTTACATCCTCCCCCTCTTAAAACATTCGTTCGTCCTCGAGCATAGAGACATACCTGAAGTGGTGAAAAGATTAGGGTAACTGTTGCACATATCTTGCTCGGTCTCCCAAGTCGCCTCCTCGACCGACTGACCCCGCCACTGAACCTTCACTGATGCAATGTTCTTTGACCTCAGCTTTCGAACCTGCCTATCCAATATAGCCATTGGCTCCTCAACAAAAGATAAATCCTTGCCCAACTGGACTAAACTGAAATCCAAACGAATCACCGTGATACCTCCGGAGCATTGAAATATAAAATACCGGATGAACTCCTGCCAAGCTGGGAGGTAAGGCAAGCTCATAAGCAACCTCCCCAACATGTCGCAACACCTCGAAAAGACCAATAAACCTCGAACTCAATTTCCCTTTCTTCCCAAATCTCATAACACCATTCATAGGAAAAACCCAAAGCAAGACTCGCTCTCCAACCATATAGGAAACATCACGAATTTTCCGGTCCGCATAACTCCTATGTCTTGACTAGGCTGTACAGAGTCTATCCTGAATCACCTTAACCTTCTCCAAGGCATCCTGAACCAAGTCTATGCCCAATAATCTAGCCTCGCCCGGCTCGAACCAACCCACCGGGGATCTACACCGCCTACCATACACAACCTCATATGGTGCCATCTGAATGCTGGATTGATAACTGTTGTGTTAGGCAAACTCCGCCATTTGCAACAACTGATCCCAAGACCCTCCAAACTCCATCACACGCGCACAGAGCATATCCTCAAGAATCTAAATAGTGCACTCGGACTGTCCGTCCGTCTGGGAGTGAAATGATGTGCTCAACTCCACTCGAGTACCCAACTCATATTGTACGGCCCTCCAGAACCGTAATGTGAACCGAGTACCTCTATCTGAAATGATGGAAATTGGAATACCATGTAGTCAAACAATCTTTCGGATATAAATCTTAGCCAATCGCTCTAAAGAGTAGGTAGTACATACGGGAATGAAGTGCGCGGACTTGGTCAGTCAATCCACAATTACCCAGATGGCATCAAACTTCCTCAAAGTCCATAGGAGTCCAACTATGAAGTGCATGGTGATACGCTCCCACTTCCACTTCGGAATCTCTATCTGCTGAAGCAAACCACCCGGTCTCTGGTGCTCATACTTTACCTGTTGACAATTGAGGCACCGAGCTACAAACCCAACTATATATTTCTTCATCCGCCTCCACCAATAGTGCTGTCTCAAATCCTGGTACATTTTAGCGGCACCCGGATGGATGGAATATCGCGAACTATGGGCCTCCTCTAGAATCAACTCCCAAAGCCCATCAACATTGGGTATACAAACCTGACCCTGCATCCTCAATACCCCGTCATCACCAATGGTCACATCTCTGGCATCATCATGAAGAACCTTGTCCTTGAGTACAAGCAAATAAGGGTCATCATACTGACGCTCTCGAATACGATCGAACAAGGAAGACCGAGAAATCACACAAGCTAGAACCCGACTGGGCTCCGAAAGATCCAATCTCACAAACTGGCTGGCTAAGGCTTGAACATCCATTGCCATGGGCCTCTCCACTGCTGGTAGATAAGTCAAACTCCCTAAACTCTTCGCCCGGTGACTCAAAGCATCGGCCACCACATTGGCCTTGCCCGGGTGATACAAGATAGTGATATCGTAGTCCTTCAATAGCTCTAACCACCTCCTCTGGCACAAATTGAGGTCCTTCTACTTGAACAGATGTTGCAAACTCCAGTGATCAATATAAATCTCACAAGATATGACGTACAAATAATGATGCCAGATCTTCAAGGCGTGAACAATAGCAGCTAACTCGAGATCATGGACAGGATAATTCTTCTCATGTACCTTCAACTGTTTGGACGCGTAGGACATAACCCTACTGTCCTGCATCAATACCGCTCCAAGGCTAATCCTCGAGGCATCACAATAGACAGTATAAGACCCTGAACCTGTAGGCAATATCAGTGCTAGGGTTGTAGTTAACGTTGTCTTGAGCTTCTAGAAGCTCTCCTCACACTCTTCTGTCCACTGGAACGGAACACCCTTCTGGGTCAGCCTGGTCATAGGTGCTGCAATAGATGAAAATCCCTCAACAAAACGATGGTAATAACCTGCCAAGCCAAGAAAACTACGGATCTTTGTAGCTGAGGATGGTCTAGGCCAACTCTGCACTGCTTCCACTTTCTTCGGATCCACCTTGATCCCTTCATTAGATACTACGTGACCTAAGAATGCCAAGAAATCCAACCAAAACTCACATTTCGAGAACTTCGCATATAATTTCTTTTCTCTCAAAGTCTGCAGCACTGTCCTGAGGTGCTGCTCATGATCTTCCCGACTCCGGGAATATACCAGAATATCATCAATAAAGACAATGATGAATAAGTTAAGATATGGCCGGAACACGTTGTGCATCAAATGCATAAAGGCTGCTGGAGCATTGGTCAGCCCAAATAACATAACAAGGAACTTGTAATGACCATACCGAGTCCTGAAAGCAGTCTTCAGGATATCTGGCTCCCGAATCTTCAACTGATGGTAACCTGAATGCAAGTCAATCTTAGAAAACACTCATGCACCCTATAACTGGTCAAACAGGTCATCAATACGAGGCAAAGGATACCGGTTCTTCAGTGTAACTTTGTTCAACTAGCAATAATCAATGCACATACGCATAGAACCGTCCTTTTTCTTCACAAACAAGATAGGAGCACCCCAAGGTGATACACTGGGCCGAATAAAACCTTTGTCAAGAAATTCTGCAACTACTCCTTCAACTCCTTCAACTCAGGAGGAGCCATACGATAAGGAGGAATAGAAATGGGCTGAGTGCCCAACAACAAATCAATGCCGAAATTGATATCTCTGTCGGGCGGCATACCCAAAAGATCAGCTGGAAACACATCAGGGAAGTCCCGTACTACTGGGACTAAATCAACTGTACGGGTATCAATACTGACATCTCTCAGATAAGCTAGATACGCGTCACACCCCTTCTCAAGCATTCGCTGAGCCTTAAGGAAGGAAATAACTCTACTAGGAGTGTGATCTAAGGTACCCCTCCACTCTACTAGCATCACGGTTTTGGCGTGACAATCAAGAATAGCATAATGGGGCAACAACCAGTCCATGCCCAAAATAACATCAAAATCTACCATGCTAAGCAATAATAAATCAGCTCTGGTCTCAAAACCACTAAGAGTAATCAAACACGACTAATAAATGCGGTCCACAACAAGAGAATATCCCACACGTGTAGAAAGATAAATAGGGGAACTCAAAGAATCCAGAGATACAGCCAAATGCTGGGTAAAATAAGAGGACACATAATAATAAGTGGAGCCTGGATCGAATAAAACTGATGCATCTCTATGAAAAATCAGGACAATACCTGTGATGACAGAATCGGAGGCGACAACCTCAGTATGGGCAGGAATGGCATAGTATCTGGCCTGGCTTCCCCCTCTAGGGCGACCTCTACCTCCCCAACCTCCACCTCTAGCTGGTTGGGCAGGCGGGGTGGCAACTGGTGCTGTAATCATAGCTTGAGGACCTGGTAGAGTACGTTGTGGCTGAGAAGTCTGTAGAGGAGCACCCCTCCTATGTCTAGGGCAATCCCTCACCATATGGCATGTGTCTCCACACTCAAAATAAGCTCTGGGAGGATGTGGCAGCTGTGACTGGCTCGGGCCAGTTCTGCTGGACTGACCATTGAAATCTCCCCGTGCATGAGGTGCACTAGATACTAGAGGTGCATAATAAGGCTCTTGAGGTCTAGGAGGAGCTGGAATACCACTAGCTACTGGAAGAGCTGAATAAATGGGGCGACTCATATAGCCCCTACCATAACGAACTGCAATTGGGGCACAGGCACCAGAATAATGGCCCGACTCTCGAGACCTCTTGGCCTCCCTCTCCTCTTTATCCCCAGCATGCATGCCCTCCACTCTACCTAGCAATACTCACCACCTGCTTATAAGAGATATCCATCTCCAACTCCCGGGCCATGCTAGATCTCGCGAACCGTAGAAACCAAGGTTGGTGTATGCCTAGACAAGTTAGTGAAACGGACAGCATACTCCGAGACAGTCATAGTACCCTGGCGCAAATGCTCAAACTCTGCGCGCCATGCGTCCCTGAGGCTCTGAGGAACATACTCCCTCAAAAACATATCTGAAAACTGGGTCCATGTAAGGGAAGTTGCCTCAGCTGAACTGTCCAACTCAAATGTATGCCACCACTGATAGGCTGCGCCTCGAAGCTGGAAGTCAGTGAAAGAAACCCCCACTCGATCCCGATATACCCATAGAGCGGAGGATATGGTAGCACTCCTCCAGAAATCCCATAACATTATCTGATGCTAGACCTCTAAATATAAGAGGCTTGTACTTCTTGAACCTCTCAAGCCTCCGCTGCTCATCCTCTAAAGCTACTGCCCTATCCTCGGACTGAAATGGGGCTACAGGCGGTACCAGTATAACCTCTAGGATCTGATCAACCTAGACCCGCTGCTCTAGGGTGCGGGCGGCGGGAGTCTATGCTCCTCACTCGGCCTGGGATGTAGTTGTAGCAAGGGAAATCAACCATGCCTAAGCTAGAGTAGTGTACATGCTCACGAACTGCGCAAGGGTCTCCTGAAGAGCTGGAATAGTAGTAGCAGTAGGTGTATCATGTGTCTGGGGTCCAGCAGGAGCTCCTTGTGGCTCCATTGTGGCAGCTTGTACGGGTGCTCTGGCTGCACCACGTGAGCGTCCTCGGCCTCTACCCCTGCCCCGACCTCTAGCGACTCTAGCAGGGGGCACAGGTGCCTGGTCATCTCCGGTAGCACGTGTCCTCACCATCTGTGAGAGAATAGAAGACAGAGGTTTAGAATTGTGATGTCAAAATCTCGCACGATAAGGAAATCAAATGAAGTAGAATTTTCCTAACAGCTACATAGCCTCTCGTAGATAAGTACAGACGTCTCCGTACCGATCCGCGAGACTCTAATAAACTGGCTTGTGATTTATGACTTCTATGAATCTAGAGCTCTGATACCAACTTATCCCGACCCAAGTTCTCCCTCCGTGAACTGTCGTGATTGCACCTAGTCTCTACGACTAGGTAAGCCTAATAGATTGCGAAAAAAAGGAAATGAAATATGAAACTGGCAAGTTACAGGTAAAAAATAATAAAAGAGTTTAAAAATGCCGCTCGACATATACAATACATATTCTCAAAACTGAATCAAACTCCCAAAATCCGGAATCTCATGAAATCACAAGCTATAGAAACTACATAGTGTTCTAACTCCAGAATGTCTAACCAAAAGTAACTACAGGAAAGTCTAAAGCTAACAGGAAGAATAGAGAGGGACTTCTAGGTCTGTGGATGCGGTAGATATACCTCGAAGTCTCTGATATCTCCCGCCTCACTAATAGAACGGCTGAGCAGTAGAACCTGGATCTGCACATGAAAAACATGTGCAGGAAAGGGCATGAGTACACCACAGCAGTACCTAGTAAGTGTCAAGCCTAACCTCGGTCGAGTAGTGTCGAGGAAGGTCAGGGCCCTACTGTTTATATACATAAAACAAGGTAAAATAGTATGAAATATGACAATATAATTAAAGTACTAACAGTTGATAAAGAATAAAATCACACAAGGAATTTAACTCAGTACACAGAAATAGCAATAGGGGATCTCCTAGGATATCGTCCCGTAGTCCCAAACGTAAATGTGCAAATGATCTCCCGGGATATCGTCTTGTAGTCCGAATCATAAATATGCAGGGGAATCTCCCGGAATACCAATCCATAGTCCCAAAGTAAATATCCAGTAAAAGGAAAATCTCCTAGGATGTCGTCTCGTAGTCCCAAATATAAATGTGCAGGGGGATCTCCTGGAATACCAATCTGTAGTCCCAAAGTAAACATACAACAGTCATAAGAAGGAAATCTAGAGTTTTATTCGAGAATAAACAGGAATTTCTACTCTAAACATGATGCACAGAATCCACGTAAGCAGTTAAAATAGGTAAGACAACTAGGTCACATAAGCATGTTTTTCCTAAGCTAAATAAGAGGCTCCAAGTACAAGTATTACTCAATTAAAAGAAAGTACAGATATTTACTTGATACAAACGGGATTTTCAACAATTAGCACGTGTACGCACTCGCCACCTCACGTATATAACATTCATATAACAATAATACCAAACCGCTTCTGCGGTGCTGCACCTGCGGTCCAAGCTCCGCTGGTGCAAAACCAACTGGTTCAGCAAACTTCAGCAATTTCCTAAGTCCAAATTAACTTTCGTTAAGCATATGAAACTTACCCGAGGCCCCCGAGACCTCAACCAAACATACCAACCAGTCCTAAAACATCATACGAACTTAATCCAACCATCGGATCACATCAAACAACGCTAAAACCATGATTCACCCTCCAATCCAAGCCTAATGAACTTGAAATCTCAAGAATTCTACAACTGATACCGAAACCAACCAAACCATGCCCGATTGACCCCAAATTTTGCACACAAGTCACATTCAACACTATGGAGCTATTCCAACTTTCGGAATCAGATTCCGACCCCGATATCAAAATCTCACTATCGCTCCAGAAACTTTAAAAATTTAACTTTTGGCATTTCAAGCCTAAATAAGCTACGGACCTCCAAAACACAATCCGAACAGGCCCCTACGCCCGAAATCACTCAAAAGAGCTAACGGAATCGACAAAATTCCATTCCGAGTTCGTCTTCACACTATTCCGACTACGGTCCAAATTCTAAAGTTTAAGCTCTTATTTAGGGACTAAAAGTCCCAAAATACTACGAAACTCAAAACAAAACTTTCCGACAACTCACAATAGCAGAAACAAACACGGGAAAAGTAGTTAATAGGGAATCAGAGCGTTAATTATTAAAATAAATGGTCAGGTCATTACAGAATTGGAGAATAAAGTGAGTAGATTTTCACATACATATTACCCCACTACAAGTTGTAGTAATAGAAGATATTAAATCTTTCCTTTATTTATAGTGTCAATATAATCAACCACTTTCGCGTATACTTTGGAAACTGAATAAGTTTCTTTGAGACTTACTACAACACAATACTTTATTGGTAATCAATTGTATTTCTCCAAAATAGTATAATTGGCTCTTGCAAAGTTCTTAATTAATTTAATAGTACCACATATTCATCAACATTCATATGGTGAATATCTCTTTTAAAGAGAAAGTTATATCATTATGGTTATGGTCAAAATTATATGCAAGATTTGTTTCTTGCATTACCGTTGTCTTTTAATAATCACAATGCAAAAATATTTTGGCGTACAATAAGTACGTGACTAATGACCATTTATGCCATAATAATGACAGTATTTTCTAATTTCCTCTCAAACCTTCTTCTAGAGGTGAGTGTGATATATACTACTAGCATGCTCATATTCTTCCAAAAATGAATATGTATTCATAAATCACATGTTGTTATATTCACATCATGAATGGACCATAATCATTTGTATGTGTTTTACAAAATCTAATGTCAAATCGATGACAAACATTACTTTCACAGAGTGAAGGATTATTTTGAGAATCCTTATTATTTCCATTACCATAATGATGACGATTATAATTTCGTCTATTACCACGTCCACATCCATTGATACTTTCACGTTAATAATTTTGTCTTCTTTCAGACTTATTACATATTGCTACCATATTCTCTTAAGGGAATAAGAATGAAGCAAATTCAATAGGACGGGTTTTTAATTCTTGTGCTCAAGATCATACATGACTTTGATCATTATAAGACATAGAAGTTTTACCACTTTGAGTGGTTATAATTTCTTACTAACTCCATTAGAGTTAAAATCAAAATTTATTGTCTTTGCTTGTATTTAAAATCATATTATAGAATAAAAGAGAAAAATACAGTAAAATATATACCTTAAATCCAGAATTTAATCATGAAGGAAGTTCATGGAACAATTGACAATTATTATGCTCAATC
This sequence comes from Nicotiana sylvestris, assembly GCF_000393655.2. Classification (NCBI taxonomy): domain Eukaryota; kingdom Viridiplantae; phylum Streptophyta; class Magnoliopsida; order Solanales; family Solanaceae; genus Nicotiana; species Nicotiana sylvestris. The sequence continues at coordinate 20,063,451 of NC_091064.1, forward strand.
CCAAAGCTTCTACTCAATTGGTTAGAGTCTCGTGCTGATAACGTATAATAAAACAATAAAAGAAGAATATTTCAAACAAAGAGAGAGAGAGAGAGAGAGAATTCTTATTGATTTGGGATGAATTACAATGGAATAGGAAGAATGACTTAGCCACCAAGTAAAATCCCTAAAATTTCTCTAAAATATAAATATTCACCTTAAATAAAACTCTATTTATAACATCTTGCACTTTATAGAGCTTTTTCAAGACTCAACTAGCAATTCAAAAATCAAATCTCTCAATCATGTGAAAACTCCTTACCACCGCTGCTACTACGGAACATAGTTTTCGTTAGCTTAATCTCCCTCATGCCCTACACACATCATGGATGATTCTCAACAACAACTACAATAGTGTAATCAAGTTTTCGAACCACCTGATAGAGGATCTATGCAAATCGATGATGCGAACATGTGAACACAAACACCTACTTTTCTACAAACACTACTAAGCGAGAAATACCTTCTGACTTCCTCAACCAACCAAATATCTTCCCTCAACACTCTAGATTTAACAGATGAACTACTACATAATACTACTGACGATGAAGCCTTTATACCAATTTCATCAACTTATAAGTCACGTCTATATGAGCCATGGAAGTACTCTATTATAGTCAAGCTTTTTGGCAAAAGAATTACACACCAAATCATGCATGATAAATTGATGACTCTATGGAAACCCACATAGGTACTTCCTCTAATTGATTTGGGTTCTGACTTTTTTCTCATTAAGTTCCAAAGAGAAGAAAATATGCACAAAGCTTTACATGGAGGCCCATGGTTCATTCTTATCCACTTCCTAACTGTGCGAGGATGGGAACCAAAGTTTAAAGCCTCCTCCATGCAACTTACATACTCAGCTCTATGGGTACGTCTGCCTGAGTTGCCTACAGAGTTTTATGACTTGGAAATACTCAGTAGGATTGGCTCAAAGTTAGGGTGACTACTACTAAAGATAGATACTTGTACTTCATAAACTACACGGGGAATGTATGCTCGTATTTGTATTGAGGTGCCTTTGGAGAAACCCTTAAAAACTCATCTTTACATAGGGCACCACAAACAGTCTCTTCTCTATGAAGGACTGAATCTACTATGTACACACTGTGGCAGATTTGGACACCCTATTATTAGTTGCCCTGAAGTTCTTCGTCTACCTAAGGAGCAAAACCAAAGAAACAACCAGGTTGAAACGAATAACCCCCCTAATATCATTCCTTCGAAGGTTAATGAATGGAAAATGGTGGTATTTCCTAAGAAAAATATGCAATCACCCAAAAAGCTCAACTTTGGAAAGGGACAGCCAACTGCAACGGCGGTCACACAGGCGGCACAACCACTACCAGGTAAGTCCCCTAACCCTACTTTACCTGTATTGGGTCGGGTCACCTTATTAGGGCCAGGGCAGCTGAGAGAACCCATTATGGAATTTCATAATAAATTCCAAATGCTTTCCGACACTGGGCCTTCAGAATCCCAACATGCTCTTTTATACAAAGTCCCAATAGCAAACAATATAGATAATGAGCCTCAATCCATACAACAGCTTGCAAAAAACAAATCCCATATGCCTGACAAGTTGCCGACCTTTTTGGCCAATCCTTTTGCTTCTAACAGTAAGTCTAGATCACCCAATTCCCCATCTGTAGTTCAATATAACACGTCTTCATAGGCCACATGCCTGATACTCAGCACTTGCCATGTAACCAACTTTTCACACCTCAAACCCTATTAAACTCAAACAAATCAGAAGGAACCATCCCTAACTTAGACACGTTGGAAATGACCCAAAACAAAGCATCAACAACCATGTATGCTACAGTAAGTCTAGTTCCTTCTGATCCTAGACTTCCTCAAAACCCATGCAAACAACATGATGAGTCCCCATGTGAACATCATCGTGAAGAACCCACTAATCTATCTCTCTTACCTTCTAATACATACCCTCACTCACTTCAAATTCCCAAACCTAATACGAGTATAACTTCTGCACCACAGCAATTCCTAAAATCCATACTCAATGCAGAGACCAACATTCATAGGCATGATCCAGAGCCAGTTTCTGAGGGCAAATATTCGAACTAACAACTAGTTTTTTCAGCTACCACGTCTCACAATGGTAGGTCCCCAATTACCTCAGAGTTCATCACCTTTGATTTACACCTCTCAGCTAATGACAACAGACATTCCTCTCCAATCTTGGTTGGAAATGGGGTTGCAGGTATATGCTCTAATATTCACCCTGCAACTCAACAACCAAGAGGTAGTATTGTTAATACAAAATCCGACTCATTTGGCGGAAATAGTGACAGAAGGAATGAGGTTGGGGATGGAAGCCTACAATCAAAATCAATGGTACACAACGCAGACTCCTCTTCCAATGGAACAACAGGTTTCGAGTTTCACTCAACAGCCATGGCCACATCACATGGCACAAATGAGTCCAGCTTGGGAACAAACAGTAAGTCTCCTACCCTTCTACCCACCCCATTATATGGGTCAGGTATTTGCACCTTGGTTTCAGCCCCTAGACTCATTCAACCCACTCTCTCCTTATTCCAGCCCACTGAGTCCTCTAGAGAGTCTTACCCCACCAAACAGTCCAGTCCACTCACCTCCTCCATCTCTACAAGAACTAGACAGAGATACAAGAGAGGAACTGATAGCAATTCTTGCGGAGATGAGGGAGATAAGAACAGAGTTTTGATGGTTAAATGGGATCCAATTTTACAACCCCAAAGAACAGTTCAAAAAAAGGTTCATTCTAAAGTGTCCACCGGAAATGGTTACATGTAGCCTCAATTTTCGCCAAACCACCAATCCATAGGTAGGGAAATATGCTATGGTGATCATTCCGACACTTCTTCAACTTCCACTGAGCCTGGACCCTCCAGTGACTCAGACTCCTATGTCTCAGCCCAGGAACCCTAATTCATACATGAACTTCTTAGTTTGGAACTGTAGAGGATCTCATAATCCAGAATTTAGGAGGCACTTTAGGTCTCTACTAGATAATCATAGACCCACTCTTACTATCTTACTTGAAACTCACATGCAAGATCATACAAGTTTACGAGAGGAGTTTAACTTTGGTAATATGGCTCAAGCTCCTGCGAGTGGGCTCATAGGTGGCTTAGTGGTGCTGTGGAATGTTGATCTTATTAATGTAACAGAAATGAGAATCTCTAATCAAGAAATGCACTGCATGGTCCAGGTTAGTCCCACGAAACCTTCTTGGATACTGTCTGCTATCTATGCTAGTCGACACTACCAATTACGTGATATTTTATGGAAAAATTTAATTAATCTACATGATAATACTTCCATGCCTTGGTTAATAGGATGAGACTTTAATGAGATATTAGAATCTAAGGAAACATTTGGAGGTCTCCTCATGAGTAATAATAGGGCTGATAAACTTGCTAATTGCATGCACTATTGTAATCTTATTGATTTGGGATATCAGGGAAGCCGTTTTACATGGACTAACAAACAAGGGAATGGTCGTACGATATTAGAAAGACTTGATCATTTTTTAGCTAATTACGACTGGTTAAATTTATATCCAAACACAACTGTGATACACTTGCCTCGTACCCATTCAGATCATTGCCCTTTACTAATTAAATTAGAACCTCCTCAACCTATACAAAATATAATATTTAGGTTTGAGACGATGTGGGCATCTCACCCACATTTTAAACAACTAGGTCATACGACTTGGTCGACTAATTTGTCTTTATTAGCTACTACTAACAACTTTAAAACAGTAGTCACTCGGTGGAACCAAAACCATTTTGGAAATATTTTCCAGCAAAAAAGAAACATTCTGGCTAGATTAGCAGGTTTGCAATCTTCAATACATTATCCCACGAGTATATTTTTACAAAATTTAGAAACACAATTATCTTTGGAATACAGCTATATTCTTCGCATGGAAGAGGAATTTTGGCAGTTAAAATCTCGTATAAATTGGTTAAATGAAGGGGATGTGAATAGTAAGTTCTATCACCTCTCCACACTCCATAGGCATCGTAGAAATAGAATTAATGCTTTATAAGATAGTGTAGGTAACTGGGTAACTACGCCTAATGAAATTCATGCTTTAATTAATACCTACTTCACAAAACTTTTTCAAACTGATCTATTAATCTCTGAAAATTTATTAAAGGAAAATACTTACAATTGTGAGTTGCATTATGATGATATCCTTACTCTTGATATACCTCTCCAGCAAGATGAGATCCTAACTGCTCTAAATAGTTTCAAGGCTTACAAAGCACCAGGTCCAGATGGGTTACATCCATTTTTTTACCAAAAATACTGGACGGATGTAGGTGATAAAGTTTTGTCAGGATATTTTCCACTCAAAAATCATTCCACCTGAACTTAACAAAACTCTTTTATGCCTTATCACCAAAGTAAAGCATCCTACAAAAGTTCAGCAATTTAGACCTATTAGCCTTTGTAATACTATTTATAAAATTATTACGAAGATAATTGTTAATAGACTTAAGCCAATCATTAGTAAAATTATCGGACCTACACAATCTAGTTTCCAGCAAGGCAAAAGAGCTTGTGACAATGCTATAATAGTACAAGAATCGATTAATTAGCTAGCCAAAATGAAAGGCAAATACCCCTCAATGTTATTAAAGCTTGATTTAGAGAAAGCCTTTGATAGATTAGAATGGTCTTTTATAAGACGTGCTCTATCTTACTTTAATATACCTCCCTCTATGATTTCCTTAATCATGTCGTGTGTCACAACCACCTCAATCTCTATATTAATCAATGGTTCAAAAACTCAATACTTTACACCTACAAGAGGCATTCGTCAAGGGGATCCTCTGTCACGCTATTTATTTATTATGTGCATGGAACTATTTTCACGAAACATTTCCCTATCAGTAGATTATTTAAATTGGAAACCAATTAGACTGTCTAATAAAGGTCCACTTCTATCTCATCTGTTCTTCGCAGATGATATTATACTGTTCTCTAAGATTACTCCAAAGAGCTGTCATGCAATCATCGACGTGTTAAATAATTTTTGTAAATATTCTGGACAAAAGATCAATTTTAAAAAATCAAAACTTTTCTTCTCTAAGAATTGTAGCTCTTTTGATAAAAAATTTGTTATTACTTCTTTTAACATTAAGGAAGGTACCTCTTTTGGCAAGGATTTGGGATTTCCTATGTTCCAGGCAAGACCTAAAAATGCGGATTTTCAATTCCTCCTTGATAATTTCAAAAATAAATTAGCAGGATGGATATCTAGGTTTCTTACATTAGTAGGAAGAGCTACCTTAATAAAATCTACTTTTAATCAACTACCAAATCACATCATGCAATACATTCACATTCCGGCACATATTCTTAATAAAGTGGATCAATATCAAAGGAATTTTTTGTGGGGTACTACCTTAGAAAGTACTAAATAACTTCATGCTTCTCCTATCAATGTTCACTCAAAAATATGGTCTAATGTTATTCAAGGCTGGCATAAATGTTAGCTAGGCATAAAATGGAACATCGATAATGGCTCGTATATTAAGCTTTGGGAAGACCCTTGGATTGGCCCGGGCACAACAAAATCACAAATATATGGTCCTTTACCATTAAACCAACAGAATATCAATATCACTTCTTTAATTAATAATAACGACTGGGACTTTAATAAAATACCTTTTGAATTACCCATTAATATTATTAAAACAATTCAAGCTATTTATATATCAAAGTATAGTAATAAAATTGACAGCATTTTCTGGGGGTTAACTTCTACGGGAAGATTCACTACTAAATCCATGTACAATGTCTTGGAAACTAATCAGGATATATCTCCTAATAATTCAATAAAGTATAGCTGGATATGGACACTTCCTGTAATACCCAAAATTAAAGGGTTTGTTTGGCTTCTTCAAAAGGGACGATTACCTACCAAAGCATACCTTAAACATATTAATTTGATTCAAGATGCTACATGTCAATTCTGCCATCAAGAGGATGAAACAATTAAACACTTATTTTTGGACTGCGAAAACACCAAAACACTTTGGAAGGAGTTGGGTATTTGGAATTACATTAATTCTAATTTACAATACACAAACAATGGTAGCTGGGTGCATGACCTCGTAACTTGTAAGGATTTACAATTTTCTTATCATATTAATCCAAAAACTTACATGCCCCTAAGCTTATGGAATATTTGGTTAGCACGCAATAACAACTGTTACAATCATAATACTCCAACTGCTTCAGCAAAATTAACTACTCAACAAGCGGCTGAATACACATATCTAGTAGCTAAGAAGAATACTTGTGTTAAAAAGAGACAACAAAATCTAAAATAGAAACTTCCTAAATAATTATACTTCAAACTTAACTCTGATGGAGCACATACAACAAATAAAGCTGGGATTGGAGGGCTTATACGAAATTCTAAAGCTGAGTGGATATTGGGATTTTGGGGAGCAGTCCCACCAGATTCAACAACTTCATCTGAATTACGTGCTTTGTTGCAGGGACTGCAATTAGCTTACTCACACAACCTTGTTCCACTGGAGGTGGAAGTGGATTCTCAAGAACTTGTAACAATTCTTGGTTCAAACAATGTCTCACTGAATAATTTGGCTACTGATTGCAGGTACTTCCTGGACAGGTTAGGTAAACTTGTAATGCGTACACAGAGCAGAATAGGGTTGCAGATAAACTAGCAAAGGCGGGCTGCAATTTTAACAATTACTCAACAGTGCATGTTTTGGATGTTAGCCCAGATTTTGCATGCTCAGTTTTTGAAGAAGATAAGAGTGCAGTGCAAGAACTTGTTTTGGAACACTCCAGCCCTCACTCTGATAACCTTCATATTGTAAATAGGTATTGTAATAGTAATGCAGTGCTTAGTAGTACTAATATCAGCTTCTATGATCCTTTGGCACCCACGGCTGGTGCACTAGCATGTAGCAGGCTGCAATATAAGCAGCCACCCTCTATACGCAATGCTTAATATTAATATATATCTATCTTTTAAACCCAAAAAAAAAAAAAAAAAAAAACACTCAACTGGCAGCAAATTTTGGTAAATATGATCCACATACAGCATAAGAAAATCAAGTAATCCCTTAAAGAGAAAGAATAGAATTAAAGCAGAACAATTACAAGTATATGATGGAAATAGTTTTTGAATCAATGTACCACTACCCACAGATGTGATGAGATGATCTTAGATTCTACGTACCTTCCTTGAGTAAAGGTCTCACACTCAAACTTTAGGAAAGGAATTTCTAGTAAGAAGCAATTTTTCCTTAAATAGGTCTTATACGTACGTGGCATGAATTTGGATTTGTTTTGGACAATACGTTTCGAATGCTAGATAGTAAAAAAATAAAAGAGTGATGGACCAGAAATACACCAACAGCAGCACTTGAGCTATATATGAATGGAGTATCAATTATTATGGTCCTACCTGGATGGTCGGCCATTTAACCTAATCAACAACTAGTACTTATTACTTTGTAATAAATAATTAAATCGAAGTAGTTTTAAGCAACTCCTACGTCTACATACCCTACCAGCCGCCCACAACCTCCCCCTAAAAGAAGGAAGTAAGAGTTTTAATCGGAATTAAATATATTATACGACTTTCACTTCAGTTATCCAATGATGTTGTTCTTAATTAATCAGACCTTAAAGCTTAAATTCAAAAAATTCATTGCTGTAAAAGTTGACCGATTTTCGACCTCTGCCTTCAATTGATCCTTAATTATGAGAAAAATCTCGTTTGGAACATGCATGGTCTATCACACACCGAAGGACTGACAAATTAGTCCCAGAAACTCTTACCCCTAGAAAATTATTTGAGAAGGAAGTCTCTATTTAACATTCAAGTTGAGATATAGCACATGTTAAGATAAGAAAGAGACAACCTTGTTACAAAATTCATACCAACCTCGGTATACTGATCCAATCTTCATTAATTGGAGTACTTTTTCCTGTATTTAAATTCATTATACCAACTAATTTGAATTCGCATTGTATATGTCTATTAAAGAGATAGTAAAACATTCTTATTTAAAGCTTCTTTATTTTCATATTCGAACTGAAACCTAATGATTCCAGCTAATGGATCAGTTATTCAAAATACCATAGTCATTAAAAGGCAAAAGGAAGTCCACAAAAGATAAGTACAGCATTGGAGTAATGTTTTTCTAATTAGCTGGCATGGTGAACTGTTAGGGGGAGGAAGGTGACTAAAATAATTAACATTATTAATTCTTCCACGAACTTCTTTAACTATATATTACAATTGTTAATATGTACAGATAAAGTGAATAACCATGTTTTAAAGGAAACATGCTCGAATAGTATGGAAGGAATAGAATAAAAAGGATATAACTAAATAATGATAATGAAAACACTTAAATGTGAGTTGAACTATAGAGAGGGAAAGAATGGAAAATCATAGACTTTCTACAAAAGGTGCAATAACAGCAAAGGATGATCAATTATAAACAAGCGTGAAAGATAACCATTTGCATCAATTGAGTAGCCAATTAGGTTTCACCTTACTCTATGTTTAGCAAAGAATGATCAATTAAACTAGTGTGTGAATGATAAGTACTTGCACCATTTGAGTAGCCAATTAGGTTTCACCTCACACTACGCTTAGCTCTTTTAATTGTCTTTTTTAAAAAAAAAATTATTTATAACTATTTGGTACCCGTTATCTAAAACTCAAGGGTGGATTTATAGGGGGATTATGGGCACATGAACTCATAGTCTCCTTGTAAAATTATATATTTTATGATACTTTTTTAAATTGGTATGATATTAACCTTTGATATCTATGCTCTAAAAAGTTTGAATGGTGCACTTGATTGAGCTATTTACTAAGAGTAATAGGGGTCAATTCTCACTTAATATTTTTTTTTTTTTTTAGTAGTACATTTATATACTAAAAATTCTAGATCCGTCTATACTAAAACTGTCCGACTAATCCAAATTGGCATTGCCTAGAATTTATTATGAGCGAAGCAATTTCTATAAGGAATTTATAAATTTAAAATTTCAAAAGTGCAGCAATGAAAGCGGGGTATTAATTAGGTGTCCATCAATGCAATGGCCAGCAAAATTGGCAATAAAATCTATGTTCATGGTTAAGTGATTGATGCCTGCCAAGTAGTCACTATAGTCACCATATGTCCTCTTCCACCTCTTGCCAAGTAATCACTATAGTTTTTTTTTTTTTTTTGGCCAAATCACTATAGTTACTCCACTGTTTTGTTATTAATCTGTTTAAAGTGAGAATAGTTCTTTCGTATATTTTAAAATAATTTAATTTTAAATTTCTTACTTTACGCTGAAAACTTGCTTTTATATACACCAATTTTTTTTAATATATATTTTAAACCATTACTATTTTTAAATGTTTTTATTACTATATTAAATTCTTTTTTTATAGGATAAAATCGGTTCATAGTAAATATTCGTATAATAGAGCGATACGTGGAATCGGAGACAGACGAAAAGCGAGACAAGTGGAAACCAAGACCGGAGGCAGTAGCTTTGGTTGGCACTGAAAAACCCCCGAAGGGAATATTGCTAATGAAGCCACCCGATAGCATTCAATGGAGAATATTCTGCAGTATTAAATACACAGTCTACTATAGAGAATTTTGACATTCATGGCCTGCCGTTGCACATTCATCAATAGTCCTCATAATTGTCATTTAAGAGGGGCTTGATCCTAGGACCTTGTTCCCTAGGTGCAACTATAAATAGTGACTTCAACAGCCATTGTAAAAGGGACGAATTTTCTGAAAAACCTATGCTATATACCATTCAAAAGCTTAATAACATTTCATTTCTTACTTATTATATTCATATTGTTGCCTCGGGAAGCTTTGTACCCGGAACCAAGCTATTTGTTGTCTTATCTCGATTTCAATTCTAAGTCTTGCATTTTATTTAATTTATTTATCATTTTTGAATCAAATCGATTCACTTGATTATAAACCACGTTATAATTTCAAATGTACCATTTTACAAGTAAAACGTTTGGCGTTCACCTTGGGCCTTAGATAGTTTCATAATTGGGTTGATCCTTGCATCTATTACTAACCTGTTTAATTCTTTATTTCTTAGCAAAAAATCGTAAAAAAAAGCAGATAACGATGTCAACCTCACACACAACGTTGAGGCCCAAGGAAATCAGCCTCAACACGAAGATTCGATCAGCAATACCCGCAACTGGGGGATGAAGCCACGCCGATCCATGGCGGGAAATATTCACCACATGTTCGGGAGGCAACTCCTGATGATGCTGAAGACGAGCACATTGTGAAAACAATGAGAATCCTGAGGGAACAACAAATGGCTATTATGGGCCATCTTTCGCGACAAGATCAGGTCATACAAAGTTGAGGCAAGCATTGTGGGGAGCTTCCAACAACACAAATAGAAGAGGTCCAGTTCCTCCTGGTGCTCCCGCAAACCAAACAACACAAAGGGTTGATGACAACACCCCAAGAGGTGAGGTTGACTTCGACATGGCCGGGGGGAACAACAGCGGATCTAGTAACAATAACAAGAATGATCCCTTTAAAATCGAACTCATGCGATTTATGAGGGAAATAAACACCCGAATGGATCAAATCTCGGGCGCACCACCAGTGTTGAAAGGACCGGACTCAAAGAAATACACCTAGTGTCCATTCAAACCAAGCGCGGTACCGGAGTTAATTCTGAAGCAGTTCAAAATGCTAGACGTGCCAAAATATGATGGGACCTCGAATCTTCAGGAGCACATCACCACCTACACAATGGCGATTGTGAGCACGTGATTTTTGTTTCACGCGACAATCGCTCCAAAAGAAATAAAAATAATAACAATTGGTCCTGCTGTACAATTTTTGGATTTTTACATGGCACTTTGTTAATTATTTATGATTTTTGCCCATTTTATTTTATTAAAACAAAATACAAAAAAATGTATGTGTCATGCGTAATTTGAACCGTAATCCGGTTGTTAAATAGAAAATCATAAATAGGCATCTTGGTCCGTGATTTTTGTTTTGTTTGATTTTACCTGTTTTAAATATTTTAATATATGTGTGCAAATAATTGTATTAAGTGTTTATTTAATTTTAATTTGATTTACTTAGGTTTTGTTTTAAAATAAAAAAAAATAATAAAAGAGAGTGCAAAATTGGGTTTGAAAATCAGTTTGGGCTGATTTTCACTTTAATTCAGGGCCCAAATAGACAACCCAACCCAAATTACCCGGTCCAGTCCAGTTCAGCCCCTAGCCATCCAAACGACACCGTTTAATCCAGTATGATCTGGGCCGTTGATCTCAGATTGATCAACGGCCAAGATCTCACACCTCATAACCCACTAATGAACCCGACTCGTTCCACCCGAACCAACCTTGACCCCTACTAAGCCAAACGACACCGTTCCACTTAAGCCCTCAGATCCAGACCGTAGATCTAGATTGATCTAACGGTTGAGATCAAGCCATCCACCCCGTATATAAACCCTTCCCCCTTCACCCCGCGCCCTAATCCAAACCCCCCCCCCCCCTGCCTTAGGTCGTCTTCACCAGACCCCAGCCCTCCAAACCCTAGCCGCCCCTGTATACCTTCACCATGAAAGCCGGCGGCATGGACGCCGGTGACCCTACCCTTAACACCATAGATGCTCCTCACCGTCCTGAACCCAAATCCACCAACCACACACCTCGAATCTCATCCCACCTTCTCGAATCTTCATTTGAAGATTCGAGTCAAAACTCGATCTACACCGATCTGCCCTAAATTCATACCAGACAGTCCCCGGACCCCCTCGTGACCAAACCATGCTTGGTTTGGTCCGAATCTGACCAGGGAAGCATGAATCCCGGATCTAATTTTTGGAACCTTAGGGTTCCTCGTCACTGGTCCGTATCTCGTTTAAACCAAGAGATTAAGGTCTAATGGACCTTAATCGAAGTGTTTCTCATATGAGAAACACTTCGATTAAAGTCCGTTCAGCCTTAAGAAAGGTCTGTTCGAGTCCAAGCTAAGGTTTTTGATTTCTCGGGGTTTAAGGTGAGTTTTGCTTTCTTTTCTTTATTTGTTTTAGTCCATGTGATTGTTTAAAAGGCTGTTCATGTTTTGTGAAATTTGTGTTTCGAATTTTACCAACTGTGTCCTGATCCACCTTGCCTGAACCTCTGCGTTTGATTGAGTCCTTCTTCTACTTGTTCTGATAATGCGTATGTATGTATGTGTTGTGCAATTAACTGAATCTCAAATTTGAACCGATTAACTGATTCCTCGAGTACAATTCTGCTTGGTCAGTACAATTCAAATCATGTGTCGATATTGTTAAATGTCTGATTTTTGGCTACGATTGTGCATGTTATGATTAATATAGTCGAGTCGACATGTGTCGTCAATTAGTTTCAAATGCCTGAACAATAACAAATCGATTTTCTTCTGGACACATTTGTTTGAATCAATCAAGAACTGAGTTTAGTACTTATAATTGTTGATTTGGATCAGGAATGTAAAATCAAATGTTTTGTTTAGTTACAGTTCTAAATTTGCAGGGCATGTGCACTTGTGCACAACATGTGCATTGGTGCACCACAGGTGCATTTGTGCCCGGCATAAGGGCTTTTGAATAAAATAGTTGACAGCACATGCTGTCAGATCACATTCTGCTGCCCATACTTTGCTTTAGTTTCAGAAATAATAAACCTTACTAAAAAGTTAAGCCTGCCAAGAGAATGTCATGGGGTTAATACTTAAATAGCTAAGTGGAAACTGAAAAGAAGATAGCACATGGGAGGGGTGTTCTTTTGGTCTAACAGGCTGTTAAAGGGCTGAGGTTAAGGCTTATAAAAGGGAAGGACTTCCATCAGTTTTAAGGAAGAGATAGATCTGAGAAGAGAGGGCTAGGGACATACATAGATACACATATATACATAGAAATAGAAAGAGAGCAAGAAATAAAAAACAGACAGGAAATCAGAAACTTGGTTTTTGTTTGTCTGAAATTCATCTGTTGTCAATCTGTTAGGTAGTATTGCTTCTTCTAAGTTTCAATCGAGATTACTGGTAGTGTTTGTTGCATTTGGTTTATCTCGGAATTGGATTGTCTGGAGTTCTGTTTCTACTACACTGTGTGCTGCTATCATTTGGCTACTTTCCCGTCAACTATAGTTCCATTCCTTGCAATAGAACCTGCTCTGCTGTGTTGCTTTGATTGCTGCTGTTACTCTGATTCCTGCTGCTGCTGATCTTCCCTGTTATTCTCCTCTTCTTCTTTGCATTTCAGCATTCCAGGTACACATTTCGAGTCCCATATTGATGTAACTGAAACAGTTCGAAAGCATGAATGAAAAAGGTTGAAGAAGTTCAAGTATTTGTTGTAATATTCATGCTACATTAACGGGTCTGTAAAAATTGATTAGTTTATAATTCAATAGTATGAAAGTATGTACTGATACTCGACTGAGTTCAGCCCTTTGTGTTTTAGTTCGGTAGTTGTTTGTTAGTACGGGGTATGTATACTCCGACCTTATACAATGCTGTTTCTGTTTCATTTTAGTCCCTTTTTTTTCGGGTTCCGTTAGGCAGTACATAGGGTCACGTTCAAGTCCCATTAGTAACAATGTCTAGTAGCTAAATCCTTTAATCTAGCCTAAATAAGTTTAGTTAAGTTCAACTCAAGAAATGTTCGGAGTAGTTGTAGCGTTTCACCAGCTTGTATGTAATTTTCATTAAAATTAGAAGCAGGTTCCACGAGATACTGCGTTCTTCATCTTGCAAACAATTAACCAAATGAATCAAACGATTGACAGGAAATCCGGATTTAGTTAAAAGGCATGCAGGTAAATTAGCACGTACCTTTTCCCTTTCTATTTTAGAGACAAACATAATAGAAAATGTAGCTACTTTAGGATATCTCTTTTAAAATAACAAGATGAGCCCCGTTTAAAGAAAGATACACATTGCGGGGCCCTCGATAATTAATCATAATAAACATTTAGAATTTGGAGATGGGCGGTCTAGTGAATTTCCCTGCTTTCTCCGAAGACAATAACACGTTAGACTCTTTGGGTGCGGCTTAATTAAATCATATTCTTAATTTCGGGTGCACATTGATGTGACCCAAATCCAAATCTCAACGAAGTCAAAATGTGTTGACGATCACGGGCGCATTGATTGTGACGTGGTTCGAGATGCATTTTCACGACGTTGCAATTCTATAAAATAAATAATAATAATAAAAGCAGTTTAAACTTAATAAAAGCACGTAAGTCACAACATGTATTTAAATCAGATATTTAGCCATTATAACAATTTAAGCGACCGTGCTAGAACCACGGGATTCGAGGGTGCCTAACACCTTCCCTCGGGTCAACAGAATTCCTTACTTAGAATTTCTGGTTCGCAGACTTCATTTGGAAAAGTCGAAAATTTCCTCGATTTGGGATTCAAGATAAACCGGTGACTTGGGACACCAAAAACCAAACCTTTCCCAAGTGGCGACTCTGAATTAAATAAATAATCTCATTTCGAATATTGTCACTTAAATTGGAAAAACTCCCCTCGCGCATTTAACCCTTCGGGGGCGGGCGCGCAAAAAGGAGTTGTGACAGCTCTGGCGACTCTGCTGGGGACAACGAACCCAGAACCTCCGGTTCAGGGTTCAAGAATTCGAGCTTAGAATAATTGTTATATTTGGCTTTATTATCTGATATTTATTACATGTTTTGACATAACGTGCTGCACTGTTTCTTTTTTTTACTGCTTTGATATTATCTGAATTGTATATAAACTGTGCCGAACCCTTCTCTCTTCACCTCCGGGGAGAAGCTCGCTGGTCGAGGCTCCCTATTCTGTTAGTGTCGATACCTGAAATAAGAAAGAGGACGGATAAGTTACGAAGCCGGACGGCCTTTTGGTTCCCGGTAAGTTGCCCCTCCTCGACTCGAGTTGTCCGCTCGGGTAAACAGTCTAGAACATCTACCCAGGTTATAAACCTAGTATAACGAAACCTCATGCCGGATCCCTAGTAGGAACGCTTATCTGCATCATGTTGTATTTGACATAGGGGACTCAACACAGGGGTTGGGTCCGTCTAGGACAGGCAGCCTGGAATGAAAAGACCATCCTGCTGCATCCCGTTTGTTGTGCGCATCTATTTGCTTCAGATCTGCATGTTGACCGGTTTTCGAAAAATTTTCAAAAAAAAAAGAATAGTAGGATAGGGAGATAATTACTTATTCTTTTGAAAAAAAACCCATGTCCGAGTGATGTCAAACCTAACCGGAATTTTCTAAGATAAAAAAAAAACTCGCCTTTCAGTTTGACTATTCCTTTTAATCACTTTCAAAATCCAAAAATAATATATAAATCAAAAATCAAAAATTTTATTGTTTCATTTGTAGCACCGCTTTAAAAGATTTTCAAATTTTCATTAAAAAAGGGAAGTTTAAAATGTGTAAATATTTCCTTGGTCTCTTTTCAAAAATAAATAATAAAATGAAAAACAAAACATATAACAAAATTTCAAAAAAAAAGGGTTATTCTTCTTTTCTTTAAAGGATTTTATTTTTGTTTCCCCTATTTTGATCTGACCGAACTACGCCGGTTTGATTCTCGCACGGGGTGAGATACGTAGGCAACCCTCGGCGGGTCCAACCTCCCGTTTTTGCAAAAAAAAAATAAAAAATCTAGATAATTTTAATTTTTGAGTCTAATAAAGTTTATCACCCTAAATAAATGTGCAGGATGAGCACGATACAAAATGAATCGTTTTCAATAATGACCAAGATCCCTTTTGAGTTGCGATTATGGTGGAACGACTTAGGCAAAGAGGGGCAAGGCAAAGTGAGGAAATATCTGAAAAATCTCCCGGATTTACTAGACATTCAGCCTCGGGGTGATATTATCAGATCATTGGTCACTTACTGGGATTCGGCGCACAATGTATTCCATTTTTCAGACTTCGAACTCACCCCGACGTTGGAGGAAATAGCGGGATACATTGGGGGTGATGAAGCTCCGTTAAGGTTCAAGTACTTGATTGCACCTAGGGCCGTCACGGTACACCGATTTTTGGATTTTCTGAAAATACCCCGAACATTTCACCATCCAGATCTTGCCAAAGGTTTCTGCAGTCTCCATCTCATGTATGCTAGATACGGTCATGAAGGCGGGTTCAATAAGCCGGATTTCAAACTATGTAGTAAAGGCAACCGACAAAAGTGGGACGAACACAGGCAGTTGGCTTTCATGACGGCCTTCTTAGGTCTTATAGTGTTCCCGAGGAAGGACGGCAACATCGATCTAAAAATAACTGGGGTTGTCAGTACTTTGCTCACCCAAGATAAGAGTACTCTAGCGCCTATGATTATGCCTGACATTTTCCGGGCTCTCACTGCTTGTCGAGCCAGGGGCGACTTTTTCGAAGGTTGTAACCTACTGTTGCAAATATGGATGACCGATCACTTATGCCGCCGCTCTCCGCTCTTGGGTTACGGTTCGCCTGAGAAGACTTGCATTGAAGAATTCTACACTAGAGTCAAAGGTTTCAATCTACCTGAGGGCGTCACATCATGGACCTCATTTTTCCGAACTCTCACTGCTAGCCAAATCCAATGGACATTCGGATGGTCGCCTGTTGAGGAAATCATATACATGCCAGCAACCAGGCCCCACTTTCTGTTGATGGGACTTAAAAGCATCCAACCCTACGCCCCATATCGGGTTCTGAGGCAACTGGGGAGGTATCAAGTGGTGCCGAAAGATGAAGATTTGAGTACCCAAGTGATTGAGATCAGTCCAGATGGTCGTTTCCCCGAAGAAGAAGTTCGCCAAATCTGGAGTGAGTGCCAACATCTGACGGCAAGAACTTGTGTGATGGATATAGCAAAAGGGGAAGTTGCCCCAGGGTATCACGCTTGGTTCAGAGGCGACCTGTCTTGCGAAAGACCAGCTAAAAGACCGCATCTCAAAGATTTTGTAGAATCATCCCAAGGGAAATGGAATTGGTTAGCAAAAGAAAAAGAGTATCGGGCAGAGATCGGTGATTTGAAGCTACAAATTGACAGTCTGAAGTTCAATAACAGCATACAAATCGCGGCAGATCAAAGTGAAAAGAATAAATTGGTCCAAGAGAATGAAGAACTCAAGGCCCAAATCCAAAAATTGAGATTGTCTCTTGAAGAACAGCCCAGAAGTCGATCAGACCAGCAGTTGATTAAGGGTTTAAAAAGAGAAGTCGCGGAGTGGCGAGATGGTTTAGAAGAATTGGGAAAGATTATGGCAAAGCTCAAGGCACAGTGGGGAATAAGAATAGAGAAGCATCGCCGACATTTGAACCAATTGAAACGCGACCACGAGAAAACTGTTGCCAAAATGAAGAAAGAGATGGCTATACTTGAGATCAAAGCAGCTGATCAGGCCAAGAAGCTCCAAATTGAGAGCAGATACTGGTATGACTCATTAGCCCAGATGAAGTTAGAAGTACGGCGACTGAAGAATCAGCATATGCAGGATGCTCAGGTATCCAAGATATGTAGTGATCAGATAAAACGCCTACTCGTAGAGAAGAAGCAAACCAGGGATAGGATCAAGGCCATTGCCCATGCCATCACCAGACGATGTCTACGATGTGAGAACATGACCAGCGTTGCCTTCCTCTCGGCAGTGATGGGTTATGTCAAGCAGACTATGCATGAGTTGGAACAACTTGAGAGGGATCTCACGCCTAGGACCGCGGCGAGGCCGAACGATGCCCCGCGGACACCAATTTTCAAAACCATAATGCACTCATAAGTCAAGTCCGTATCTTAGCATCTTCTGCCTGTTTTTCCCATCAGGGTGATTTTTAGTCTATTTTGAGTCTAGGTTTATTTTCAAAGTTTGCTTTTTCTTTTACAAAATGTAGTTTGTAATAGACCATTTCAATAATAAAAAGGTTGTTTCTTTTACGCTCATTTGTGTATTTCGAACTACGTAATGATCTGATTCACGTAGGCATCATGATACGTAGGCAATCCTCATTGGATCCAGTCGCATTTCTTTTACTGTAAAATAAAGAAAAAAAATAATAATAAAAAAAAGGGAAAAACTAATAAGAGGAAAAATGCTGGAATGACGCATGCTCTCGTAGCAAACATATAGTAATCCACTTAACTATATAGGTGCATCATGCCTAACGTGAGATTAACTATCTGTTATTTGCTGCAAATTAACCGTGCGTTTGTCGTTGAGTATCAGGGTTTTTGAAAAGACGGTTGGTTTGGTGAAAGTCTGGCCTCGCACTCATACTTCACGAGGTCAAGGAGAAGCGTTCAACTACCTGTTGTTAGGACCAGAAGCAGTACTCACACTTACTTCACCAGGTCAAAAGGAAGTGTGGAAATGTCTTCAGAAATTCCATTGCAAACAATCCCTGTTTCCGAGGAGAGCTCGATCTCAGCCGTCCTCACACCTGAATCCGCAACTGCGGAGGAAAATAGAATCCTACGGCTCCGCATGTTGGAAATGCTGGACGACTGGAATAATGGGAAAGAGCCGCCAAGTGTCGTCCCCGGATTCCCTGAATTATTCTCCAGGTCAAGTGGGACTTCTAATGTCCCCATAAATTATCCTGCTACCCCATTCGGGTACCCAGCCACCTCAGCCTTCTCTGCTGGATCGCCTTCTGAGCCTCATCCCCGAATGTCATCCACTGATGCAAGCATGAACATCTTTACTGCATCGCCTTGCCCGATTACGGCACAGCCTACCACGTACAAGCCAAGCTTTGACTCATCCTCTTTTACATTCCAAGCACCATCATTCTCAATGGAACTAACTAGGTTCGCTACCAGCACTAATCCTCTACCGCCTCAGTGCGAGCTTGCACCCGGGCAGGATCAGAACCCCAGAATTGCAGAACAAAATGAGATTGCCAAGAGAATGAAAAGCCTTGAACAAAGTTTGAAGAATATGCAAGGATTGAGCGGACAGAAGAGCGTCTCTTACGCCGACCTATGCATGTTCCCTCACGTGCACCTGCCAGCGGGTTTCAAGACCCTAAAGTTTGAGAAATACGATGGGCACGGTGACCCCATTGCACATCTTAAGAAATACTGCAACCAATTGCGGGGAGCCGGCGGAAAAGAAGAACTGCTAATGGCATATTTTGGGGAAAGTCTAGTAGGGATAGCCTCGGAATGGTACATGGACCAGGAAATGTCCCGATGGCATATATGGGATGATCTCGCCAGAGATTTTGTGAAACAATTCCAGTATAACATCGACATTGCGCCAGACCGAAATTCTTTGTCGAATTTGAAGAAGAAACCGTCAGAAAGCTTCAGAGAATATGCTATTAAGTGGCGTGAACAGGCATCAAGAGTGAAGCCTCCCATGGATGAAGTGGAAATGGTCACTACCTTTCTCCAGGCTCAAGAATCTGACTATTTCCAAAACATGATGTCAGCCATGGGTAAGCCATTCACGGAAGCGATCAAGATTGGAGAGATGGTAGAAAATGGTCTGAAAACAGGTAGGATTCTGAGTCAAGAAGCCATAAGGGCAACCTCCCAGGCCGTCCAAAGCGGGTCCGGAGGAATGACAAGAGGGAAGAAGAAAGAAGAAACGACTATGGCAGCCTCGGAAGCAAGGGAGTATCGTCATCCCAGGCCCCGTTTCCCGGAAAGAACCCCACAACACTACTACCCCCACTCCAATTTGGCATATGCTCATCAACCTTATATGGTCATGAATGCCCAACCTTATGCCCATCCACCACAACAAGCCAACTGAGGCCCAGCTCCACCTCTCAGAAATCAGCCTCCTTACCGCAACCACTATAACCCACAACCCCCGCAGAATAACTTCCGCCCTCAGGAGCCACCCAGAAGGCGGACTTTCACGCCCATCGGTGAACCATACTCAACTTTGTTCCCAAAGCTGGTCCAGTTGGGTTTCTTGCAACCAATCCCTCAAACAAGGCAAAACCCGACGTCACCTTCTTACAAAGCTGGAGTCAGATGCGCCTATCATTCAGGGGCCGAGGGACATGATACAAATGACTGCTGGTCGTTGAAAAGAGTGGTCGAGAATTTGATAGAGCAAAGGAAAATAGTGCTAAGGGACGAAGAGATCCCAAATGTGACTAACAATCCATTGCCTGCTCACAATAATGGGCCGCTGATCGGAATGATTTGCGAAGACAAAGAATTCGACCCTGCTTTGAAAGCTATAATTGCCATTGTCGACACGGGGAAAAGGCCTGAAATAGACCAGAAACCAGAAAAGGGGGAGGAGGCCAAGGCTATAAAGAGCGAGCCTGAAAAGAAGGTGGAGAAGAAAGTGGTACCGGCAAAGGGTGGAGTTCTTTACATACCGCGAGGTCAAGCCAAGAAGACGCAGAACTTCGGGATCAAAAAGACAAAACCTATGTATGTGCCAAAAGGGGCCTATGTGGTCCGGGGGACGATTCAACCACCTCGGCTGAATGAGCCAGTGGTTATCGGACGCGTGCCACAAAAGCCAATGACCAACCCGTCCACAGTGCCGTGGAATTATCAAAAGACTTTGGTAATGTACAAAGGTAAAGAGGTCATGGGAGAACTTCCAGAAAATACTTTCATTGGAAGGTATTCAAATACCCAAGAACTGAACAACGCCACACAAAGGCGCTTCCCGCCAAAGAAGCCCGTAAGTGTTGAAGAAGCGGAAGTGTTCTTCCAACAAATGAAAATGCCGGATTACGAAGTGATAGATCAACTGCGCAAGTACCCCGAGCAAGTGTCCATGCTGTCATTATTAATGAGGTCGACCGAGCATCAAAAGATCTTACTGAAGACCCTGAATGAAGCATATGTGCCAGTTGAAACCTCGGTAGAACAATTAGAGCGGATGACAGAAAGATTCTTCGCCGTCAACCAAATCTCTTTCAGCAAGAACGATCTACCCCCGGAAGGAGCGGCACACAACAAGGCTTTGCATCTAACAGTTAAATGCGAAGACTATTATGTCAAGCGGGTAATGTTGGATGGGGGCTCAGGCGTTGACATTTGCCCGCTCTCCACGCTACAAAGAATGGAAATTGGGACCGGAAGAATCCGACCCAACAATGTCTGCGTAAGAGCTTTCGACGGCATCAAGAGAGATACCATGGGAGAAATAGACCTGTTGTTGGTCATAGGACCAGTCGAATTTCAAGTAACCTTCCAGGTGCTCGACATGGATACATCCTACAAT
The DNA here is from genome assembly GCF_000393655.2 of Nicotiana sylvestris. NCBI lineage: Eukaryota > Viridiplantae > Streptophyta > Magnoliopsida > Solanales > Solanaceae > Nicotiana > Nicotiana sylvestris. Next base: position 20,084,753 of record NC_091064.1, read on the forward strand.
TTTCTCCTTGGCAGACCTTGGATCCATGCGGCAGGAGCCGTGCCTTCCACTCTTCACCAGATGGTGAAGTTCGAGTACGAAGACCGAGAGATCGTGGTCCATGGGGAAGATGAGCATGCTATTTATCGGGACCCATCCATCCCATATCTGGAACCGAGAGAAGGGAGCGAACATACGGTCTATCAAGCTTTTGAGATTGTACTGGCAGAGCAGCACGAAGAGGGAATACCCTGCCCCCAGCCTTTCTTGTCTAACGCCTCGGTTATGGTGGCCAAAGAGATGATCCGGCACGGATTTAGGCCAGGGAAGGGGCTTGGACGAACCCTTCAGGGAATAACAGAACCCATTACCCTGCCAGTCACCAAGAAACCTTTTGGACTAGGCTTCAAACCTACTCCAGCAGACGAAGAGTGGGCAAAGAAAAGGAAAAATGAGGGTTGGAAGTTACCTCGACCATTGCCGGATTTATATGCAACTTTCATCAGGCCAGGGTACGCTGAAGAAGAAGATGATGAGGCCTTCACAGCTGAGGAAATCGAGGAGATATGTGGGGCGATGAGAGAGATGCTCTACGAGGTCCACATGGTTCAACCAGGTGAAGGCACAAGCGTTGCTGAGATGATGTACGTGGGGCCGAACGCCAAACTTCAAAACTGGGAGGCCATGCCATTCCCGACTAGACGAAAGTCCGGGTAGACCTGTCCTGCCACCTTTCCTGTGTCACAAGTTATCTCCAGGACATAACTTGAACGTTTTCTTCCTTTCAATTGTTGTTTTGAATTCCTAAGTTGTAAACGTTGTTGTCTTCCAACTTTCCAAAGAAAATAAAAAAAATCATCATTGCTTTCCCATTCTTTCTTTTGTTCTGATTTTTGTTATTTTTCCTTTTATCTTTCTTTTCAGTTATAATAATGCGGCTTTAAATATGACATGCTTGCGGAATTCATGCCCAGATCATAATGAGCTATTTAACTGCGAATTAATGAACCCAGAACCAGAATATGATGCGGAAGAAGCTTTTAGGGAGATAAACCGAGAGTTGGAATATTTTGAGAATAAACCTAAGCCAAATCTGAATGACACCGAACCGGTTAATTTAGGAACTCCTGAAGAAATCCGGGAGACCAAGATAAGCATTCACACGGACAAGAAAACGCGAGAGGCGATAATTCAACTTCTTTTTGAATTTAAAGACGTGTTTGCTTGGTCATATGATGACATGCCGGGACTAGGTGTTGATCTAGTGGTTCATAAATTGCCGATTCATCCTGATTGTCCTCCAGTTCAACAAAAGCAACGAAAGTTCAAAACTGAGGTCAGTGACAAGATTAAAGAGGAGATCACCAAACAACTGAAAACGGGAGTGATTCGGGTAGTCCAATATACAACATGGTTGGCGAATGTGGTTCCAGTACCAAAAAAGGACGGGAAAACTCGGGTATGTGTAGATTACCGAGATCTGAACAGAGCAAGTCCTAAAGATAATTTCCCGCTGCCCAACATCCACATCCTCATTGATAATTGCGCCAAACACGAGATACAGTCTTTCGTAGATTGTTACGCTGGGTATCATCAGGTCTTGATGGATGAAGAGGACGCCGAGAAAACTGCCTTCACCACGCCTTGGGGCACCTACTGTTACCGGGTCATGCCATTTGGTTTGAAGAATGCTGGGGCTACTTACATGAGGGCCATGACTGCCATTTTTCATGACATGATGCATCAGGAAATAGAGGTGTACGTGGACGACGTGATAGTCAAGTCCAGGACGCAGGATAATCACATCCAAGACTTGAGGAAATTCTTCGAGAGATTAAGGAAGTATGACTTGAAGCTGAACCCAGCCAAATGTGCTTTCGGAGTTCCGTCAGGCAAACTTTTGGGCTTCATCGTAAGCAGGAGAGGTATCGAGCTAGATCCAACTAAGATAAAATCCATCAGAGATCTGCCTCCCCCGAGAACAAAGAAAGACGTGATGAGTCTGTTGGGCAGGTTGAACTACATCAGTCGGTTTATTGCCCAGCTGACAAGCACGTGTGAGCCCATATTCAAGCTGTTAAGGAAAGATGCGGCGATTAAATGGACAACTGAGTGTCAAGAAGCCTTTGATAAAGTCAAAGAATACCTTTCGAATCCCCCAGTCTTGGTCCCTCCAGAACCAGGGAGGCCACTTTTCTTGTATCTAACAGTCTTGGAGAACTCTTTCGGTTGCGTCCTCGGGCAACACGACAAAACCGAAAAGAAGGAGCAAGCAATCTACTACTTGAGCAAGAAATTCACCGGCTACTAGGCCAAATACACTCTGCTGGAAAGGACATGCTGCGCTCTCACATGGGTTGCTCAAAAGCTGAGACATTATCTCCAAACCCACACTACGTTCCTCATAAGCAGGTTGGATCCTTTGAAGTATATATTTCAGAAACCAATGCCTACTGGGAGACTGGCTAAATGGCAAATCTTGCTTACGGAATTCGACATAGTCTATGTCACTCGCACGGCAATGAAAGCCCAGGCGCTAGCAGATCATTTGGCCGAAAATCCGGTCGATGAGGAATACCAGCCATTGGATACCTACTTTCCAGATGAAGAAGTAAACACCGTAGAAGTGGTCTCGGAGGAAGCTCATGTTTGGAAGATGTTCTTTGATGGAGCCGTGAACGCCAAGGGTGTAGGGATTGGGGCAATTTTGATCTCGCCTTCTGGTCAGCATTATCCCGCCACAGCTAGACTTCGTTTCTTTTGCACAAATAATACAGCTGAGTATGAAGCCTGCATCATGGGCATGCATATGGCAATCGATCAGGATGTCGAAGACTTACTGATTATGGGAGATTCTGACCTGATTATCCGGCAAGCTCAAGGCGAATGGGAAACTCGGGATGTCAAACTTATCCCTTACCGACAGCATGTGGAGGACCTCAGCAAGCGCTTTACATCAATAGAGTTCAGGTATATCCCGAGGTGTCACAATGAACTGGCAGATGCACTTGCTACTTTGGCTTCAATGCTACCCTACCCGGGCAACGCCCACGTCGATCCTTTGGAAATCCAAATCAAGGAAAGACACGGTTACTGCAATGTAATCGAGGCGGGATCAAATACGCAGCCTTGGTACCATGACATCAAGAGGTTCCTGAAGACACAAGAATACCCCGAGCACGCTACTGGAGATCAAAAGAGGACCATTAGGCGACATGCAAGTGGTTTCTTTCTGAGCGGTGAATTGTTGTATAAGAGGACCCCGGACCTCAATCTTCTAAGATGTGTCGATATCGAGGAGGCAAGAAAGATCATGCACGAAGTACACGCAGGTGTGTGCGGACCTCACATGAACGGGTATGTCTTAGCGAAGAAAATCCTTCGAGCAGGTTATTACTGGATGACCATGGAAAAGGATTGCTTTAGCTTCGTTCGGAAGTGTCATCAGTGTCAGGTGCACGGTGATTTGATTCATGCACCTCCCACGGAGCTGCATCCCATGTCTGCACCTTGGCCATTTGTCGCCTGGGGCATGGACGTCATTGGACCAATCGAACCAAAGGCTTCGAATGGACACAGGTTTATACTGGTTGCCATCGATTACTTCACAAAATGGGTAGAAGCTGTCACTCTCAAGTCGGTCACTAAAAAAGCTGTAGTGGATTTTGTACACTCAAATCTTATCTGTCGTTTCGGTATTCCTGCGACTATCATTACAGATAACGCAGCAAACTTGAACAGTCACTTGATGGGAGATGTATGCGAGCAATTCAAGATAACGCATAGGAATTCTACTCCTTATCGGCCGAAAGCCAATGGTGCTGTGGAAGCGGCGAACAAAAACATCAAGAAGATTTTGAGGAAAACGATCCAAAGTTCCCGACAGTGGCATGAGCAGTTACCATTTGCATTGTTGGGGTATCGCACTACGGTACGCACATCAGTAGGAGCGACTCCTTATCTTTTGGTTTATGGGACCGAGGCTGTAATACCGGCAGAGGTAGAAATTCCTTCGCTTCGAATCATTGTCGAAGCAGAAATCGAAGACAGCGAGTGGGTCAAGACTCGGTTAGAGCAATTGACTTTGATTGATGAAAAACGAATGGCCGCAGTTTGTCACGGACAGTTGTACCAACGAAGGGTGGCCCGTGCTTACAACAAGAAAGTCCGACCCAGGAATTTCGAAGTAGGTCAGCTGGTACTGAGGCGTATTCTGCCACATCATGAGGAAGCAAAAGGGAAGTTTGCTCCAAATTGGAAAGGCCCATACATCATAAGGAAGATATTGCCGAGAGGAGCATTGTATTTAGGTGATATCGAAGGAAACGACCCCGACACAGCAGTAAATGCGGATGCAGTCAAGAGATACTACGTCTGAATTATACTCCAGTAGTCTTGACACATTTGAAATGATGAAGGTTTTATTCCCTACTACTCCCCAAACACTGTCCAATTCTCTCTACAAACCTTTGAGCCGCTTACAAAAAATAAAAAAATAAAAAAAATAATAATAAAACAAAACATTGATTGAGGCCTGAACTACGTTTGACTTGATTCCGAAAGGATACGTAGGCAGCCTCTCCCTGAGGTTCAGTCACACCAACAATAAAATCCCATTCACCCTGAAATTGAAACCGGGGCACGTCGAGCAGTTTGGAAGTTAGTATCATCTACCTCTCTTTACCAAGCACAAGCCTTCAGATCAATTACCAAAGATAGTGGGAAACCAATAAGCATCACAAATGGAGACCGGCACAATCTGAATTGAGAAAGATAAAATGAGAGAGTCTCGTCGGTGAAAACCTTCGGGCACCACGAGGCGACGGGAGTAGAGAAACCAAAATGAGAAAGCTTGTTTAGTAAAAACTCACAAAGAGTGCTATCAAGCGATGACAGGAAAAGAAATGAGAGAGGTCAGCTGGCGAAAACCCGCAAAGGGCGCTGTTGGCCGAAAGAGTGACCCCACCCAAGGAGGTTTCGGCAAAGTTCCACCAGGTTTGGAATCACAGATCCGTTCTGGTTGAGGGAAACACAAGCTCATGGAAAGTCAGGCGTCCAGTCCAAAGAGCATGTCATGTCATTTAAAGCCAGCATTATCTTCCTCAGATAAGTCTTTCTCGTCCCGAAGGGGGTACTCCTTTTCTGAAATTCGTTTTTATCTTTTCTTTGTTTTTCTTCGAATCTCTTTTATGTTTAAGCCCAAGTCCTAGATGTACCGGAAAGGACAGGTGGCAGGTTTGGTTGCACGGAATTCCGTTTCATGAAGGAAAACGCCTCGTTTCGTTGGTACGTTTGTCCAAGCTTGATGAATCATGATGTTTGATGGCATTCGAAGTAAAGAGGAAAAAGAGAAATTCCCCCCAGCAAGTCCGCCTTCGGATGAATCCCCACAAAGTCTCCCCTTGTACAATCCCCCACAGAGTCTCCCCAATATATATACAAAAACAAAATCCCCGTTGGAATTTCCCCAGCACATCCCCAGCGAGTTCCTTTGAAAAAAAAAAATTCACCAACAAGCTTACCCCAACAAATCCTAGAAAGCCCGCTTTGAAACAAATCCCCAGCATGCCCCGTTGTACAAAATCCCCATAAAGAATCCACTTTGTAAATATTCCCCCCCTACAGAGCTTCCTGTTGTACCAATACCCACAGAATACCTCCAATAAAATCCCCGTTGAGAACCTCCAAGCAAAACGGGACACAAAAAAAGAGAAAAATAAAAGAGAGCCTTGCGAGGCAAATCATCACAGAATCTGGAAATACAAAGCCTGAGCAGTCAAAAGAGTTTCGCCATTTGAATCCAATCAACGGCAGGACTTCGCGACAGAAATAAGGACGCAACAAAGCAACAGGAACGGTCAAGGTCACCAAACTGACCGTCATTTCCGAACTAACAATTGTTCTTTGTCTGAAAAGTTGAAACAGGTATAATCCAAGACAACCGTGCAAGAAGCAGGTGTCGCCCAAAGAAGAAGGTACGCGGGTACAAGAAAAATTCACTCGAAAGGTAAGTTTCCACGAAACTCCCTTTTATCTTCTACTAAAACAAGAAAATTCAAAAAAAAGAGATCGTTTAGTATTCTCGAACTTTGTCCCCAGCCAGTCAGCATTAGGGTTTTAAACCCTAAACTGAACTTTTTTCCATTCAGTCAGCATTAGGGTTTTAAACCTTAAACTGAGCTTTTCCATGCAATCAGCATTAGGGTTTTAAACCCTAAACTGAATTTTTCTTTTAGTCAGCATTAGGGTTTTAAACTCTAAACTGAACCTTTTTCCATTCAGCCAGCATTAGGGTTTTAAACCCTAAACTGAGCTTTTCCATGCAGCCAGCATTAGGGTTTTAAACCCTAAACTGAGCTTTTCCATGCAATCAGCATTAGGGTTTTAAACCCTAAACTGAATTTTTCCTTTAGTCAGCATTAGGGTTTTAAACCCTAAACTGAACTTCTTTCCATTCAGCCAGCATTAGGGTTTTAAACCTTAAACGGAGCTTTTCCATGCAATCAGCATTAGGGTTTTAAACCTTAAACTGAATTTTTCCTTTAGTCAGCATTAGGGTTTTAAACCCTAAACTGAACTTTTTTCCATGCAGCCAGCATTAGGGTTTTAAACCCTAAACTGAGCTTTTCCATGCAATCAGCATTAGGGTTTTAAACCCTAAACTGAATTTTTCTTTTAGTCAGCATTAGGGTTTTAAACCCTAAACTGAACTTTTTCCCTTTCAGCCAGCATTAGGGTTTTAAACCCTAAACTGAGCTTTTCCATGCAGCCAGCATTAGGGTTTTAAACCCTAAACTGAGCTTTTCCATGCAATCAGCATTAGGGTTTTAAACCCTAAACTGAATTTTTCCTTTAGTCAGCATTAGGGTTTAAAACCCTAAACTGAACTTTTTTCCATTCAGCCAGCATTAGGGTTTTAAACCTTAAACTGAGCTTTTCCATGCAATCAGCATTAGGGTTTTAAACCCTAAACTGAATTTTTCTTTTAGTTAGCATTAGGGTTTTAAACCCTAAACTGAACTTTTTTCTATTCAGCCAGCATTAGGGTTTTAAACCTTAAACTGAGCTTTTCCATGCAATCAGCATTAGGGTTTTAAATCCTGAACTGAATTTTTCTTTTAGTCAGCATTAGGGTTTTAAACCCTAAACTGAATTTTTTCCTTTCAGCCAGCATTAGGGTTTTAAACCTTAAACTGAGCTTTTCCATGCAATCAGCATTAGGGTTTTAAACCCTAAACTGAATTTTTCCTTTAGTCAGCATTAGGGTTTTAAACCCTAAACTGAACTTTTTCCCCATTCAGCCAGCATTAGGGTTTTAAACCCTAAACTGAGCTTTTCCATGCAATCAGCATTAGGGTTTAAAACCCTAAACTGAATTTTTCCTTTAGTCAGCATTAGGGTTTTAAACCCTAAACTGACCTTTTTCCTTTAATCAGCATTAGGGTTTTAAACCCTAAACTGAACTTTTTTCCATTCAGCCAGCATTAGGGTTTTAAACCCTAAACTGAGCTTTTCCATGCAATCAGCATTAGGGTTTTAAACCCTAAACTGAACTTTCCCCCAGTTGGTTAGTATTAGAGTTTCAACTCTAAAACCAAACTTCTCCCCAGCTAGTCGGTATTAGGGCCCCAACCCTGAACTGAGCATGCATATCCTCTTTCATCAATTTTATGAACTTCCTGGCTAATAATTCACGAAATTTTCCTAGTGAAACTGGGGCAGAAAATTTCGTTCGCAGGTCTAACCTCGAGCCACACGGATCGAAACGACCCACGAAGTGAGTCTCAACTCAGAATCAAAAAAAAAGACAAAAAGAAGATGTCCCGAGATATCGGAGTTAAATGGAATGCGGATCGACTCCAACATTGGATTAAGATTCAAAACTCTGCCGGTCACGCCTCACTCAACATCCCAGAGAATAAGCAAGCACCTACAACTCGCAAGCATCAAGATTCGGATCGAAGTCTCCCAGCAAAATCAGCTAAGACCCATGATCAAGTCGCAAAAGAATCATAGATAGGGATCTTGTAACTAGCAGTTGACATGCATATAAGTATTTAATTTCAGTTTCAATTTTTCTTTGGTTGTAATAAGGCGGTCAGTAAAGCAGTGGTGATTACAGCAACAGCAGTAACAGCAAGCATTGCAATCCCATGGTAGTCCCAGCTACCGAAGCTTCCCGAACTACATTGACCTGATTCCTGTTTAGCCCAGGATATGTAGGAAATCTTTGAAGCAAGATTCTGTCAGATCTTTCAAAAACATGCTTCACACGGAGTAGTCCATAGGCAAAAATCGCTCATACACGCTCACTTTATCTTTGCACGAAAACTCTTCGTGTTTCCAAACAAAGAGGGGCAGCTGTGAGCACGTGATTTTTGTTTCGCGCGACAATCGCTCCAAAAGAAATAAAAATAATAACAATTGGTCCTGCTGTACAATTTTTGGATTTTTACATGGCACTTTGTTAATTATTTATGATTTTTGCCCATTTTATTTTATTAAAACAAAATACAAAAAAATGTATGTGTCATGCGTAATTTGAACCGTAATCCGGTTGTTAAATAGAAAATCATAAATAGGCATCTTGGTCCGTGATTTTTGTTTTGTTTGATTTTACCTGTTTTAAATATTTTAATATATGTGTGCAAATAATTGTATTAAGTGTTTATTTAATTTTAATTTGATTTACTTAGGTTTTGTTTTAAAATAAAAAATAATAATAAAAGAGAGTGCAAAATTGGGTTTGAAAATCAGTTTGGGCTGATTTTCACTTTAATTCAGGGCCCAAACAGACAACCCAACCCAAATTACCCGGTCCAGTCCAATTCAGCCCCTAGCCATCCAAACGACACCGTTTAATCCAGTATGATCTGGGTCGTTGATCTCAGATTGATCAACGGCCAAGATCTCACACCCCATAACCCACTAATGAACCCGACCCGTTCCACCCGAACCAACCTTGACCCTTACTAAGCCAAACGACACCGTTCTACTTAAGCCCTCAGATCCAGACCGTAGATCTAGATTGATCTAACGTTTGAGATCAAGCCATCCACCCCGTATATAAACCCTTCCCCCTTCACCCCGCGCCCTAATCCAAACCCCCCCTGCCTTAGGTCGTCTTCACCAGACCCCAGCCCTCCAAACCCTAGCCGCCCCTGTATACCTTCACCATGAAAGTCGGCGGCATGGACGCCGGTGACCCTACCCTTAACACCATAGATGCTCCTCACCGTCCTGAACCCAAATCCACCAACCACACACCTCGAATCCCATCCCACCTTCTCGAATCTTCATTTGAAGATTCGAGTCAAAACTCGATCTACCCCGATCTGCCCTAAATTCATACCAGGCAGTCCCCGGACCCCCTCGTGACCAAACCATGCTTGGTTTGGTCCGAATCTGACCAGGGAAGCATGAATCCCGGATCTAATTTTTGGAACCTTAGGGTTCCTCGTCACTGGTCCGTATCTTGTCTAAACCAAGAGATTAAGGTCTAATGGACCTTAATCGAAGTGTTTCTCATATGAGAAACACTTCGATTAAAGTCCGTTCAGCCTTAAGAAAGGTCTGTTCGAGTCCAAGCTAAGGTTTTCGATTTCTCGGGGTTTAAGGTGAGTTTTGCTTTCTTTTCTTTATTTGTTTTAGTCCATGTGATTGTTTAAAAGGTTGTTCATGTTTTGTGAAATTTGTGTATCGAATTTTACCAATTGTGTCCTGTCCACCTTGTCTGAACCTCTGCGTTTGATTGAGTCCTTCTTCTACTTGTTCTGATAATGCGTATGTATGTATGTGTTGTGCAATTAACTGAATCTCAAATTTGAACCGATTAACTGATTCCTCGAGTACAATTCTGCTTGGTCAGTACAATTCAAATCATGTGTCAATACTGTTAAATGTCTGATTTTTGGCTACGATTGTGCATGTTATGATTAATATAGTCGACTCGACATGTGTCGTCAATTAGTTTCAACTGCCTGAACAATAACAAATCGATTTGCTTCTGGACACATTTGTTTGAATCAATCAGGAACTGAGTTTAGTACTTATAATTGTTGATTTGGATCAGGAATGTAAAATCAAATGTTTTGTTTAGTTACAGTTCTAAAATTGCAGGGCATGTGCACTTGTGCACAACATGTGCACTTGTGCACAACATGTGCACTTGTGCACAACATGTGCATTGGTGCACCACAGGTGCATTTGTGCACAGCCTGTGCCCTGCATAAGGGCTTTTGAATAAAATAGTTGACAGCACATGCTGTCAGATCACATTCTGCTGCCCATACTTTGCTTTAGTTTCAGAAATAATAAACCTTACTAAAAAGTTAAGCCTGCCAAGGGAATGTCATGGGGTTAATACTTAAATAGCTAAGTGGAAACTGAAAAGAAGATAGCACATGGGAGGGGTGTTCTTTTGGTCTAACAGGCTGTTAAAGGGCTGAGGTTAAGGCTTATAAGGGAAGGACTTCCATCAACTTTAAGGAAGAGATAGATCTGAGAAGAGAGGGCTGGGGACATAGATAGATACACATATATACATAGAAATAGAAAGAGAGCAAGAAATAAAAAACAGACAGGAAATCAGAAACTTGGTTTTTGTTTGTCTGAAGTTCATCTGTTGTCAATCTGTTAGGTAGTATTGCTTCTTCTAAGTTTCAATCGAGATTACTGGTAGTGTTTGTTGCATTTGGTTTATCTCGGAATTGGATTGTCTGGAGTTCTGTTTCTACTACACTGTGTGCTGCTATCATTTGGCTACTTTCCCGTCAACTATAGTTCCATTCCTTGCAATAGAACCTGCTCTGCTGTGTTGCTTTGATTGCTGCTGTTACTCTGATTCCTGCTGCTGCTGATCTTCCCTGTTATTCTCCTCTTCTTCTTTGCATTTCAGCATTCCAGGTACATATTTCGAGTCCCATATTGATGTAACTGAAACAGTTCGAAAGCATGAAATGAAAAAGGTTGAAGAAGTTCAAGTATTTGTTATAATATTCATGGTACATTAACGGGTCTGTAAAAATTGATTAATTTATAATTCAATAGTATGAAAGTATGTACTGATACTCGACTGAGATTAGCCCTTTGTGTTTTAGTTCGGTAGTTGCTTGTTAGTACGGGGTATGTATACTCCGACCTTATACAATGTTGTTTCTGTTTCATTTTAGTCCCTTTTTTTTCGGGTTCCGTTAGGCAGTACATAGGGTCACGTTCAAGTCCCATTAGTAACAATGTCTAGTAGCTAAATCCTTTAATCTAGCCTAAATAAGTTTAGTTAAGTTCAACTCAAGAAATGTTCGGAGTAGTTGTAGCGTTTCACCAGCTTGTATGTAATTTTCATTAAAATTAGAAGCAGGTTCCACGAGATACTGCGTTCTTCATCTTGCAAACAATTAACCAAATGAATCAAACGATTGACAGGAAATCCGGATTTAGTTAAAAGGCATGCAGGTAAATTAGCACGTACCTTTTCCCTTTCTATTTTAGAGACAAACATAATAGAAAATGTAGCCACTTTAGGATATCTCTTTTAAAATAACGAGATGAGCCCCGTTTAAAGAAAGATACACATTGCGGGGCCCTCAATAATTAATCATAATAAACATTTAGAATTTGGAGATGGGCGGTCTAGTGAATTTCCCTGCCTTCTCCGAAGACAATAACACGTTAGACTCTTTAGGTGCGGCTTAATTAAATCATATTCTTAATTTCGGGTGCACATTGATGTGACCCAAATCCAAATCTCAACGAAGTCAAAATGTGTTGACGATCACGGGCGCATTGATTGTGACGTGGTTCGAGATGCATTTTCACGACGTTGCAATTCTATAAAATAAATGATAATAATAAAAGCAGTTTAAACTTAATAAAAGCACGTAAGTCACAACATGTATTTAAATCAGATAATTAGCCATTATAACAATTTAAGCGACCGTGCTAGAACCACGGGATTCGAGGGTGCCTAACACCTTCCCTCGGGTCAACAGAATTCCTTACTTAGAATTTCTGGTTCGCAGACTTCATTTGGAAAAGTCGAATATTTTCCTCGATTTGGGATTCAAGATAAACCGGTGACTTGGGACACCAAAAGCCAAACCTTTCCCAAGTGGCGACTCTGAATTAAATAAATAATCCCATTTCGAATATTGTCACTTAAATTGGAAAAACTCCCCTCGCGCATTTAACCCTTCGGGGGCGGGCGCGCAAAAAGGAGGTGTGACATCGATGAAAGAAAATGACTTAACTCCACACGAGATTGAGTCAGTCTTGCTGAAGAAGTTTGGGGAGACCCTCAAGAAGGGCCCTGACATGGAATTCACTTTTACCCGAGCACTCAATAGATTTCTTCGAGATGCTCACGAATTTTTTTATCAAGGCCCGTGCCGGGGCCAGGAAGGTGCATGCCTGAAAGGCCAACATATTCATTGCGAAAGGAGAGTTCTAGCTGCTGGAAGAGTTCGTGACAAGATTTAAGAAGGAAGGAATGCTGCTATCGGTCGTGCCAGATGAATGGGCAGCTGAGGCATTCACAAAAGGGATAAACTTGAGGAGCTATGATGCTTCCCGAAAACTAAAAGTAAGTATTCTCGAGTTCCAAGAAACAACATGGACGGATGTACACAACCGCTATGAATCGAAGATTAAATTAGAGGATGACCAGCTCAGTTTCTCGGTGTCAACCAAGGGCTGGGATCGAGAGAAGAATAAGGAAAGATTGAAGGATGATTTCGACATAGATCGATAGTCTTCTATAGGTCGGTCTTTTCCCTACGAAAAGGCCGAAGGATGCAGTAGAGGTTTTCGGTTGGCAGACAGGTTTTCTACCGATAGGAGAGATAATCGTGGCTAGAATAACAGATCGTTGTCAGACAAAGAGGTATCACGTTCTCGTGACTCCACCTACCCCAAGATGTCCAAGTATAATTTCAACATCAGTGTGGTGAAACTGGTATTGGCGATGAGAAACATCAAAGAAGCATGGTTCTTGAGGCCGATGAGATCTGACCTTAGTTAGAGGGATCTTAACCTATGGTGTGAGTATCATGGGACCAACGACCATCGGATTGGGGACTACCGACACCTGTGAGAAGAGGTAGCGACATTGCTTAAAAACGACCATCTTAGAGAGTTCTTAAGCGACCAGGCAAAAAATAAATACGGTCGCAACAGGGATAATGCGGAGCCCTCAAAGACGAGAGAAGATCCTCTTCGTCTAATTATCAACATAATTTTTGGAGGGAACAAGATCAATGGTGTAACCTTCTCAACCGCAAAAAGACAAAGGTATTGGTAACCCATAGCAAAAGACTCCTGGAAGTCACCAAGGACGATATCACTTTCACGGAAGAGGATGTTGATGGACTCCTATTAATGCACAATGATGCCCTTGTAATTTCTCTTAATATTTTAGATTTTAAAATTAAATGTGTTTTGGTAGACCTAGGGAGTTTAGCCAATATTATCCAATGGATAATACTAGAACAAGCCAAGCTAACTGAAAGCATCATTCTGGCCATAAAGCTCATCGTCGGGTTCAACTTTGCAAGTGTGACAACTCGAGGGAGATTCTGCTTTCCCACGAATGCTGAAGGCGTAATGAAGATGAACCTATTTGAAGTAGTAGACAGCGACACAGGCTATAACATTATTCTTGGAAGACCATGGTTACACGAAATGAAGACTATGTCATCTACATACCATCAACTTCTGAAAATTCCAACTCCATAGTAAATTAAACAAATAAGAGGAGATTAGCCGACAGCAAGAGAGATGAATGTGATCTCGGTTTCCAATAGAAAAGGGAATAAACATGTTGCTTGGCAATTACAAGAACCGATGCATGCTCCCCAGTCAAACAAAGTCGACAAAGGGGAAAGTCGTTGGAATCCAATTAGGTGCCAAGGTATTTCCAGGTACCAAAAGAAAAGGACGTAACCAAATCTACAGCGGAAGAAAATAAAACAAGTCGCTTTGTTTGAGAAATTATTTTAAAGGAAATTCCACTAGGGGACAGGATTGAACCCCGAGCTCGGGTTAGAATTTATAGAATGTGTGATATTTGGTAATGAAGATGCGACAATTGAACACCAATTTTTTAAATGTTAGCTATCGAAAAAATGATTGGGAGGTATTCTAAGATGGCTGAACATTGGTATAACTAACACAGAATTTTGAGGTCTAGGCAGAAGGATGATAAGGCAAGTCAAAGGGAGAATGTGCAACGCATTTGTGCTAGCACCATTAGCAGCTATGGTGTATTACATCTGGAAAGCAAGAAATGCAACACTCTGGGATCAGAAGGCCCTAAGGCCTCGGAACCTATGCACCCAGATAAAGCAGGATTGCAAGCACAAAGATTATGATTTAAAGTTGATTGTTTTGCGTGGTTGCATATGGATATGACAGGTATCCCGCTAGTGATGGCCATGCACAAGTTAAGCTTAAATCCCAACATCCCTCCGGTAAGGTAGAAGAAACGCCCTACTGACGAGGTCAGAAACACGTTTGTCAAAGAAGAGGTAACTCGATTGATTGATATCGGTTCAATCTGGGAGGTAAGGTATCCTGACTGGCTAGCTAATGTAGTAGTAGATCCAAAAAAGAATAATAAATTTCTCATGTGCATAGATTATAAGGATCTGAATAAGGTTTGACCAAAAGACTCATTCCCATTGCCAAACTTTGGTCAAATAATTCATGTGACGGCTGGGAGCGAGTTGATGAGTTTCCTCGATGCCTATCCTGGGTACAACCAAATCAAAATGAACCCGGAGGATCAGGAAAAAACTTTGTTCATAACGAACTTTGGCACATATTACTACAATGTGATGCCTTTCGGGCTTAAGAACGCCGGAGCTACTTATCATAGCCTTGTGAAAAAATGTTTGAAAAAAAAATAGGGAAAACAATGAAAGTTTACATAGATGATATGGTGGTTAAATTTTTGAACGCATGTGATCAATTTAAACACCTCCAAGAAACCTTTGACATCCTAAGGAAGCACAACATGAAGATTAACCCCAAAAAGTGTGCATTCGGAGTCAGCTCCTGTAAGTTCTTGGGGTTTCTCGTGTCAATCCCGATAAAATTAAAGCCATAGAGGACATCCTCGACCAGCTATCAAATGTGAAAGAAGATCAAAGGTAGACAAGAAGACTGGCCGCTTTAAGCAAGTTCATTTCCCGGTCTTTAGAAAAATGTTATCACTTATTCTCACTTCTGGAGAAAAAAGAACAACTTTGAATGGACTCTGGAATGCCACCAGGCTTTGATAGATTTGAAAAGGTATATATCGAGCCCTGCGTTACTATCAAAACTGGAGGACGTTGAACACTTGCTGATTTACTTAGCGGTCTTGAAGGTAGCGGTAAGTGTCGTCTTCCGTGAGACAAAGATACGTAATCTCTTATCTATTATGTTAGTAAAATTTTAATGGGAGATAAACTCGCTACCCACACCTCAAAAAATTGGCCTTAACTCTCCTAGTCATTGCTCAAAAGCTTAGGCCTTATTTTCAATGCCACCCAATAGTCGTGGTGACAAACTTTCCCCTGCGAAATATCCTTCACAAACCTAAACTTTCAGGTCGACTGGCAAAATGGGCAGTCGAAATGAGTGAATTTGACATACAATATAAACCCAAGATTGCAATCAAGTCATACGTTTTGGTCGACTTTGTGGTCGATTTTAGTCCTGGACTGTTGCCTTTGGCCACTAAAGAAGCGATGATGGTGTCGGAATCGATGTCGGGAGTCTAGACCTTGTTCATGGACGGAGCTTCCAACGTGAAGCTTGGGGTAGTACAAATCACGCCCTCGGGATAAACCCTAAGGCAGGCCATAAGAGTTGTTCCCTTCACTAACAATGAAGCTAAGTATGAGTGTTTGATTGCAGTACTCAAGCTAGCCCCGGTATTGGACTCTGAGGTCATAGAAATCAAATGTGATTCCTAACTAGTAATAAATCAGGTATACGGGATCTTCGACACCAAAGAGAAACGCATACAACAGTATGTTGTGAAAGTCCAGACTCTGCTCGCACGGTTTAGAGAATGGTCAATCACCCACATCCCAAGGGAAGAAAATGAAGAAGCTGACGCGCTGGCCAACCTGGGCTCGTTCATGGAGATGAAGGGATCTGACTCTAATATGATAACTCATACATTCGGTATTGGACATGGATGGTTATTATGAAGTAAATGCGACTAATTTGGTTTGGGACTGGAGAAATGAGATCATTGATTATTTTAAGCATGGAAAACTACCCGAAGATCCCAACACATCTTGGGTTCTACGCCATAAAGCAGCCCGTTACTGCTTTAAGGGAGGCCAATTGTATAGAAAGTCTTTCCAAGGCCCATTCGCCCGATGTTAGGAGTCACCGAGGCTAACGACATCACGAGAGAAATTCACGAAGGAATCTATGAAAATTACTCGGGTGCAGACTCATTGGTATTAAAGCTAATTAGGGTAGGATACTACTGGCCTCGGATAGAACAAGACGCTAAGACATTTCTTCAGATATGCGATAATAGTGTCAACGTCACGCGCTGTTAGTGCATCAACCTACAGAACTATTATATTCAGTATTGTCGCCCTGGCCATTCATGAAATGGGTAATGGACATAGTCGGTCCACTGCCGCTGGCTCTCGGTAAGGTAAGATTTTATTTGATTTTAACTAACTATTTTTCTAGGTGGGTCGAAGCGGGTCCTTACTAGAAAATCTACGAGCATGAAATGGTCGATTTCTTGTAGGAGAACATAATTTGCAGGTTCGGGATACCAAATGAGATAGCCTACGACAACGGGCCACAATTTGTTGGTGCAAAGGTCACAAAATTCCTTGAATAGTTGAAAATAAAAAGAATCACATCATCATCATACCACCCGAGCACAAACGGCCAAGCAAAATCAACAAACAAAATGATTATTCAGAATCTCGAAAAGAGATTGGAAGCAGCCAAAGGCAAATTGCTCAAAGGGTTTCCGGGAGTGCTATGGGAATATCGAACAATGCCAAGTTAAGCATGGGAGAGACACCTTTCTCTCTCATATACGGAGTAGAGGCCCTGATCTCGGTGGAAATCGGAGAACCTACCATGAGATACTTCCGGGCGGACGAGGAAGTAAACAACGAAGCGTTATTGGTTAGACTGGAGTTGCTCGACGAATGCAGGGACTTGGCACATATAAGGATGGTGTCCTAGAAACAAAGAATGAAAAGATACTACAATCGAAGAGCCAATCTCCATTATTTAAAGTAGGAGACTTGGTTTTAAGAAAAGTTACTCAAAATACACGAGAGCTCAACGCAGGAAAGTTGGGTCCAACGTGGAAAGGCCCCTATCGGGTTTTAGCTATCACCACAAAAGGATCATACGAGTTGGTAAATCAAAACGGAGTAAAATTGTCGAGCAACTAGAATGTGGCACACCTTAAAAGGTACTATTGCTGATGGGGACCGCTTATACTGAAAGTAGGTGCTGCACTCTTTTTCCCTTCGTCCAACCTTTTTCCCAATTGGGTTTTTCTGGCAAGGTTTTTAATGAGGCAGCAACGGAAAGAATACTACAAAGGAAATGCCATCAGTATAAATAAGCCCTTTAAACAATAAGGCATGGAAACAAAAAGATATTGCGGGATGATTACATAGTCTTTGGCTTGATAGCAAAGATCCTAACGGGAAACAAAGCTTGCTATTGGACCAAAAGCTATCTGACCGTTCACGAGTGCCCCTTTACTTCAAGCCACTAGGGGGTGGTTAGATAATCTTTGGCTCAGTAGCAAAGTTCCTAACGGGAAATGAAGCTTACTTCCGGACCAAAGATTATCCAACTCATCAAAGGAACAAAACTTCCAGTGTTCAAACTCCCAGTCTTCGCATTCAAACACTTGGGGGGAAGGGGAAATGATACGAGAATATGGCAACATAACTTCCACATAAACCGAGACTACGAAATTCGATAACAAAGATATATCATCAGGTCTGGGAACTATGCGGCCAACCCCGTAGAAACAAGTTGTACAAATTAGCCACAAATAATGGAAATTTCTTTTCAGCATAACAAATGCTTATGTCCTTTTGAAAATAGAAGGATGAAGTAAAGTCCTTTTATTTTTATCTTGTTTCTTGTCCAAATGATGAATTAATTTTATCATTTGAAAGTTAATCAAGTACTTCAAATGTTAGTGCTAGAATGAACAAGAGACGTCCTCTTCAAGAGCACCATAAATATAAGAGGGCATTCCCTTATGAAACCCTTGCAGTAAAGGGTTGGTTCCTAAAGAATTTATGTCCGGAATCCAAATGTCATCGGAGAAAAATGTACCCAAAGCCTTGCATGACTCGACGTAAAAAAGTAAAATTTGAGCAATGCTTAAACAAAAAATCACTTTTATATAACAAACGTGCCAAGCAGCACAAGTACAAGAGTATGAAAAGAAAAACAAAGGGAAAAGAAAGCAAAAAACTAAACTATTGCATCCCCAGAACTTAGGGGAAGAGAAGCGCTTGTGCCCCTGGGAGAAGCATGCAGATCTTCCCCCGGTTCGGGACCTTGGCCTTCATCATCATCCCCTTCAAGTTCCTCTTTAGTTCCCGAGAATGCAAAACCAAAACCAGAAGAGTCATTTGCTTCAGGTTGAACCAGGAGGTCCCTTCGGGTAGTTGACTCCAGCTCACGGACATTGGAGATCTCGCCATCAAAATCAATGACGCTCGCTTTGGCCTCTTCCAAGAGTTTTCTCCTCATGCCATACATAGAATATGTTTTTTCAACAATGAGGGAATTCACTCGGTGCTGAAGCTTTGACTTAAGCTGATCAACATCGGTCGAAAGGCTATTCTGCTCGGATCTTATGGCCAGAAGGCTGAGATCAAGGTCATAGATAGTGGAGTTATAAACTTTATTGTGCTTCATGACACTCTTATACTTCTCTTCCATCTAGGCACGCTTCTTCTCAGCAGTAGCAGCCTCTTCAACTTTGGAGTTCAAGGCTTCCTCCAAATTATTCAGTCTTTAAGTAGAGGTAGTCTCGCGCTCGCCAGTAGCAAGAATAATATCTTGAACCTCAGACCATTTTGCCTTGGCCTCTTGAAATTGTACCTTTAACAGGGCGGCCTCTTAGCTAAGGGTCATCACCTCCTGCTCACTCAACTGCAACCGAGCCTCAAACTCAATGGCTTCGGCAACTTGTGCTTCCAGTGTCGGGAGACGAGCAGCAATTTGGTTCCGCTTGGCCAACAATTGGTCCACCTCGGACGTGAGTTTTTCTTTATCGAGGATCAACTTCCGAATTCCTTCAAAAGTAAGGAAGTTAGCCTGCAAAGCAAAAATTTAAATCAGAAATCCTATCATAACAAGACAAGGAGAAGCAATTAAAGGAACAAATATCATACCGATGTTGCGTTGTGTGTGGCGTTGTTCACCATACACTCCCCCGAAATATAGTGTATTTTCTTCTTATCTTTCTCTGAAGCTAGAGGCTTCAGATAATGGGCAAGTTCTACTGGCCAAGACATCAGATGACACTCTGTAGATATCGAGAGGGAGATACCCCTCCTCCTCTGAGGATTTACAGAGGGGGTGAATATTTATGCCCCGAATTCTCGTGGTCTGGTGACTAGGGAGGGGGGACATCCTCCCCTCGGGTGTCTGCGATCGTTGGGGATGATGTAGCAGTTGCTGGTGGTGAAGGAATGTCTAGCGAAGAAGAAGATGAAATTGATGGCATTGTGGGTTGAGAAGCAGTTGTGGCAAAAGTAGTGTTAGTTATTGGTTGCTCATCAATCGAAGATGAAAAAGTCCAGGTATCCAGCCTCACAGTACTGGGAGCAGCAACTGGGCTCGAAAGCGAGAATTGGCATCCTCCACTATATCACACCCCCCCAGAGCACTTGGACGTTGTCTTTGGTTGGTGTTATTAGCTCTTCAGATTGAGAATTCTATTGAGCCGATGAAGGTCATCGTCTCCTATGTAGGGAAGCCCCTTCATCACTGGCTCCCCAATCATCATTAATCACCACAATGGCTGCAGCTGGCTCGGGCGCGTCATTTTTCTCCCTTTTATTTTTACCCTCGGTTGTAGAGGAACGTTGCCTTTTTGGTTGCTTGTTCTCTGCTCGGGGACTCTGAGAAGAAGCACATACACCGAAAGCATGTTCGATGGTGCCCATTCGGGTGAAAACCTCCTGCAGCAACCTCATCGTATTTGTGGGATCAGCCAAAACGTCCTCCTCGGGGATGGTAACAGAGCCCTGCAGAAGATTTGAATTCAACACAAAGAGAAGTTATCCAATTTTCTTATGCATCAGGTAAAAACAAGATTAGTTCAAGAATCAACTTACCATGATTTTTGGCCTTCTACCCGTATTTGAGGGCTAGTTCTTTTCAACGGCAGGTCTCAGGTGTGGTAATATCCAAAATCTTCTGGATCCACTGGTCCAAGCCTTCAACCTTTGGTGGTGTCCACCGAGTTTCTGAAATAGTAAAAATAGCAAGATCATTAACAACTTGAAATAACCTTTAATCAGGGAAAAGACAGACATTGAACTTATGTGTATGAGTCCATGACTCAGAGAAAGATAGAGTTGTGGCCGGGATGATATCCTGGGTGGCAACTACAACAAATCGCTCCATCCATCTATGGTGGTTATAATCATCTATGCTGGTGAGCAAAGTATGGCGGCCACATTTGCTAGAGTTTATTACTCTCCTAAGGAAAATCTTAAGGGAGTAAAGGTTCATCATTTGAGCCTAGGAGAGCTCTTCCCGCGTCTCCTGGCATAGCCGCCGAAGACAGGCTATCATCTGCCACACATAAGGGCTCATGTGTGCCCAACAGACTTGATAACAGAAGCAGAACTCCAGGATTATGGGGTCAAGTCCCTCGCTCAATGAAAATGGGCCCAAAGTAAAGGGTTATGTATAAACATACGTAAAACACTTCTTAGGGAAGGTTACTCGCTCCGCCAGGTCAGGACCGATAATGTCCAGGTCATGGAAACCACAATCTTCCTTCACGGTAGAAATGCTAGAAGGACGGATGGAAGAAGGGTACAGACCAACAGCCCATGTGCGGGAGTTAGCATAAGAAAACTTCTCTTCAAAGTCCTTGGTTGTACTGAGCCTTCTGGGAATAATAATGCTCACCGTAGGAGGGGCAGCATCATTGGTGCTTTCTTTGTTTTTTGAAAAGCTCGTGTGCTTGGAGGAGGAGGTCATGGTTAGCAGAAGGAAGTAAGAATTCTTCGAAGAAGAAGGTTAAGGAAGAGTGAAAGCAAGAAAGAGTTGAGTAAGCAAAGTTGAGAGAATTCGAAAAATTATGAAGTGTAAAAGAAGAAAAATGAGGCATATAAGTAAAGGAATAGGTGGCTAAATCATGGCCATGATTACCTCGAGAATCGGGGAAAGTATTGCTAAATCATGGAGTGACGCGTGTTCGGGGCATTAAATGCATAAAGGCGTGCTAATCATGCGTCATAAACTTTTTAGAGGAGAACAAAAAATTTTCTGCCAAGAAAGGTATCTTCACCAATTTTCCGATGACACAAAGATGTGCCACCGGAAAGTAGGGGACTATCTGTATAGGGTAAAATCGGTTCATAATAAATATTCGTATAATAGAGCGGCACGTGGAACCGGAGACAGACTGAAAACAAGACAGGTGGAAACCAAGACCGGGGGCAGCAACTTCGGTTGGTATCGGGAAGCCCCCATAATTGTCATTCATCAATGGCCTCCATAATTGTCATTGAAGAGGTGTTTGATCTTAGGACCTTGTTCCATAGGTGCAACTATAAAATAGTGACTTCAAGAACCATTATAAAGGAGACAAATTTTCTGACAAAAAAGCTCAATAACATTTCACTTCTTGCTTATTGATATTCATATTGCTGCCTCCGGAAGCTCTGTTCCCGAAACCAAGCTATTTGCTGTCTTATCTCGATTTTAATACTAAGTCTTGTATTTTATTTAATTTATTTATTATTTTGGGATCAAATCAATTCGCTTATCTATAAACCACGTTACAAATTCAATTGTACCGTTTTACAAGTAAATACTTTTCCAGTCAAAAATTGCTATATAACTTTGAAAAGGAGAGAGCACTTTGTTATAGCAACATTTAAGGGAGAAAGAAAAAAGTAAAACATATTTTTGAGCACTTCGCAGAATAACAATAAAGCAACTGCTACGTGGACTGATGACTTCTTCATTCTGAATTCATTCTTTTGGCAAATTTTAAGCTTTCACTTTCTTTGTCCAACTTTAGTTGTGTTAATTCCTTCCCTACCTCACTCCCAAATAACTTTACAGAGCAAAATACAAAAATAAACTTAGATATTTTGTGATATGTCTATCTCATTTAGTAATATTTGAAATTCTAAAGATAAATACAGATAAGTTCCCATAAACTTGAAAGAAAATGAAGTTATTTCAAATTTATTAAATGTCCAAAGGGTGTGTTCGACGTTTAATGGCAAAATTGGGAGCAAAACAACCAATCAGTTCTAACAGTTCACATGCTTTTGCGTAATTAATTAAGTTTTTTTTTTTTTTGGGATAAAGGAGTAGCATCCAAGCTTTATACGTTATCCAAATTTGTACATAATAATTCCCCCTCCCCCCCCCCCCCCCCGGCTAGTGAAACAACGTCTCTCAGCCAAAGTGTATGTATCCTTTCTGAAATTTTGGAGTAGCCCCCACAAAATAAAGAAATAAAAAATAAATAAAAAAGCATATGATCATGTACTACGTGAATAATAGATCTTAGAAGGCATAATGTTTTTTTCTTATAAATACCGGAAAATAAACAAACAAATCTTTTATTCGTTTCAATTTATATGAATTTTTTTGGAGTACTCAGGTCAGATCAACTAACTTTCGATGCGACTTAGGGTTACTGAGGACATGGCCCTAAACAGGGAATTGTGGAGATCGAGCATTAAGGTTGTAGGTTAGGGGAAATTGTGATGTCTTTTTTACAGCGCACTAGAGTGAGACTAGCCAGTTAGGAGTTAGTCTTAGGATGCTATTGATCAACTACTGATGATGGGCTTTATTTGCTGTGTATTAATACTTTATATCTTTCTCGTATTTCCTATATCTCTTATATTGCTGTTACTTTGTTTTTTATGGCATTTATGTTATGTTATGGATTTCATGGTATTTTATGTTGTTTTATTATGAGTCTATTGATAGTACTAATATAGTGTCTCTTGTTGCCTCTTTGAGCCGAGGGTCTCCTGGAAACAGCCTCTCTGCCTCTCGGGTAGAGGTAAGGTCTGCGTACATATTACCCTCCCCAGATCCCACTTGTGGGATTACACTGGGTTGTTGTTGTTGTTGTTGTTGTAGAACCTAGATAAAAAATAAATCACAATAGTTAATAATTCAAAATATTTAAATATATTTTAAAAAAATATAATAAAAAAAACTCGTTTGACTCCTAAATACTAAATAGTAATATGTTCGCATAAATTAAAAATATAGGAGTATATCAATACAAAACAATTAAGGAAGTAAATGACGCTATTATATTGATAACTTAGACCCTAGCCACGTGAACCTAACTCTCATACTTATAACAACTTTTAATTATCTCCTGCAAAATTGGAATTAATTTATTTATTAATGATAATATACATATTTGTGTGCTATTAGTATAATTTAATCTATTATAACAAAATTTAATAATTTTTTCATCAGATACTAGTTAAAAACCAATCACAGATCTTTTATCTATAATTACTTTATAATCTGATTAATTAAATCTCCTTTACATGGTCAATGCACCGAATTGAAACCCAACCAAACAAAGTCAGCTTTGTCATTAAAGAACCGATACAATTATACAATCACCAGCGCATAAATACATCACAAACACTCATTTAAGAACAAAGTTTCAATTCTGGGTCTTAACACATTCACGTGATTTTTTAATCTTTCGTTGAATTTCCCTTTCATCATCCTCTCTTCTTTTTTTAACAAAGAAAGAAGAAACAAACTTATCAAAAAGTATAAGCATACCTAATATACCAACGATGGTTATCGTGGAGTAATAAGTATTTTTTCATTATTAACTAGAAATTTCATATTCAGCCTTGCACATGTTGGGAATAAACCCCATATAAAAATAATATTCACGGTAATAAAAGCAGAATAATAACGTAGCACCGAGATACGGTAATTAACAAGAATAAAAGAGTAACAACGACACCAAGATTTTTTACGTGGAAAACCCTTTTGAATAAGGGAAAACCCCATGGCCCTGAGAAGAGCAATTGTTATCACTATAACAAGGAATTTTACACTTTGTAAGTCCGAGTAAAATACTCAAAAGACCACTACAACACTCAAAAGAAATAACCCTCTTTTGATATTCCCACCTTACTACAATATCACTCACTCTCTATTTTTCTCATAGACTATTTTCTTATACTCTGTCTGTGAAACCTCACTCTTTCTTTCTACCTCTCAGATATATTTTTCCTCTGAGATTGGTGTGTCTTACAATGAAGGTAGAGGCACTTATTTATAGTTGCAGAATACCTATGTTGATGTATGCAGTGACATCAATACTACTGCAAAAAATCAGCCGCCCAAATCTTGTCTAAATTGGCTGGCTTGACAAAAGGGAAGAAAGAAGAAGTTTTTCTTCTTTCACATATGGGCTGGACCCCACAAATCTCCCCCTCGAGTCTCATTCACCTAAAGGGGATAACACCGGAGTTTCTAGTTTGAGTGCATGCTGATAAGTTCTTTGCAAAGCTCGAACTTGTCTCTTGGTACTACCTTGGTTAGCATATCCGCAGGATTATCACTCATGTGAATCTTTTTGACCTGTAAAGATTCGTTCTCTACCTGCTCACGAATCCAATGATATCTCACATCTATATGTTTTGTTCTTGCATGATACATGGAGTTCTTGCTCAACCCTATTGCACTTTGATTGTCACAATAGATGACATACTCCTTTTGATGCAATTTCAGCTCTTGAAGAAACCGCTTGAGCCATATCATCTCCTTGTCAGTTTCTGTAGCGGCAATGTACTCTGCTTCAGTTGTTGAAAGTGCAACACACTTCTGCAACTTAGACTGCCATGATATAACTCCACCTGAAAATGTAAACAAATATCCAGTAGTGAATTTTCTGTTATCAATGTCACCTGCCATATCAGCATCTGTATAGCCCTTCAAGATTGGATCAGATCCTCCAAAGCACAAACAATCTCCCGTGGTACCTCTCAGGTACCTGAGTATCCACTTGACTGTTTCCCAATGTTCCTTTCCAGGATTTTCAAGAAACCTGCTGACAACACTAATTGTATGAGCAATATCAGGTCTAGTACATACCATTGCATACATCAAGCTTCCGACTGCTGAAGAATAAGGAACTCTAGCCATGTTCCCTTTCTCCTCCTCTGTTGTAGGACACATCTTTTTGCTCAACTTTAGATGACTAGCAAGAGGTGTGCTGACTGGCATAGCATTCTTCATGTTGAAGCGTTCTAGTACACGTTCAATCTACTTCTCCTGAGATAGCCATAACTTTCTACTTGTTCTCTCTCGAACTATCTTCATCCCTAGAATTTGTTGTGTTAGGCCCAAGTCCTTCATATCAAATGACTTGGATAAATCTCTCTTCAAATTTGCGATCAGCCCCTTATCTTTTCCTACAATTAACATGCCATCCACATGCAACAACAATATAATAAAGTTATTCTCAAAAAATATTTTGAAGTATATACACATGGATCAGAATAGGTCTTTAGGTATGTTTGAATTTTCATGAATGAGTCAAACTTCATGTACCACTTCCTTGGTACCTGCTTCAATCCATAAAGACTGTTATTCAATTTGTACACCATGTGTTTCTTTCCAGCTACTTTAAATCCTTCTTACTGCTCCATATAAATCTCCTCTTCCAAATCTCCATGAAGAAATATAGTTTTCACATCCAACTACTCCACTTCAAGATCTAGGCTAGCTGCTAAGCTCAAAAATTTTCGAATAGAAGTCATTTTGACAACAGGTGAAAAAATTTCGTTAAAATCAATATCTTTCTTCTGTTCGAAGCCTTTAACCACCAATCGAGCTTTGTATCTGACCAGCTTGTCATTTCCATCTTTCTTGAGTTAAAGAACCATTTGTATTTGAGTGGTCTTTTACCCTTTGAAAGTTCAACCAGCTTGTACGTGCCATTTTTCTGTAGAGATTCCATCTCTTCTTACATGGCTTTCATCCACTGGTTCTTTTCTGGATGGGACAACACCTCCTTAAGATTTCCTGGCTCCCCTTCATCACTGATGAGGACATACTCTGTGGAGGGGTACCTACATGACTCTACCCTTGGCCTCTCTGATCTCCTCAGAGGTTGAGGTTATTCTTTTTCCAGAGTAGGGTGCTCCACTTCCTTGACACCTTCATCAAGTTGCTCCCCCTGCTCAATAACCTCACCAGGTTGCTCCGCTTGCTCGGAAACCTCATTGGTCGTACTTTCTGCACTTGTGGGATTGTTAAAAGTAGAAGGAATAGTAACAAGGTTAGGAATTATACCATTCTTCGCCTTTTCTGACATATCAGCAGCAGTTCCAACTTCACTTTCTCGGAAGACTACATCTCTGCTTCTGATGACCTTCTTCTTTACAGGATCCCACAATATGTACCCGAACTCTTCATATTCATATCCGATAATATGCAGGGAACAGATTTACCATCCAACTTTGTTCTCTACTCTTTCGGTACATGTGCAAAAGCTCTGCAACCGAACACCTTCAGATACGACTAGGACACCTCCTTGTTGGTCCAAACTCTCTCTGGGATGTCAAACGCCAACGGAACTGATGGACTCCTATTGATCAGGTAATAGGCTGTCTGAACTGCTTTACCCAAGAATGACTTAGGCAGTTTAGCCATTCTGAGCATGCTTCTTACCTTCTCCACAATGGTGTGGTTTATCCTCTCGGCTACGCCATTGTGCTGTGGGTTCCAGGAATTGTCTTCATGTCTGATCCCATGACTTGAACAATACTCTTCAAATTACTTTGAAGTGTACTCACATCCATTGTCACATTCAAAGATGCTTTAGCTTTCGACCCGTCTCCCTTTCTACTAGAGCATAAAACTTCTGGAAAACTTGAAATACCTGATCTTTGTTTTTCAAAATATAAACCCATAATTTTCGTGAAGCATCATCAATAAAAGTAACAAAATATTTTTTACCGCCCATTGATTCAATTTCCATTGGGCCAAAACATCAGAATATACTAAATCAAGTATATTCAATTTTCTTTCAGACGATGTCTGAAATGAGACTCTATGCTGCTTACCAAATAAATAGTAGTCACAAGGTTTTACCGTTATACCTTTGGTATAAGAAATGAGTGATTTCTTGGCAAGAATCTGCAATCCCTTCTCACTCATATGACTCATTCTTTTGTGCCACAAATCTGCAAAAATCTCATCTAGTGACGCGTTCAATTTACCTTGGCATATTTCTGCATTTGTCATGTACAACGTGCCACGAGCAACTCCCTTTGCAATCACCAATGATCCCTTAGTGAGTCTCCACTTTTGATTTGCAAAATAGTTCTCATATCCATCTCGGTTTAATGCAATTCCCGAGATCAAGTTTATCTGCAAATCAGGTACATGACGCACATCCTTTAGAACCAATGTGCATCTGACATTTGTCTTGATACAAATGTCACCAATCTCCACAATCTTTGAGTAACTTGTGTTACCCATTCTCACTATGCCAAAATCAGCTGCTACATATCTACAAAAAAGATCTTTTACCGGTGTGGCATGGTAAGATGTCGTTGTGTCAACCACCCATTCCGACTCTGGACCTGACAGG
This sequence comes from Nicotiana sylvestris, assembly GCF_000393655.2. Classification (NCBI taxonomy): domain Eukaryota; kingdom Viridiplantae; phylum Streptophyta; class Magnoliopsida; order Solanales; family Solanaceae; genus Nicotiana; species Nicotiana sylvestris. The sequence goes on from NC_091064.1 coordinate 20,112,597, forward strand.
TGCATGCATTCCTCCTTCTCATTTATAAAGAGGACAACATTATTATTGTTTTGCACCATGGCGGCTGTGTTGTCGTCATTCTTCTGGCTTGCTCTTCCTTGGATTTGGGCAATCTCTTTTGAAGTGACCTGGTTGATCACAATTGTAGCAATTTCTGGCTCTTGATTTGGATCGGTTCTTTGACTTCCCACGAGCTCCGGATCTACCATAGTTGCTCGAACTCCTTTGATAATTCCTGCCTCTACCTTTTGTGATGAGAGCATGTCCTTGATTTTCAGGCTTCTTTCTCATCTTCTCATTGAGTAGAAGAGCTGATGTGACATCTTTCAACTCAATAGTAGTCTTACCATGCAGGATGGTTGTTGCCAAATTATCGTACGAAGATGGCAACGAGTTCAATAGCAAAATGGCTTTATCTTCTTCCTCGATTTTCACTCCGGGGTTGGCAAGCTATGTAATTAGTCTATTAAACACATTTAAATATGACAAAAAATTTGTACATTCACCCATGTGTAGGGCATATAACTGCTTCTTCAGGTACAATTTATTTATCAGCGTTTTGGACATATATAAGCTTTCCAACCTTGTCCAAATTCCACGTGCAGTGTATTCATCAATGATGTTATTTACCACATTATCTGATAAGTGCAACCTGATTGCACTAGCAGCTCTTTCATCCAAGTCAGCCCAATCCTCATCTTTCATGGTATCAGACTTTTTGGCATCAGCATCTAGTACCTTGTGTAATCCTTGTTGGATGAGCAGATCCCTCATCCTTCTTTGCCATGTTGAGAAACTGTTATCTCTGTTGAATTTTGCTACCTCGTACTTTACTCCGGACATTTTTATTTTTCACCGAGTATAGTACTACCGACAGTGAATAGTATTTTAGTGAACGAGCAGAACCTGTGCTCTGATACCAGTTGTTGGGAATAAACCCCCTACAAAAATAATATTCACGGTAATAAAAGAGGAATAATAATGTAGCACCGAGATATGGTAATTAACAAGAATAAAAGAGTAACAACAACACCAAAATGTTTTACTTGGAAAACCCTTTTGAATAAGTAAAAAACCACGGCCCTAAGAAGAGCAACTGATATCACTATAACAAGGAATTTTACACTTTGTAGGTCCGAGTAAAATACTCAAAAGACCACTACAACACTCAAAAGAAATAACCCTCTTTTGATATTCTCACCTTACTACAATATCACTCACTCTCTATTTTTCTCACAAACTATTTTCTTATACCCTGTCTGTGAAACCTCACTCTTTCTTTCTAACTCTCAGATATATTTTTCCTCTGAGATTGGTGTGTCTTACAATGAAGGTAGAGGCACTTATTTATAGTTACAGAATACCTATGTTGATGTATAAACAACATCAACACTACTGCAAAAAATCAGCCACCCAAATCTTGTCTAAATTGGCTGGCTTGACAAAAAGGAAGAAAGAAGAAGTTTTTCTTCTTTCACATATGGGCTGGACCCCCATAACATATAGAGTCGCTCAGTGGTGGAGACAAAATTTCCGCTAAGGAGGTTCAAACAGGAAAAACTTGCAAAATTAAAAGTGATTGTGGCAAGTAGAAATTAAACCAGTGACCTCACAAAGGTTTTGAAGTCCACTACACTAGACTATGCTTTTGCGTTGTGTCATCGGATTCAAAGTATATTACATAAAGGCACAAAACGAATTTTACCATATGTGTACGTGAGTGTAATTTTTCAGCGAAAGAGTTTCGGGTGAATCTCTTTCCGCCCACTAGATCTGCTCCTAAAGTCACCTTTACTAGGTATTACTTTACTCCCAATATTGGATTTTCAGGCGTGAACCAAATTTAGTCAATCCCAATATAAATATCAAACACCAAACGAAAAACTAAAAAATAACCACACCTAATATTTATGTCTGTGTACAGGGGTGGATCTATTTATAACATAAATTATGAGGCACGTGGATCCACACTTATTTTCTAGAATTGGTCCTATATTATGTATTGTCACTCATGCTTTATAAAGGTTAAATTGTGCACTTTGTTTAATACTTAATTATTTACTCAAAAAATAAATATTAATTCTCACTTAACACTTATTTTCCTCCTTTCTTTAATTGTGCACCCATGTTTTAAAAATTCTATATCTATCTGTGTCCGGGTATACATCTAAGTTACGTGTCTTTGCATGTTAGAGCTCTGTCTGCGTAAGAAATAAAGAAATAAAAGAAGAAGATTAATTATAAAAGAGACTTTTGCCTGACGTGTTAGGTTGGTAACTCGGTTATTTTCAAAACCAAAATACATGTTGCGGTTGAAGAAAAGAAAGGGATGGAATCTTGCAAATAAAGCATCTGGCTTTTTCATCATCGTAATAAACACTTGGAATTTGGAAATTAGTTGTTTATTTATTGAATAGGGAAAGTTGACTTCCTTGAACTACATGTGTTTGTTTTGTTGTCAATTCATCAGGTAATAAACTGTTATTTCTTGATTGGGTAGGCAAGTTGGTGATACCTTCCAAACAGGCACGTGGAGTCTAGGCAAATTGTATATTATTGACCCAATTTAATTTTTAAATTTTCATAACTTATATTCACACAAATATCTACTCCCTCCGATTTATTTTAATTTATTTTTTGGTATTTTTTTACCCACGATATTTGATTTTTCAGATATTAAGAAGGAATTAATTTTTTTTTCAAAGTTGGCCTTAGAGTAAAGATCCTAGGAGTATTTGTCATAGTTTCAATGAATAAACTAAGATTAATTGGTTATTTTCATTGTTAATTAACGCTAAAAGCTAAATTCTTTAATATGTCTGAAAACAGTCAAAAAATCAATTAAAGTAAATCTGAGAGAGTATTATTTTAGACTATAAACCTTTTTTTAGAAAAAAAGATCATAAATTTTGCGCCTAATCAAATCATCACATAAAATGGAACAAGTAATACAATAAACTCTAAAACAATAATTTCAAAAGTGCTATGCATTCAGTGGTAAGAACTTAAAAGTATAGGCGCACGTACCTTACCCAATGGGAGTCAATTTATATTCCTGCACTAGAAAATTATATTGTATAGATAGATCAATACTTTTTATGAATATGATTATACCTGGAATCCCTTAACTTATTGATATATTTATTTCTTTATATTCGACACCCCTCAATGAAAATAGTTAAATTTAAATCTGGAACTCGACTCAAACTTCCAAACAGCTCCTTTATATCAGCCCTTGTTCCTTCAACTCCCCATTCAGTTAATATGCCTTGTTTTCTGGGTCAATCCTATTTTTCTTTTACAGGGATCAATTTGCTTTAAATTTTTTAATCCCTCTCAAAGTTTTGCTTTGACAACTGTTTTATTGAACTCCTAGAACTTTATTGTTAAATGTGGTTTCTGTTTTCTCTTTGGTAATATTCAATTTCCAACTAATTAGGACCAACCCTCCTCTTGTTTAGGCTGTGCATATTGAATTGCAAGAAAATATGGGTGCTGAAAACCAAAGCTTAAATAGAGAATTTGGAGAAAAGGGTGTTGAAAAGATCTCTATTTCTGATCATATTAATGGATTAAAGTGCACAAGCACAAAATCAGAGAGCTTTGTTGTGAATATGGAAAGCATATCTCATCTTGTGGAGAAAGAAATCAATGGAAATTCAAGAATTACTGTAAGTTAATTTCATCTTCCTTTCTCCTTTTAATGTTTTCATCTTCAGAACATCGAAGGGTGAGCGTTTGAGCAACGGTAAAGTTGTTTGACCTCTAAGTTACGAGCTAGAACGGTGGAATCAGCTACATCTCACCCCTCAGTGCGGCACTTTCTTGAACCCTGCGGGAACGCGAGATACTTCATGCACGAGTATTTTAAAAACATTATGTCAATACAAATTTTTCTTAACTACTAGATTCCTTTGACAATATTAAGGAAAGAACTCATTAGTTTTCCAACTTCGATCTTGGTCTAATTCCAAAATGAATTTCTTTTTTAAGCAAGAAAACTTGCAGAGGGAAAAAGGGTATTCTTCATTAATAAAGCGGTCATATTGCAAAAGCCAGAATTACTTGTTTGCTTTTTTTGTGTGTGTGTGGTTTTTTTTCTCTTTTTTCTTCTTCTTTAAACTAATGGTTTGAATGAAAAAAGTTGCAGAGAAACTTATCAAGAAAGGGTTCATTGCGAGGCGGCGAGAAAAGAACAAACTTCAACGCTATGAATGAGAAAGACACTAACCTAATGGCGATTTCACCAAGAGGTAATAGATTTTTTTCGTTTTCACTTTCTTCGAGTTGAAATATTTAACAATAGTTTGCTAAATTAATTACTCCCCTTTCCAAGTTATGTGAATTTTTTCGCTTTTAGGGAGTTAATTTGATTAATTTTTAAAGTTAAATTAAATTAGATTAACTTAATATCTTAAAATTAAAATTTAAATATTCAGAAACTAAATAGAAAGTACGATCGTTCTTGCAAATTTGAGTCCTAAATATAGCAATTTAATCTCCTCGTTGAAAATCTTGGTTTCATGGAAAAGAAGCACAATCGTTGCATCACTTTAATGTACCCTCCAACAAGCAGGAATGGTTCAACTTTTAAGATTTTCAGTATTGAACTAATTGTACTGTTAAAATTAGGGGTGTACAAACCTAACAGGAAAACCGCACCAAACCGAAAAGTCAAACTAAACCGATTAAAAAATCCGACTAGGTTTGATTTGGTTTGGTATTGAGTAAAAAAATCTGAACCAAACCGACATATAAATATATAATTTTTATATATACTTTTAAGATTTTTTATAGAAATTTCTTTAAAAATGTCTAGAAATATTTGAGACCAGCTTGCGGGATATAATATTTAATAGTATATAAAGTGCTTCGTATTTATTAACCTTAAAAATGGTTTATATGATCACTTTCTCATCAAGTGTTACTGAAATGCGTTAATCTCTTTGTTCTTCCATATTCATATCATATGTTAAGATCTACTAAATTGTTATATATTTTTCGAATGTGAAGTGGTTATTATTATTTAGGTATCATATTGATTTTTATATTTAATTACTAAATCCGGTTAGCCTTGAAAGTGTACATCAACGAAACATTATTATCAGACGACTAAAAAAATAATTATTATGTGTTACTAAGAAAATTCTCTCATAAGAATATTTTAATAGATAATATGTTTGTAAATTTTTTATATTTTTACTAAACATATATTTACTTATCAAAAGTTTAACAAAGTAAGATTGAAATAATATTTAAGTAACAAAAAATTCGAAAAACCCGAAAAATTCGACAAAACCAAACCAATCCAAACCGATATAGTTGGTTTGCTTTGATTTTGATAAAAATCGAACCAATCCGGTCCATGTACACCCCTAATTAAAATTATGGGTTCGAATCTAATATTTATTAAAATTTTAGTATATTTTAACATAAATATCTATACTCCGCGCGAAAGTTATGGGTTCAGATGAACCCATTGCAAAAAGGTTACATCCGCCCTGCCTCCGAGGAGAGATATAAATTAGAAGGATTGAGATTAATCTTTGTCAAGTTTAGCAGTTTTTGTCTATATTTCGTAATCACCGCTGTAGTTTTATTTAGTATCTTTTAATAAATATATGTACAGACGAGATAGAGGTCAATTACCTACCAAGCTAGGATAAAAAAACAACTGCATCATTTAATGATTGTTTGAATTTAATCAACCATCTTAATTTAATTCTATCAATGCTAAAATCACACACTGCAGAATGCATCCTGTTTTCAGAGTTTTGAGGTTTATTTATTCAGATTTTTTTCTCTGACGTAGATCCTAAATTTGCTTCTTTAATCGTAATATTCAGAGGCGGACCTGCCAACTTCGGAAAAATGTATGTCCATATGTGTATATATTTTAAATAACAAGTACTATATATTTTAATTAGCACCTTAAGATTCAAATCTTCAACAACTTCATTGGCCGATTTAAAGGGGCACACCTTGATTTTTAGTGAGCTACTTGGGTTCGATTCTGATTCCGACATTCGCTCAAATTTTTATTCGATAGTGGTGTTCTCCGCCACTTTCAAATGTTGGGTCCACCTCTGTATAATAATATACACAATTATGATAATAGCAACAATGATAATTATTATGAAGGATTTAGTTTGACCATCATAGATAGAGTTATTAAGTGACAATCGTGCCTAACCATGCACCATGCACTTGCACGACAAACATAGTTTCACTAAACAACTCACATCTTAAGTATTCCACGGTCTCGTTATTTTCATATGGTAGTACTTTACACGATCAAAACTATGTTTAAGTATTATTATTGTACTTAGCTCAGTTGTCTTGTAGTTTGTTTAAGGCAGTCCGGTGCAGGAATCATCCTGCATTCACACAGGATTCGGAGAAGGACCGCATCTCAAGAGGTGTGATGTAGACATCCTATATAACCTGATGCAATCATCACTGATATAAGCAATAGCAGTTGATTCCACGACTCGAATCTGTAACTTATAGGTTATACGAAAATAATTTTACCGTTGCTCTAAGACTCTCCTTCTTTGCCGTGTAGTTAGGTTAATTCCATTAAAAATCATGTTAGTGGATGAGGTGAATTACTCTGATCTTCAATCCTAGATATGCCAATTACGTACGCCATTAGTTTGTAATTTATATAATATAGGTGCACGTGAGCCCTCCTGTTTTAGAGACTACTAATCTTTTAATTATCTTATTAGATATTGTCCCTTTGTTAATGTTTTCTTTAAAGATTGCCAAGATTTTCTTGGTGAGCTATGATTTGATGACATGACTATGCCACTAACATTTTTTGGAATCAAAATGGATACAACCGAAAAATTACATTATCCAAGCTGTCCACTCAATAACATCCAAAAATGTTGAAGATAATAATGATTATAATATATATATAATATGCCAATGGGTTGGAATTTACAGAATGCATTCCTTTTTTATTCCCCTAATTTAGAAAAAAAGCACCACATTGCATTAGAATTATTAAGTGAAGCATAGTAAGCTAAGACATAATTATGGTGTAATCTTAATGGTATTAAATTTACGATTTAAGTTATATACAATGGCAATTTCTTTTATAAGTACAATTTTGTTTAAACTTATTTTTATAAGTGCAGCATCTTTGCTAGCAGCTAACACTCCTGAAAAGACGGCGGCAGTAACGGTGGGGACAGCCGATCACAGGACACCAGACATACATAATCAGATCACAGCAGCGGCCGCCACCAGCAGTGTGGTGGCCGCCAACGGTGTTACAGCCAACGAGAGCAAAGTTGGTGGCAGGAGATTCAGTTTCAGACGATCTTCTTCCCCTTCTTGGACCATTGATCCTAGGAGGATACTAATTTTCTTTGCCACCTTGTAAGTTCTTTTAGCCCTGTTAAACAATGTTCTAATTTATTATTCTCTTCGTTTCAATTTAGATGAGGTATTTTGACTCGGTACGGAGCCATGATATTTGTGTGGTTATAAAAGCTTCTCATTAAGGATAATTGAATAAAATGAAGAGTTTAAAGTTATTATTTTCAATTGTAGAAATATGTTATTCTATTTGGAATGGACTAGAGGGAGTAGTAGTCTTGTACAAACCAGTGGGCATTGTAAAAACAGCTGACTTTTGTTTTTTAATTGACAGGTCAAGTATTGGAACAATACTATTGATCTATTTCACTCTATCCATGACCAAAGTTACTGGAGAAGACAAAGCTTCTTATTGATCTATTTCATACTATCCATTGCCAGGCAAAATGGAGAAGACAACGTTTTCGTTAACAGAAGAGATGTGAGGAACTGTTTGTTCTCTTAAATAACAAAGTGATAAAGAGGTCAACCAACTAATTGTGTAAATTCCAACTCAGAAGTCTGATATAGAAGCAGAAGAGATATGGAGCATCATTAGTTTTTGAATAACAGATTTTTTGGTACAAAGAAAGGAGTTAGATGAATGGAGCCAAAAGAGATGGTAAAATTACAGCTTGGCCTAACAGTTGAAAGAATTCAAAGATATCATTTCAATCAGCTGCCTCTTGTTGTATGACTTTTAGGAGAAGAAAATAATAGAAATATTCAAATAATGAGTGGCAGGGTTTGGAATACATGTATATCTTCTTCTTTTTTTAATGTGTTTTTTGTTTTGGTATTAATTTATATAGACGTTTTTTGAGAACCAGGAGTAATATATTGCGATCCCATGCCATTTTCTTTTGTTGTTTGCAGCTTTAATGATGGCAAACAACAAAGCAACCAAAACTATGACCTTGATGTCCATGCCTGGAACTGTAAGCTCTTAATAGAATAAGACATACCTCTTTACTGAAGCATATAGGCACTAGTGGTTGTATAAACTTCTCAACTACAACGCAGCTATATGTGTAGTGCATATTTATCCAACTTACCCTGACATGATAAGCATAGCACTCCACATCGCAATAACTTGCCCATTTTGTCGCGCCATTGTATGAGCATGACCTGCGCGAGAGAGAGTCTTACGTGTGTGTGCGGGTAGCAACCGAACGAACTAGGTAGCACCACCCTTATCAGGGTGGGTTAGCACATGATAAAAGGGGCTACCAGCCATCACCCAATGATTGTGAAGGAGCAACACTGAGAGGAAAATCAGAACACCATACTACCAACATGGACCTATAAGCCAGTAACCACCACCCATAAGGACCGAGTAGCACGCAGGGAGTGTAACACAGTAACAGCCGATTATGGCACACACAACAGGAAGAAGCCATTCCAGCAGCGCGTATGGCCCTATTGTCCAACACAGCACTTGTACACATATGTGTCTTATGTAGTTTTGCTAGGAGTTGAGCATTGAATTGCAGAGCAAGTTTTGGCCTTAAAGGCACTGTATCAACCCTTTTGTCACAATATAGTTTATATTCCCCACACTGTCTCAACTTAGCTTCTTGCCTTTACATTGTGCTTAACACCCCAAAATCACCCACAAAGCAGCCAGCAACTTCAACTAGTAGGCCTCATATCTGCAGAACTTTTAGAGTGAAACCGAACTTGACATTGTCAAGGCGACATTTTGTGTCATGTGTCATACGTTGCTGCCTAGTTTGAGATAGGGCTATGACAATATTGATTGAAAAGAAGACAACTCGTTTGAGATTCAATCTCTGAAAGAGTATTACATGCTAATACATAACTTGATGCATCTGTGTACGATTCAACTCATGGTTGCAGGTAGTTCTTTGTTTATATGGACAACAATCTGCATTTTACTGGATCAGGACATATCGTCACACCAACTGAGAAAGAAAAAACAAGTACACCTTTGAATTGCATCAGACACAGAAAAGAGTTTTTTTATGGAGTGAGTCACAGGCAAAAATAGGCCACATCTGTCCACTCCATTCCCTGTAGGATCCAGTATCCACCCCAAAGCTACGTAGGCATAGAGACAGAATATCACTCATGTTGGGTTTTGTTAGTAATAACAAAAGAGGTATGAATGGAAAATGGTGGGAAAAGAAACGGAGGGAAATGAAATTTTGAACTAGTTCACTTTACTAATGCACTTTGTCCCTCATTGGAGGAATGACAAAAAATCTTTGTGCTTATATAAAGAAGCATATCTTCTAGCTCTTAAAGAGTTAAGAAGAAGTGGTGCATAATCTTATTAACGAACATGCACCTATGCACCTATTGGGACTATAGGTGTCTAACGGGCCGGGGTAGCCCGGTTCTGGACCGCCCTAGACCGGTTAAAATTGGAACCGGCCCGAACCGGTTTAACGGTAAAAAAAAAATTAAGGTGGGCTCAGATTTTGACCGTTGGCAACGGTCCATTTCACAATATGGTCGTTGCCCAACGGCTGAAAATGCATATTTAGCCCATTTTTGGGTTTTTTTTCTTTAAAATTAACCCCCTTTGAAAAACTATAGATACCCCCCCCCCTTCCTCATTTCTTCACTCATCTCTCAATTCTCATATTCTCTCATTCTTCAATCTTCATTCTTCACCTATTTAAGTGCAATCAACTATTTGGCTCTTTTTTTTTTGGAATTTAATTTATCGTAGTATTTATTATTTGAAGTTTGAACAATTGAACTTCAAAATTGGAACAATTGACGTTTCTTTGTGGTAACATTGGAGTTGAGAAATCATCAAGTGCTCAATTTATTGCCAAATTCGGTGCAATCCCTCCAAGTCTTTCTCTTATTTACTATTTTATTTGCATAATTATTTGTTGTTAGTAATTAAATTTTTACAATATGTTTAATGCTGCAAAAAGAGTTTGTAATAAGGTTACTAATCGGGGAAATAAAAAAAGAGGTAGTATTTTAGCTTCAGCATCTGGTAGTAATTTAAATATCTCTTCAAATATTCCTGAAACATTACCTGATAATAATATAGATTATGAACAATTCCAGGATGATTTTGGTATAGAAGATAATGAATTAGAAATGGAAGATGAGATACCACTTACACCTAGTAGTGTTGGACCTGCTAGCAGGGGTGGTGGTCGTGGTGCTAGTGGTAGACCACCTGTGGCCCCGACTAGTAATCGTAGAAAAAGAAGTAAGGTTTGAAATTTTTTTGAAGACATACCGAATAGTGATAGAGTTAAATGCAAATTTTGTAATGATACTTTTAAACATAAGACTAGAGGATAATTAGGGGGACTGGGACACTTAGTAGACATATGAGAATTGAGCATCCTATAGAATGGGGATCTGATGGAGATGGAAATCAATCAACTCTAAACCCTACTATTGGAGGTCTTGTGAAATATGATAAAATGAAGGATCGTGAGGAGTTAGCAAAAATGATTGCTTTGGGTTGTCTACCTTTTTCTTTTGCTTCTTCATCATATCTTATTATGTATATTAAAAGGATTTGCAATCCTTTATTTAAAGGTATCCCTAGAAGTACTTGTAGATCTGATAACTTTAGACTTCATGGACAATATCAAACATACATACGCTATTTGTTTAGCCACCTTCCTTGTACAGTTTCTCTAATTTCTGATATTGGTCATGCTGTTAATGGAAATGATTATTTGACAATTACATGTCATTGGATAAATGATACTACTTGTGTGCAAAAACGTATTATCGCTTTTAAATATGATAAAGATCAGAGTCATACTGCTGCGAATCTCAAGCAAAAAGTATTGTGTATGCCTTTTGATAATGCTTCTAACAATAATGCCGCAATTTCAATATTAAAACTGCATTTGAAATCACCTCTTGATGAATTTTTTCATGTTAGGTGTGCATGTCATGTTTAGAATTTAATTGTTAAAAGTGGCCTTGATTTATTTTCAACTGAGATTACTCATGTTAGAAGAGCAATTGGTGTTATTCAAGAAAATAACAGACAATCTAGAATAAAGGAATTTAAGAATAAGTGTGTCTAGTACAACCTTAAACCGAGATTCATGCCAGACGAAATTGTTACTAGATGGAATTATACATATATATATATTTAAAATGTTGCTACAAATATAGATTCACAATAAGTGAAGTTGCTAATGCGCATTGTATTGATCCAAACCGTATGTTAACAACTACTACTTGGGAGGTCATTAATGATAGTTGTTAATTTTCTACATAAATTTTATATAGCTACTGTTGAGTTTTCTGGAACATATTACCCTACTGTTACTATGGATTTAGTACATATAGCTGAAATTTCTTTTCTACTCTTTGAATTTAAGAAGAAAGAAAAATATAGGGATGTTGTTGAAAAAATGCAAGCAAAATTCAAAAAAATATTTCTTTCCAATTCCTCTGATTTACTTAATTGGTGCTGTTTTAAATCTTTCTATTAAGATGTCTGATTGTCACCAATTAATGAATGCTTTATATATTATATGGAGATTGGACCAACTAAAACCCCAGATTTATATACTTGTATGAACAAGCTAAATGAATATTTACAACAATTATATAATTATTATGCAAATGTAATTGATGATTCTGCTCTTAATGTAGGCAATGTTAATCCCACTATGTATTGTACCACTTCTGCTACTGTGGATGATAAAAAAGGCCTTGATAGTTTAATATTTTTTTCTATATTTTCTAACACTCAAACCAGTAGCAGGAACATTGATGAACTTCAATTCTACTTGCAGAAGCAAAAAGAGCCTCGCACAAAGGAATTTTCACCGTTGGGATGGTGGCATGAGAATGGAAAGCAATTTCCTGTTCTTTTCGCTATTGCTCGGGACGTGCTGAATGTGCCAATTTCAATTGTTGCATCAGAGAGTGCATTTAGCCAAGCAAGACAACAACTTGGAGACACTCGTCACTCATTGGGAAGCAATGGTTTGGAAGTTTTAATATGTTTCAGAGATTGGATTAGATCGGAACGAAGAAATCAAGGACGTGAAGATGTTGATAGCCTAGAAGACGAGGAACTTGGAGATATATTAACACATGGCAACCCATCCAAATTTAACACTCTAGAAGAAGGTCACTCAGTTCATATTGATTATGAAGAACTTACTAAGGCAATGCAAAACCTTTGAATTTACTCTTTTTTGGTTAATTTATTTGTTGTTAAATATAAACCTTTCAATTTGTAAGTTTGAATTTTGAAATAAATGTAGCACTTACAATTTATAAGTGTAATTTTTTCTCATCTTCCTTGTATTCTTTATATTTTTACTTTATATTAATATAACTTACAATAGTTATACAACATACAAAAAAAAAAATTAAAAGCTTAGCCTCATTTTCCACCACCGAAAAAATCAGAAATCGCTCCCCTCAATCTTCTGCATTCTGCATTGGTTTTCAAAAGCAAAACGTAAGCATTTTTTGTGTGATTTGCTCCACCATTTGAGTTCGCCGAAGTTTTGTGATTTGAAGTGCCGCTATCACAGAATAGTTATTCCGTTCTATCCTGGGAGGAATTAATCTGCAACTTTGGGCAACTGTGAGGGGATTAAATTACTTAAGGACACACAAGGAAGGAATTTTTTCTGTTTTGTTTTTTTAAACTAACGATTTTCTAGTTTTCTGATTTTGAATACAGTGTTCTAAGTTCCAACAACTCATTTACGAAATGTACATAAGATGCAACTGCATTAGCTATATTCAGAGTTCACATTGTTGCAATATTTACATGAGGTGCAACAGAGGTTTTATTGGAAGAGTTAACTTTTACCTATTAGCATATGAAAACTACGTAGAGCACTGTACGGTACATATAAAGCAAAACGTACGACACCTGTCATACAAAGTTGCTATCGTAGTAAGTTTATTGCTCCGGTGTTGCCAGCCAAAGATGATGTCTTGACTCTTGACTTTCAAGTATTGTCTTTTATTGAAACCCAAGATCTGATGCCTCAATGCTTGAGAACAATAGTTTAATAGCGTTTTGAAATTCTTGGCATTGAACACCTGTTCTTTCTGTCATGGTAAAGTCTTAGAACAATAACTGCCGTTTCTTCAATAGCTTTAGCTGTAACTTCTGCAACCAAATGGAAGAAAAAGAATCATCAAATTCTTGTGCTAATGTATCACACACAATATCAGAGTAACAGAAAACCTTCATCACATATATGCCATATGAAATTTGGGAGGCAAATTACCTATCACTGGCCAGACAGGGTTTTGCGCAAAAATCTTTCCAGCGAATTCCAAATCTTGTTTCACATAATCCATGTCACAATAGTTGGTCTTTATTTCTCCATTAAAACTGAGAGTCTTAGCTCTTGCTCTTCTGATGGATTGCAGAACAACAGGATTTATGGTCAAAGCAAAAACCTTTTCTGGATTAACTTCAAACAGAGTCTTGGGCAAGTCTACATTCATGACAATAGGCACATTAGCTACTTTATATCCTTTCTGTGCTAGATAAATAGACAGTGGTGTCTTCCCAGATCGTGAAACACCCGTTAGAATTATATCAGCCAAGTGCAGGTTTCGTGGCAAGGCGCCATCATCTTGCTTTATGGTAAATTCAATTGCTTCAATCCTTCGGAAGTATTCCTCGCTGAGAGCTTTTTCCCTCCCAGGAGCCCAGCGAGGGAGGCCAGAAGGTGAAACACCAAGATGGCCACCAATCGCCTCTGTAATTGGCCCCAGTACATCGGTAGACGCTACACCCCAGTGTTTACATGCTTGTCTGGCGGATTCAGACATAGAAGGATCAGCTAAAGTATAGACGACCATCGCCCCCTCTTTCGCTGCTTGTTTTATTATCTCCATTAATTGTTCAACATCATCAATCTAGAAGAACGTGATCCATCAAGCGAAAACAGTTCAACACAATAACCAGCAATCTATTTGTACTAGGAAATCTTATTCAACACTAAGCTTAACCATATCTGATGTCAGATCACATCAAATAGTTAGTTAGTCAAATACTTTCAGATAGTAAACATGTTCATTTAGATTTTAGATGGTACAAAAAGAAAACAAGATCATATTGCCTTTTTCACATGAATCTTTCATATCAAGTTTACTATTGTATAACTCAGGCAATACAAAAGAAAATACATATCAATAGCAGCTCCAAGAAAGAAAATAACTTGTATGCTCAAGTTGGGGTTGAGATCCCCTCCGGTAAAGTTTTGTCCAGTTTTTTTCAATAGGGCTTTAGATGGTTGCCATATGTACAATAAAAAATTTAATGGTGTTGATTTATTTAATCTACAATCAAAGAGACAAAGACTAACTAGAGTATAAGCCCTGGGTTAATTAGATACCGTCCCTGTCATTTTGAGTTCATGACCATTGTTTGTGTTGAAGTTTGGCAAAATGCCAAAGTCCCACATTGGTTGGGAGTTAAGTTTGGGGGGATTTTTCCCCTATAAAAGAAGGCCTAATGTTTAGGATTGAAATACACCTCTCATTTGCCTTCTCATCTGTTTAAGGCATTTGTATCTTCTCTCTTTAGTATTATTTCACTTGTATTTTTGGAGTGAAATAAAATATTGGTTGTGTCCGAGGAGTAGGCAAAATTAGCCGAACCTCGTAAATTCTGGTGTTCCCTTTATTGTTGTTTTATTGTCTTATTTATTATTTGGTGGCTGTCATAATTTTTGGTATAGTAGTTGTGACTTATTCACACTATATACATTTGGCTTCCGCAACAATTGGTATCAGAGCCAAGGTACTGTCTAAGTATGCTCTGTGGTTGCAGCATAGTCTGATCTTCCACATCAGAAAAGATTTATCTTGGTAACTGAGTCAAGGTTCTGTCTGAGTATGCTCTGTAGTTGCAGCTTAGTCTGATCTTCTACATCAGAAAGGAAATAATCTTGATTTGTGTCGTCAGCTATTAAATAATATTTGTGTCAAATATGGGGGACAATAAACAAGAAGAATCTACATCAAGTGTCAACAATACGTCATCATTGGCATCTTCGCTTATGACAAGAATTGTGTCAAATGCGAAATTTGCGGTAGAAATTTTTGACGGGTCCGGACATTTTGGGATGTGGCAAGGCGAGGTTCTAGATGTCCTTTTTCAACAAGGGCTAGATCTGGCCATTGAAGAAAAGAAACCAGATGTTATTGGAGAAGAAGATTGGAGAATTATCAACCGTGTTGCTTGCGGTACCATTCGATCCTACCTTGCTAGAGAGCAGAAATATCCATACACAAAGGAAACTTCTGCAAGTAAATTATGGAAAGCACTGGAGGATAAATTTTTGAAGAAAAACAGTCAAAATAAATTGTACATGAAGAAGAGACTGTTTCACTTCACCTATGTTCCTGGTACCACGATGAATGAACATATCACCAGTTTCAATAAGTTGGTCACAGATTTGCAAAATATGGATACAACTTATGATGATGGTGACTTGGCCTTAATGTTGTTGGCGTCACTTCCTGATGAGTACGAGCACCTTGAAACTACTCTACTCCATGGAAATGACGAAATTTCTCTCAGAGAAGTTTGTTCAGCTTTGTACAGCTATGAACAAAGAAAGCGAGAAAAACAGAAGGGCGGAGAAGGAGAAGCACTGTTTGTGAGGGGTCGTCCTCAAAATCAAACGAGGACAAAGAAGGGAAGATCCAAGTCAAGATCCAGACCCAGTAAAGATGAATGTGCCTTTTGTCGAGAAAAAGGGCACTGGAAGAAAGACTGTCCGAAGTTGAAGAATAAGGCCAAACATAACAATGGAAAGGCTATTATGGATTCAAATGTAGCTGATTGTGATGATTCAGACTTCTCATTAGTTACAACAGAGTCATCAACATCATCAGACATATGGTTGATGGACTCGGCTTGTAGCTATCATATGTGTCCCAACAGGGACTGGTTCATGGAATTTCAAGAAGGAGAATATGGAGTCATCCACACAGCGGATAACAGCCCTCTTACCTCATATGGCATTGGTTCAATACGATTAAGGAACCATGATGGAATGATCAGAACATTGATAGATGTTCGATATGTACCGGATTTGAAGAAGAATCTCATCTCTGTGGGAGCCCTAGAATCAAAAGGGTTCAAAATCATTGCAGAAAATGGAGTGATGAGAGTATGCTCCGGTGCACTAGTGGTAATGAAGGCTAATCGGAAGAATAATAATATGTACCGCTATCGTGGCAGTACAGTTATTGGGACAGCGACAGTAACATCCAGTGACGACAAAGAGGCAGAAGCAACCAAGCTATGGCACATGCGCTTGGGACATGCTGGAGGAAAATCCTTGAAAACTCTATCAGATCAAGGATTGTTAAAAGGAGTAAAGGCTTGCAACTTGGAGTTTTGTGAGCATTGTGTCAAAGGGAAACAGACAAGGGTTAAATTTGGTACAGCGATCCATAATACTAAAGGCATTTTGGATTATGTACACTCTGATGTTTGGGGTCCTTCCAAAACACCTTCATTGGGTGGGAAGCACTATTTTGTAACCTTTGTTGATGATTTTTCTCGAAGAGTGTGGGTGTATACAATGAAAAACAAGGATGAAGTGCTGGGAATTTTTCTCAAATGGAAGACGATGGTGGAGAATCAAACAGGCAGGAGGATCAAGTGTATTCGCACAGACAATGGAGGTGAATACAAAAATGATCATTTCAATAAGGTCTGTGAAAATGATGGCATCGTCCGACACTTCACTGTTAGACATACACCACAACAGAATGGAGTGGCAGAACGTATGAACCGGACCTTGCTGGAGAAGGTACGGTGTATGTTGTCCAATGCTGGCTTGGGCAAAGAATTTTGGGCTGAGGCAATTACATATGCATGTCACCTCATTAATCGTCTACCATCTGCTGCTATTGATGGCAAAACACCATTTGAAAAATGGTACGGAAAACCTGCTGTAGATTATAACTCTTTGCACGTGTTTGGCTCAACTGCATATTATCATGTGACGGAGTCAAAATTGGATCCAAGGGCAAAGAAGGCTATTTTTATGGGAATTACTTCTGGAGTCAAAGGATATCGCTTATGGTGCCCTATGACAAAGAAAGTAATATTCAGCAGAGATGTTACCTTTGATGAATTTGCTATGGTAAATAAGGTAACAGAAGATACCAAACAAAATGAAGGTGCTTCTAAGCAGGTGGAGTTTGAGGGAAAATTTATTTTTCCTACACAAGAAGCAGAGGAGGAAACAAATGAAGATTACCCTCTGGAAGGAGAGCCAGTAGAGGAGATTCCAACTCAGGAATCTCAACAACAACTTGAATCAATAGCAACCAGCAGGCCAAAAAGAACAATAACGAAACCTGTTCGTCTCATAGAGACGGTTGCTTGTGCAACCTCAATTGTAGCTGATGATGTTCCTACTACTTATAAAGACGCTGTCCAAAGTTCAGAAGAAGATAAGTGGAGGATTGCCATGAATGATGAAATACAGTCCCTTCATCAGAATCATACATGGAGATTGGCCAATCTCCCGAAGGGAAAGAAAGCAATTGGGTGCAAATGGGTATTTGCAAAGAAGGAAGGATTTCCTAACCAAGTAGATGTTCGCTACAAAGCAAGATTGGTGGCCAAAGGATATGCTCAAAAGGAGGGAATTGATTACAATGAAGTGTTTTCTCCAGTTGTAAAACATTCCTCCATTAGAATTATGTTGGCTTTGGTAGCACAATTGGATTTGGAACTAGTTCAGATGGATGTAAAAACTGCGTTTTTACATGGAAACTTGGAGGAGAAAATCTACATGACTCAGCCAGAAGGATTCAAAGTTGCTGGAAAAGAAAATATGGTGTGCAAACTTGAAAAATCGTTGTACGGATTGAAACAATCTTCTAGACAATGGTACAAGCGATTTGACGAGTTTATGTTGCGGCAAGGGTACAAGAGAAGCAAATACGATCATTGTGTGTATTTGCACAAGCTTAAAGATGGTTCCTTTGTATATCTTCTCCTATATGTTGATGATATGTTGATAGCTTCCAAGAATTCGGAAGAAATTGATAAGTTGAAGATTCAACTGAAGAAGGAGTTCGAGATGAAGGATTTGGGTGAGGCAAAGAAAATTCTTGGCATGGAGATAATTAGAGATAGACGTTCAAAAAAACTCTGTTTATCTCAAAAGGAATATTTGAAGAGAGTACTTCAACGTTTTGGCATAGATGACAAGACTAAGCCAGTTAGTACTCCACTTGCTTCCCATTTTAAGCTAAGTACTACTATGTCGCCAATGGATGAAGCTGAACGAGAGTATATGTCAAAGGTACCATACGCAAATGCTGTTGGTAGCTTGATGTATGCAATGGTTTGCACAAGGCCTGACATTTCACAAGCTGTTGGAGTTATTAGCAGATATATGCACAATCCAGGGCAGGAGCATTGGCAAGCTGTGAAGTGGATTCTACGGTATATTCATAATACTGTAGATGTCGGGTTAGTTTTTGAGCAGGAAGACAATCAGTTTGTAGTTGGATATTGTGACTCAGATTTTGCGGGTGATATGGACAAACGAAGATCAACTACTGGTTATGTGTTTACTTTTGCAAAGGCACCAGTTAGTTGGAAGTCTACTTTGCAGTCAACAGTTGCTTTGTCTACAACAGAGGCAGAGTACATGGCTATTACAGATGCTGTGAAAGAGGCAATTTGGCTTCAAGGATTGCTAAAGGAGCTTGGTGTTGAACAAAAAGGTATCACAATTTTTTGTGATAGTCAAAGTGCTATTCAATTAGCGAAGAACCAAGTTTATCATGCAAGGACGAAGCACATTGATGTTCGGTATCATTTCGTACGAGAAATCATAGAAGAAGGTGGAGTCACGGTGAAGAAAATTCATACTACAGAGAATCCTGCTGATATGCTGACAAAGGTGGTGACTGCGGTCAAGTTTCAACATTGTTTGGATTTGATCAACATTGTTGAACACTGAAGATTGAAGATGAAGACACAACCAAAATTTGTTATTGAGAGAGAATTGAAAATGTGGAATTTTGCCAAGGTGGAGATTTGTTGAAGTTTGGCAAAATGCCAAAGTCCCACATTGGTTGGGAGTTAAGTTTGGGGGGGATTTTTCCCCTATAAAAGAAGGCCTAATGTTTAGGATTGAAATACACCTCTCATTTGCCTTCTCATCTGTTTAAGGCATTTGTATCTTCTCTCTTTAGTATTATTTCACTTGTATTTTTGGAGTGAAATAAAATATTGGTTGTGTCCGAGGAGTAGGCAAAATTAGCCGAACCTCGTAAATTCTGGTGTTCCCTTTATTGTTGTTTTATTGTCTTATTTATTATTTGGTGGCTGTCATAATTTTTGGTATAGTAGTTGTGACTTATTCACACTATATACATTTGGCTTCCGCAACAGTTTGGCTCCCAGCTTTTTCCTTTTATTCTATTACGGGAACCCTCCAAAGACTCGCTATCACTTAAAAACAAAAGCTTGCAGTTCAAAAAAGTAATATAAGAAATGGGATTATACACCAGTGCTTGCAACCTAATCTTAGGTGTCGAATATCAACTTGTATCATCAGTTTGTCAACAAAGAATGCCAATTTATTGTGTTTTCAATTGCTTTCACTCAAAGAGGTCGCAACAAACCATACTTACCAAATACTCATTGCCAATTAAATTTATTAGTTGCAGAATTTTGATTTGCCACCTGAACTTGTAAATTTATGTGATATGTAGAAAGAAATTACTGACAGTTAATATATAAGTTCAGGAAAAAAGGAGAGGTATTAAGTGTGTCATTTTAGGTTTAGCAACCTTGCTAGAGTATTATAGTAGCTTGCTAATAAAGGAATACGTACAATAACATTTCTTGTGGAATGAAAGGTAGAAGCTGGGGGTTAGACAATGGTAACGATGATAGCTAGGCATTGTATATAATTGACCCACATCTTATACTCTAGTTACTCTTTGAGTAGGTTAAATAAATCAACACCATTAAAATTCTTATAGTACATGTGGCAACCATCTAAATCCCTATTGGAAAAAACTGGATAAAACTTTACTGGAGGGGATCTCAACCCCTCAAGTTGTAGCCATTCTCATGGAATCTTTCATATCAAGAGATATGCACCGATATTGAAAAGAGCAAAATTTTTGCTCTATCATTAAATCTTAACACGTGATAGTAGGTTAGTTATCATTTTTACCACACTACCAATTTATATTTGCCACTGTAATTACTTAATAAGTGACCTGATTATATAAGTATGTTGCACACCGTCATTACATAGATGTTAAGCTCTAATATAACGGATTTAAGTTATATGCATTGTCAGTGTAATGAGTAAATCTTAACCTGTCATATTAAGTTAGCTATTATTTTTACTAGATTACCAATAAATATTTATCAAGAGATTTACCTGTAATTACTTAATAAATTACTTGATTATATAAAATATTTTATTCAGTGCGTATAACTTATCGCTAATGCAAAATACAGAAGTATTTACGTTATACGCACGGATAATTACAGCGTAGTTTGCTTGTTTTCTTATTAAATAGAGTTACATGCAATATTCTTAACTGATGTAAATATTTTTTTACTCAATGCACAAAACTTAAAGTCAATTAATCCCAAGCAGATAAAAGGACAAACTTACCCCAGAGAACAAGTGAGTATTCACAGGACAAACCCGATCAACTAAGCAATAATCAAACTGTCCTAACGCCGCGTTAACGGCGTGTTCCGCCGTCCATCCAGTTCCATCAGACACCATAAATATCGACTTCCCTCCTCCGTTACCCTCCGTTTCACTCTCCGAACCGGACCCACTCCCACGTTTAGGAGACGTAGGCAACTCAAATTCCTCTTCACCCCGAACCGGCGAACCGGAGTTGGTGCGTAATTCAACAGACCGGTCTAATTTCCTTCCGGACCGGATGCTTCGAGCTCTGGACCACCGGTTTAGCTGAGGACTAGTTTTAAATTTTCGAACCTGTGGCTGAGTCAGTTCATCGGAAGCTTCAGAACTCGCCGGAGGAGATGGGCTACTGGACATGACTAAGCTAGAAGAACAAATCATTTTTTCGAATTTGATGTTTACTATCGCTGAATCTAAAGTCGGTGTTTTGTTGATCTTCTGATTCTGAATATGCAATATGAAAACGCCTTCACAGTTGAGATTTTTTTGGGGTTCCAGAAATCAAAATGGGCTGGGTCGGCCCAATATCTTTGCGATCTAACTATTCTAATTTGGCCCATGTTTTTATTTTATTTTCGTTTAGGAATTTTTACATTCCAATGTCATATAGTAAACTATATTACCCTCCATGCTTAATTTTTAATATAATTATCTTTTACATACCTAATTATCATATATGTACATTTTAGGGGATTTAATGGTATTAATTAATCTCCTAATTTAATTCTACCGTATATTCTCACTCCCCCCAAGTTTCTCTCCAAATCCCACCCCCTCACCCATGTATCAAACCACACCCCATAATTTCCTCTTCAATCACCCACTATTCCTCTTCTAAAACCAGCGAAACTCTGTAACATCTCCACCATTGACAACTATTAAAAAAATTTGAAATTTTGAATTCGAATTTGGGCTTTCAAAAGACATTGTTTGTTTGGATTGGATGTTGTTACAAAGAATTGAGAATTCTCTCTACGTCTCTCTCTATCTCTCAATCCCAAATTTCAGTAATATAAAGCAAAGGAAAAGAGAGCAGCAATTCCACCATTGACAACCATTAAAAAGCTTTGAAGATTTGAATTCGAATTTGGGTTATCAAAAATCATTATTTGTTTGGATTGGGTGTTGTTGCA
Source organism: Nicotiana sylvestris (assembly GCF_000393655.2). NCBI lineage: Eukaryota > Viridiplantae > Streptophyta > Magnoliopsida > Solanales > Solanaceae > Nicotiana > Nicotiana sylvestris. The sequence continues at coordinate 20,134,771 of NC_091064.1, forward strand.
AATAATTGGGAATATGGTTTGGAGTTTATAATCTTAATTTTGAGGGGTTTTGGTGAAGATTAGACTTAGTTTTGGCTTAATTTCAGATTGAAACTCGAAGAAGAAGAAGAAGAAGAAGAAGAAGAAGAAGAAGAAGAAGAAGAAGAAGAAGAAGAAGAAGAAGACATGACATACATTATATTGCAGAAATCATAGTAAAATTGTAGAAAAATTATAGAAAAATTGTATTCTATTGTTTATTTATTTTTCTTTTATTCATTTAACTATTGTATGAAAGTTGAACAACATTGTATAAAAATTATATTTAAGTTGTATAGTATTGTAGTTGTATATAACTGAGTAGAAATAATGTACGAAAATCGTAGATAAATTATATAATATATAATTAGTTGTATGAAATATGTTTTTACTATGTATAAATCAGATACAAAATATACAAAAGACATATTGTATAAAGTTTGTATTTAAGTTGTATGTTATTTGTAGTTGTATTTAACTGGGTAGAAATAATGTGTGAAAGTTGTAGATAAATTATATAATCTATAATTAGTTGTATGAAATTTATTTTTACTATGTATAAATTAGATACAAAAGACATATTGTATAAACTCTGTATAAAAATTGTATTTAAGTGGTATTATATTAGAGTTGTATATAACTGAGTAGAAATAATGTATGAAAATTGTAGATAAATTGTAGATAAGTGGTATAATATATAATTAGTTGTATGAAATTTATTTTTACTATGTATAAATCAGATACAAAATATACAAAAGACATATTATATAAATTTTGTATAAAATTTGTATTTAAGTTATATGTTATTATAGCCGTATTTAAATGGGTAGAAATACAGAATTCTAGTTGTTTGTATAATTTGTATTTAAGGGACAAGTTGTAACATGACAGACCGAGGGAGATGTGCACAAATAGCCACTAACATCACCTGTCTTTATTTAAAAACCAGTGTTTTAAATGTCTTTAGTCTTTATCCACTAGTTTAATAAACTTATACCTGACTGGACGAAAATACCCTTCTGCTATAACTTATACCTGTTTTTAGTCTTTGGTAGACACGGATATGGATGTCATAGTAGTTTGTGGGTAAATATGTCAGAGAAGGATGTGTAACTGGCGCGCTCTGAAGATTTATAGATTGTGAGGACTCAAAGTAATATAAACTACGTACAATTTATTTGAGCTTCTAAGGAGGAGGTTGTTAAAATGAGGTAACTTTAAACACAAAGTTAAGGACTCCCTGTCCTGAACTTTTGAACGTGCAATTCAAACTTAAGGACTGCCTGTCTTTAACTTTTGAACCTGCATTTCAAACTTAAGGACTCATGTTCTTAACGTTTGAACTTTGAACTCAAAGTTAAGAACTGCATGTCCTTAACTTTTGAACGTATTATTCAAACTTAAGGACTGTCTTTCCATAACTTTTTAACCTGCAAGTCAAACTTAAGGACTCTTGTCCTAAACTTTTGAACTTGAAACTCAAAGTTAAGGACAAACAATCCTTAAGTTTTGAACTTGAAACAATAACTTAAGGACTGACTGTCCTTAAGTTTTGAACTTGAAACTATAAGTTAAGGATTGCATGTCCTTAACTTTTGAACCAGCTGAAACTCAAAGTTAAGGACAGAAAGTCCTTAAGTTTTGAACTTGAAACAATAACTTAAGGACTGTCTGTCCTTAAGTTTTGAACTTGAAACTATAAGTTAAGGACTGTCTGTCCTTATCTTTTGAACCTGCGTGTCAAACTTAAGGACTCCTGTCCTTAACTTTTGTAAAGTTGAGGACAGACAGTCCTTAAGTTTTGAACTTTGAATTCAAAGTTAAGGACTGTCTGTCCTTAACTTTTGAACATGTAATTCAAAGTTAAGGACAGAAGTCCTTAGGTTTTGAACTTGAAACTATAAGTTAAGGACTGTCTGTCCTTAACTTTTGAACCTGCATATCAAACTTAAGGACTCATGTCCTTAAATTTTAATCTTTGAACTCAAAAGAAACAAAAACAAGGTAAGAAGAAAGAAATTTTGAAAATTCAGACATCTGCTCAAAAATTTGAACATACAGAATTTAGCAAATAAGTATTGAGGATGATGTCATTCATAAATATTTTTGTTAGTGTTAGTACAGTGTAAGGCTTACTTACCCAGTGACATCATATACTATATACCCAGTGACTGAAGCAACAAAGCCAAAGAAAAGCTCAACTACTACACTATATATTAATAGGGAAACCGAAATCCAGAAAATCCTTTTGAACTTTGACCACGAGCTAATTTAGCTGCAACTTCATCATTATGATAATTCTCTGTCTTTACATATTGTTGATGAAAATTGTACGATTTTGGAGGGCTTTTCCCACTGAGGTGTTGAACTATAGCTCGAAATTCAGAAGGGTTTTTCACATTTACCATTATTGCGCTTGATATATACTTCACCTTCATCACTTCTTTCTTTTTGCAGAAGGGTTTGGGAATATAACCATTGAAGAAAGGGTAAAACTGTCTTTTTCCTATTAATAGTGGCTATTTTTGCTGAGCATTATAATTAGTGAATAAAAATTAAAGATCCCCTTAATTAGTGGCTACTACACGCCATTTTTACACAGACCGAGGACGATGTCCGAGAAAGCATGTAAAACTAGCTATTTTGGGAACTTTTAGTTGGTTTAACAAAGGCCAAACCAAATTTCCATCAAGTGACCCTTTTTCTTTTAGTTTTAATCAGCTCCATCAAGTAGAGCTGTGGAGAACATAAGCAATTCCAAACAGCTTGACAATATTAAGCCCCGGTTTGGCCATACATTTTGGCAAGTTTTTTTCAAATTTTTTTGAAAACATTGTTTGTCCATAGATTAGTGATCTGTTTTTGAAAAATTTCTGAAAATATTTTTCAAGTTTTCAAAATCTAGTTTATGGTAGATTTTGGGTGAAAATCAAGTTCCTACTCACAAAACTTCAAAAAAAATTCAAATAAAATGCATGTCCAAACATAATTTCAACTTCCAAAAATTATTTTTCAAAACTACTTCAAAAATTATTTTTTCAAGTTTCAACTCAATCTATGTCCAAACGCTAGCTAAGATGCTGGAAGCAGAAATTTTGAAGTTGAAAATAAAACTGAAATAAGCAGCAGCTGGGTTTTTGACAAAACCTTCAATTGAAAAAATATTGGTAAAAGTTCACAAAAGTAAATTCTTATAATAAAATCACATTATATCTTGAATTAATAAACACGCCCAAACGACCAGAATTCTGATGTGTCTACCTCTTTGAAAATTAGAGAAAGAAAGATCCACGTTACATATGAGCGGAAACATAAGGAAAGAGAAGAGAATAAAAAAAGAAAAGGGTGTAACTAAATCCCTTAATTGAAGACACTAATAAGGGATTGAGAGTCTTTTAAGGTGGAATGTATATATTTTGTAAATAAAACTTATGTAAGCAGGGTAATTTATTAAACATGAACATTTATGGTAATAAATTTTCCAATAGTGTATAGGAATGAAAAATTCTCTTTTGTTTATCATTCGTCAAAATCCGCTATCTCAACTAAGGACTTTTTAGCTATCTGTACTACATTAATATAACCCTCATAGATATGTTATTACTTAATTATATTTGCATATACAATTTATTATGTATATGTAAAATAATAAATTAGACTCCAATCTTACTCATATTAGACTTCATTCTTCTCTGTTTTTCTTCTCTATAGTGATATTTCTCTCTTAGTTCCTCTTCGACTCGGCTTTTGTCGATCAACATGCTCGAGGCTTTGAAGATTGGTGAAAAAAATAATTTAACTGGTTAAATGTCATAGAAAACAAGCATGAAGCACCAATACAAATGGGTTGCCAGAACCTTTTTTTTAGATGAATCAAGATTACAAGACATTGTCAACAAGAGTGGTGTTTGGAACTAAATCGAAACTAATTGACCACGTATAATTGAAACTAAACTGAAGTTGATCGGGTATACATGAGCTTAATCCATTAAAAAACTTAGAAGCTTTGAATTCAAAAATCGAAATTTGCAAACTTATTATTTGTTTGGATTGAATGTTGTTGCAAATGACTGGGAATATTTTTTGGAGTTTATTCTCAATTTTGAGAGAATTTGGTGAAAATTCGAGGTGGTTTTGGTTGGAATTTTAGATAGAAACTCGAAAAAGAAGACATAAGTAAATTGTATATATTTTGTAGGTCGAGTATGGAATTGGTATATAAAATATCTACAGCTTACATAATTGTGTATTAGTTATATATAAATTGTAATATTTGATCGAATTATGTACAAAAAATTTGTATTTAAATTGTAGATTTTGACCGAATTCGCATATATTTCATTAAAAAAATTTAGTTACCTTCTGTAAATATGAAAACTTAGATAAAATTAGATAGATAAGCTTAAAATAAAGTTCCCTCAAGCGCTGCATAACCTTATCTATAAGGAAGCACATTCTATTAAGAATTTCTCCATTTGCTAAACTTAAATCCAGGGGGGCTTGACATAATATGGGGTCTAAGGCAAAAATAAAAAGTGAGGCCTAAAATTTTGTAACTTTTTTTTTACTCTTATAATTTATCAAAATCAAAAGAAGTTATAATCAATTTTAATTATTGCCAATGTTCAATCAATTTGTTTCATCTCTCTTATGTTATTATGTTGAACTTTATTGAATTAGTTTTGAAAAACTTTTTCAATCGAGGCAACTGATATAGAACACGGTAATTGAATTAACACTTTTTATCTGATTGAATTTGCCAATTTAGAATATTCTTCTACTTATATAGTTTCTGTTAACACTTTTAATTCTAAATATATGTTGAAACAAATAATATTGTAGTAACTATAATGTTTCAAGAGTCATTCAATGTTATGGACGAATTTTAATAGTTACTTATCAAAGTAGCTTGAAAATGTCTACAAAGACACTCAAAGAATTAAGAAAAATTATTCGAAACTAACATTATAAGAAGATCGATTTAAGTTAAGGTGAATTAAAGACATGAAACAAATAGCGATTACAATTTAAGATGTGTAAAACTTTTAGTTATAACTATTTTAATCAAATAATTTAAAAATCCTATTAGTAGTGCATAATTATTAAATAGTATATATATTGAGAGAGATTTTGGGGCCTGCTTAAATCCAAGACCTCGGTTAAGGATAGAGGGGTCCAATCCATTTCACCATTTGAGTAATGGTTTAGTAATGAAAGATTTATAGTATAAATATTTGTCCCTGTACTGAATAATAATGTATAACTTATTATGTAGCGGATATTAATGTGTAAATTACTACAAAGACACGTACATGAATATAAACGTATCTGTGAAGAAGCAGCTGTGGTTTTTTTTTCTCTTCTTCTATGAAGTTTTGGATTAACTTTAACTATTTTTAACTATAAAAAGTTGTAATTTAATTTGCTGTACTTCCTGTGTAGTTATATGTATTGCTTTTGTTTATGTTTATAAATATTCTCTGTTTGTTTCATGAGTCTGCATTTACAGACCTTTTAAGTTCGTAGATTCCGTTTTATTAGCTAAAATTGGGCATCAAAGTTTACTGTATTTACCATACCCTCCATGTAGGGTGGCGAACGGGCGAGTCAAATTGAATATGGACGGATAATAAATGAGTAATGCAAAAAACGGACAAATTATCCTATCCGACCCATATTTAATACGTATAGAAAACGAGTTAACTGGCGGATAATATGAATATCCATATTATCCATGGCTTCTTGAATATGATCACTTTCGGGAGAATTTCTAGTCTCCCAAACTTGAGAAACACCCAATTTGAGGCTTTACAAATGTAAAAGTTAAACCCATTAGTTATCCACTTGGTTATCCATTTTCTAAGTCAATAATATGGTTCTTATTCATATTTGACCCGTTTTTAAAAAGTTCATTATCTAACCCATTTTTTAATGGATAATATGGACGTATAACTGTTTTCTTTTAACCATTTTGTCACCACTACCTCCATGTATTATTAGTTGCTCCATCGTATTGCTGTTTAGATTATAATGTAATCTCATTTAGTACAAGACTGCTTAGGCTTGAGTAACTTAATCACGTCCAGACATATATGTGAGATCAAGACCATGCCTACTTATTAAGTACATCTATAAAACGGTATGCCAGTGCATTAAGCTTTTTGCTATGTGTGAGATTAGTAGAAAGGTTGATCAGATCATATAACACTTATTCACGCAGTCTTAGCAATTAGATTTCATGATATGTATCGCAATTATTGACACAATTTAATTTCAAAATTAGATTGCAATGTTGCTCTTACTTCTGATTGCAATAGATCGTTTTAAACATGATTTAGATTTATCTTGTCAAGATTATGAGCTCTGAGTGAGCTCTACTCCTCCTTCAGTGGAGGTTTCAGAACATTCTAGAATGCGTATTTCGAAAAGAGAGAAATGAGCAGTGAGGAGTCTCTGATTTGAAAAAATGAAACTCAAATCATCTATTACTAAGTATTATTCTCTTTATACACATAAGCAACAAAGAGTACAACTAAACTGATAGCTGGAACCTAACTAATGTTATGCTGACTCAGCAGTGTATATACAAGTGTAATACAAGTGTGTATAAATATAGAATATAATCTCACCCCCCCCCCCAAGTTGGAGGTGAAGTAATCACAGCCAACTTGCCAAGAACAGAGGAATGTTTCACCCTAGTGAGTGCTTTAGTGAGAACATCTGCCAGTTGCTCTATAGTGCCAATGTGATGCAGGGAAATGAGGCCCTCCTGAAGCTTGGTGCGCACAGAATGGCAATCCACTTCAATGTGTTTTGTTCGTTCATAGAATACAGGATTCCTCGCAATGTGTAGAGCAGACTGGCTATCGGAATGTATATATATAGGCAAGGAGACAGGAACAATGAGCTCTTCAAACAACTTGTGCAACCATACTAGCTCATGCACCACCTTCCTAAGTGCTCTGTACTCTACTTCTGCTGAGGACAAGGAAATGGTTTCCTATTTCTTAGACTTCCAACTCACAGGACTACCTCCTAGAAGGATTATGTAATCAGACACAGACCTCCTAGAATCAGGGCAAACTGCCCAGTCAGAATCACAGTAAGCAGTGATGGAAAGATCAAATGCATTGCTGAAGTACAGGCCCAATGTAGGATCTTTCTTTGAGGTACCTCAACATGTATAAGCTGCATGTAGATGAGGTTCCTGGGGTCTTGCATAAACTGACTCAAATGTTGGACCCTATAGGCTATATCCAATCTAGTGTTTGTAAGAAAATTCAACTTCCCAACCAATCTTCTATAGAAAGTAGGATCAGATAAAGGAGAGCCCTCAAGGAGAGATCAGGATGGTTGAGTGCAGGCAATCATATTCTTTCAGAAGGTCCAGAATAAATTTTCTCTGTGAGATAATAATAATACCATCTTCCTTGTAAAGGACCTCTAGTCCTAGAAAATAATGCAGTTGTCCCAAATTTTTTATTTTGAATATGTCATGTAGGAAAGCTTTGAGCTGACTAATTTCTTCTAAATCAATCCCTATGAGGAGAACATCATCAACATAAACTGCTACAAAAAAAGTTGAAGAACCCTGCTTTTTGAAGAACATGGAATAATCATGCATGGAATGTGTGTATCCTCTTGTGTACAAAGCCTCGGTCAATTTATCATACCACTTCCTACTGGCTTATTTTAGCCCATAGAGGGACTTGTTCATCTTGTAGACCAAGTTTGGGGACTTCAGCTTAAGCCCTGGTGGAGCATTCATGTAGACTTCCTCATGCAGATCTCCATGGAGAAAAGCATTATTTACATCTAATTGGTAAATCTGCCATCTCTTCTTAGCTGCAATGGCGATTAAGGATCTGAAAGTGGTCATCTTGACCACAGGAGAAAAGTTCTTGGTGTAACCTATTCCAGCTTGTTGTGTGTACCCCTTCACAACTAGTCTGGCTTTGTACCTTTCTATGCTACCATATGCTTTGTGTTTTACCTTGTACAACCACCTACAACCAATGACATGTTTACTCCTTTGGCAAAGGGACCAAGTCCCAGGTATTGTTGGCATATAAGGCCTCAAACTCTTGAGTCACGGGCTCACGGCACTCTGCCAAGCAGGATACATGGTTGCCTCTTCATATGAAGTTGGCTAATATTTCTTACAATATGCTAACTATTAGGGTGCAAGTCAGTAGGAATAACATGGTTATTTTTTGAAAACAAAGCATGGAGGCAAAAAATATAATTACATTTCAAATTGGGTAGATTACATACATAATTATTCAAATGAGAGGGGATTCTTGATGTGGGAAGATGGAAGTGTTCAGTGTGAGTTTACGATTCAGAGGAAGGGGATGTACTAGAAAGAGAAATGAGCGACATATCAGGTAGAGGAGTTGTGGTGCTGGAGGAAGAAAAGGGGGACTGATCTGTGTCCCTTTGATCAGTGGTAGAAGCTGCAGGAGAAATAATAGTGTAATTAGGTAGGTGATCTGTAGAAGAAAATGTAGGAAAGTATGGGGGTAGATTTTGTACATCTGAATTGAAAGTGAAAGGGAAAATGGTTTCATGAAATAAGACATCCCTGGAGACAAAGATTTTCTTAGTGGCTAGACTTAGTACTTTGTAACCTTTTGTCCCAAATGGATAACCTACAAATACATGTGGAGTGGCTCTTGGTTCAAATTTGTCCCTGAAGGGTTTGGGCATGGTATGATAACACAAACAACCAAAGCTTCTCAAGTGGGAGTAGGTTGGATTCTTGTCATACAAGAGTTCAAAATGACATTTATTCTTTAGAAGAATTGTTGGTAACCTATTGATTAGAAAGGTTGCTGTAAAGACACACTTTTCCCAATATTTTAGTGGTAATTTGGACTGAAAAAGAAGTGCCCAGGCAACTTCAAGAAGGTATTTGTGTTTTCTTTCCACCACCCCATTTTGTTGGGGTGTATAAGGACATGTTTTCTGGTGATTTATACCTTTTGATTGAAAGAAAGAAGAAGCTTCATTGCTAGTGAATTCTAGGCCATTATCTGTCCTTACATACTGAACATTGGTTTTGAATTGGTTCTCTACCATATTTACAAAAATTTATGATTTGAAGAGCATTGCTTTTACAGCTTAGAAGATATGTCCAAGTTGACCTACTGTAGTCATCCACTAAGGTGAAGAAATACTTGAAATTATTGTGTGTTGCTACATGATATGGGCCCCACAGGTCAACATGAAGAAGTTCAAAGATTTTTATAGTACTGGTTATTTTTTTGGGGAAAGGGAGTCAAGAGTGCCTGGCCATGGGACAAATGGAACAAATAAATGGTTGTCTAGGAGAGAAAGATGCATGTATAGTAGGAATGCCTTTCATTTTATTGAACGGTACATGACTAAATCTATAATATCACAGAAGATCCACATTATCCCTAAGATAGGTAGAAGAAAGCAGAGTAGAAGCACTATCTTTATTATTGCAAATGAAATTATTTACAGTAGGGTGGTCGGAATTGGATAGACAGTGTACTGCATTCATATCAATAGCATGACTGGACAAGCAAGAAAGTGCACACTTTTAAAATAGAAAAGACCTTTCTTGAGACATTGAGAACATAGAAAGTAATGTCCATCATACATCTTACCAATCTCTAGAGGCCTCTTCAATAAAAGGGCCTGCAGTAGACAAGAAGTATTAGAAAATGAAGCAACACATTTGAGATGCACTGCAAATGAACTAATGGAGACTAGATTAAACTTGAAGGATGGTATAAACATGACTTTATGTAAGATGATTTTGGGGGCTAGATGTACATTTCCTATGTGGGTTACTTTAACTTTGTAACCATTTGGCAATTTAACAAGCAAGGAATATGATAGATTTATAATATTTTGTAGGTGAGTTTTATCGAAAATCATGTAATGTGAAGCTCCTGAATCTAATATCCACAAGTCAGCTTTTGCATTGAAACATTTCCATGATGGATTATCAAAATCAATGAAAGAAGTGCAAGCAATCATACCTGCAAAATTCATAGAAGCTCCACTAGAAACACTTGAAGTGCCTTCTCCTCCATTTCCAACTTGAAAATGCTACAGTAAACTGAGAATTTGTCCATATTGTTCCTTTGAAAGGCTCATGTTCTGATTGTCTCCCTGATGTTCTGGTTCAACTACTTTAGTTGAAAACATGTCTGATGACAATCCCTGCACACTTGCAACTGCATTTGCCACAGTGCTCTTCCCCTTGTTGGAGTAGCATCTGTCTTTGGTATATCCTGGTTATCTGCAGTGGTCACAAAATGGCCTAGGCCAGTTGTTTGAAGTCTGATTCCCACCAGGTGAGTAATTTGTCTTAAAGGTTCTTCCCCCTACATTGAAATTCGACGCAGAAGAATCAAAAATCAATTGATTTCTAGGCTTGAATTATCTCTGCTTATCCTCTTGTATCAGCAAAGCAAATGCATGTGCCATATAAGGCAATCCGTTCATCATGAGAATGCTTCCCTGAATAACTGTGTAAATCTCGTTAAGTCCCATTAGAAACTGTATGAGTCTTCTATACTTCTCTGCCTTGTGCATGTTTTCCTTTGCTCCACAAGTACACACACAACTACAATGAGTTTTAGCACTTAATGTGTTCAACTCTTCCCAGAGTTTCTTCATTTTTGTATAATAACCTGCGATGTCAAGCACTCCCTGACTCAAATTGTTAATCTCCTTATGGATTTGATACAATTTAGCTCCATTCCTCTGATCATATCGATCCTCCAATTCCTTCCACAATTCAACAGAATTATTTACATATTCAACGATGTCTGCAATGTCCTTCGCTAAAGAGTTCAGAATCCATGAAGTAACCATGTCATCACACCTCTCCCACTGACGAAACTGTTGAGAGGTCACATAAGGCCTTACACACTCTCCATTCATAAAACCTAGCTTACTTTTCACTGAGAAGGACCCTAACACTACTTTTCTCCGGGAGCGATAACCAACTCCATCAAAAGGAACAGGTACTAAAGTAGAACCCCGACTGTCAGATGGATGAATATAGAGTGGATTAGTTGTATCAATTACCGTTTGTGTGGTCGCTGCCGTTGTCGCTTCGTCGATTTGATCCAGAATCGTCATGAGAATATTGAATCAGTTGGATTTCTGCTCACCTAACCGGAATTAAGCTCAGAAACCGCTATTCACTAACAATTGTTGGTGGATGTGTCGATTCAGAACTTTTCCCCAAATTGTTTGTTTGTTAAAAAAACCCTAGATTACTCTGTGATTGAAAACAGAAGAACAGAAAGTAGATTCAACGGCATGATCGATGAGGAAGACCTCCGTTCTGATATCGTGTCAAGATTATGAGCTTTGAGTGAGCTGTACTCCTCCTTCAATGGAGGATTCAGAACATTCTAGAATGCGTATTTCGAAGAGAGAGAAATGTGCAGTGAAGAGTATCTGATTTGAGAAAATGAAACTCAAATCATCTATTAGTGAGTATTGTCCTCTTTATACACATAAGCAATAAAGAGTATAACTAAACTAACTAAGCTGATAGCTGGAACCTAACCAATGTTTTGCTGACTCGGCAGTGTATATATAAGTATAATACAAGTGTGTATAAATATAGAATATAATCTCTATGTATCTTTTATTAAAATCAGATATAATGAGTCAATCACCGGTTTTGAATTTTCAGCCAAAGATGCAATGCAAGTAAAGATGGGTCGACAATAACTATCATTAGTTTCCCTCTCAGTAACAACACATTCAGCAAAAATCAACTAACAACAAAATATGGGAAAGTTGAAAAGGGAAGTGAAAAAATGGGATAAAACAGAAACAAATAGGGTTTTTACTGAACCGACGGCCTCTCTCTTAGTGTGACTCTCTTGTATCTAATCATTACTAAGTTTATGGATGCGTGATTATTAAGTTTATGGATGCGTTTTTCAATAACTCAATCATAGTCCGTACAATGACATGCAAGTATTTTTTTTAAAAATTTTGAAGTTTCAAGTCGTTTTTTTTTTTACCCTTCATGTAGCTCTTGTTACGATTTGTTATAAGTTTAAAATTCAAAATCCAAACTTGCAAATTGTAATGTAACGTATTAAAAATTTACAAAATTTAAAATTTATACTTAATAAAGTTTGTGGCTTTGAGCTTTTATGATTCTTGTCTTTAATTTAAACTTTGTCTCCAAATCACACTTTATTATTTTGTATATTTAAATTTACATAAGCAATTTCACCACAAAAAAAACATTGGAATTTTTTCCTATAGATACATACATAATAGTATAATTGTTTACTTGCTTTAGCTAGATATTCGGGTTATCAAAAATTAGTGAAATCTTTTTTCACAAAATATATACAATCTGATAATGAAATACAACTTACATATAAATTGCATGCAACTTGCTACAAGACTGTTGTTGTATACAATCCGGTACAAATATACAACTTATATATTGCGACAATTATATAGATGTATTTATTAAGTATGTCGTATGTGTGTTATTATAGATGTCCAGTGATACAACTAACATACAACCAGTATACATTTAATATATAACTTATATACAAATTACATATAACTTGCACGCAAAGTTGTTGTTGTATTGTAACGACCCGACTAGTCGTTTTGAGCAATTGCGCCCAGTTCGGCAGTTTGAGGTCAAGAGCAGCTTCACATTATGTATATCGACTTGGGTGCATGGTTGGATTCAGTTTTCAGATGAATCGGAGTCGAATTGGAAAGAAGGAATATAGTTCTAGAAGTTTAAGCGGAGAGAATTGGACCGGAATTTGACTTTTGAGTAAACGGCTCCGGAATAAGTTTTGGATGATGTCAGTAGCTTCGTATGGTGATTTTGGACTTGGGCGTGTGTTCGAATTTGGGTTTGGAGGCCCGTAGGGTAATTTGTCGCATTCTGGTTAAAGTTGGAAAAGTTGAAGTTTGGAAAATGGAGAGGTTTGACCCATAGTTGACTTTTATGTTATCGAGGTTGGAATGTGATCCAAAAGTTCGAACAGCTCTGTTATGTCATTTGGGACTTGCCTGCAAAATTTGGTGTCGTTTGGAGTTGATTTGATATGGTTCGAACGTTTGGTTACAATTCTAGAGGTTTTTGAAGTTCATAGTGATTTTCATGCGTTTGGGCATGTGATTCGTGGTCTTAGCGATGTTTGAAGTGATTTGAGAGTGGGGCTAAGTTCGTATGATGTTATGGGATGCGTTGGTACATTTGGTTGAGGTTCCGGGGGCCCAGATGAGTTTCGGGGTAAATTTTGAGCGAGTCCGGGCATTTCGGTACACTGAGATGGTTCTGGCACTTTTGGAAGCGCGGACCGCACCAAAAATATGCGGACCGCACTAAATTTTTGCGGACCTCAGTGCGGATCGCACAATTTGGTGTGAGGCCGCACATCAAGATGTTCTGCAGGATTGCTGGTCCGAATTTGGAAGGTTATATCTTTTGATCTATAAGGAATTTTGAAATGATTTAAAAACGAAAGTTGTAGCTCTTCGTAAAAGTAAAGAAATTGCAATTTTGACATTTGTAGAGAAAGTTATGGCCAAAATACTAAAGCTTGTCGCTACAGTCAACATTCTCCGCGGTCAACGGTGATGGACCTGGACCGCGGTCAGCGATGGTTTTTGTGCGGTGAGCAGTGATGGAAATCTGTGAGGTGCACTATAAATACGAGGTTTAGAGTTTCATTTCATATTTTGACCTAGAGAGCTCGGATCTTGGCGATTTTTCGAAGGATTTTCAAGAAATTCATTGGGGTAACTGATTCTAACTCGGATTTAGCTAGAATATATGAATCTATCATTGAATTCACATTTGATTCGTGATTTGGGATGGAATTTGAGAAAAATTGTGAAATCTTTCAAAAATGTAAAATGATGATTTGAAGGACCAAATGGTATCGGAATTGAATAATTTTTGTATTGGTGAACTCGTATCGAAATGAGTATTTGATTTTTGTAAATTTTGTCGGGTTCCGAGGTGCGGGTCCGAGGAGTTGACTTTTGTTGACTTTTTACAAATTGTATAAGAATCAAATTTTTGTTAATTGGAATTATTTTCTCTTGCATTGTTAGATGTATTCAAGTCATTTTTGGCTAGATTGAGCTGAGCATTGATGAATTGGTAAAGGAAAAGCTAAATTGAGTATTGAATTGGCCGGATTGAGGTAAGTATCTTGCCTAACCTTGTGTGGGGGACTTCTCCTTAGGAATTGAGTCTTCTATGCTAATTGTAGTCCATGCATGCGAGGTGACGAGTGTGTGCTCAGACTTATTTGTAAAAAATTTGCTTCTAGGGTTTTTAGGTCCTTATGTGGAAAGTATCTCGTTATGATTGGGTTTCCTAATTGCTTAAATTACCTCTATATGCTTCATATGGCGTTATTAGCTCTCCTTTAATTCTTACGTGTTACATAGACCCTTAATTGCCTTAATTGAAGTGATTGTCTTCCTTATTGTTTTGATACTTCTTGATTGTGAGTTTATCTATGACTTCGTGCAAATATGTTACATGTCCAATTGTTGTGGTTACCGGTGTAGTTATCACATGCTTATTATGTCTTGTTGTTTGTTGAGGTTATCGTGCTTCTTGGTTTTTCTGTGACTCTTATTATGTACATATTGTTTCCCTTGCTGGGATATTGTTGTTATACTATTGTTCCCTTGTCGGGATGTTATTATTTACGATATTGTCTCTCTTGCCGGGATGTTGTTGTTATACTCTTGTTCCCTTGCCGGGATTCTTTTATGATTGATGATGATTTGTAAATGGGAGCGGATTGCACGCCTGCAACAAGATATGTGAAATGGGATCGGGTTGCACGCCTGCAACGAGATATATGAAATGAGATCGGGTTGCACGCCTGCAACGAGATATATGAAATGGGATCGGGTTGCACTCCTGCAACGAGATATATGATATGGGAGCGGGTTGCACACCTGCAACGAGACATGAGAAATGGGATCAGGTTGCACGCCTGCAACGAGATATGAAATGAAAGTGAAATTTTGTGTTTGTTTTCCTTATCCTTGTTAGTAATTGGATTTTGGTGTCGTGCACCTTCGGTTTGCTATGTTTATTTGTTGTTAACAATTCAAGTGTTCTAACTATTCAGATTCCTTTACCGATGTGATCCTTTGTGAAGGAACCCCACCATGTTTTCAATACTCTGCCATATTTATTTACATATTTTTTAATACTTCAAATTTCAATAATTGTTTCATCTTCAATTCATTTAGTTACTCAATTAAATTTCCTTAAACCGTCTGAGGTTGTATTTTACTTAAAAATGAAATTTCTACTAAGATAATTATTAAATTTCTTGTTAAAGGTAATATTTCATTCGATGTTGTACTTTAATTGAAAACAGTACTTTCTTTATCTAAATGATTTCAAAAAAATATTTTCATCTTTTCTTGCTGAGTTCCTAATTGGTTAGAAGTTGTACTCCACTTATGTTATGTAAATCAGGCTCCTTGAACACCTTAATTGTGTTGGTTATAGACCCTATTAACTGAGTAACATGAGAACGTTGTTGTGTAAAGTGAGATGGAAATATGTTGGCACAAGGTGCCAGGTGTGCTAAAAGTTTGGTAATTGAAGTTATGATATGAGACATCGATCTTTGAGATGGCTGGGAATTTTGCATCAGAAACGATATGAGCAATTGAGCTGACATCGTCTTCCTTGTTTGAGTACATTTTCCTTTACTTGTTAGTGTTCCAGCTATGTTGGTGTTAATTTATTTGGTTATCTTCATTTCCACCCGTGTTTCTCTTTATTGTTTTTACTAATTGTAGTTCGCTATTTCCCTGCTGTTGATATTACTATGTCATTTTTAGATTGATAGTTTATTATCAAATCCTGTTCAATTTATTTGACCAGCAGGTGTCTGAACTATTCCTCGTCACTACCCCACCGAGGATAGTCTTGATACTTACTGAGCACCGCCGTGGTATGCTCATACTACACTTTTGTATATTTTTGTGTACAGATCCAGGTATTTGATCGGTAGTAGCTGTGTGGTTCGTTGCGGTGGAGACTCAAGGTCAACCTACTACAACGTTCGCAGGCCTCAGAGTCACCTTCACTTGTACTTATTTCCATTTGTTCCTTTTTGTTTTGGAGCAGTGATCTGTTTATTTTGTATAACTACTCTTAGAAAGGCTTGTGACTTGTACCACCGGTTTTGGGAATTATAATTTGTTCAGAGTAATTTAATTTAAAGTTAGTAAATATCAACGTTATTTCAATTTATGTTAGGTTTACCTAGTTTTGAGACTAGGTGTCATCACGACTACTTCGGAGGGATTTTTGGGTCGTAACATGTATAGAATCTGGTAAACACATATTGCAACTTGCGTATAACTTACATACACTTATATTATGGTATATATTTTGTATTATCGTATGTATGTTATTGTATATCAAATGATACAATACACATACAATTAACATACAACAAACATACATCCAACATACAACTTATTTATACATTGGAACTATATATTCTCTAGTTTAAAAATTAATAAAAATAAATATTTATATGAAGTTTATATACACTATCACAAACAAGTAGTGGCGTAGCCACGAATTGCGTTAAGGGTGTTCAAATTTTAAACAAGTCAATAATTTTTTTTTAATCGATGAATGGTGTACTAAATTTTTTTATCAAACTACGCAACATTTAGCTAAACAATAAGAAAACTTTTAATACAACTATAATTTTATAAATTAAACTTAAAATAACAAAAACAACATTAAAATATTTACTAATAAAAGTAAGCATAAAACCAAAGGAAAGAGAGAATCGGGAGGATTTGTAGTTTGAAGAGAGCTTTTGTTGAAATTGTTTTTGTAGAGCTTGACTTTTAAATTATAAAATATATTTAAGAAATAACTTTTAGTTAAAAAATTACTTTTAAGATTAGTTATTTATTTTTACACAAATTTTAAGTTCTAAGCGGTATTTTATTAGAAATTATTTTAGATTGAAAAAGAATCAAATAGACAAAGCGCATGTGGTCTCTGTTTAGTTTGGCAAATAAAATGAGCAAAAATTTGAACCCGTGAATAATACACATCCTGAATCACTGGACTGCCTCACTCAACAGTGTTAAAGGTGTTCAAAATATAATATATAACAATATAAATGAATATTATTAACTTATATATATAGTATAATTTTTCGACGAAGGGTGTGCGCTTAACCACCTTGGCATAAAGTGGCTACGCCACTGCAAGCAAGTCATGGTGCAGTGTACTTAGGTTTGCAATATTAAATTGGTATTTGTTTACATGTGGACGTGGATTCAGGTATTTGAAGGAGCACGTTGCTAATAGAGCACGTTGCCGATCAGATATTAGTCAAATACCTGAACGATGTCAGACAACGTGCTCCTTCAAGTGGTTCAAAAATAATGTCCACGCCTCTTGGCTTTCATTGGCACAAATAGCAAATTCTAGGGGAAATATACTTTCATTAACAT
Organism: Nicotiana sylvestris; assembly: GCF_000393655.2. Lineage (NCBI taxonomy): Eukaryota > Viridiplantae > Streptophyta > Magnoliopsida > Solanales > Solanaceae > Nicotiana > Nicotiana sylvestris. Next base: position 20,152,306 of record NC_091064.1, read on the forward strand.
CTACTACAATGGCGATCAACATCTTAATATCATACTTTCCATAGATATGAGTGTCGTCTATGGATATTACCGGCCGACAATGCACAAAATCATTAATGGCTAGTTTAAATGCCCAGAACACATATCTGAATATATTTTCTGGTATTCCGAAACTCCGCTCAAGCTTCCATTCAACAACAGTCCCTGGATTAAAGTGTTGCAATGCAGCCATGTACCTGGGTAGAGCGGCAAAGGACTTATCCTAGTTACCATAAATAATTTCAAATATACGCCCGAGAAATGCTTTTCTTTTGGTAATGGTACATCCATATACCAGGTGGACAGATGTTATACACTCTTTGATCTTGTACCTTATGGATGCTTCAATGTATGGAATTAACACTAAAGAAATCAAGTCAACATTCATGTTAAAATGATTCCCACTGAATGTGTCCATTTCACAATTGTGGGTGCCATTGTATTTCCCTACAATTCACATATTTGTTTTCAACTTTCTCACATGGAACATCCAATTACAACCTTGAAGCCATCTACGATAAATAACCTTGTATACATCCGGATTTGACTCATGAACCACGATCTCACGACACTCTTTTATGTTGTACATTTGCACCACCCTGCTTAGGTGCACGTTATCAGCAAAAAGTATGCCCTTTCACAATATCGTTGCTCTAGATTCGTCTCATATTGCTATACGAATTTCATCAAGATCCCTTGTAAGGGCATCAACATCCTGCATACTTGGAAACTGATCAAGGTAGGGAATCTTCCTTGAATGAAACGACACATGAGACTCGTACAATCTTGGTTCAACGGGAGGTGGAGCATGCTCCTCGCCAAATCAGGTTCATCATTCCCGTCCTCATCATCATCACCCTCATCAGGGAAAGGTGTCTCATCTCCAGACTCATTAACATTGTTGTTATAATCACTATCATCTTCCTGACTCTGTGCATTTTCCACATCCCAATTAAACATGTCGTCTTGGGGAAATTGAGTAAGGACATGACCTTCAAGTTGCTCATTGTCACACCTCCTTTTTCTCCCGCGCCGCCCGCGAAGGGGCGCGGAAGGGAGTTTTTTCAATTAAAGGACAATCGAAATGGGATTTGTTTATTTATTTTAGAGTCGCCACTTGGGAGATTTAGGGTGTCCCAAGTCACCAATTTTAATCCCGAATCGAGGAAAAGAATGACTCTGTATTACAGCCTGCGAACCAGAAATCCGGATAAGGAATTCTGTTAACCCGGGAAAAGGTGTTAGGCATTCCCGAGTTCCGTGGTTCTAGCACGATCGCTCAACTGTCATATTTGGCTTAAATATCTGATTTTTATACAATTATGAGCTCATCTGCAAATTTTTAACTCTTTACCGCTTTTATTATTATATTTTTAAAAGAATACGAACATCATTTAAAAACATGTCTTTGAATTGCGCACATGAAATGCACCCGCGATCCGGAACGCTTTTTTATTCAATGTTTTGGGATTTGGATTTGGGTCGCATAAATGCGCACCCGAGTTTAGGGATGTATTATTATTAAAATCGTGCCTAAATCGATTAGCGTATTATTATTTTTGGGTAAGACCGTGGAATTTTGCCAAACAGTCCATCCCGAAGTCTAAGCAATTTTAAAACAAATATTTACCGAGGAACCCGCAATTTTTATATTTTTATTCGGCGAGGCTCATCTCAGTCTTATTTTTAAGGAATTTGCAACGTCATGGACATGCATCTCGGACTACGTCACAATCAATGTACCCGTGATTGGAGACACATTTCGATTCCGTTGAGATTTGGATTTGGGTCACATAAATGTGCACCCGAGTTTTAAGAAGGTAAGATTAATTAAATCGCGCCTAAAGAGTCTAACGTGTTATTATCTTTCGGGAAGGCAGTGAAATTCACTAAACAGTCCATCCCGAATTCTAAATATTCAATTAAACATTTATTGAGGGCCCCGCAATTGGTGCGTTTTATTGGGCGAGACTCATCTCATTTATTTTTAAAGGACAGTCCTAAAATGCCTACATTTTTCTCTATTAAATTTGTCTCTACAAAATAAAAGAGAAAATGTCTTAATTTATTTACATGCTTGAGTTGTTATAGATGGGTTTCGAATATGATTCATAAAATCTGAAAATGATGCAAACAGGACAGTCCGTTGCCACTGCGGGCCCAGGCCCAACGTGTATGGCATAAAACTAGACCTGGGTCGTCTTATTCACATGTTACTACCTAGTTACATTATACTAGGCATGTTCTCAGTTTGTCAAATTAAAAAAAAAACTTAGCAATCTAATTTTAATCCTAGACCATTTACATGCTGAAATTAACCAATACTATTTAACTAAACAATATTCCTACAAGTTCTGAAATGGTCTATTCGTTTGATTTTTAACTAGACGGAGTTACTACACCATTTATTTATTTTTAGGCAATATATAGATAGTTCATCTGTTAAGCTATCGTCAGATGTTCCACTATATATATTAAATAGTTACATGATTCTGATTTTTGTAAGCTAAATAATTTATATATACAAATAAAATTCAGAATATAATTAAAATAAATTTAGAACTTCAACTCTTCATTTTCGTATTCATGCTTCATATTTCAGTTACAGTAACCAGCGTGTCAGTTGTGTACCTGATATTGGAAGCAAAAGAAAAGGGAGATCAGCAGAAATTCAGTAGCATACAACAACAGCAACCCCAACAACCAGTAACGACCAGCAACGAGAAACCAGTGACAAATTTTAAAATCGAGATAAAAATCCCGAAACACCAACAACAATCAACGGTCAGAAGCCAAGGGAATCTTTTCAGAGTTGAAAAACTAATTAATGTTTAACCCTTAATTTCTGAATCCGTATATCAGAATATTTAAATTGTATATCAGATGTATACTATTCTTCTCTTGAATTTCCAGAATGTTTTTCTTTTTATTTTTGGAGTCTTAGTATTTTCGGAATTTTTCTCTCTCTTAAAATTCAGCTCCCTTTTTTATTTCTCCCCTCCTTCTTTTTTCTGTCCTCCTCTTTATTACCATCTTTCATCATTTTTAAACATAAAACTCACTATCTTCTCACTCATCCCCCTTTTAATCCCACTACCTAATATTTTGTCATCCACTACATTAAACAAATACCCCATTATATCTTGTCCATCATGCTTATATTAAATAATTGCATTATTCCCCACCATTATATCTTGTCCCCCCATTATTGATTATTTTAATATTATTTTAATCCTAATTGACAGAGCACTCAAAATAAATAATTGTTCAGAATTTTAATTCCAAAAATACCCCTCTGACCTTACTGAAATTACCATTTTGACCCTGAAAATATTGTAATTTACCAATCTACCCCGTCAGCTATAATAAGTTCAACTAATCAATTCTAACCAAAATATAGCAGCTATCACCAATTCCTAATCAGATTTTATGAACAAACTCAAACTATATGATGAACAACAAAGAAACAACTTGAATTATTTTGACTGAACAATGTTTTTATACAACAAACTTATTTTCAGATTCACCAACAATGACAAACAAATATATTCAAAGCATGAGCTCAAATTCAAATTAAACTTTAAACAAAATAAATAAACAGATTCAAATCACTAAACTCAAATAATCAATTGATCTTCAAATTAAATTCAACAAAATTACAACAAAGATACATGATTCAAACTAAATCAAAAATTAAAAACCAAAACATAAACTCACATTAAATCATTGAATTAAAAACGAACTTCAAACAAAATGAACACGAATTAAATCTATATTAAACAACAAACATGACGGATTCAAATGATTTAAACTGACACTTTTCTATATTAAAACTAAATCCTTTTAAATTAATAAAATAAACTGAAGAAATAATTAATTGGACTTCAATTTAAATCTAACAATATTATAGTTAAACTAACAATTTCTTTCTAAAAATAAACAAGAAAAATGAATGAAACAAACTGAAAGATAAAAAAAATGATGAACATGAAATTAATATCAAACATATTTGATTTCAAATTCGAAAAATATCAAACAAATTACGGACAGAAACTAAATTTAAACCTACTAACCGGATCGGAACGACGAAGAACTTTGAATGAAAACAAATCTGTCCGGAAGCGATTATCGCACCAAAACAATTCGACGACGAAGACGATCCGAATAAGAGAGAAAACACACAAACACAAGCAGCTCTTTTTACTCATCATGGGAAATTATAGGTTTGGATTATCAGATATGATGCCAAATGCTTGGTTTTACAAGCTCAAGGACATGAGCAAAATCAGCAGCATGAAAACGAAGCAGAAGGCAGCATGTTTGGATGGTGAAACAGCATCGAGGGCAGCCATGGAATGGCGATGTCATTCATGGTGGTTCGACGTGAAGGAGGAGAAGCAGCAACGGGCAGCAATGGTGGCGGAGCAGCACGACGGGCAGCAGCACCATGGACACGGCAGCAACTTAACGGAGAAGAAACAACAACGCAGCAATGAAGCTAGAAGAAGAAGGAGACGCGACCATGGCAGAAGGAAGAGAAGCATCAGCGTCGGGGTGGAGCTGCAACGTCGAGCAGCAGCACCATGGACACGGCCATGGCAGCAACAACTTGAAGGAGAAGAAGCAGCAACGCGACGGGGGGGCTGGACTCGGAGCAGCTGCTCGACGAACTTGAAGACACAGCCATGGAAGCGAGGGGACGTCGTGGGGGGTGAGGGTGGTTGTGTTGTGTGTGGTGTGTGTTGAAGGTGAAGGATGGGGGGGAGGGCAGCAACCATGGTTGCTTGGGGTGTTTGGGAGCCATGGTTGCTTGGGGTGTTTGGGATTTTGGAGAAGAAGAAGAGGGAGGGGGCGGGTAGTTTTAGGTGTTAGGGTTTTTTGGAGTGGAAAATGAAAAATGGGAAGATGGGGGTGGGTCTTTGGGGTTATGGACTGGGTTGACCCGGTTTGAAATGGACCGGGTCGTAGGGAAGGTTGGGTATTTTTTGGGCCTGTGGCTTGAATTTGAAGAAGAGCCCAATTCCGATTTTCTTTATATTTTTGCTCTATTTTCTTCTACTTTCTAATTAATAAAACTAAAATTCTAAATTAAGTTATAAACTAAATTAACTTATCAAAAATACTAAATAATTCCCAATAACTATTATCGCACATTTAAATAACAATTAACGATAAAATCACACAATTTAGACGTTAATGCTAAAATGCAACATACATTATTTTTTTATTATTTTCTCATTTTTTGTAAAACAAACTTAAATAAATACTAAATGAAAATGCGACATATTTTATTTTTTTATATTTTTTAAACAAATAAACATGCACAGACAAAAATACAAATAATTATACAAAAATACCACAAAAATTCAAAAATTTCACACTAAGGAAAAATCGTTTTATTTTGAATTTTTTTGGGAGTAATTCTTTCATAGGGCAAAAATCACGTGCTTACACTCGTTTCACTGCACAATCAATAAAATAATGAGTTTCTCAAATTCATCCAAACATTACATATAAACTTTATTACTTCACTTACAAACATAATGTGTTGATATCCCATGATGCACATTATCCTATTGATGATGACTCCCGGATAGACCACCATGATCCAACACACCAAAACTAGGCATATTCCAACTGTCCGTTGGTTTATAACTTGTAAAATTCATATATGGTCGGTACCCCCTATGAAATATATGATTGTTAATACAAATTCAATACATAAAAAATAAAACGTAACACAAAGGAAAATTGAAGTTTACCACTTAGCTTGTGAATTACGTAAACTTGGGGAGAAATTATGTCATCGCTCCGAATTCGCCCATGGAGATAAGTTTAAATATGGCCAAACCCTTTAACCCGGAACCTGTTTGGATAAAACTGGTCCAAAAAAACTACCCGATGATTGAGGGATATCCCTATTTTACGAAACCTCATTATTACGAACATCTTCAGCCTTGACGAACATTTCCAACATTTTTATCATAAGTTCCCAGTATTCACCCGGAGTCCTCAAAAAATCTTTTAGAATTTCCTCATCTTCGATGTTAAACCCAACATAACAAGCAACCCCTTGCGGAGTAACAGAATACGGATATCTCCCCGTTACTCTAATATTCACTAAACGTTTGCTCACACTCATTTTTTTACATAACAACGATACCAATCTATCGTACTCCATTCTAAGTGGTAACTTAACATGATATTGTGGAGATTAAATATAGCGTACTGTCATGCCCCAAACTAAGGGAGGCACGACTGGCACTCGATACTGTATTCGATCGAGTTATCCACTAAACATACTAGCTAATTAAATTGGGGGCCCTACAGATCGGGCAGCACAACATCTGAAATACTAAGCCTGGACCATTAAGGTCATGACCTGAATAACAATAAGCCATATAAACAAAAGGTAGACGAGCCAAAATAATAAAGTACTAGCTGGCCGACGAGGCCGCGATTGGAGACATACATGCCTACACACATATATATACATGCCAAGCTTATGGGCTGGAGATTGAAAGCTACAAAAAGAAACCCAGAATATTGTGTCCACAATAGTCTCTAAGAGTGTCATAAGCACTGTCGGAACAAGGCCCCGACTATACCCAAACTGTACACAAAAGTAACCATCCTATGAAAGCTCCAGGAAGAGGTGGAGCTTACCAACTCACAGCTGAACCCCAAAATCCTAGCGGAGGGGTCGATCAGAGTCCCTACCTAGACCTGCACGCACGAAACAAAAATGCAGTGTCCCCAGGCAACGAGACATCAGTACGAATAAAAATGTACTGGTATGTAAGGCAAAAAGTAGAATCATACATAGCTGATGTAAAAAAAAATAGTGAAACCACCTGACACTGAAACTCTTATAGACTCCATGACCGACATCCGACCTCATAGTAATCAATTATGCATGGTATGCTCGTGTATGCGTATGTCGTGAATACATGTATATTGATGCAAATACATGACATACCCAACCAAATGCTAGCAATGTCGGTCTCTCCGGGTAGCTAACCGGTATCATATTACCAACATGTGGCCATTTGTATAATATATATAATTTTTCGGGAAAATAGGCCCCTTACCTCCGATTATAGCTCGAAGTCCATGCATAATATGTCATGTATGATATGAACTTTGAATGCACATAATATGCCATAACAAGAACTTAGCCAATCTTGGCTCATAGATACTCTTATCCTCATGATCTCATAATCACCTTCGTATCGCATACAATTGTCTCGTGGACTTTTCTTTTGAATTAGCTTGAAAACTTAACTCAACTTTTTGAAAGATAACTTAACTCTGAAGATGTTCATAAAAAGCTTAAGGTGCTTCACTTAGTCCTTATACCTGATTTTTTGATAATAGTTTAGAGACAAGTGTTTTAATAGTTTAAACGTAAAATTTATATTTGAGATTTTTGGAAATCGATGTGTCACTTTAGAGATTTTAAAATATACTTTAACAAGGAAGAAGGACAGATCGTAAATACTACATGCCTTTATTTTGTTTAGTCACACAACCCAAAGACGAATAAGAATTCATATATATAAACATATGGATAATAAAACCGACAAAATGACATATATAGATGTCGAATACCCTAATTAACCGAACGAGTGGAATATCAACCTAATAGCATCATGAAAATACTTCAGCTACGATCCCAATACCTTTCACAGAAGGTCTTTCTAGCAATAGAATAGTAAAATATCACATTTGATGTCCTAGGAATTTCCAAGAATTCGTGCAAAAAGGAAGGACGGAGCTTAGCCTTAATATACCTTTCCAACGAACGTCTGAATGCCTGTAGTTCCTTCACGAAAGTTGTTCCTTACATCCTAAGCTTCGTGAACACTATATATATGCAGCTTATATGCACCTATAAATAGTTCATAATTGAGTTTAAATCGGCAGATTTGCCATATGACCCTAACTTGACGAAACGTCCGTAGAACTTTGTAAAAACGATCATAAAAGAGTCCTAAGATGATTACCTTGGAAAATCAAGTATAAATCCTGAAGAACCAGCAAGAACAACAAATTCCTATCTTCCAAAAATAGCTCCAAACACAGCTAATAGAAGGGGGAAACGATTGCAAAGCGTAGAGATTGAGTTTCTAGGCACGGGGACAAACTTTAACAGTTGAAATCGTTAAAAACGTACCTTAATCACTTAAGAACAGCGTGGAATCCTCTCTTCAGCTCCCTCACTGTTTTGGGACGAAAATGAAATGTTTTGGGGTCTTACAAGTCGGATTTGCCGACTTATACCACTTGTTTGACCCGACGCGGTTCGCGACCCAGTTTCAACCTGGACAGTCCGGGGTAAAAAAGTCATAACTTTTTACTCCAATGTCCGTTTGATGTGAGGATTTTTTGGTTGTGAACTAGACTTGTAGACCTTCAATTTGATAGGTTCTGGGTCCCATAACTCATTATATATTGGGAGAAATGATCTGATACATTTGACCCAAGTTTAGAAAAATTAGTAGAGAAATTTACGATAACCTTTGCCGACCTTTATTTCGCAACTTGCTTGACTCCAAAACTTAACATGTGACCTGTGTGATATTATAATATCTCATAATACTCTATTCTTAGCATATTAGACACTCTTAGTCTTATCCCACTGGTGCAAGTTAACTTAAACCTTCAGAACGCGTGGGGTGCTACCCGAGCCATTTCTTTAACCACGAACCTTTGTTTAAGGGATTTCATTGACCTAAAGCTTTAGTTAGTTCCTTGATATTACCACACATTTTCAGTCTTATTCTCCCAATGTACTATACCCAATCGTATATACCTAATATAACCACGCCACATTACGTATATTACGTAAGAGAAGAGAAAAAACACATGGGGTCTCACACGTACTGAATTATCATCCACCACAACCTTACTCCCTATCCTCCAATATAATGAAACCCTACATTTTTGCTCTTCCGACATTATGACAAAATGCAAAATAACTTAACGAACAAATATTTTGGAAGACCTAAAGGATCCAAAATGAATTTTTACCTAATTCTGAAACTCCTTAAATAAGAAAAAATCAGTCGGGAGGTTTCAATAATTGAGGTATAGTGCATGCATAATAGGCACTATACCCATATGAATTATTGATGGGTCAGTTAAGTGCAGATGAATTAATATAATCTTTTGATATATAAATTTATATGCAAAAGAATATATTTCAATATCAAAATGGTTGCCTATAGCTAATGTAAATATTAATTTTAATAATAGGATAAAAATAAAAATTAATATTACTTGGGCCCACCAATTTCTCTAACGGGGTATGGTGGCTAGGTCGGACAACCTTTTCCGTAAACAAGTCCGGCCCCCAACCCCGCTCCCAAGGGAAGCCCGAACTTGGGATTCAATAGGGCTCACCCTTAGGAGGGACATATGATATTTTATTTCACAGGGTAGCTCATCTATATAGCATAATTGAAAGCGGTCAAAAAAGGTTGTTTCCATAGCGTTACGTAGGCTTAGCGGCTGAGTTAAACCGACCCAACCCACATAATATGCTTATTATAGTCTTATATTTCGTGTAGGAAATCACATTCAATGACCTTGAAAACGGACGGTCTTGATTTTTTGACCCCCATTTATCTTATAAACAAATATTTAAGGTCAAAAGTCAAAAACGTTACCTATAGGACAAACACGGAACAGCATTTGTTATACTTAAAATTTTACCCATAAAGCAAGCGGGATCACAAATTTAATAATGGTACCGAAGTGTCGTACAAATTATCCTATTTCATGCTCAACCAAATTAAGGGGGAGGGGGTTAGTAAGCTAGACAGTACGTCGGCCAACCAGAACAGTGGGCCATTACAATTAAACAGTGGAAATAAAAACATATGCTTATCCGATAGTTAATTTAAGGACCCATATACTATTAAGATAACGTTACTTTAAATATCATAGTCCCCCAACTGGAGAACTGATTTTTCCTTTGATTGGAGGACTGTGACAGTTACGAAAAAGAAAGCTTTTGGCAATGATGTCTCACTTTTTCTTCTTTAAGGCTTCAAACTGACACATTAACTTTATGATATCTTGTTGGGAGGAAGATATTAAGTGAAGAATTTTCAAACATAATTCGTGGTTATATCTATTTTCCCATATAATATCAATGAATAGCTGATTCTTGAATTTCCTTCATTTACCTAAGTTTTATCACGTCTGGCTAACGTTAAACTGACATCATTAATGTTGATGACGAAAATTGCTGATTAGACTAAGTGGTCAATAAAAAAAATCAAGAAATCTCTTGCTAATTCCATTTTACGGGGGAAAGATATACGTAAATACTTCCATTTTCATCTAGAGATTGGCTATATCTCATCCGTTCAACTAGATATTATGACCACGGGGTGGTTCCAGGATCTAATATTAACGTGTTAATTCGACCCCTAAGATTTTTATTGAAAATTATGACGAGCTATGAAAAGGTTATGACGACCTCTAATATTAAGACGAGCTATGAGAAGATTAGGAACTTGATATCATATCAGGCGTGATAATTTGCTCATCGGCAAGCCCCAAACTTATATTAGTCTTGGAGTAGATGTAGTGGAAATCGCTTTCACTAATGAAAATGCATGATCTTTTTTATCAATTTTTTATTTCACTCCGTCATATATACATAAAGTTCCTTTCATACACCGTTACGAGGATGGTATATGAAAGGAATGATAAGTCATTTTGTTATGTCGAGAAAGAGGCAAACCCGAAAATAAAGAAGATAAAGAACATTAAATTTTAACGTGGAAAACCCTTCAAATCGAATGTAAAAACCCCGGGATCACAAAGATCCAAAAAAGCTTCATTATAACAATAAGAGGGTTACAAAAATTCTTCAAATTGGCTACACAACAAGTGCCAAATACGGAGTAACAGTAGCAACAAGAGCAGCAACTAATCAATTGAAGAAAGAGTATAATCCACAAAAACGAAATTGGTGTTCGAGGCACAAAATCAGATTCTACGAGTTTCGAAATCCAATCTTCACCGTTCAAATTCAAGACCAAGATGTTAAGAGCATTAAATCAAAATTTCAGCCAGATCCAATGGTTAACAAATCAGAAAATGTGATTTGAATGTTGGCTGGTCGGAATAAGATCTGCAGCAAAACAAATATTTTTCCTCTCTTCTCTCTTGACGAAAACTCTCTCAAAAACCACTCTTATGTGCTTAAGTCTTTCAAAGACTTGTATCAATGAGCATAGAATAATTTTTCAAGGTTGTCCTATTTATAGATCATGAGTGGTGCTTTCTCTTAAAGCCAAAACCAACTCTAAATAGGAACAAAAACCGAATCCAATTCCGAATAGGAATGGAAACCAAAAGAGAATAGGATTAGGCCATTGGACCTTTGGCTGGACAACATGGATATGTGCCCAACAAACTCCCCCTCCAGCCAAGGGGCCAAATGTGTCTTCAAGTAGAGGAACTATTGACAGGCTTCATGCCTGCCAATTTTCTACAAAATTCATGTTTATCTGCAACCACCGCCTTTGTCAGCATATCCGAAGGATTTTCATCTGTGTGCATCTTCTCAACCTCAAATAATTTCTCTTTCACGGCCATTCTTATCCAATGATACTTTCTATTTAAATGTTTGGTCTTAGAATGAAAAGTGGAGTGCTTGTTGAGACAGATAACACTCTGATTATCACAAAATGAGATGTACCTTGGCTGCTCAAAGCCAAGATCATTAATAAACTCCTCCATCCATAACAGTTCTTTGGCACCTTCTGTGACAACAATATATTCGGCTTCTGTGGTGCATAGAGCTATGCACTTCTGTAGTCAAGATTGCCAAGAAACAGCTCCCCCTGCAAAAGTGATCAAATAACCGGAAGTGGATCTTGAATTATCAAGATTGCCTCATAAGTCAGAGTTTGCGTAACAAACAAGTTCAGGCTTGTCATTGCCAAAGCACAACTTCAAATATGCAGTACCTTTCAAATACCTTAATATCTATTTTACTGCATCCCAATGTTCTTTTCTAGGATTCGAAAGGAATCTACTAACAGTACTAACGGCATGTGCAATATCTGGTCTAATGCAAACCATAGCATACATCAAGCTACCAACGACAAAAGAGTAAGGAATACGAGACATCTCCTTTTTCTCTTCATCAGTAGATGGACTCTGACTAATACACAATTTGAAGTATTTAGCAAGAGGTGTACTAACCACTTTTGCATCTGTCATATTGAACCTCTTGAGTACCTTCTCAATGTATTGCTTTTGGGACAGAAATAACTCATTTCTATCTCTGTGTCGGTGGATTTGAATGCCTAAGATTTTCTTTGCTGGCCCCAAGTCCTTCATCGCAAACGATTTGCTCAACTGTTTCTTAAGGACTACAATTCTGGATTTATTCTTGCCAACAATAAGCATGTCATCCACATAGAGCAATAAAATAATAAAATCATCATCAGAGAACTTTTTGACTTTTTTAAATTTTCGAAATTCAATTTCAAGTGAAGTTTAAATTTTTTATGGACAACTACTGATTCCAAAAAAAAGTAAAGCAATTTCTTAGGGCCAAATGGGGCCTTAATTTTCTCATAAATTCAAGCAAACAAATTCCCCCAAAACTCAACATTCTAATAAGCAAATTCCTATATTCTCCTCTTATGTGCCACGTGCCAAGTATATAGTAGTCTTCTAAGGCATGCTATATATGAAGATGTGATTGTGACACGATTGTACTTTTTTGTTATGAAAAGACTAACTGAGCAAAAGCACGATAAAAAGGTTCAACAAAGTCTGCCGTCTGCCAAAAAGTTTACTATTCAGCTGACATCTTAGATGTTGTTCTTCATGTTAGAAAAAAATATTTGACTGAAATAAGATAATCGTTGAGCTAAAAAGAGGTCCCTTTTTTCACAAATTGCAGTTTCATTAACTTATAGTGCAATTATTGAAGATCCTTCTAACATGTGATTTGAAATATTTGGTCACTGTAGGTCTCTTCTTGTACGAGGGATAATGAATAATTAATTTCGAAATTAAATTTGAGATGATCTCGTCTCACGTTGGAATTGGAATAAAATTACGATATAACAAATATCAAAATTAATTATTCTAGGTTTATAATATTATTTTTATCTTTATAAGAAGATAGAGTAATAATCTCAAAATAATTAATTTTAGAATAATTTATTTTTCAATCAAACGGACCCCTAAATGTATTCTTTCGAAAGTCGAAACGTGACCAGAAATATTGGGACCCCTCGACCCTATGGTTGCGCTAAGTCTATTAGTCAAATAAAGCAAACAGGAGAAAGAAATTGACCTCGAAACTATACATTACTACTCCTTTCGTTTTAATTTTATTTGGCGTGATTTTTTTTTGGTACAAAATTTTAAATTTTTTTGTAAAACCTATGATCTTAAAAGTTAAAGGGTATAAGCTTGTGGGGTTTGTGACTATAAAAATTTTTCATTAAAAATAAAAATAAAAAATAAAAAGTTTAAAATTAAAATATTTCTAAATATAAATATATATTATTTATTTTTGAACGAACTAATAAAAAACGTATATCATATAAATTAAAACGGAGAAGATATTAGTCAATGGAAAGCTAAATACATATTACATAGTAGTAGAATTAGACTCTTAGTTTGTAGGTTGAAATTATCCCGCACTATTTAAAATATAGTGGTTGAGACCGTGTACGAAGTATACTGTATGTGGTGGACATCTATAACAAAAAAACCTTTTGAATGGAAAATCGAACATCAAAAAATGAAAAAAGTAAAGTGCTATATAAGACGAGAACGATTCATTAATTCTACTGGCCATGGCATATATATATAAGAAGATTATAAATGAACATGTTGGCACAATTATTTCAACTTATAAGAAAGACCTTTTAAGTGTTGTAATGAATCCTAAGGAATCGTTTGATTGTTGGTTAGAGTTATGCAAGCATTAATAATATAGGAATTAGTTATGCAAGTACTACTTATGCATGAATGAGTGAACATGTTGGCACAATTATGTCAACTTATAAGAAAGACCTTTTAAGTGTTGTAATGAATCCTAAGGAATCGTTTGATTGTTGGTTAGAGTTATGCAAGCATTAATAATATAGGAATCAGTTATGCAAGTACTACTTATGAATGAATGAGTGAACATGTTGGCACAATTATGTCAACTTATAAGAAAGACCTTTTAAGTGTTGTAATGAATCCTAAGGAATCGTTTGATTGTTGGTTAAAGTTATGCAAGCATTAATAATATAGGAATCAGTTATGCAAGTACTACTTATGCATGAATTAGTTACGTGGGGAACTTAGTTATTTAGAAATTAGTTATACGGTAGTTATGTAAGGATTACAACAATAACAACAACAACAACAAAAAAGCCTATAAAATTTTACAAGTGGGATCTGAGGATAGTGGTGTATATGAAGATCTTATCCCTACCTTATTAACGTAGAGAGACTATTTTCGATAGACACTCGGCACAAAGAAAGATGCAAAAGGAAACAATAACATAAGTAGTAACAACAACAAGACAGATGATAAGATAGCCAAGGATAAGAGAAACAACATATAGTGGTAAAATCTAGAAATAAGAAAATATGAGAATAATACTAATAATATAGATATGTATATATCACACCCCAAACCTGGGGATGCGTGGCTGGCACCCAGTGTCGTACTGGCCCGAGCGAACCACTCTGTAGTTTTTTTGTAACTATCATGGGTCAACATGGCCAAACTCGTAATGTATAACTACAAGTGGGACACAACTCGTAATGTATAACTATAAGTGGAAAAACACTGTATCAATGAACCAACTTTCTTAAAACATAAACATATATAGATTGTCAAGGCCTATGACATACTGTACAAAATGAACATCTGTCTACAAAGCCTCTTAGATTATTCGACATCAAATGGGACAGGGTACGAGCCTACCCATAAGTCTGTAGCAAAAACTCTGACATGATGACTTATAGACTCGGTTGCACTCCGAATGAGGTGGAGTCTTACTGACCCTTCGTTGAATACCAACCTCGTCTACTATGAGGGCTTGTCAAACTAATTATCTATACTTGCAGGCATGAATGCAGCGTCCCCAACAAAAGGGCGTCACTACGGATAATGTATCGAGTATGTAAGGCGGAACTGAAACATAACAATAAGTCGACATTAACTAAAGACATATAAGAATCAACCTGAATCTCTGAAGTGCCACCATATATATATATATATATAATACTTTTCTTTGAGACTATTATCCATATCTTATAATACATGAATGCCCAACTGATCAGTGGTAACTGCCCAACCAGCCATATCGCAGTGGTATATAAAATGCTTCTCTTTGAGACTATTATCCATATCTTATAATGCATGACTGCCCTGATCAGTGGTAACTGCCCGACCAGCCGTAGCGCAGTAGTAAATGCATGACTGTTCGACCGGCCGTAGCTCGGTGGTAAATATGTAACTGCCCAACCGGCCGTAGCTCGGTGGTAAATACATGACTGCCCGACCGGCCGTAGTTCGGTAGTAAATAATGATGCATATAGTACCATTATGAACATTAACATCTTTATCAAATACCTCAATAGCGAACTAGATACATACTTAGACATGCTTGAATATTATTTTACGGGAATGAATAACATAGACATCCTTAACTGCTAAGAGTAGAATCACTTATGAAATAACATTATGTTTACGTATCGTTCCTTGGATCATGCCAAAAGAAGGAAGAATTAGCCTTAACATACCTGACAAGTCAATCTCAAGCTCAAATATCCCAAGATTTTGGCTTTGCTCATCTTCGTGGATTAAGATAAATTGAGTTAACCAGAAGGGTTGCACTTCTTGTAGTTTGAATAGGAAATGAAACGTCCATAAGGGTTCTCCAGGGAACACTAATTCTATATACAATCAACAATCATCCTAAAATACAATCAATAGCAACAATCATTAAATTTATTCATCCAAAGAATATTTCACGTGTAAACAAGGCACCTTATGTGTTATGACTCATCATGCACATTGGTGCCACCTTGGCCTAGCTTAGTGCCATGTGGCAACCCATAGAAAAAATATTTATCCACTTAATTACTTAAAATACTACTTACTTTTAACATACTTTATACACCTTGCTATTATAGTCATGTGGTACCATATAAAATCAATACATACACTATTGTTTTATTAAAATAATCATATAAAAATACATATATTTTCTCAACTTCTAATTTTTCTAATCTCATATAAAGATTACAAATTTTCGTACGCTTAGTTCTTAAAATAGTAAAAAGATAACCTTCTTTTCTTGTGAAAAAAAATAATTTCTATCTTTACAATAAAGAAAATCTCATAAACTTTCTCATATTACGTGTATAATTTAAAGCATATTCGAAAGTAGTAATATTAATAACTGAAGTATATAAAATCATATTTTTCAAACTTTTGTTAAAAAAATGCTCCACTCAAATTACCATATCAAATGTATATAACAGCATCAAAGTTGTTAAACTTACGGAATTTTACAATAACATAGTAACAATTCCTCTATAATCTCATGAATGGTCTTAATCCCTTCAATCTCATATGAATTACTACGACTCATCCTAATATTAAAGTACGGGATATAACAGTACAAAAGACATGCTCAATTTTACCTACTAACCTTCTACCCTAATTCTTGAACTTAATATCCTCCTAACAAGGCTCATGTTCTCTGAAAGATGAAGCAGCACGCCTAATCACCTCTCCCCTATATTTCTTTAGTCTATGATGTACTTTCAAGGTTTTGCGCCTCTCAAGCACAACGAAAAGAGGAAAACAAAAGCACCCCGCTAAAGTTTTTTACAAAACTAACGAAAGCGGTCTTCAAACTCACATTAGAAGAATGTTAGATGAAAAGAAACCTCACTCACACGTTCTTCAATCCCGCAAGATTGCAAGAAGCGTTGAATAAGCGAAGAAGAGGAAACAAAAGAGTAAATCACTTTTTTGAAGCAAGAGCTTAGAAAAACTAATCAACCATCTTTATTTTCAGCATATTGAGTCCTTTAAATAGGTCTTACAATGAGCAAAATTGATAAGGTTAAGAAAAATTAATGCTAATTAAACTAGAATAAGAATAAGGCAAAGAAAACCTATCCTAACAAAAATAGGAAAAAAAATTCTAGTAGGAATGGACTACCAACTAACAATCCTAGTTTGACTGAACTATAAATTTGATCCTACTAAAACAAGAATCAAATTACTAGGAAATAAGAAATAAGAAATCCTAATCTTTATGGAAAAGAAATTCTAATCTTGAATGGATTCTTGTATTTCTTGGATTTTTGACCTTCTTGATCTGGCATTATTCTCCCCTAGTTAAAAAAGACTCATCCTCGAGTCTAACAACTTCCATAGATGGTACAGATTTGCTATAGTAAGAATGGAGACCCAAGGTGGGGAAAAAATGGGACCCAATGCTCATCAGGTTTTAAGTTACATTATGCTTGTTTATCATAGAGGTTCTTCACGTTATAAGCAAACTTAGCATGTGGTCTAACTAAATTCCACTTTTCGAGTTTCAACTTTCTACCAAGTCTTCTCCATGTAATCTTTCTATGTTGACTCTCAAACTTCAACATACGATATGAAGTTATTGGTGTTAGAACTTTATGAAACCTAGCCAACTCCATGTCTATATTTGACTTAAGCATGGAGATCAACGCTCTTCTTGGGAATGCATCAATTGCGTCGCTTATACACCAACAGTACCTTTGATGATAGCCATATATATATTTATGACGTTAAGACATCCTATTTCTCCAATATATGGACTCAAACTCTCTATTATCCACTCTTTTATAGGTAATCCTTCCTCTTATTCATGTATATTTTTATGAAATTTAGGATTAACTCAATATGCTAACTTGTTAGGGATGAGAGAGTCAACAATCAAGTTAATATTGTGTTGAGCATCTCTAAAAGGTGAAAAGTCAATGATACACATGGCTGGATATAATTTTTGAATTTTTAATTGAAAATCCATTGAAGAGGTCACGAACTTGCTATTCTTGTTTGGTGACACGATGATTAAGATATCAAGTCAAGAATATGAACCCGGAACCTATGCTCTGATACCAGATTGATGTACTTTCAAGGTTTTGCACCTCTCAAGTACAAAGAAAAGAGGAAAATAAAAGTATCACGCCAAAGTTTTTTACAAAATTAGCGAAAGCATTCTTTAAAATCACATTAGAAGAATGTAAGATGAAAAGAAACCTTATTCATACGTTCCTCAACCCCGCAAGATTGCAAGAACCGTTGAATAAGCGAAGAAGAGGAAACAAAAGAGTAAATCACGATTTTTAAGTAAGAGCTTAGAAAAACTAATCATGCATCTTTATTTTCAGCATATTGAGCTCTTTAAATAGGCCTTACAATGAGTAAAATTGATAAGGTTAAGAAAAACTAATCCTAATTAAACTAGAATAAGGCTAAGAAAACCTATCCTAACCAAAATAAAAAAACGAATTCTAGTAGAAATGGACTACCAACTAATAATCTTAGTTTGACTATAACAATAAATATAATTCTACTAATATAAGAATCAAATTACTAGGAAACAAGAAACAAGAAATATTAATCTTTATGGAAAAGAAATTCTAGTCTTGAATGGATTCTTAGACTGCTTGAATTTCTTGGATTCTTGACATTCTTGATCTTGCATCAATCCACCTATACCTCTCCTCAAACTCCCCATGGAAATCTACTCACACCTCCTTGCTGGGACATTTATGCTTATCCTCTTCACATGTCCGTACCATTTCAGACTCGCTTCTCGCAACTTGTTTGCCACGGAAGCCACTCCCACGTTATTCTGAATATCTTCATTCCTAGTCTTACTCTCTTAACATGCCCACACATGCACCTCAACATCCTCATTTCTTCTGCTTTAAACTTCTGAATATAGGAGTTCTTGATTGGCCAATACTTAGCCTTATACAATATAGTCGGTCTAACTACTATTCTATAGTAAGTATCAGTGGTGTATACTCATCACACAAAATACCACAAATAGGCCTCCATTTTATCTACTCCGCACTTATATGATGCGTGACATCATCGTCAATCTCCCCATTGCCTTGGATGACTGACCCCAAGTACTTGAAACTTCCTCCCACAGTGATAAGTTGCGTATCGAGGCTTATTTCCACGTTCATTTCATGATTCACGTTACTACATTTGCACTCCAAGAATTTTATTTTGGTCCTGCTTAACTTGAAACTTTTTGACTCCAGGTCTGTCTCCAAATCTCTAGCCTGTCATTAACTCCACCTCGCATCTCGTCGGCCAGTACTATATCATCTGCAAATAACATAAACCAAGGGACCTCCCCCCTGAATGTGATGCATCAGCACGTCCATCGCTAAGTCAAATGAAATGGACTAAGAGCTGATTT
This sequence comes from Nicotiana sylvestris, assembly GCF_000393655.2. NCBI lineage: Eukaryota > Viridiplantae > Streptophyta > Magnoliopsida > Solanales > Solanaceae > Nicotiana > Nicotiana sylvestris. The sequence goes on from NC_091064.1 coordinate 20,171,808, forward strand.
CTAATGCAAAATCATGACTATAAAGTGCTCTGAGTCTCCTTCTACTATCCTAACCCCGGTCTGAGCTCTATCTTGCATGTCCTTAATAAACCCTAGTATATGCTATAGGCACACCACTCGCCTCCAAACATCTTCATAAGACCTCTATTAGGACATTGTCATATGCTTTTCTATGTCAATAAACACCATATACAAATCTCTCTTTCACTTTCTATACTGCTCTACCAATCTTCTAGCAAGGTGAATGGCCTCAGTAGTCGGTCACCATGGTATGAAATCGAACTGGTTCCCAAAAATAGAAGAGGCATATTTTATTTGCCTTAGCGATGAACATGTTGACGTGGTACATTTAGGGGGAGGTCATTTGGTTTATGTTATTTGCAAATGACATAGTATTGATAGACGAGATGGGAGGGTGGATATTTGGAGACACACCTTGGAGTTAAAAGGTTTCAAATTGAGTAACATCAAAATAGATTACTTGGAGTGCAAATTCAATATCGTGGAGCATGAAATGGACGGGGAAGTGAGGCTCGATACGCAAGTTATAGCTAGGAGAGGTAGTTGTCAAGTATCTGGGGGCATTCATCTAATGCAATGGGAGATTGATGATGATGTCACATATCGTGTATGAGCCGTGTGGATAAAATAGAGGCTCGCTTCTGGTATTTTGTATGATAAGAATGTACTACCGAGACCTAAAGTAAGTTCTACAGAGTGGTAGTTAGATCGAATATATTGTATGGGTGGAGCGTTGGCTAGTCAAGAACTCCCATATCCAGAAGTTGAAAGTAGTAGAAATAAGGATGATTAGCACACATATTAGGAGAGATAAGATTAGGAATGAAGATATTTGAGACTAGATTAGTAATATAAAAATATAATTTAAGTATTGTTTATTTTTGTTCTAGCTTATTCTATTAAAATCAATAGTATATTTTAAATGTATTGTTTAAACAAAAAATACAAGTTTGAATAGAGAGTATTCTTGTTATTTTAGGTGTCACGACCCAAAATCCCACCTTAAGGATCGTAATGACACTTAGTCTCTAAAATTAGGTAAGTCGATCACTTACGACAATTAAACTAATAAGACATGGTATTATGAAGCAGATTATAAATGCGAAAATAAAGGTGATACAAACCAACACGACGATAATCACCAAAAATTCCCAATACTAGGTAGTATAGAGTCACCAGCTCTAGCCGAATACATAAAAATATCTCAAAAATTACAATATTGTTCAAATAGAGAATTGACAGTATAAATGTAAGGAAAGGATTCTAAGGGACTGTGACGAACTAAACAGCTCTACCTTGAATCCTTACGATCAAAGAAGCTCTCACAGCTTGGGTCCGCTACCTCCAACACTTGGATCTGCACAAAAATATGCCAAAATATAGTATGAGTACACCATAATCGGTATTCAGTAAGTATCAAGACTAACATCGATGAAGTAGTGACTGGGTTAAAGGCATTTGATACTTACTAGACAAATAACCTATGCAATGAATTTATCAAAGAAAACTGATAATAGGAATATAATGAAAAATAGTAACAACAACCCTTTAGAACATGTGCGATAACAACTCAAAATAATAAGCGCATGTTTGATCCCAAAACATCCAATAGAGGTAAGGCATGTGATGAAATGTCAAATACAACCATTAACTCAGGTAAGTGCAAAACACAATCTTTCATTCATTATCATTAGTTCAGCGTGAAACTAAGAAGAGAGATGTGCATAAGGCTACGATTGAAGAATGAGCGTGTTCTTGGGCCATCATAGAAACATAGATAGGGTCGACGGCGGAACGAAGAACAAAACTTTACGACAGCTTTTTCATAACATTCACTTGCATCACATACACAAGTGCTTATGAGAATGAAATATCAACCCCGCCTCAACACAATCACAACAACAAGAAGACACCCCGAAATATCATATAACATCATCAAAATGCCACCCTTATTATGCCGCATGTGCACATAAAAATAATATGCCACCCTTATTTCGCAACATGCACATATAGCTATCTTTATTTTGCCACCTGGGCAACCCAAAATAACGCCAACATTCTTTTGCCTCATGCACACAATAATAGATTAAATCACATAGCCAAAAATCTCGTGATGATACCCCCAATCAATCTGCTCAATATGTCCATAAGTTTCACGGTACCACAAAAATAATAATGCCAAGTACCACAATATCACAATAACGGTACCAATGTTTCATCAAAGTATAAGTTCACAACTTTCAACCAGTGCACGAGGACATAATAAATAATCATAGAAGTGGAAGGGTGTTCAATAAATAAAGCATGATTATGGCTAAGTCAATGAAATGATCATGATCAAATAGTCATAAAGTAGTCTCACAAGTTTCTATAAAGTTCATTATTACATTAAGGTATATTAATAGCATACGGTCTATTCCATTCAAAACAACACATAGTACCTGTATACACGCTCGTCATATCATGTAAACGTCACTTACCATATCATATAAATTAACAATTAGGACTAGCACCTAAGAGGTATTTTTCCCACACAATGTTAGGCAAAATACTTACCTCAATAAAGTTAAATCAATATTCTAAGAAGCCCTTCCCACATGAAACAGCCTCCGGACAGCTCGAATCTAGCTAAAATAACTTAATACCATAAATAAAAGCCATAGGAAATGATCCGAATAATAAAGCTTCAATTTTAACTAAAATCAAAAAGTCAACCCCAAGCACCACTCCAGAACCCAACAAACCTTACAAAGTTTGAATACTTATTCTGATACGAGTCTAACTATACCAATTTCATCCAATTCCGACCTCAAATCGGCCTTCAAATCATCAATTTATGATTTAGAAAAGTTTTTACTAAAACCCCCAATTTCTTCAATTCAATTCATCAATCAATTGCAAAATTCAAGGTTGGAATCATGAAATATAAACAAATTCGAGTCAAAAATGCTTACTCTAATCTAAGTAGTGAAAATCCCCTCCAAAATTGCCCAAAATCGAGCTCCAAAACCTTGTGAGAAAAAGTAACTAAATTCTGAAATAACTAAAAACGTAGCAGCTGTCCCAGTCCGAATCAGATCCTAGATGATCACAAAACTCGCGTTTGATAAGCCCAACATGATCCTTGCGAGATTACACCCAAGATAGCCTTTTGAACATGGGTGGATTTATAAGCAAATATATAGGGCACTTGAACCCATGGACTCTCCGCCAAACTAAGTTCTTTATGTACATATGTTTTAGAATTGGCTTAATACCATTTACTGGTACCCATGATACAAAGCGGCTAAATAGTGCACTTGGTTGAATGTTGAGTTATTACTTAAAGGAGCATGGATCAAGCCCAATTTAATACATTTCTATTTCTCCTTTTTAGTAGTGCACCTATGTAATAAAAATCCTAGATCTGCCTTTATTTTTGAATCACCCAATTTGGCCGTAAAATAAGGGATATATGGTTTTAAAGTTTTAAAGGAAGTCTGAAAATTTCAGGGATATAAATGGTATTTTCGTAATTATTTACATCAAAATAAAATCAGCAATAAAAAAATCTACATTTTAGCACCCAAAACTCATTCAGAACCTCCCAGACACAAACCATATATGTTTTTCAATCATAAAACACGCTACGAACCTGCTCGCGCACTCAAAGCACCAAAAAGAGGTCATCTTCATCCTATATTGACCATGGTCAAACTTCAAATCCTTAACTTAATTAGTTTTTCAACCAATGATGAAAAACACACCCGAGCCCCTCGGGACCCCGTCCAATCATACCAACAAGTACAAATACATTATCCAAACTTATTCAAAGCCTCAAAACACTCACAGAAACATCACAACAAAGAATCGGGGCTCAAATAGAATATAATTTCTCTTATGTTGTTAAATATTCATTCTTTCAAAAGAGTGTCCGAATTACACTTAAACACTTCATATTACTTCCAAACTTTGCACACAAGTTCATTTCAACTTCATAGACCTATCCAAAGTCTGAGAACACCAATTGGAGTCCAATAACATCAAAGTCAATTCTTGGTCAAACTTGTGAACTTTTAAGTTCTTCAAATTGCCAACTTTCGACAAATAGTGTCGAATTCTTCTATGAACCTCCAAAAGCAAATTCGAGCATACGTACAAGTCCAAAAATTATACGAACCTATTGGAACAATCAAATCCCGATTCCGAGTTCGTTTACCTAAAAGTCAAACCGTGGTTAGCTTTTCCAACTTAAAGCTTCCAAATCAAGATTCGTTCTTTCAAATCAATCCCGAACCACTCGAAAACAAAAAACGACCATACACTCAAGTCATAATACATTATATGAAACTAGTCAAAGACTCAAACTACCGAATGGAACGCTAAAGCTTAAAATGACCGGTCGAGTTGTTACATTAGGTTCTAATACAAGTATTACTAATATATGTATAAGTTGTTCCATTTTTTGCATGCATAAAATAATAAATAGATTCTCTCATAACTTATATATGTACTAATTATGCGAAAAAGAGAAATGTGAACCGAATATTGTATTAGCAATACTATATTTTATGTCGAAAGTTGAAAAAACTAATCAATCATTGTATAACTTATTCTAGATTCTACGTGGAGATTATTTTTTTCCATTTTTATAACCAAATAATATATAAAGTTATCATAATTTTAATACATGGATAACTCCTCTCTAACATACTACGAAACGACCCCTAAGAGTATGCGGTGTTGAAGCCACCTTTTTCCGAGGGATATTAATTAACTGACATTCTTTTATCGAAAAATTACATTATATAAGTAGGTAAAATATTATGTTTATGAGCCACGTTTTTAATTAAGGGGTGTCAAAATATAAAGAAGTAAACACATGGAGAAGTCAAGAGGAGTCAACCAATAGCATATATATATATATATATATATATATATATATATATATATATATATATATATATATATATTAGATCTCCTAAAAAAATTCATATATTTACTTTTCTATATTCTGCTTCTAAACCCCTTGGTAAAAAAATCCTTGTGTGTGGTACAATAAATAATTATCCATCATCAGTACTTGTATCCTGCATCAAAGCAGTGCACGTGGAAACCCTTCAATTCTCATACTGCAAACAAATTTCCTTTGCTGCAGTGGCGGACGTGGATTTCAGACGAAACATGAGACTTTGATTTATGCCACATGTGACGTGCCATTGCCGACATGGATTCTGATAAATGCTGTTGTTGCTGCTGAATTCTTAAAATACAGTGTCTTTTTCTTTTTATTTTCCCCCCCATGTTTTTTCATGTTTGGGACCGTTCCAGAAATTTATCATGTGTCCTGTTTCTCTCAGAAATATTGAATGATGAAGGGAGGCAAGACTTGGAGGAATGAGAACCAAATGAAACAATATTGTTTGTGATGTGAAATTAAGTTTAATTTTTCAACAACCATTTTGATATTATTGGTTCATGTTGTGTGTTATTAGTTTAAGTGACGGTATATCAAAAACAGTCTTATTTCCCCATACGAGGTAGGAATAAAGTCTGCACATACTCTATCTTTTCCAAATTTTATTTGTGGAATTACATTGGATTAATTATGTTATTATTATTGTTGACTCTCTATCTTAGACGAGATATAAATAAGGTCTGCGTATACTTTTCCTTTCCCGTACCTTATTTGTAGAATCACACTAGGTATGTTGTTATTGTCGTGTGTTATGAGTATTATGAGTACTTAGCATGGCAAAACTAAAATTTAATTTCTTCCCTTACCAACCAAACCCCAAAATTCAGATCATCCATTGTTCTTTTTCCTAATTAGCCAATGAAAATGTATCACTCTTTATCAATCTACAGCAATATATAGAGAAAAAATGGAAAACATCACAAGTAAAGATATTTGCTACAAAAGGCAGAAGAATTTCTCTGATTTCTTGATGAGCCGCGTGTTCTTCTTTCTATACATAAACACTCAATCCTAGGAGCATGTCATAGACGGAGTCAGGATTTTAAATTTATGGGTTTTCTGATCATTTTAAGTTATTGAGTTCTAAATTAATAATTTATATATATCCAATAGATTTTATTAAGATAAATACAGGGTTCAAACCAAAGTTACTGGGTTCAGCCAAACCCGCTCCCGGCATATATATTTTTCACATGTAATAACTACTGTTGATATTATTTTCCCTCTGCAGTACTCCTTTGCTTTCCCTATAAAAATATCGTCCAATCTTCATGGACTGCAAAACGATTAGCTAAGCAGCCCCATACACTAATTTCAAGAAGATCTTTTCTTTTCTTGCTTCTGCTGCCTCTTTAGAGCCTTCTCTTTCTGCTTAGTTTTATTCTCCAAGTAAGTAGTAGTGAGCCTTCTTTGTTTACTCGGTTTTATCTCCTTGTAAATTTAGTAGTAGTTCCTGCGTTGGTAGAATAATTAAAATACGTTTATTTACTTAATTATGTATTCAAGACGTTCCATCATACGGAGATTTTTTTTTATCATGGCCCAAACACATGAAAGTTATTTTAAAAATGGGTGACAAAATTATTCGGACCCAAAATTTCTTGTCTGGTCTGATATGTTAAATTGTGTGATCATTTAATCTAAAAACTTAATCTGTTCGTGAAATCACACTTTTATTTATTTTAATTATATCTTCGACAATAATCAGTTTTTTATACTTTTTTATACTTTTTTTTAGTATATATATTTTTAGCCATGCAAACGATTTAATCTCTTCTTCTTCATTTCTTTTGGGGTTTGAATTTGTATTATTACTGATCATATGTTTATTTGGATTCCTTCTTAAGTAAAACAGGCTGAGTGTAAGCTCAACATTTTTCTGCTCGTCTGAGGAAAAGTCATGACAAAGTCTTCAAAAGTCTCACAACAGGCAAACCAAGTAAGAATTATATATCTATTCCTATATACGTCATGCACCTCTATCTTTATATTATTAGTGTAGCTGCACTATTGATGATAGATTAGTTATTATTTTTGTCAGGTTAACAAGTATTCTTTCTGTTCCATTTTTATGTAAACTTATTATTATTTTTATTATTTTGGGAGTCAAATAATATTTCGTTGACCATATTTTATATAAAAAAATTTAAATTTTTTGAATTGTTCACTATTATGACTTATAGTACTTTTATGTAATTTCTAAATATATAAATTTTATTTCAAAAAATATAAAAAATTTATATTTAAATTTACATCGAAAATTAGTAAGTACCCTCGTACTTCAAAAAGATTTACATAAACTGAAACAGAGAGAGTGATACTTATCATAAAGATTTATTCGTAATTATTTTATGCTTTAATTGTATAAATATTTTAATCCAACCAATGCATAGAACTTAACACTTTGGATATCACTTCCTTCATCCCAATTTATGTGATGATGTTTAATTGAGTACATACAGAGTTTAAGAAAGAAAATAGATATTTGAAACTTGTCATCTAAAATAAGTCATAAATATTTGTATAGCTTTACATAATTTTATTAAGGGTAAAGAAATAACAATAACAACAACAACAAAAATAGTATACCTAGTGTATTCTCACAAATGAGTTATTGGGAGGGTAGTACGTACGCAGACCTTATATCCATCTTGTGAAGATAGAGAGTATATTTCCGATAGACCCTTAGTCGATTCTAAGGGTAACACAGGTATTTTAAAATTAAATTATTATTAAATTAAAAAATATAATATTATTTTAGGACTAACTATATAAAGGAAAGAGTGTTAAGGTAAAAGGTAAGCATAAACCCACCTAACCCCTTGGGGAAATTAGCGGGAACACGAAAATTAAATAATACACGAGGGTGGAGGCAGTCAATATTAATAAAAGCATGTGTACCATGATTTGTGATGGAGAACCATAGACTATCATCATACCATCTTTGACCAATTAAAGAAAGGGTATTTTCTTTTTTAACCAGCGCTAGAAATTATTTATATTTGGTAATCAAAAAAGTATATATATCGTCGGTTGTTTTAAGAGTAGCTATACATAATCATTTTCCGTTAAAGAAATGCAACACTTCAATTTTTAAATGCCAAATGGGTCCCTATTGGTCTGTGTTTGGGCGCACAAGGCTCCTTGCTCCCCTCACCACCTCCCTCTCAAGTAAAGGACATGCATCTTCTTTGTGTCCAATGCCTTTCAAATTAACCTGACCAAAAAACATAGAATCAGAAATTTCAGAAATATGGTCTTAATTTGATTCTCTTTTCTTCCTCATATTCGGTTGTGACATAACTTAAAAGGGAATTTTGTATGCCTTTTCCCCCTTACATTTTGGGTCAAGTTTCTTGCAGCTATTAGTAAAAGAGTTTATGTAATTTTATGCATACATGGTATAAAGAAATATTTGACAATCAGATTGCTTATAAGCTAAGGTATATTACAGGTAAAGGTAGTTGATAAACAATAAATATTGTTAACATGACAAAAATTACTCACTCCATTTTAATTTATGTAGCAATATCTCCTTTTTAATTTGTTCCGAAAAAGAATGACAACTAAATTAACTCAAACCTCTCATTTTACCTTAATGAATAGCTTTTATAATCACATAAATATCTATGACTTGTTTTAGATCATAAATTTCAAAAGTCATCATTTCTTTTTTAAACTTTGTCCCTAATTCAAACTTTGCCGCAAAAAGTAAAACGAAGGGAGTATAACCGACTGCTAGGATAGGCTAAACCAGAGGCGGTATGCAGCATTTCGTCAATGCTCAACTAGCCTACAATGCATATTAGGAAAGGACCAACCACCTCTAGGTTAAGTTACACTCATTGTATGAAAAATCTTTACCATATATATATAAACTTAAATTTATTCGAGAATTCCTCTATATATATTCTGCAGTTTTAACGTTATTCTCTGACACCACTTTCTTTTCAGACTATAAGCATGAAAGAATCACCTGATCCTCCATTTGAAGAGACATACAAGAATCTTTTTGACAACATTAGTAATGAAAAGGATTCAAACAATTACGAAAACCTCTTCTTAGTGGAGAAATGCGAGTTGCCTCTTGTCGATCTTTACCAACTAAATTATGGAGACGAATTCGAGAGAAGAGATTGCAAGAAAAAAATAGCCAAAGCTTCAAAAGAATGGGGTTTTTTCCAAGTGATAAACCATGGAGTTTCACATGATATTTTGGCCAAAATGAGAATGGAACAAGTCAAGCTTTTCAAGAAGCCATTCAATGAGAAAATGAATATTGACAAGAATCTTAACTTCTCCGAAGGAAGTTACCGTTGGGGAACGCCGACAGCTACTTGCCTTCGACAACTTTCTTGGTCGGAAGCTTTTCATGTTCCTCTCTCTGATGTTTCCAGTTCAAAGGGACTCAGCAGCCTCAGGTACTCGGAATTTTCACTCTTATGTTTTATTTAATGTGTGTGTATGTGTGTCCGAAGCCCCACTTGTGAGATTTCAGCGGATCTGCTGTTATTGTTGTTATTGTTTGCATGTTGGATTTAATAAATACACTAGTAGTGTATAATTTTTTTTTTTTTAGTATCAGTATAATTTAATATGTTGCGGAAGACCGTTACTTGTAACATATTAAGGACAATACGAGTAGTTACCTTTAGGTAATTTGGTTGCGTAAAAATCATTTACTCTTTCGATATATTGAAGTTACACTCGTGATACTCTATATCCAAATCTTCTTTGTCTTCCTTTCTACATCTCTCCCTATAGAAGGAGAGGTTCTTGTGTTTTGCACAATTTGACAAGTAGGAATAAAATGGTGAAATAACGAACTAAAATAAGCAAGTACTATTTGTATTGATTTACTTTTTTTGTGAAGAATCAACCTAAATAGCCGCCACTCAACTGCCTAAATTAGAAAAAGATTAATCCTACCGGCTATACATGTACAAAAATTTATTTTAATCAGATGATAAGAGAGATTTGTTTTCTGAAATCCGTATGTTTTGGAGGGATCAAACTAATGTGCCAATACGTAATAGACTAAATCCTTGCTCCTTTAGGCGATAAAACGGCATAAAACAACGCAATTGCATGTGCCATTAATTAAGCTATTTTAGTTTAATTAGCTCTTTGGGGTAAAACCCTCAGAAGCTCTCCTGCAATGTAGCCAGATTGCCAGAAGTGTGCTAGGGTTTTTAAATATTTAGGACAAAACAATTGTTTAGCCTATTACGAGAATCCATATGACAACAAGTTTTTCCTTTTTTATTTCTTCTGGGGTTGTGCTGAATCTTTGAATTATAAAATAATACTACGTCTTAGAAAAGAAAAGGGATAATTGCCTTAATTGTAAGATTATTTGTCTAAAATACCTTTTATTTTTCTCTTAAGGGTATCCCTTAATTTTAATTGTTTTTTTTTTAAATAGAAACAAAACAACAAAAAAACTAGCTAGAAATCAGTGAGGGAATGAATCCCCAATATGTCCCATGACCACCAAAAAATACTACTATGTAAGAATGTATCCTTTAAATAACGCTTTATTAATTGAAGCAGTAAGAATAAATCTGAAAAAGTAATAAATGTTTCTTGTTTATCTAAAATATTAAATATCTAAAATAAATTAAGTTTGCAAAATGATTCATAGTTAGAATCGAAGGAATAATTGATAAGAAATGAAATTTGGGCCTAAATCGACCCACACAAGTTAGCTCACACAACTGATGTTGATACTCAGACATCTGGAGGGTGAATGTAATATAATATGAGGGTCTAAATTTGTTAAACGAGAATTAAAATGGGTGAGACTCTAACGTGAAATAGATCTTGAGCCGAACACACATAAAAATTAACTCATTAGGCAAAAATTGTCCAAGATCAATTAATATACTCATGACCAATGCGGGACTCTGGAAATAGTGGGGATCAACTTGTCACTAATTATGTTTAGCAGCTTTTGATTCAAACTCTGTTCAATTTGTACGACAACATTTGGGTGCTGCTGATTTGGATAGGAAGGAATTCTTTCTCCTAAAAAGTGGAAGTAGTACATGAATTGCATTGCTGTTTTGATAATTTGATTTGATGGTTTATTGACGTTTTGGGTCTCCTCACTATTATAGTAAGATATGTCTCCCAAAAAAGTGAAAGTGTATCAATTGAAATTACTTTCTAATGCATGCATTGGCATGTTTTTTTGGGAGAATGTCTTATAGACCGTACTTTTAAAATCAGCTTATTCTAAAAAATATTGAAATGCTGGTTTGATAATTTGATATGATGGGTTTTTGACGTTGTGGGGCTTCTTACTTGAGGATCCAGTACTTTATTATTGTAAGATATGTCTCCGATAAAAGTGAAAGAGTGTATCAATTGAAAAATACTTTCTAATGCATGCATTTGCCATGTTTTTTCGGGAGATGTCTCATAACATGTTTGACCGTGCTTCTAAATTAGCTTATTATGAAAATATTTTTTTTCAAAAGTGTTTTTGAAAAAGGTATTTTCGGTGAGAAGCTGTTATATTTGGTTAATTAATTTGGAATTACTTTTGAGCAACAATTAGTATTTGATCAAGTTTTTAACAAGTAATTTGTATTTGGCTAATCAATTTGAAGATCACTTTTTAACAACAATTCGTATTTGACCAAACTTTTAAAATGTGTTTCTAAGCATATAAGGAGCCAGGTTGATTAGTTACTACAATAGTTTATGTTCTCCTTCTAAAAAAGTAGAGGATCAGGAGCTAATTAAAGGGAGAAATAAAAGATCACTAGCCCAGAATTAAAACTTATAACATCTTTTTAACTCAACAATCCACATCATTGTGGTGGGGTTAAGGCCAATATTAACCCCTACCTATATATTAAGATCCAAAAAATAAGATATAGACTATGAAGATGTAATGCCTAACCCATCCAGTTACATAATCTAAGTTATTAGACATACCTAATAACTTTGTACTATAGAATTTAGAAATATTTCTTTTATATATATTGATTTCATAAAGAATTTATACTGTACGGTTCAATGTAACTTAGCGCAAATAGCAAATGATTATGCTATTTGCCAATTTATGAAGGGGAACCTTAAAGCAAAGGTAAAGTTATCATCGTGTGACTTATAGGTCACGAGTTTGAGTTGTGAAATCAGCCACTAATATTTGCATTAGAGTATGTTATCTATATTACACTCTCTTAGGGGCGGCCCTACCCGTACCCTACGTGCACATGTGATACTTCATGCACCGAACTGTTTTTTTATTCGCTAATTTATCTTCTTAGAGTCCTATAAATAATAATTGCTTGGAATCTTAATCATGAGTATCTTTCTCTTTTTTTTTTGTGTGTGTATGGATATATTCAGCTCGACTATGGAACAATTTGCAACAACATTATCTGAATTAGCACAGCAATTAGCAAGATTATTAGCAGAGGAATTGGGACATGAGTCAAATTATTTCAAAGAAACATGTTTGCCAAACACTTGTTATATAAGAATGAACAGATATCCAGCTTGTCCTATTTCACCAGAAGTCTTTGGATTAATGCCACACACTGACAGTGATTTCCTCACAATATTACATCAAGATGAGATAGGAGGATTGCAATTACTGAGAGATGGGAAATGGATTTCTGTTAAGCCTAATCCTCAAGCACTTGTCATCAATGTAGGAGATTTGTTCCAGGTACTTGAACTACTATTTTCCTAAATTTTGACATTATTTTAGAGTAGCAAGTGGGCGGGGCGGGTCAAACTTGAGCGAATCTAAATGGGTCAAACTAATAAATAGATCATGATTCACCTTGCCCAATGTCCTTTATGAAGAATTAACTTAAATAGTCGCATACCCAAGTGCCGGATGTGTAATATATGTAAAATCTACGTATAATATATGTATAATTATATATAATTATTTTTTTAATCTATATATATTAACTAAAAAAAGTAAACAGACTGGCTATTTGTGTAAAGATCCCCAAGGTTTATTTGGATCAAAATGGATTGGATCACGATAAGTCAAATAACTGGTCCTAATCAAATCAACATGACCCAACCTCATCTCCTTTTTTTTTTTTCAAACAAAATGTGAAAGCTAATATAGCTTTTTTTGGTTAAATAATTAGTTTAAGTTCTTCCAAATTCGCTTATCCATATCTCCAAAATTCATTTTCTATATGTGTTTGGGTTCGAGTTGCATATTGATCCGTCATGTTACATTATTTGACTCATTTTGACTCAACAATTTGATGGATCATTTGGGGTCCAACCCATAGAGCCAAGTCAACAAATGGGTCATAAACCAACTTGTATAAACTTAGGCATTTTGGGGCGAGTTACTAAAAAAGATAGGATTAATTTCGTCACCTCTTGATTGTTTCAGTTTAAAGGGCGAAGATTTATCAATAATTACTTTTTCAGGGTAAAATTTCTCTAGTTCTACAAATTAATTAATGAAATAATGTTTGATGAGGCAGGCATGGAGCAATGGCGTATACAAAAGTGTGGAACACAGAGTTGTGACAAATAAAGTAAAAGAGAGGTTCTCAACTGCATTTTTCTTATGTCCATCTTATGACGCAGAAATACAGAGTTTTGTTGAACCTTCTGTTTATAGGAAGTTTTCGTTTAGAGAATTCAGACAACAAGTCCAAGAAGATGTTAAGAGGTTTGGTTATAAAATAGGTCTACCTAGGTTTCTTGTATCAAGCCACTAAGCACAAATATTTTGCAGTTAAATGCCTATATCATAATCACACTATCTGACTTTTAAATAGTTAACAAAGACAAGAGGCTTAGTTTTTTTTTTCCCTTTATTCCCCGTATGTGTCACAATGTTTAAAACGGGTTAATATCTATTCCTTTCGTTCAATTATATGTGGTATTATTTAGTTATTAATTAACCAGTTCCGAAAGAAAATGAGAAGTACTATAGTTTTACTTTAATTCCATACTTCATTTTCGTAATACACGAGCTCACATGTACTATTGTACACCACAGAATGAAAGGAAATTTCATTTTTGCACAAATTAGAACTCTGATTCCCAAATTCAAGTTTAAATATCAATACTTTATGAACTGTCCTTTCTATCCTTTTATTTCTTTTGTAGTTGTATGTTGCCTTCTATCCAATTTTCTCTCATCTCCCAATAATATGACCGAACAATAATAACAAATTCAGTGTAATCCCACAAAGTAGAATCTAGGAAGGGTAGAGTGTAAGTAGCCTTATCCTTAAAAAGATATAAAGGCCGTTTCGATAGACTCCCGGCACAAGTAAAGATAAAAAGAAGTAAAAAAAAAAAAAGGCAATAATAACAGTAAGATAAGATGAAAATTAGGGGTGTCATATGGGCAGGTTGAGCTGATTTTAGATGGTTTAATTACCAAATAAGATTTTTTTTTTTTCTTTTGTTATGGTCATATATAATATATCAAATAAAAAAGAATCATTTTAAAGATATTTGGACAAATTTGATCACGGATCAATATGGGCTAAAAATCTGTCCAACTTTAGATAAGCTGAGATAAGTTGGGGTCAAAATGGGTTGAGTTCAACAATATACGAGTCAATGAGTAACCCGACCTTGAACGGATTGAGCGAGTTGAATGGGTTTGGTCATAAATTGCCACCCCTAATGAAAATACAAGACTAATACTAAAGTTATCTTATGAAAGAGAGAACAACAAAAAACACATTGTTTCGACCCAAAATAAGGCTTTAATTAATGAAATAATTGATAATCAAATATGCATATACTGCATCTGCACTCAAAATCAAAATTGAAACAGTAATTAATCCCAGGGACTTAACCAACACTCCTCAGGCTTTTCTGGATATCTCTCTGTATCCTGACAATAATCATAAATCACAAGGTTTCTTTGTACCCAAGCATAATCCAATTTCTGGTCACTTGATAAATGCCAAGAATTGTATTGATCCCACCAGTTTTCAGTGGTGGTTGAAACACAAGAAGGAAAAGGATCTTCCCATTGGCAACCATCTACACTAAAATCTTTATATGTTGAAACAAATGGTGCATTTTTCCAATCTGTTTTCTCCAAACCACCCCTAGTAGCCCAATCATCTGCATTCCATATGCTCGAAAACAAGTACATTGGCTTCTCATTAGGGAAGAAATTGTTCGTATAATTCGTGTTTTTGTATACCCTTATCGGAACCTCATCCACGAAAAACCTGCACACACGAAAATTATGATGTTAATTAAGTCTAATTGTGAACAAGGGCAGACACACTTTGTTGGTAACACGTGCTATCGAATTGTATTTATATTATATGGTTGAACGACTGTAATGTTTTATAGGGATTTTTTTTATTTTTGGCCCAGCCGCCCAAATATACAAAATATATGCACTGATTATATATATGATATGTATATTATGTATATTGTATGCGTGTTGTATGTATATTTATATTTAATATACAAAACATATACATTTGCCCTCCATATTTTTCATCTTCTAATGTTTGTGATTTCTATTAAGACGAATCTATGTTATTCGGATTCTTCAAAAATATTATTGTATTATATCGTGTGCTCCAAAATTGTATTACTTTTAGATGATCTAACACACAATGTTACTGATATTTTTTAAGAGGCCGAACAATATAGTTGAGAATAATTTGAAAGTTGAAAGAGATACTTACACGAGTTGGTGAGAGTTCCAAAGAAGAGAATAGGAATGGAAGTCCTCAGTAGGGTCAAACCAGAGAACGTGCCTCATCTCACGCCCACCAGTGCCATTTTTGTACACATTGGTCTGAATAAGATAGGGTTCCCCTGTTCTATTTCCCAAAAACTCAAAGTCTACCTCATCTCTAGTTGGCCCTGCCCCATCTTCTGTGCACATCTGCACTCACATACAATCCCCCATTATACACATTTTCACACGTGTTTAACTTGTAAACAATAAAATGTAACAAAATTCATAAACTTTCACGTCAACTAAAACATAACTATGGGTAATCATCCATAAAAATTAGAATTTGTAACCGGAAAAATAAGAACACATCACTTGTTGCAATCAGTGGCGATTTCTGCTAAGGAAGTTAAAAAAAAATTAAAAATTAAAAGAGACTATAGCCAGGAATAATAGAACCAGCAATCTCACAAAGGTTTTGAACCCTCTTGACCACTTAGCTACACTTTTAGGTCATGTCAAGGAGATTCAAAATATAATATATAAAACTAGTGGCAACATGTTAAAAGTACTCTGGTTCTTTATTTCATTGATAGAAGTCTAACGAGAAAACTCTTTCTATTACTTGGAGAAGAGAATCATTGGTTTAACCGGAGAATTATGTAGGAAAACAAACCTTCTTTCTTTGTTTGAAGCAATATTTTTTGAAAGTAATAATTCCATTCAATTTCTTTTCAGAAAACTTACTCGTCGTATAAATATTTTTTATACAGTTAATATATATAAGTTAATTCCTTTTTACATTCTTACGAGATTTAAATTTTGCATTGCTAGAGCTGACATTTATTCATGCATACAACTTCAAGAATCTTGCAACTTACATAATAAGCCGTGACAACACCAGCAGAGTCACCTCCTACCAATTTCAACTTCATGCTAAACCAACCAAATCTGTATTTCTGCCTTGTCATAAATCCACATCCTGTATAGAAGAAATACATCAAAGTTAACTATCAAGAACTTGAAGATTCAAAATGAGAAAATAACACTGTACAACCGCTCTCAAAATAATAGCCGAAAAATGTATATTTTTTTTATATATCTATATTTCTGTATGTTATATACAATAAATATACAAATTTTATACAAGTTTGTGGCTATCGAATATAAATAGTTTTGGCCGAAGGCTACAAATATTTTTTTTTACCCATATGCCACAAAGAAATGAAAATGTGTACTAAATGAAAAGCACTGAATTCTTGTGTTTTAAGTACCTGCTTTGTGGTCTAAGGAGAGATACCAGATCTGTCCATCTTCAGAAGTCTTGAAGTGAGATTCAGGACAACTTTTACTAAAGTTGTCATCAAATGAACCTTTAACTTCAGCTTGAGATAGTGAACAATAAATAGCAATTAAAACTGCAATTAAGAGAAGATTAGCCATTAATGAAGAAGCCTTTCTCTCCCTTAATGTTTCTTGAATTAAGCTCTTGGGAGAGTAATCGGAACTGAGTGAGGCTCCTCAGCTGTATAATATGGTAGAGTAATCCGCAATTGTCGCTTGAGTCATGTTGAGAGCAGAAAAGAAAATTAAAATATTGCTAATGTGTGTTGTGTTTGGTTTGTGGCCTAGTCTAATTACATCTTTAACCTCGTTAGATGAACCAAATTATATAAAGAAGAAAATGTTTGGTTTTCTACTAAACAAAAATAAAAAGGACGGCCTATGCACAAAATATTCTGTGCTCACGTAGGCTCCGGAAAAGAGCCGTATCCCAAGGAGTGCGATCTAGACAGCCTACTCTAATGCATGCATGAGTGGCTGCTTCCATATCTTGAACTCGTAATTGATAGGTCACACAGAGACAATGTTCTCAAATTTCTTTTGTCTCTTTAAATCCTGGTTTAGATACTTTGGTGGGATTTCGAGATCAATCATCTATCTAATTTGATTGATCGCATGAATAGAGTTACTATATGTTGGTGATTAATTCATCTTAGTTCTTCACTCTACACCCAACTAGTGTATAGTTTAAATATAATCAAGGGTGTTCTTTAATTTCTTTGCCCCTCTCTCTCATTATACACTAGTAAATCCCTCTTTCCAATTATTTTTGTAATTAAAAAAGTTGCCCTTTTAATAGTAAAAGAGGCAGATATGAGTTTGGATAATCAGAAAGGCAAATATTGTCTAGTACCAACAAGTTGGATAAAAAATTGCAAGAAAGATAATGGTGGCAGAAAGTGGAAGTTGGCTCTAAGATGCTTTCTTATGAGAACATGACTGCATTTCATTGGCCTTAATTATAAATTATAATAGAAATTAGAAAATTGTTCGATTTGACAACTGGATTTTCCTAATGCCATTACTCATTAGATCTCGGAAATTCCATTGATTAGTTATTTAACTATTCATTTTGCAGTTAAAAAAAAGCAGAAAAAGCAAAGGCATACAATTGTGAATCTGGTCAACTTAGCATTTAAACCGTTACAAATTTAAAAAAACTACTCCCTCCGTTTAGTTTTGACTTTTGACTTTACATTTCTTTAAGAAAAATAATGAAATATGTATTTTATAATTTTATCCATAATAATGATAACATTTAAAAATAATTTGGGTAAGTAATTAATGATAAGGGTAAAATAGAAAAAAAAGATTATCTTTCTCTTAATTTGTAAAAATAGACAAGTAAAAGTAAAAATATATTTTTAATAGTATAGTGAAAATAAAAGTGAACGGAGAAAGTGTTTATGTACTAATAGTTTAGGTTTGCGCTGTAAATCCTCATATGCTATCACGACCCAGATTTCCCACCATCGGGTGTCGTGATGGCGCCTACTATCGGAGCTAGGCAAGCCAAATGTTTAAAACACCTTTCCTGCTTTCTTGCAACAATATAATAAGCGAGACAAAAGCTAAGCGGAAGACTTTAAATTTAAAACAACTGAAAACTAAAAGTGCGGAAGTTTGAACCAAAATGCTACCCAAAGTTTGGTGTCACTAGCTCACGGACTACTACAGAATGCTACAAACAATGTCTGAAAGGAAAATACATCATGTTTGTCTGATACAAGATAAACAAACGAAAAACATGGAAAGGGACTTCGGCCTGCGAACGCCAGCTAGGCTACCTCGAGAGTCCCTGGGCTGAAGATAGCTCCCAAAAGTCCTACTGCTGCGGTCCGAAAGCTGCTCCCTGATCTGTGCACAAAAATGCATAGAGTGCAGCATCAGCACAACCGACCCCATGTGCTGGTAAGTGCCTGACTTAACCCCGGCGAAGTAGTGATGAGGCTAGACAGGACCTACCACAATTAACCTGTATAGATATATATAACAAGTGCAAGAAAACAATAATAAGATAATACAAAGTAAATCTGGGAGGGGACATGCTATCGGGGAGTAACAGATAAAAATGAAATATCGGAAATAAACAGAAGAAACTCCGGTTTCCATAATATATATATAGTGGACGGCGTGTCACACGATCCCATAATATCATATATAAGTGGACGGCATGCCACACGATCCCATAATATCATATATAAGTGGACGGCGTGCCACACGATCCCATAATATCATATATAATTGGACGGCGTGCCACACGATCCCAATTCATCTTTATCACAGTGCACAATATGTCACTGGCAACGGAGGCCAATAACCAAGTGGACGGCGTGCCACACGATCCCTTTTAACAATATATAGGTGGACGGCTTGCCACACGATCCCAATTCATCTTTATCACAGTGCACAATATGTCACCGGCAACGGAGGCCAATAACCAAGTGGACGGCGTGCCACACGATCCCTTTTAACAATATATAGGTGGACGACGTGCCACACAATCCCATATTATCATATATAAGTGGTCGGCGTGCCACACGATCCCATAATATAGTATGTAATATCTGACTTCATATAGTAGACCCCTTCAGGGGAGAATAACATCTCAATACCTTTAACCCGGCAAGGGTACAGCTAACAGCCCAAAATATCCCGACAAGGGAGAGTATATATCAGTCTACACATCCCGACAAGGGAGTACTCACAACACATTCTCTTTTTAAATCACCTCTTCCTCAACTAACACATTCATGTTCGAGCTAACGCTCCAAAAGTACACCAATCACAATTTCTACCTCAATCGTTCACATTATATGAAACTCATCAAGCAAACAAGGAGATTGTGTCACATTACTCGAATTAAAAGCAATTAAGACTCACGGTCATGCTAGACTCCGGTGCATAGATAACCGTCACCATGCCTATACACCGTACTCCACATTAGCAAGCAGCAAATAACATCCTAATCATATTCCCTCAAGCCAAAGTTAGAACAAACACTTACCTCGAATGCTCCAAACTCAACTCACGCTTCTAGTATAGCTTTACCTCTTGATTCCACCACCAATCCGCTCGAATCTAGTCATAAGTTACTCAATCACATTAATAATTACTAAATGGATCAATCCCAATGCATGAAAATAATTTTTACAAGGTTTTTCCCAAAAAGGTCAAAAATACCCCCGGACCCACGTGGTTGAAACTCGAGGTTCAGACCAAAACCCGGTTACCCATTCTCCCACGCATCCAAATATATGATTTGTTTAGAAATCGGACCTCAAATTGAGGTCCAACTCCTCAATTTGTTGAAAACCTAGGTTCTACCCAAAACACCCAATTTCCCCCATGAAAATCTTTGTTTTGAAGTTGAAATCATGTTAAAAGATGTTAAAAAGGGAATAAAATGAGTTAGAAATCACTTACCAATAGTTTTGAAGAAGAAAAGTTGTTTGAAAATCGCCTCTTAGGTTTTGGGTTTTTGAAAAAGTGGAAAAATGACTGAAAATCCCAGATTTATACATTTTGCTGGGGGCTGGCGCGGACCGCACAGAAATGCACCGCGGCCGCGCCGAGGGAGGGAAAAGTGGGCTTCCTCTGAACCCACCCAGCGTGGACCGCACTGATTTAGTGCGCGACCGCACTGGTCGACCTGGCTACCCCCTCTGAACCCCACCACGCGGACCGCACAGAAAAGTGTCACGACCGCGTGGCTGCCAGCGCGGACCCCGCGGAAATGGCCGCGGCCGCGCCGGACCTGCAATACCTGAACCTGCATTTTTTTAAGTTTAAGACCTCCCGGGCCCCACTCGAAACTCACCCGAGCCCTCGGGGCTCCAAAGCAAACATGCACACAACCTTAAAACATCTTACGGACTTACTCGTGCGATCAAATCGCCAAGATAACATCATATACATAGAATCAAGCTTCAAAATACATGATTTTCTCTCAACTTTCATAAAACTTAAATTCCCCATTTTAAGTCTGAAACACGTCATATGATGTCCGTTTTTAGCCAAACTTTAAAAATAGTGCTTAAAACATATTTAAGACTCGTACCGGGTGTCAGAACCAAAATACGAGCCCGATACCACAGTTTTCCGATCAATTTTCTTCTTCATTTTCCTTAATTAATTTCAGAAAATAATTTCACACAAAAATTCATTTCTCGGGCTTGGGACCTCGGAATTTGATTCCGAGTACACGCCCAAGTCCTATATTTTTCTACGGACCCTCCGGGACCGTCGAATCACAGGTCCGGGTCCGTTTTATCCAAAATGTTGACCGAAGTCAATATTATGCATATTAATATCAAAATTCATCAAACTTTTCACAAAATTCGCATATTCTAACATAAAAACTTTCTGGCTACGCGCCCGAACTGCGCACGCAAATCGAGGCAACTAAAAGCGAGTTTTTCAAGGCCTCGGAAGCGCGGAACAAGGAAGAACTACGGTGATGACCCTTTGGGTCGTCACATTCTCCACCTCTAAAACAACCGTTCGTCCTCGAACGCACAAAAGAAAGAAGTACCTGAGTCGGGAAATAAATGAGGATAACGGCCCCGCATATCGGATTCGAACTCCCAGGTCGATGCCTCAAGAGGTTGACCTCTCCACTGAACGCACCGAAGGAAAACTCTTCGACCTCAGCTGTCGAACCTGCCGGTCTAGAATAGCCGCCGGCTCCTCTTCATATTACAGATCTTTGTCCAATTGGACAGTGCTGAAATCTAACACGTGCGATGGATCTCCGCGATACTTCCGGAGCATAGATACATGAACCACGGGATGCACAACTGACAAGCTAGGTGGCAAGGCAAGTCTATAAGCCACCTCTCCCACACGATCAAGAATCTCAAAATGGACCGATGAACCTAGGGCTAAGCTTTCCCTTCTTCCCAAATCTCATCACGCCCTTCATAGGCGATACACAGAGCAATACCCGCTCACCAACCATGAAAGCAACATCTCTGACCTTGCGGTCTGCATAACTCTTCTGTCTGGATTGAGCTGTACGAAGTCTATCCTGAATAATCCTGACCTTGTCCAAGGCCTCCTGAACCAGATCCGTACCCAATAATCGAGCCTCTCCCGACTCAAACCATCCAAGTGGAGACCGACATCGCCTACCATACAACGCCTTATACGGAGCCATCTGAATGCTGGACTGGTAGCTATTGTTGTAGGCGAACTCTGCTAAAGCCAAAAACTGGTCCCACGAGCCTCCAAAATCAATAACACAGGCTCGGAGCATGTCCTCAAGAATCTGAATAGTCCTCTCAGACTGACCGTCCGTCTGGGGATGAAATGTTGTACTCAACTCAACCTGGGTGCCCAACTCTCGCTGAACCGCTCTCCAGAAATGCGAGGTGAACTGCATACCCTTATCCGAGATGATAGATAGCGGCACCCAATGAAGGCGAACAATCTCCCTAATATAAATCTCGGCTAACCTTTCGGACGAATAGGTAGCTGTAACAGGAACAAAATGCGCTGACTTGGTTAGCCTATCAACAATGACCCAAACTACATCAAACTTCTTCTGAGTCATCGGAAGTCCAGTAACAAAATCCATAGTAATCCTCTCCCACTTCCACTCGGGAAGCTCAATCCTCTGAAATAAACCATCGGGCCTCTGATGCTCGTACTTAACCTGCTGACAGTTCAAACAACGAGCCACATATGCAACAATGTCTTTCTTCATCTTACGCCACCAATAGTGCTGCCTCAGATCCTGATACATCTTCGCGGCGCCCGGGTGAATAGAATACCGAGAACTGTGGGCCTCCGCTAAGATCAACTCTCGAATCCCATCAACATTGGGCACACAAACTCGCCCCTGCAATCTCAATACACCATCATCATCTAAGGTTACTTTCTTGGCACCTCCACGCTGCACCGTGTCTCTCAAGACACACAAATGGGGATCCTCAAACTGCCGCTCGCGGATACGCTCTAATAGTGAGGAACGAGCAACCGTGCAAGCTAATACTCGACTAGGATCAGAAATGCCCAACCTCACAAACTGATTGGCCAAAGCCTGAACGTCCAAAGCAAGCAGTCTCTCACCGACCGGAATATAAGCAAGACTGCCCATACTGGCCGACTTCCTACTCAAGGCATCGGCCACCACATTGGCCTTTCCCGGGTGATATAAGATAGTGATGTCATAATCTTTCAACAATTCCAACCACCTCCTCTGCCTCAAATTCAACTCCTTTTGCTTGAACAAATACTGAAGACTCTTATGATCCGTGAACACCTCACACGCCACACCATACAGATAGTGTCTCCAAATCTTCAATGCGTGAACAATGGCTGCCAACTCCAAATCATGCACTGGATAGTTCTTCTCATGAACCTTCAACTGCCTCGAAGCATAGGCAATGACCTTGCCATCCTGCATCAACACTGCACCAAGTCCAATACGAGATGCATCACAATAGACTGTATAGGGACCTGAACTTGTGGGCAAAACCAACACCGGTGCCGTGGTCAGAGCTGTCTTGAGCCTCTGAAAGCTCGCCTCACACTCGTCTGATCATGTGAACTGAGCACTTTTCTGGGTCAATCTGGTCATAGGGACTGCAATGGATGAAAACCTTTCCATGAACCGACGGTAGTAACCTGCTAAACCCAAGAAACTCCGAATCTCCATAGCTGAAGCTGGTCGAGGCCAGTTCTTGACTACCTCTATCTTCTTCGGGTCAACCTGAATACCTGCTGCAGATACGATATGACCCAGGAAGGCGACCGAACTCAACCAAAACTCGCACTTCGAGAACTTAGCATACAACTGACTATCCTTCAGGGTCTGAAGAACCGCTCTGAGGTGCTGCTCATGCTCCTCCTGACTGCGGGGGTATATAAGAATATCGTCAATGAAGACTATCACGAACAAGTCCAAATAAGGTCTGAACACTCGGTTCATCAACTCCATGAACGCTGCTGGGGCATTAGTCAATCCTAATGACATGACCAAAAACTCATAGTGCCCATACCGAGTGCGAAATGCTGTCTTAGGGACATCAGATGCCCTAATCCTCAGCTGGTGGTAGCCAGATCTCAAATCTATCTTTGAAAACACCCTCGCACCCTGAAGCTGGTCGAATAAGTCATCGATCCTCGGCAGTGGGTACTTGTTCTTAATCGTCACCTTGTTTAATTGCCGGTAATCAATGCACATCCTCATCGAACCATCCTTTTTCTTCACAAATAGCACTGGTGCGCCCCAAGGCGAAACACTGGGTCTAATGAAACCTTTCTCAAGTAGATCCTGAATCTGATCCTTTAACTCTTTCAATTCTGGTGGTGCCATACGATACGACGGAATGGAAATGGGCTGAGTGCCCGGAGCCAGATCAATACAAAAATCAATATCCCTGTCGGGCGGCATGCCCGGCAGGTCCGAAGGGAAGACCTCGGGAAACTCCCGAAAAATAGGAACAGAATCAATAGACGGGACCTCAGCGCTGGAGTCGCGAACATAGGCCAGATAAGCTAGGCACCCCTTCTCGACCATGCGTCGAGCCTTCACATAAGAAATAACGCTGCGAGTAGAATGACCAGGAGTCCCTCTCCACTCTAGTTGGAGCAAATCTAGCAACGCCAAGGTCACGGTCTTGGCATGGCAATCCAAGATCGCATGATACGGGGACAACCAATCCATCCCTAATATAACGTCGAAATCCACCATATCCAAGAGTAACAAGTCAACACGGGTCTCAAGACCCCTGAATACCACAACACAGGAACGATGAACCCGGTCCACCACTATAGAATCCCCCACTGGTGTAGACACGTATACAGGAATACTCAAGGTCTCACTAGGCATAACAAAATAGGGTGCAAAAGAGGACGACACATATGAATACGTAGATCCGGGATCAAATAGCACAGAAGCATCCCTATCACAGACCAGAATAATACCTGTAATCACAGCATCTGATGACTCAGCCTCTGGCCTGGCTGGCAAGGCATAACAACGGGGCTGGGCCCCACCTCCCTGAATCATATCCCTGGGACGATCTGCTGCTGGCTGACCCCTACCTCTAGCGGTCTGAGCTCCACCTCTAAGGACTCTACCTCCACCTTTATGTCCTCTACCCCCGCCTCTAGCTGGCTGGGTAGGCTGTGGGGCAACTGGTGCCTGAATCATCGGGCGAGGACCCTACTGCTGTGAGCTGATGGAAGCTCGAGGGCAATATCTGGCAATGTGACTCACATCGCCACAAGTATAACAAGCCCTCGGCTGCTGAGAATAACGAAGTGGTGGTGCACTGATAGGTGCTGATGGTGAACTGAAGAGCTGCTGGTCAGAATACTGCAGCTGAGAACCACGACCACCTGGTGTACCATGAGAAGCCTGGAGAGCTGACTGTAAGGGCCTCGAAGGATGGACTCTACCATAAGAATCCCTACCTCCAGACGAGGTACCACTGAATCTACCCGAATGACGGGGCCTCTTATCAGACCCATGACCACCTCCCTGAGAAAGTGCCAACTCTATCCGACGGGCACAATCTTCCGCCTCCTAAAATGTAATCTCACTCCCGGCACTTATGTCCATCTGAACACGGATCGGCTGAACCAACCCATCGACAAACCTCCGCACCCTCTCTCTCTCTTGGTGGGGAGTATCACAATGGCATGACGAGCGAGATCAATGAACCGGGTCTCATACTGGGTAACCGTCATAGGACCCTGCTGGAGACCCTCAAACTACCTGCAAAGAGCATCTCGCTGAGTAACTGGAAGAAACTTCCCCAGAAATAACTCTGAAAACTGATCCCAGGTCAATGATAGCGACCCTGCTGGCCTGGCTAAACAGAAATCCCTCCACCAAGTCTTGGCGGATCCTGCCAGGTAAAAAGTGGCGAAGTCGACCCCATTGGTCTCTACAATGCCCATAGTCCGTAGAACCTCATGACAGCTGAAGATGAAATCCTAAGCATCCTCTGAGGGAGTGCCACTATATGTAGTAGTGAAGAGCTTGGTGAAACGATCAAGCCTCCACAAAGCATCCGCGGATATAGCCGCACCATCACTAGACTGAGCCACAATACCTGGATGGGCTGCCACGGCTGGCTAAACTGCTGGAACCTGAGCCTGAGGAGCTACCGGCTCTGGAGTATGAGTATTGGGAGTCTGAACTCCTCCCTCAGCATGGATGTGGTTGGAGCTATGGGAAGCAAACCCGCTCTAGAAATGCCCTCCACAAGCCTACCAGTCGGACCAAAGCGTCCTGAAGCACTGGAGTGGCTATGAAACCCTCTGGGACCTGAGCTCGGCCCACTGGAGCTGCTGGAGCTGGAACCCGTTCGTCGTAGTCAAAATGAGGCTCCACCTTTGGGACTGCCGCTCGGGGCTGAGCTCTGCCCCGGCCTCGGCCTCTGGCACGGCCTCGGCCTCGCCCTCTGCCCCTAATAGGAGCTGCTACTGGGGGCTCAGGCTGCTGCGCGGTAGAAGAGGAAGCACGTGTTCTCGCCATCTGCGAAAGAACAGAGTGGAAAGACAATCAGTACTTGAGAAACAGAATCGCACGACAAGAATGAACAAGGTGAAGTTTTCCTAACTCAGTAGCCTCTGCGGGATAAATACAGACGTCTCCGTACCGATCCCTCAGACTCTACTGAGCTTGTCCGTGAGTTGTGAGACCTAAGTAACCTAGTGCTCTGATACCAACTTGTCACGACCCGTATTTCCCACCATCGGGTGTCGTGATGACGCCTACTATCGGAGCTAGGCAAGCGAAATGTTTAAAACACCTTTCCTTCTTTCTTGCAACAATATAATAAGCGAGACAAAAGCTAAGCGGAAGACTTTAAATTTAAAACAACTGAAAACCAAAAGTGCAGAAGTTTGAACTAAAATGCTACCCAGAGTTTGGTGTCACTAGCTCACGGACTACTACAGAATGCTACAAACAATATCTGAAATGAAAATACATCATGTTTGTCTGATACAAGATAAACAAACGAAAAACATAGAAAGGGACTTCGGCCTGCGAACGCCAGCTAGGCTACCTCGAGAGTCCCTGGGCTGAAGATAGCTCCCAAAAGTCCTACTGCTGCGGTCCGAAAGCTGCTCCCTGATCTGTGCACAAAAAATGCATAGAGTGCAGCATCAACACAACCGACCCCATGTGCCGGTAAGTGCCTGGCCTAACCCCGGTGAAGTAGTGACGAGGCTAGACAGGACCTACCACAATTAACCTGTACAGATATATATAACAAGTGCAAGAAAACAATAACAAGATAATACAAAGTAAAGCTGGGAGGGGACATGCTATCGGGGAGTAACAGATAAAAATGAAATATTGGAAATAAACAGAAGAAACTTCGGTTTCCATAATATATATATATATATATATATATATATATAGTGGACGGCGTGCCACACGATCCCATAATATCATATATAAGTGGACGGCGTGCCACACGATCCCAATTCATCTTTATCACAGTGCACAATATGTCACCGGCAACGGAGGCCAATAACCAAGTGGACGGCGTGCCACATGATCCCAATTCATATTTATCACAGTGCACAATATGTCACCGGCAACGGAGGCCAATAACCAAGTTGACGGCGTGCCACACGATCCCTTTTAACAATATATAGTTGGACGGCGTGCCACACGATCCCATATTATCATATATAAGTGGTCGGCATGCCACACGATCCCATAATATAGTATGTAATATCTGACTTCATATAGTAGACCCCTTCAGGGGAGAATAACATCTCAATACCTTTAACCTGGCAAGGGTACAACTAACAGCCCAAAATATCCCGACAAGGGAGAGTATATTTGAGTCTACACATCCCGGCAAGGGAGTACTCACAACATATTCTCTTTTTAAATCACTTCTTCCTCAACTAACACATTCATGTTCGAGCTAACGCTCCAAGTACACCAATCACAATTTCTACCTCAATCATTCACATTATATGAAACTCATCAAGCAAACAAGGAGATTGTGTCACATTACTCGAATTAAAAGCAATTAAGACTCACGGTCATGCTAGACTCCGGTGCATAGATAACCGTCACCATGCCTATACACCGTACTCCACATTAGCAAGTAGCAAATAACATCATAATCATATTCCCTCAAGCCAAAGTTAGAACAAACACTTACCTCAAATGCTCCAAACTTAACTCACGCTTCTAGTATAGCTTTACCTCTTGATTCCACCACCAATCCGCTCGAATCTAGTCATAAGTTACTCCATCACATTAATAATTACTAACTGGATCAATCCCAATGCATGAAAATAATTTTTACAAGGTTTTTCCCAAAAAGGTCAAAAACACCCCCAGACCTACGTGGTCGAAACTCGAGGTTCAGACCAAAACCCGGTTACCCATTCTCCCACGAATCCAAATATATGATTTGTTTAGAAATCGGACCTCAAATTGAGGTCCAACTCCTCAATTTGTTGAAAACCTAGGTTCTACCCAAAACACCCAATTTCCCCCATGAAAATCTTTATTTTGAAGTTGAAATCATGTTAAAAGATGTTAAGAAGTGAAGAAAATGAGTTAGAAATCACTTACCAATCGTTTTGAAGAAGAAATGTTATTTGGAAAATCGCCTCTTAGGTTTTGGGTTTTTGAAAAGTGGAAAAATGACTGAAAATCGCGGATTTATACATTTTGCTGGGGGCTGGCGTGGACCGCACAGAAATGCACCGCGGCCGCGCCGAGGGAGGGAAGAAGTGGGCTTCCTCTGAACCCACCCAGCGCAGACCGCACTGATTTGGTGCGCGACGGCACTGGTCGACCTGGCTACCCCCTCTGAACCCCACCACGCGGACCGCACAGAAAAGTGCCGCGGCCGCGTGGCTGCCAGCGCGGACCGCGCGGAAATGGCCGCGGCCGCGCCGGACCTGCAACACCTGAACCTGCATTTTTTAAGTTTAAGACCTCCCGGGCCCCACTCGAAACTCACCCGAGCCCTCGGGGCTCCAAACCAAACATGCACACAACCTTAAAACATCTTACGGACTTACTCGTGCAACAAATCGCCAAGATAACATCATATACATAGAATCAAGCCTAAAAAAACATGATTTTCTCTCAACTTTCATAAAACTTAAATTCCCCATTTTAAGTCTGAAACACGTCATATGACGTCCGTTTTTAGCTAAACTTTACAGATAGTGCTTAAAACATATTTAAGACTCGTACCGGGCGTCGGAACCAAAATACGAGTCCGATACCACAGTTTTCCGATCAATTTTCTTCTTCATTTTCCTTAATTAATTTCAGAAAATAATTTCACACAAAAATTCATTTCTCGGGCTTGGGCCTCGGAATTTGATTTCGGGTACACGTCCAAGTCCCATATTTTTCTACGGACCCTCCGGGACCGTCGAATCACAGGTACGGGTCCGTTTTACCCAAAATGTTGACCGAAGTCAATATTATGCCTATTTATATCAAAATTCATCACATTTTTCACAAAATTCGCATATTCTAACATAAAAACTTTCCGGCTACGCGCCTGAACTGCGCATGCAAATCGAGGCAACTAAAAGCAAGGTTTTCAAGGCCTCGGAAGCGTGGAACAAGGAAAAACTATGGTGATGACCCTTTGGGTCATCACATATGCGGGCTTAATTCTCTTTTATTGGGTTAAACACATGGAATAATATTGAGGGATTTGCATCTATACCCGTTTAAGCGTACCTACTTTTTCGCATAACTTCAGCATACGGGTCTGAAGTAGCAAAGGCAATTACGCAAAACTTCAGCATTCTAGTAGACGGGCCTGAAGTAGCAAAGGCAATACGCTGAATTTTTTTGTCCTGGATAAGATGTTGAAGTTATTTAGTTCATTTGTAAAAACTTCAGCACTAAAATAGCTGAAGTTTTTTTTGTCCTAGATTTATTAGTTTTGTCATAAAACTTTTTCAAAAACGTCAGCAGAAGATGCTGAAGTTATTTAGTTCATTTGTAAAACCTTCAACACTAAATAAGTTGAATTTTTTTTTGTCTGAGATAAGCTTTTTCAAAAACTTCAGCAGAAGATGCTGAAGTTATTTAGTTCATTTGTAAAAACTTCAGCACTATATAAGCTGAAGTTTTTGTCCTGGATTCATTAGTTTTTTCATAAAACTTTTTCAAAAACTTCAGCAGAAGATGCTGAAGTTATTTAGTTCATTTGTAAAAACTTCAGTACTATATAAGCTGAAGTTTTTGAAAACGCTTTCTAACATACTAGATAAATAATCACCTTATTCTTTCATAGTGTATTACTACTATAAAATAATCAAATTGCCAAAAATATTAAAATCATAAATTTTGGAAACAATAAACGTGAAAAGAACATAATTACGTGGAAATATTCACAAATTATTGTCTACTAACTTACGTAATTATTTATAATTTATTTTTAAATAATCTGATAAACATACTTATGGCAATCATCCCATGAACTGAAGTTTCATAGCTGCACCAACAGAGCAGCAGAAGAAAGAAGAAGAAGAAGAAGAAAACGAAGGGGGAGAAGGAGAAGGAGGAGGAGAAAGGGGGCTGAAATTGTTTAAAAAGTGGGTATAAGTTAAAACTTTTTAAAAAAATGGATATAGGAAAAAGGGGGCTGAAATTGTTTAAAAAGAGAGTACAAGTTAAAACTTTTAAAAAAAATGGGTATAGGTTAAATGGACGCGACCAAATAGAGCGCCCCGTGCAATTTTCACAATAATATTTTGTACATAAATGTGACTCCAACTCTTAATCTCAGTCTAATGCGACATTAACTTACTCATTTAAAAGTTTAAAAGTATAAAAAAGAAATTTATTTTTTAAGAAAAATTTATATTTTCAATTAAAAAAATAGGCCATTATTAAGGGGGTCATAAAGCATGAATTCAATTTAATCATTTGACTTTGGTATCTACGATCTTCAAAAATAAATTAGGGAAGAAGAGCAGAGTGTGCTGCAGCTTGCTGGGAATGAGGACGACCAACGAGTCCGGTACCCAATTGTTGTTTTTTTGGACTCACATTACATTAATAAGTGTAAAAAAAAATTACTTTTATATATATAATGTCCAAATACAAGACGCTATACCTTAAAGGCAACTTTTATCGTTAAGGTATAACGTTTTGTATTTGGACGCTACGTAGTCTTACGATTTGACTGACATATATAGCGTTTTGAATTTATACGCTATACATACAGCGTACAAAAAAAACACGCTAGACCTGTTGATCTGCTGGCAGAAGGAACGTGGTCTTTGTTGTACTAACATTGAAGAAGAAGCGCTAAGAAGGAAGTACCTTTTTAATTTGATAATGAGAAAATTGTAACCAAAATGTAACAAACACCACATCATTGATAAGTTGGAAAAAAGAAAAGAATATCTCAATGCAAGCATCTTTTTTTTTTTTCTTTTCTCATAATTTTTTCATAAAAAATTCCAAACGACAAAAAGAACTATATGCCATAGCAATCTTTATTTGCGCGGGGGAGGAGGGGGGGGGGGGGGTTGCATTTCAAGAGAGCGACGGAGATGTATAGGTTGAATCGGATTAACAGAAACCTAAGCAAAATTGAAGAACACCAACTAAGTTTATTTTAATTTGTTGTTGGTTTGTTCAGATAAATTGTGGTTGCTTCTACTCTTTATTTGGAGAAGATGGGTCAGGAAAATTTGGCCAACGAGGAGTTGGGGACGACGGCGGTAGGGGACTGCGAAGACACATACATATATTACAAATAAGTAAAGCCTAAAACACCATAAGAAGAGAAGTAAACTGCGTAAAGTTTGATGCTATTGTATAGCGTTTTTTTGTACGCTATATGTATAACGTATAAATTCAGAACGCTATATATGTCAGTCAAATCGTCAGGCTATATAGCGTTCAAATACAAGACGCTATACCTTAACGGCAAAAGTTACTGTTAAGGTATAGCGTCTTGTATTTGGACGTTATATATAAAAAGATAAATTTTTTTTTACACTTATTAATGTACTATGAATCCAAAAAAACAACAATTGGTTCCGGACTTGCCAGTTCTCACGTTAACCAATGCAACAATCAAATGAAAGGTCATTTCATTAGTTCACTGCAATGAATTTTGGGCAAAATGCCCCATGTGAAACCCAAGTCACACATCTACCAGAGATCTAAAATCTATATTATATTAAAAAGAGAGTAGTATACATTGTGGTTAAGTCAAGTCACAGGCTAAAATGAAGCCACTTGGCAATTATAAGACAATATTAATTATTAGAAATTATAAATGGAAAGTAATTAAGAGAAGTAGTTTAATGAATCTTATACATAATCTAAATATATCTTAGATAAATATAATCTCTCTCTCTCTTTATATATATATTGATTCATTAATAGATTTTCTTCTAAATTAGCTAGAAATATGGAGGTAAAAAATTAATTAAAAAACTATAATTGGAAAAAATAAAAAATATAGCAACAACAACAACAACAACGACCCAGTATAATCCCACAAGTGGGGTCTGGGGAGGGTAATATGTACGCAGACCTTACCCCTACCCCGAAGGGTAGAGAGGCTGTTTCCAGGAGACCCTCGGCTCAAAAAAGCAATAGGAGATGATATATTAGTACCATAAAAATGCGTAATAAAAATAACAACAATATATAAGAGATATGAAATACAGAATACGAAAATATGAAATACGAAATAGATGGCTGGTATAGTACAACTAGAAGGTAAAGCCCTGCATCAATAGACGACCAATGACATTCCTAGTCTAACTCCTAACTGGATAGTCTCACTCTATTGTGCTGTAGAAATATTCACACTCTCCCCTAACCTACAACCTTAATGCTCGACCTCCATAATTCCCTATCAAGGGCCATGTCCTCAGTAATCCTAAGTCGCGTCATGTCCTGTCTGATCACCTCTCCCCAATACTTCTTAGGTCGTCCTCTACCTCTCCGCGTGCCCACTACAGCCAGTCGCTCACACCTCCTCACCGGTGCATCAGTGCTCCTCCTCTGAATGTGCCCGAACCATCTGAGTCTTACTTCCCGCATCTTGTCCTCCATGGGGGCCACACCCACCTTCTCTCGAATATCTTCATTCCTAATCTTATCCATCCTTGTATGCCCGCACATCCACCTCAACATCCTCATCTCTGCTACTTTCATCTTCTGGATGTGTGAGTTCTTTACCGGCCAACATTCAGTTCCATATAACATGGCAGGCCTAACCACTGCTCTATAAAACTTACCTTTTAGTAACGGTGGCACTTTCTTGTCACACAAGACTCCCGACGCTAACCTCCACTTCATCCACCCCACCCCTATACGGTGTGTGACATCCTCGTCAATCTCCCCGATCCCCTGAATAACCGATCCAAGGTACTTGAAACTACCTCTCTTGGGAATGACTTGAGAGTCAAGCCTCACTTCAACTCCCGCTTCCGTCGGCTCAACTCCAAATTTGCACTCGAGGTATTCCGTCTTCGTCCTACTCAACTTGAAACCTTTAGACTCAAGAGCATGTCTCCAAATCTCTAGCCTCTCGTTGACGCCGCCTCTTGTCTCGTCAATTAGAATAATGTCATCAGCAAATAGCATGCACCATGGAACCTCCCCTTGAATATGATGAGTCAGTGCATCCATCACCAGGGCAAATAGGAATGGGCTGAGCGCAGACCCTTGGTGCAACCCCGTAATAACTGGAAAGTGTTCAGAGTCGCCTCCTACTGTCCTAACCCGAGTCTTAGCTCCATCATACATGTCTTTAATCACCCTAATATAGTTACTCGGGACCCCTTTATCCTCTAAGCAGCTCCATAAGACCTTCCTAGGAACCTTATCGTACGCTTTCTCCAGATCAATAAACACCATGTGGAGATCCTTCTTCCTATCTCTGTACTGTTCCACCATCCTCCTAATAAGGTGGATAGCTTCTGTGGTAGATCGTCCCGGCATGAACCCGAACTGGTTGTCTGAAATAGACACCGTCCTTCGCACTCTCATTTCTACCACTCTCTCCCAAACTTTCATGGTATGACTTAGTAATTTGATGCCCCTATAGTTGTTACAGCTCTGGACATCACCTTTGTTCTTATACAACGGGACCATTGTACTCCACCTCCACTCTTCAGGCATTCTATTAGTCTTGAATATAACACTAAACAATGCAGTAAGCCATTCCAAGCCTGCTCTACCCACACACCTCCACAGTTCAACCGGAATTTCGTCTGGCCCGGTAGCTCTGCCCCTTCTCATCTTATGCATTGCCTCCATGACTTCATCGATCTCAATGTCCCTACAATTACTTAATTCATGGTGACTATCGGCATTCCTCGATTCCCCAAGTATAATATCCCGATCCCCTTCTTCACTTAGAAGTTTATGAAAGTAGGTCTGCCACCTCCTCTTAATCTGGTCATCTCCCATCAACCTATGAGTATTTGTACTTTGAAGTAAGTTAAAATATAAAATAAAACTAAGATTTACTTATGATATTAAAGATTTATTGACTTCAAAAATTAAAATATTCAAGCAGTAAAATAAGATCTTACATAAAGTATACAATTATTTATAAGACGGGCATATTCAGAAAATGTCACTTAACATTTTTAAGACATAATCTAAATAGATTTTTAGACAAATTTAATAAGGATTAAAACAACTTAGATTTGATCAAATTTAATTTATGGTAGAAATCAATTAAAACTGACTCACATTCTTATAGTAAATAAATTTTGATAGCTTTCCAAATATAATTATTCACTAACCACTTGATCTGTTTTCTTTTCTTTCATTTTATAATTTTATTATTTTTAGAAATAGTACATAGAGAAATAAAATGATAATGAAAATATTATCATTAGATATAATGTGTTCAAACAAATAAGAAATTAACTTTTATAATTAATACTAAAATGAGTGTGGTAGAAATAGATATTAAATTAAATAAGCTAATGAAAGCCACATAACAACGTAATAATATTATGTATTGAATAATAGAATAGCAAAAATAAGGAATAAATAGAGAGAAATTAATCAAATCTTTCATCATAAAGAAAATGATAAAACTTATTTAAATTTGAGATGAGAAAGTTGTTATTTATCTATTATGATAAGAAATATCATATTGTGGGTAATATCACGCAACTTATGTCTAACAGATAAAATAAGAACTTAAAAATATTTAAAATAAATTAGAAATAGCGTGAGAATATTTATGCTAAGAATTAGTTTAGAAAATAAACTAAAGTGAAATAAAATACTTAAAAATACTATTGATAAATTTAAATCACTTAAGAATTCAAGAAATATTTTTAAAATAAAATAGATATTTATTTTTAAGATTAAAATATTTCTAGATTATCTATATTATATTAAAGGATAGTAATGGATAATAATACTAAATAAAGTGGCACCAAAAATTAAAGTCTTACTAGATATAGAATTAAAATTTAAAAATATAAAATAAATATCTAATATAAGTAATTTTATTAACTAAAATTAAAAGTCAAATTTTGTATGTTGAAACTAAAAGAGAATTATTTTTTATTGCATGTAATACAAAAAATAAATATAAGAAAACTTAATAGATTTGGAATATAATAATATTTTATACTAATCAAAGTTGCAACTTAAAGTCAAATATGATATTATTTTGATTACGGGTAAAATACTAATTGAAAATTTCTTAATAGGGAAGAGACTGTATAAAGAAAAAAATAGAT